>NC_064571.1:86503729-87152479 GCF_937001465.1 Orcinus orca | reverse complement strand
AATTAATCTCTCTTGGCCAAAATGCTCCAGTTTCTCCTCAACTGTGTGTATGGTGGTAAAAGGAAAAGAGGTGGTTAAGACTCTCTTCCACAGCATATTGCTCCAGATATTGACTTTTAAGAGAAAAATCATTATTCTATGTATTCCATATGTTACACATTTCATCATCCTATGATTACAAAATACTACAGCAGCCCTTTCTTCATCCTGAAATTATTATAACTTGAGTCTCAACTGGCCTGGTCAACTGGTGACAATTTGCAGGGAAATGCAAAATATCCCTGCATATTCACTAGAATGACTAAATAAAATTAATAATTAATAAGTTTAAAAAGAAAAAAATGTAAAATGCCAACAACACCAAGTATTTGCAAAGATATAGAGCAACTTGAATTCTCATACACTGCTAGTGGGATTTCAAAATAGTAAAACGACTTTGGAAAATAGTTTGACAGTTTCATATAACATTTCATAGATATTTACCATATGACTTAACAATCCCCCAGAATAAAAACATGTACACATAGGACTTGTATAGGAATAATCATACCAGCTTTATTCATAATCACAAACAATTGGAAACAACCCAAACATTCATCAACAGTTGAATTGCTGTATAATCATACAATAGAATACTGCTCAGCCATAGAAAGAAGTAAATTACTTATGCCCACAACAACATGGATAAATATCAAAAATATTATACTGAGGGGGCTTCCCTGGTGGCGCAGATGGTTGAGAGTCCGCCTGCCGATGCAGGGGACACGGGTTCGTGCCCCAGTCCGGGAAGATCCCACATGCCGCAGAGTGGCTGGGCCTGTGAGCCATGGCCGCTGAGCCTGCACGTCCAGAGCCTGTGCTCCACAACGGGAGAGGCCACAACAGTGAGAGGCCCGCGTACCGCAAAAAAAAAAAAAAAAAAAAAAATTAAAAAAAAATATTATACTGAGAGAAAAAAGATATAAAGTAGTTCATTCTGTATGACTTCACTTATGTGAAATTCTAAGAAAACCAGAACTAATGTATAGACAAAAAGCATATCAGTGATTGCCAGAGTCAAGGTAGGGAGGAGCTTGACTGCAAAGGGAATAACATAACTTTTGGGTGATGGGATTGCTGAGTGTGGTAGTAGTTATGGCTCTTCCTAGAGCCCATGAGGTCCCTTTTGCACTGCTTCTTGGTTCTATCCAACAACTGGACAAAAATGACCCCCTGCTCTTAGGAATGCCCTCGTGTGTCGCTGTGGCTTAGAGTCCTGCCTAACTATCCAGCAGCCCAAACAACAGAGGACATTTCTCCACTCATCCCACATCCCCTCTCCTGCTCTCATCCTCTCCTCTGTGCAAGAGTAGCTTCAAGATTAACATCCACCCTTGATCAGACAGAAGAGGAAAGATCATCCATTCTGTTCAAGAGAAAATGAACCTGCATGGTATTTGCTCTACACACTGAATCAGACCACCTTAATAGTTTATGTCCCAAAGACTAGGCTATTCAGTCTTAACAGATTCCATAGTGTGGTCCACCGGTCATGTTTCTCCAGCATAGTATGAAGTAAAGGACATCCACATCCATCCAGTAAACAAATATGTGTTCCTTATATAACATCCACACATGAAATGTGTGCACAGGAGGGTACATACACACACTCAAACACAATCTTCCCCCCAAGCAATAATATTCTCACATAGCAAAAGTTAACAAAACACAGGATAAAAGGAAGTTAAGTACAAGGAGAAAAAGATAGAAAAGACCCACAGAGCCATAGATCCTGGGTGAGAAAATACATTAAAAGTTAAAGCTGAGAAATTTAGGTGATCCTTTGGCATCAGTGTGATCATGAACACAAATTCAGGTTACCTGAATGATCTAGGACATAAAGACGTACAGGAAGATGGATATAGATACACACACATATACATATTAATAGATGATAGATTATGATGATGTTGATGATGGTAGAAAGATAGATATAGATACAGATAGATACAATTTCAATATAGAATTTTAACTATTGTAAAGACTTCCTGACTCCCCACAAAATATGTCTACTGACTCTCCAGGGTAAATTCCAGTTTAAGTAACACTATTACAAGGACTCATTTTAAGCATGAGAAAAGAAGATCTCTGTCTCAGTAACATTAAAATGAAGCCATCAGGCATTTCCAACACAGAGGGTAATATAAATTACACACTAGCCGCTTCATGACAAAGCTGAAAGAGTCTCAGTTGAAAAGCTGGACATCATGAAGAATTTTAGAAATAGCCAGAACTAAGCAGTATCTCAGATAGAACATCAGAATTTTCCTTTCCTTTGTGGCAAAGGAACCAGGAGTTGGAAGAAAACTGACATTTGTGGCTCACCTACTAAATGCCAGGCATTTTGTATGTACATCACATATATTACCATATGAAATTTAATTTAGCAACCAAGAGGGGTAATTTGAAATTATCTTACACTATTATGGAAGATACAGATGGGACTTAAAAATCTTGTGTGAAGATGTAAACCAGTTAACTCTCATAGTTCCTATATTTCCAGAAAAAGATTTATTTTTTTGTGTTATATTTTTTACTAATGTCTGTGTGGCCCACTAGCCTATAAGCTCTATCAAGAATACTGGTCAGATCTGGATTTTACTCACGACTGGATCCCCAGTTCCTAGCACATGGACTATCATGTAGTAAAGATTCAATAAATCATTTGTAAATAACTGAACAAATTGCTGATTTTCCCCATATTGCTTGTATTTATGGGACACATTGATTTTCTCAATTTAAGGAAACAATCCTTAAACTCTTCTCTGTGGAAACAGGAGACAGAATATTAATGACAACACCTGAAAACTTAACTATGGAGTTATGAACAGGACCTAAAAATAGATTCCTCTGATAACAGCTTCACCCGACAAATGTTAGGCTCTGTAAAGCTTCCCTCTCGTAGACACAGGGCAAAGCCACACATTCACAGTTGTCAAGTAACACTCTTAGCTAAAACTTAAGCAGAACAAAACCTGACAGTGAGCCATGGTTGAATCTTAGTCCCGGCTACATAGTATCTCCTAGGAAAGTGAGTGTTTTCCAGATTAACGTAAATGCCAAAGCTGGAGCTGTGAACATAATTATGGCTGACATTTTTGTTCACCCGCTTGACAGATAGTTAGCAAGAACTAATTGTCTTATGCAGAAAATGTTTCAATTTTTAGAAGAGATGAAGGGAAACGGCTTATAGTACTGAAAGACAAAAATAGTACCATTTCTTGTTCCATTCCTGCTAACCTGTGGAGGTTGGAAAGAGGTTGGGGACTCTTCTCCTCCACCCACTGTCCCACAGGACAGAGACTCTACCCCATGTGCAGAAAGCTGCAGCTCCAGTAGCCATTGTTCCAGTTCCTTTTAGGGTAGAGGTCCCACAGCAGGAGAGGTGAGCCAAGAAGGTCACAGATGATCGCCTCCACACAGAGACCAGCTCAGAGAGCTGGGATGTCATCCCGGGAGAAGCAGGCCACTGTCCCAGCCCCTAGCTCTGAAGAAGTGGCTCAGACACTTTGCTGAAGGGGAGAGAGAGACAGGCCAACATAGCAGGAAGATCAGAAGTTCTCCCCAAAGAAATTGCTGTTATTCAGGACAGAATGTAGTGAGATTCAAGCCTAAAGACTTTCTCAGAAACAGAGGAGATTCTGGTGGTAAGCAATTAAGAAGCCAGTCACCCCATGACAGCAAGGAGCTAAACAGTAGTCCAGCTAGTTTACCAGAAAGAACCAGCCAAGGAAAGAGCCGGGAAGATATGTCAGAACAAGTCCCAGGGACTGGCCTCAAAAAGAGCCCTGGAGGGCTTCCCTGGTGGCGCAGTGGTTGGGAGTCCGTCTGCCGATGCAGGGGGCGCGGGTTTGTGCCCTGGTCCGGGAGGATCCCACGTGCCGCGGAGCGGCTGGGCCCATGGGCCATGGCCGCTGAGCCTGCGAGTCCGGAGCCTGTGCTCCGCAGCGGGAGAGGCCGCAGCAGTGAGAGGCCCGCGTACCGCAAAAAAAAAAAAAAAAAAAAAAAAAAAAAAAAGCTCTGTAAAGGGGCCCAGGTTTAATCATATTAGTCTGCAGAGCAATTTATGCCCTAGGATTGTTGAAAGCAGTAAGCAGTCAGGATTAGCAGGGGCCTAAGAGCTGAGTGTGATACCAAAAGTGGCAGACAGCTTAGCAGAGAGACCAGGGAAAGAGACAGATACAGGGAGCCCTCCAAAACGTCCATCATCTCTGGGTCCTGTCCACATGTCCAAGGCTGAGCCCACAGTGAGTGAGTACAGACACTTCACACTGAGCAGGAAATAGACTTCACGGAAATAGTCTATTCAGGTCACAAGACAAATACATAAGCAAATGACAACAAGCCCTGAGGGGGTGGGGGGGTGGGAATCAATATTCATGTTGTTAAAATATATTATCTAAGATGTCCACTTTTTAATATTAAAAGAAAATGAGGCATGCAAAGAACAGGAAAGCATGATTTATACCGTCCCTTAGAAGCCATGCAGTAGGATCATCCAGTTGACACCGAAATTATCTTTAACTATAGAAGATCTAGGAGCAGAGAGAAAGCTGTAATCCTCAGATATTCACAGGACCTTGGGATGTTCTAGACACTGTCACATGCATGCTGTGACTCTGTACTTCTTGTTTAATCTACTTTCTTTCTTTTTGTATGAATACAGAGTACGGGCATATGTGTGTGTGTGTGTGTGTGTGTGTGTGTGTGTGTGAAACAATTTATCATGTTAGAGACACCTATTTGTCACTCTTTACCTTCTTCCTTATAATAAATACACATGTTAGATATTTTTAAACTTGTGCCCAAAAGCTGCGTCCTGAATTTAACACTATTTGATTTTTGAAAGCCATTATTACTGCTTTTATCCTGAAGTTGTGCTTCATCCATTGTAGTCACTCAGTGTCCAACACTCACTAACCTATTACGTGTGCCGTATTGTTCCAACAGAAAATTGAGATTTACTGTTTGACAAGCATGAATTAGGTTAGGAGGATTATAGAGGATTGGAAATGAAGATTATTCTAAACTCTGAAACATAGATTCACCAGAGGTATTAAAATAATAATAAATTTATCTTTGGTAGGCATTCCTTATTAATCACCTTCATCTCCATAATTACTTGATAATATATCATGCCCATTTGCATTTGAGGGCATCAGGCCTCAGTGTGTTACATTACCTCCCCAAGCTATACATCTTATTGTGCTTAAGGATGCTATTCATTTTATCCATTTTTAAATCCCTTGCTCTTTTCAACTTGCCAATCTCATAGCAAACCTTTGCTTAGAATACCATTTCTGGCTTCTTCATGATTACTGAACCATTTCCTTAAAAAGCTTGGTATTGTCTCTACAGCCTTTGTAGGACAACGGTGCTGCCAGCCCCTGATAAGCCTCTCTGCTCAGTTCTCAATCATCCTCTAGATGCCATATTTGTGTGACCCACATCTTCATTTCCATTCCTGATCTGCCTCTAATCTACAATTCCAACAGATTGTAAATCCCAACTATTGTCTTGCTACTGGCGCATCTAGCCCCTCCATGGAGCTCAATGAATTATGATAATGGCTAACATATGACCGAACAACTTAAAAAAAGGATTACGTTTAAATATTTACCATATAATGCCAACATCCTGAGTATAACAAATACCTCTTAGACATAAGAAAATGTGTTTGGCTATATCACTGAACACAGTATTTTAAAAATCTAACAGCTGGGATGAATATGTTTAACATCAGTGTTACAATGAAAGGGTGATTACGTCACATCAGTGAGAGACTGAGAGACCAAAAACAAAAAACTAGTAATTCCGTAGTAGAATTACGATGGAATATTTTTTTTAATGGAAAGGACCTTGGGCATCATCTGGTTATTTTTTCTAATGAAGTATAGTTGATTTACAGTTAGTGTTAGTTTCTGGTGTACAGCAAAGAGATTTATTCATATATATATATATATATATATATATATATACACACACACACACATTTTCCGATTATTTTCCATTATAAGTTATTATACAATACTGAATATAGTCTCCTATGTTTACAGGAATCCGAGCCCGCCCTGGGAAGGCTGCTCAGAATGAAGGCCATGCTTTAATTCCACCCTATCGCCAAGCCACGTGGACCCCTAACTGGGAGCTGCAGGATTATGACTATTTAATCCTCCTCTGTGCATTTCCCCTTGCTTTTTTTCCTGCTTCCAAACCCCAACTCTGTCTCATGTTTCTATCGCCCAAGAGAGAGCCTTGCACCAGCCCACCAGCAAGCACAGTCCTCCTGGGGTACAGACCACAATCTCCCCATCACCCGGGTCGGTTGGGCTGAGACATATGAGCACAGCCTGGTGTTTTCAGCTGCTTCCCGAGCAGAAGGGCAGGAGGCAGGGCCTCCATGCACAGGACTGGGAAAGTGGTGGCCCTGCTCGGGGTTCCTTGTCTTGCACACCTTCGCGCCTGGGAGTTACTCCGCTAAGGAGAATTTTCTCTACATTTAGCAAAATCAGGGCGAGTGCCTAGGAAAGTTACACACATTGGTCCCTCAGGTAACAGCCCTACCCTTGGCCAGGGAGACCACTTATCCAAGCAAAATTAGTGGATTTTTGCCTGAATATGACTTAATCTGTATGGCATAAAGAAAGGATTTCTCAGCTATTGGCACATGGGCAGATTGTTCAGATGGTTAAATATTGCAGTGTTTTAGAACTGGAAAAATCCTACTACCTCACATGAAGGTAAGAAAACCAATGTTGAAAGAAGTCAAATGAGACACAGGGCAAGACCCAGTCTGCACATTGACTGGCGGCAGAATATGTTAGAACCAGAACTCCTGGTGCAGGCTTGTTCGCTTCTATAGGATGTGAAGTTGGTCCAGCTGGCCAGTTATTTTAAGCCATTGGCTTTTAAGTCTGGAGGTTGCGTGCAGTGGGTTGGAGAGGTGAGCCTGACCTGGAGATGGAGGAAAAGTTCAAAGCCGTCTTCGTTTCTGTCAGCAGCCCTCTCTCCCTCCTCACCAAGTGATCTCGGGAGGTGAAATGAAAGTCATGTCAGTTTATACCCAGGAGAACCTGGAAACAATAAAGGCTTAAATTTAGACAAGAAAAACGAAAACGAATGATCATCAAAAGAGGCACTCTTATGGTCAATTAAAAAAAAAAATCCTACTGAGAGACTAAAGCGAGATTTGGGGATTTTCTTTTCATAGAATTGTCGTGGTGTGAGGACTTGGAGAGACATTTGTATCCAAGCTTTTCTTGGGAGATGAGGTCACTTTCTCACAAGTACTTTTAAATAAACACACACACGCAGCTATACATATAGGTACGTATATGTAGTTTATTTTAAAACCATAGTATTTCTTATTTTTCTGTATTTTGCCCTAGTTTCTGCTAAAGGCCACTATGCATTCACATTTAAATATGGCTTCAGCTTCAATTTAGCATAACGTGTACCCCAATTTATTGGGTATAAAGTGGTTAACAGAAATGCCATGAATGCATATTCAAGGAGACCCTTTAGCTGCATTAAGAAGAAAGTACCAGCTTTCCTGCTAACCTAGAAATGTAATTTTTAGTTCATTCCTCAATCAGGAGGTAACTTTTCAAAGCCCAACCTGAAAGCATGAAATGTAACCTTCCTAAAGGTGAGAAGAGACCCAAATCACAGATGAGGAACAAGAATTCTTGTGGAAGTAGACTTAGCAGTTGTGAAGCTGCAGGAAGATAAAGAAGCTTATCTTAGGATAATAAATACCTACAGGCTGGCATTTTGTAAGAAATGTCACTTATATAAAATGTGGAGGTTGTTGGATATCAATGTTATGTTGAAACACATTCCTACGTAATTATTTTAACTAAAGGCACCTGGTAAGGGCAAACTTGAGGCAGTTTTTTGTGTTGTCTCTTTTTTTTAATTTTAAGATAAAATAAACTTTCAGGTAATTGCTTCCTACCATTTTGCTGTTTTGTTTTGGTTTTCCCTTATACCAGCAGAAACAAAAGACATCCATCATGAAGCAGAACTTTTTTGAAGTGGGACAACCATGTGTGCCCTCCCTCAACCTTAAGGCAAGCAGACCGATTCCCTCTTCCTCTAAATTCTAGCATTCTGACTCCACAGGAAAGTACAATAGTCCAACAGATCTACCAATACTCTCTTGTTATAAAATGCTAGAGAGTTTCTGGAGACGGAGTTTAAAAATTGCACAGGAGGCAAAGAACTTTCTAAAACAAAGAGGCTTGAGATCCTAACCCTTTTCTGTTAAGGTTAGAGACTGTTAGAATATTTCTGATGGACTGAAGTAGCTTCAAATAAATTGAGCAGTCTGTGAGGGACACCAGGGGCTAAGCCACTGGCGAGTCTCTGCAGGCTTCCTAGAGTCACCACCAAGGGTGGGGCAGCCCATTGCAGACGCAGCACAGGAACGATGGCAGAACCACATGCAGCCCTCCTCCCACCACTACCCAGGGTCCTGAAGCTGAGGACACGTGGCTTGGGGAGCATGGATATCTCAGGTATGTTCAAAGAGCAGCCTAACAGTGGCTCAGACTGACTTTGGTAAAAGGAACATTCTCCTCCCCCAAGGAAACACCACAAGAGTGATGCACATCAGACACCGTAACCCATCCTGCCGCGGGCACAGAACCTTGAGGCTTCCTGCTCACCTGATTCAAGGTGGTGTCTGCCTGAGCTTCTGCAGTCCTTCCGCAAGGACCACCCAAGTGCTCAGCTCAACTGAGTGTAGCAGCCACATCATAGAGAACAGCCTGGACCCTCCTGCAGGATGATCGGATTTCAGAATCCTCAGCAGTCCTTTGGGTTTATATTTTTCTCTTTGAGATGTTGGTACCTACCCCTGAATTGCTGGATTGAATCAGAACTTGTCCTTTTCACAGGAAGAAGAGAACTCTGGAAAAAAGAAAAAAATAGTCTCTCCATTTGCAGATGGCAGACTGGTCATAATCTGGAGGTTAAGAGAGTTCCCTGAGTTTATACACCAAACCAATGAACTGGATTATACGGCAGCTACATGAAGCTTATCATTCTGGAAGGTGAGTTTAGCCTTTCTTAGCTAATTTTTTGTTTGTGTTCCTAAATGTCCGATTTAGAGATTCCACTATTCCCACAATTTGAGGCATACGCCTGGATTGTGTGGCTCCTGTGTTATTGACTTAATTCAGATTCTGAATTAAATAGTTTTATCCGTCTGAGCTGCCTCCCTTACAGGATGTGAATTCACAGACTTCTTTCTTCCTTAGCATACTTCATACTATACTCACATTAGAAACACTCCACAAAAACAGTACCAAGGCTTCAAGGGAATGCTAACAGAACAAAAATAAAGAGAGACAAAAAAAAAAAAGAATGCTGTGAAAATCCTGCTTGCTAAATAGAGGACTAAATGAAAGTGTTTTTCTGAAGTCTGCGTTTTAAACATAAACAGATCTGCAAAATTCCCCTCTGAGATCCTTTCACTGTATTAACACATTCTCAAAGCTTAAAGTTTACTCTTTGAAAAATTAGCCCAAAGAATAGTGCATTGTGCTTCAAAAGAATACTTTAAGATGATCTCTCCCTGGGCGTGAAATTTTATTCTTAAGAGACTGAAGTAAAAGATAGTGAAGGTAAGATGGCAGTAAGCGCCCCCAAAACAATGTTGAATTCAGTTATTAGTTTTCTCAAAGAGTTTACATTCATACTCGAGATCAATTTAAAATGGAGACTAACGATTCTAAACTAAATAAGGTTTGAGGTTTGAAAAGTAGCATTATAAGTTTAATTTATTTTTATTTTTTGTCACTTTGAATTTTACACATCTTCCTACAAATGAGTTTAGGATGATTTGCACCATTTGACTAAAACACGCATGCTCTAATATAAAGCAGCCCTCTTTCTGCTTCTCCACACCCTAAATTCACAGGCTCTTTTGACAGAGTTTGAAGCTTAATTCAAATAGATGTGCCTGCATAGAGCATCTACCTTGTACCAGGGACTGTGAGAGTAGAAAGGTAATGAAAACTTCATTCCCAAAATCAAGTTGCTCATAAATTTGTGGGTGAGGCATAATATACATAAAAATAAGACATGATGAAATAGACAAAATATAGGCAGTGTTTGCTGGAAAAAGGAGCAGAGAGAAATTCATTGGGGCAGGACTGGGAGGGATGGGGGTGGTATGATCAGGGAATAACTGAAAATAGCCAGAGTCAGCCTTAGGAAACTATCCTCAAAAATCAGTTTTAATTCTCCTGTGCGTGCAGATGGAAGGTGGTGAGCAGTGTATAAAGGGGGAAGCCACTGGCCTGTGTGTGGAAATTGAAGCATGGAGGGAAGAGCCAGGTGCAAGGAGACCCAGGAAGGAAGAAATGATAACCTCTGGATTCTCAGCTTTCAAATCCCAGCAACTCATTTGATTCTCACAACAGAACCAACTACGAAGATGCTGAGACTATAAAGGAATGAAACATCTCACTGGACTAGCGCCCATGTTTCATAGGTAATAGGCTGGAACTTAAAGCCGTGTCTTCTCCTTATTCTGTGCTGCAGGGAGAGAGAGAGAAAGAGAGAGAGGAGGGAGAATTAAAGTAGGAGGCTTTCCAGATAACAAATAACTAATGCCATTTGCTTTCATTGTTCTGAATGTTCTCCTAATTGAGAATTACATGAGGTTCTTTGCAAACTATGCCCATTTAGTGGATTGGTTGATTAATTAATTTGCTGAGGAGATTAGCTCCTCCCTCAGCAAGATGGCGGCAAGATTGATCTGCCCTCTGGAAGCCAGAATGGTCCCTTCACTGGGGCAGAGATATTTGGACACCCACAGAGAAAGGAGTATTGGGTGGGATGATTTTCCTGCACCCAACTCTCACTTCCCCTTTTCAGGCTATACATCAAGAGGGTTTTGGCATCTTTTTAACTCTGGGATTTTGACACTGCCACAGATATATTCGTAGTTTGTGTATTTTAATTGTATTTCCTTTATAATGTATGACAAAATAGCATACCCACAGGTTGTAGCAGGTGAGTTGCAAGTTGTATTATTTTAACATATACGGAAAGTGAAAGAGGAGATGATTTTGTTTCATTCATTACCTTTTGTAAATGCTTATAAACTTCCAGAGTGAAGATGTCTGGATCACCATCACCTGCAGGATTTCGTTAAAAATTTTCTCTTTCCCTCCTGCCACCCTCCACTGCTGGGGAGGATTCCCATTAGATTTTTAAGGCTCCCAGATGACTTTGATGATCAGTGAAACATTGGAAATACCGAATTAGAGTACCCTAACCATAGAAGCACACATATTTAAGTGTGTTCACAATAATTACTTTAAGGATAATTAATGCTTTCATAATCAATAAATAAAGGATGAAACTGGTTATATGTTACTCTGAAGTGTATATGTGCTAAGGCAAAATGGGGTGTGTGAGGCATGAACCACCCTAGGTAAACCTGAACAGCAGAAGTCCAGATCCTGGAGAGCGTAGCATAGATCCTTGCTTCTCCCAGAGTGGACCTCAGACCAGCAGCTCTGGCATCTGCTGGGAGCTTGTTAAAGTGCAGATGTATCTAGTGAGACAAATAAGAATCTGTATAGTAACAAATTACCAGGTTATTCCCACCAGGAAATTTTAAGAAATCTTAGGTTCTTCACCTTGACTGCCTGTTAGAAGCAACTGAGACAATCTTTAACATGACAATTCCAGGTTCCTACCCCAGAGAAATGATACCAGGTTCTAGGGGTGGAGCCTGGGCATTTTTGGGTTTTTTTGTTGTTGTTCTGTTCTGTTTTGTTTTGTTTGTTTGTTTAATTTTTATTGGAGTATAGCTGACTTACAATGCTGTGTCTGTTTCTGCTGTACAGCAAAATGAATCAGTTATATATATACATATGTCCACTCTTTTTTAGATTCCTTTCCCATATAGGTCATTACAGAGTATTGAGTAGAGTTCCCTGTGCTATACAGTAGGTCCTTATTAGTTATCTATTTTATATAGAGTAGTGTGTATATGTCAATCATAATCTCCCAATTTATCCCTCCCCCACTTACCCCCTGGTAACTATAAGTTTCTTTTCTACATCTGTGAGTCTATTTCTGTTTTGTAAGTAAGTTCATTGGTACCCTTTTTTTTAAGATTCCACATATAAGTGATTTCCTATGATATTTGTCTTTACCTTTCTGACTTAGTTCACTCAGTATGACAATCTCTAGGTCCATCCATGTTGCTGCAAATGGTGTTATTTCATTCTTTTTTAAGGCTGAGTAATATTCCATTGTATGTATGTACCACATCTTTATCCATTCCTCTGTTGATGGACATTTAGGTTGCTTCCATGTTCTGGCTATTGTAAATAGTGCTGCAGTGAACTGAGCATTGGTGTTTTGAAACCAATGCCCAATTCTGCCTTGTCACAATACTATTTATATGAAAGAGAGAAGGCTTTTCTCCCACTCAGTATTGGCAAGCCTACGAGTACCTCCTTCCATGAAGGTAACAATGTCGCCAGGAGTGCCGCCCTGTTACAGTACCCACACTTGGAGACCAGCATCCCATTAGCCCCATTCACTGGCTGGGGACAGCCTTAGGGCTCTGACACCCTGTGTGTACACAATCCAGCTCCTTCATTTCCTCTGGTACCCATGAGATCAGACTGAAGCTTTGCTAATGATGAAAGTATGACAAATTACCTCTGAAGAGCCCAAGCACTCATTCTGTGGTCAGTGCCTTTCACTGTATCAACTAATTCAGAGTCTCTTTCATTTCATCAAGTGATGAAAACTGTTTTCACAATTTCTTTTACAGATGGAAGAATTAAGCTAACACATATCATCAGGTCTCTAATCTTAGGCCAATAATGAGTTTTTTTTTTTTTTAATTTGAAGGGACAAGAAAGAAAGAAGTAAATATTGCATTTACGACTAAATTTTTCCTCACATTATGAGTATGATTTAAAAATAAAAATTAACTGCAATAGAATTTAATTGCCTTCAGTCTTATTGAATTCAAGGTTAGATGATGTGATCAGCCCTATAAAGCAAAATGTTCAGTGAATCAACTCAAATTTCACAAACGCAGGTGAGGTTAAGAGGGTACAGTTTAGGTGGCATGGATCAGTGGACATCACAGAATCACTGTAAGATGCTGATCTTTGTAGTTTTCTCTTACTAAAATTTACTAATTCAGAGAAGAGGCCCTCCTTTTGTTTTTAAAGATCTTTCATAGTATTACCTGCTGGTCTTATCCTTCCCCTCCTCACATTAGATAACCAAGAAC
Source organism: Orcinus orca (assembly GCF_937001465.1). Lineage (NCBI taxonomy): Eukaryota > Metazoa > Chordata > Mammalia > Artiodactyla > Delphinidae > Orcinus > Orcinus orca. Next base: position 87,139,161 of record NC_064571.1, on the reverse strand, counting down.
CCAAGAGATAATCAAAATGGCCATTCATTTTAAAATATCTTAATCTCATCATACCTACTTATAATCATCCATTGAGCTAGAATTTATAAAGTACATTTACATATATCACCATATTTAATGTTTTACTATCCTCTGGGTCATTATTTCAGTTTGATTTACAGATAATGACACAAATAATTTTAATATTTCATATGCACATATTGACTTGGAGGTTACATTTCTTTGAATTACTGCTTCACATCACTGAAGATTCAAAGTTACCCTCAAGTTCCAAACTGACTTAGGAGCACCTAGTAAGAGGGTGGTGAGGCCAGGTGGTGAAACAAAGAAGCACACCTAAAGTATAATATGGCTTCAGTACTCAAGGGGCTTATAGTTTACTTGATAAAGAAAAAAGCATTTGTCAATTAAACATTTGAAATAGCAAAAAGCAACATGTATAGTGACACAGTGAGTAATACAGATAATGAAATGTTTAGAATGTGAAATGTTGGAATAAAGGAAAAAGAACTTTGAGCTGGGAGAGGAAGTTCCAACTTCCACCTGGATGAGTCCTGAGAGGTCACAGTCTCTCCCTGGCCTCGCCACACTCCCCAGGAACAGGAAGGATTTGCTTAAAACCTCACAGTTTCCTCTCCAACTGGAAAAGCTACTGTCTGGGGTAAGCGGAGTTTAAGTGAAGAGTGAGGACTGAGCTGGCCACTGTAGATGAAAAGGAGCTGATAATACCCAGGTGACCAGGAGAAGAGGAGGATCGGGAAGCCTGCTGCAATTTGTCATGCAACAGAAGTTTCAACCCCCACGATGTAATTCTTCTCTGAGCTCTAAGAGCCTCTCCAGCTCATGTAGCCTGAAGTCAGCTAAGTGCAGATATTAATTCTGAGGGCTCTTGGTTCAGAGGACACTTATGTTGGGCATAAATTCCCTCACCACCGTTTACTGGTATGACAGTACTTACTGCACCATATCCAGTTTTCTGTGAGCATACCTGAATGCAGAAATAAACCGTATGAGTGAAGAACTGTTTGTGTTTTTCTGTCAGTGTTGTCGGATTCATCTTTGCCATCCTCTATAGACCAAATCCAGGGCCTTGCGCCTCACAAGTGCTAAATAAATGCTTGCTGAATCTGACTCTCTTGCTGAACAGAATAAGGGAGAAGCAAAGTTCACTTTTCTTTTCTCGTTCTCAGGACTGGGAGCAGGTGAGGAGCTCGATAATAGCCAGAAAAGGAGAGTTGTGGGCCATTCCTTTAGACCAGTGGCTGCAGTCTGACCATGTGAAGGTGAGTCTGCCTGGAGGAGTACGGTGTGATCATACACAGCAGATTATGAAGTAAGTCACAAGCCCCACCCGCCTCTGTTATGCCTTGCTACCACACCCCTTTAGGTTGTTGGCTCTGACCCGGAAACCATTTGAGTTTGTAACTCCAGATTCAGAAAACAATCAGAGCCAAGAAAAGATTTGACATAACATCTGTCTGCTAACAGCTTAGATTGGAAAAAGATTTCATTATTGTGGAGCTTTTAAAACATTTAAGCAAATATAATGTAGTTCTACAAAACAAGTATCAGGTAGTTTCTCTGAGTCTCTCAACATATAATGGCCAAGATATGAAGTTTGGTTATCAGACAGAGTATAAGAAGTGGACTTCTGAAGAACATTTGTGAAAACACACCATTGGTTTTTCCAAACGTGTTCTTTGATTTTAGGCCTCCTTCTTCTCTTGGAGTAAGACAAATCTTTAAAATAAATGTTGGCAGAGACTGGATAGCTTTTCTCCAGATGTGCATAATACAGACACTCTATCAGACCATCTACTTATATCATGACCCCAGGAAAGTTCTTGAATCTCTTTGAGTCTCAGTTTCTTCATTCATCAAGTAGAGGAATAATGCCCACCAGACAGGGTTATTTTAAGAACTCAAGAACTAATGCTTATCGAGTGCTTCCTATGTTCCAGGCCCCATACTATGCGTTATACCTGCACTAACTCATTTAACCTCACACTAACCCAAGGGATTAGGGACTGTTATTACCACCCCAGTTCATAGATGTGGAAGCTCAGGTGTAGGGAACATAGGAAGTTGCCCAGGTTATACCTCGTGAGTGAGAGAGCCGGGCTCAAAGAGAGACAGCCTGAGCCTGAGACCCACACTCTTGATCCCCAGCCCCAGTTCCTTGAACCTATGAAGTGCTCAACTGTGGTTGTGCTCTCTCCTCTTGGACCTCTTCTTGACATCTTCGTCTTCTATTTCATCAGAAATTATATGGGAGATGCTGCAACTCTAGAACAATGTGAAAATGTCCTATGTGATTTTTCCGTAAGTGCAAGACTTCTAAATATATTGCAGTATCAATTCTTAATAGTATTTCAAATGTTGAACCCAGATCCAGTTACCTCTGTTCCTGTATTCCTGTTCTGATCAAAAAATCAGAATTGCATTAATTATATCACCAATGGAGCAGAATTGATGTTTCAGCTGCATAGGTCCAGACAATTTGTTTACTTTTCCAGTAGACTGCCTCATTTATTCAGTCAAATACAGAAATACTCTCATAATATAATTTTATAAATAACAGAAAATGTATTCTTATATGCCCAAACATTTTTTTTTTTTTTTTTTGCGGTACGCGGACCTCTCACCCTTGTGGCCTCTCCCGTTGTGGAGCACAGGCTCTGGACGCGCAGGCTCAGCAGCCATGGCCCACGGGCCCAGCCGCTCCGCGCCACGTGGGATCTTCCCAGACAGGGGCCCGAACCCGTGTCCCCTGCATCAGCAGGCGGACTCTCAACCACTGTGCCACCAGGGAAGCCCTGTTTTTTAATTTTTAAAGCCAGCTACTAAGTACAGCTTTGTTAACTTTTGTAGCTCCTCCGCATTGCTGAGCAGAATGAGAAGATAGGTCTGCATCCACACTTACGATGAGGTCACAGGAAAGAGCATCTTTCCTTCCCACCAGGCATCCCTGAGGCCCCTGGAGAAGGTGGCAGGTGACCCAGGTGCGGGCAGTGATCAGAGGTAAGCAAACAGGATTGAAGCAAGGAGCTCATGCACAGAACAAAATGTGACCAGTGGAAGGTGAAACCTACAGATTCAAAACCCAGTAGGGGAATTCCCTGGCGATCCAGTGGTTAGGATTCGGCACTTTCACTGCAGTGGGCTCGGGTTCGACCCCTGGTCTGGGAACTAAGATTCCATAAGTCACGCAGCGAGGCAAAAAAATTTAAAAAATAAAAAAAATAACTGGTAGTTTTCAGAAAATCAGCAAGAGGGGCCCCATTACCAAACTCAAGTGTTTCACTGAACATGAATACATCCCAGAGGTCCTGGGGATCCAGCAGACCTGGGACCTCTTTGTACATCCCCAGAGGTGGAAGTCTTACCATGAAGACAAGGCAATGCAATGTCCTTTGAGAAGCTGGCTTTGAGCCCTGTGGCCTTGGGTAAGGTGCTTACATTCGGGGGCTCAATTTCCTCAGCTGCTAAGTTCCTGCAGGGCTTCTGTGAGAGGCAGAGAGAACACCTGTCAAATGCTTGGACGTGGTTAGCAAATGGTAAGCACTGTGGGTATATGCAGAGGCATGCAAGTCCCATGCCAGCTGTAGGTGACAGCAATTCACGGAGGCAAACACTGAGAGTTTATTTTGAGACACACTTACGCTTGAAACACAGGCTTCCGGAGGGCAATGCCTGGCACACCGAGATTGTGTTGAGGGCCTTAGACACCACAGCATTCACTATTGAACAGCCAAGCTCTTTCCACACTACCTAGCAATTTATTTCTGGGTTAATATGAGGTGATGGTTTCAACCTGTAAATCCCATTAAGTTTGAATCCTGGTTACGTCAAGGTAATGCATAAGAAACAAGGTTGTCATGGCAATTTATATCTGAGACTCACAGGTGATCATAGACCCTAGCTCTGAGGCTCAAGGGAGAGTATATTTTCCATGCTTCATTTTTCATACTGGAATTCTCTTCCCCTTCCAACATCCAAAGACTCGATTGCTGGAATCTCTGTGGGGCAGAGATTGACTTTTTACATTGTTTGAATAATGCTCTGAGGTGGTAATTACAAATCTAATAGATACATTTTTATATTGGAAAATTCTATGTATCTGAGAGCTTTCAGTAATGACTATTTTTTAATCTAATAGTTTGAGGTAAACATAGGGATAACCTTCAAGCATATTCCCCTTGATAAATGTGTGAGATCAACTCTGCGCTGTTCTAAATAAAACCCCTTCGTTATCTAGTTTGAGGCTATATTTTCAACATTCAGCAAATAAAACGTACCTCTCACACTTGAGACCTCGCTCACTGAATTTAGCTCAGGTACGTATTTCAGATTCCTCTTTGTGACACAATTACTTATATTATTGTAAGGCACACAAATGGCCCAAACTGTTGGAATTGTGACTTCTATACAAATAGGAAGATCACTTTGTCATGAGACCTTTCAGAGAGGTTAGAGGTTCTAAACTACTTACCCTGTTGGCCCAGAGTGTGGTAGCAAAAGAATTATTTGCTTTTACAGGCCAGTCTGGCTGTTTCCAGTACCCTTTTTGACAGTTTTGCTTGTTTTCCTACATTTATTGTTTTCGAAGAGCTCAGGTTTTTAGATGCAGGAACAGAACTACTGGCTTTTAGAAGATCGGCAGACTTCAAGATTCATCTACTGACATGAGGGCAGAGACGCCATGATTGCTGCCTGGTTCCAAAATTTTCTTGATCTTTCTGCTTTCAAGCACCACTTACCACTTTATGTAAGAAAATGCTTCTTCTTGAGGAGTATATTATTAATATGTCCAAGGGTATAAGATGACCTTCGGCCGTATCTACATGTTCTTACATACATTGCCTGGAAATTCATTTAAAATGAAAATCGTTAGGTTCTGTCAGCCTCTTTATAATTATCAACCCCAACTGAGAAAAAAACATGGAAAAGGGCTTCCCTGGTGGCACAGTGGTTGAGAGTCTGCCTGCCGATGCAGGGGACACAGGTTCGTGCCCCGGTCTGGGAAGATCCCACGTGCCGCAGAGCGGCTGGGCCCGTGAGCCATGGCCGCTGAGCCTGCACATCCGGAGCCTGTGCTCCGCAACGGGAGAGGCCACAGCGGTGAGAGGCCCACGTACCACAAAAAACAAACAAACAAACAAACAAAAAAACATGGAAAATGTTACTGCATGATTATAAACATAATTTAGAAAGTATTCTTTAAAGAAAACAATTAACTTAATATTCAAAATAACCGTACATGTAGGTATTGCTGTTATCTCTGTTTTATGAAGGAAGAGAGTAGATTTCAGGAATGTTGTGAAGATTTCCAAACTCACAGTGCCAATAAATGGCAGGCCCAGGATCAAATATTCTTTGGTTGTATTAATGTATTCATTAAACTCTCCTGCAAAGCTCATATATGCCAGCCTCCTTGCAAGGTCAAGATTCCCTGCCCCACTGTTTAGGAAGATTCTGTCACAAGGCAGACAGATACACCAGCCAAGAAATCGCCATACTATGTGCTACACGCTACAAAAAAAGAACATTCATTCTCTCTGGTAGGCTACGAAAGCTTCCAGGAGGGTATTCCATCTGATCTGGGTTTGAAAGGGTGCTATTACCTCATGGACTAGAAAGAGCATAGGCAGAGCCAGGGAAGCCAGGAGCAGCCTCACTTGCTTGTGGATGATAGTGGTTTGGGACTACGGGAACATGAAGAGTCAGGGCCTGAGTGGCAGGAAGTATGACTATCTTTAAGCTTTAACTAGCTACTTTTAGGGGCTGGATGGTGTCCTCATATGGTCTGAAAGTCCTAACCCCCAATGTAACCTTATTGGTCTTTAAAAAGGTAATTAATTAAAATGAGGCCATTAGGGTGGGTTCTAATCTTATCTGACCTGTGTCCTGATAAGAAGAAGAGATCAGGACAAACAGACACACACAGAAGGAAGACCCTGTGAGATCACAGCAAGAAGGCAGCCATCTGCAAGCCAAGGAGAGAGGTCTCAGGAGAAACTGCTCCCATCAACACCCTGATTTTGGACTTCTGGACTCCAAAAGTGTGAAGAAATACATTTTTATTGTTTAAGCCACCCAATCTTCTTTGTTACAGCAGCCATAGAAAAGCAATCAGCTGCTTCTATCTTTTCAAAATCTTTATTTAGACCACTCTATGCCTCCACCAGCAGCACAGGCAAATAGCACTCAGTTCTAAGGAAGAGGGCCTGTGCTATAATCACCCCAAAGCAGGAACTGTCACCAGGACGGTAGGCAGGGTACGATGCAGCCACATTCCAGCACCAGCTGGATAAGCGCCTTGCAAGGAGACTTCTGCAGGTGCTAGGCAGAAGTCTTTGCAGGTGTACAGCTTCAGGGGCCATGGAAAGAATGGCCTGGGCAGAATGGCTGGTGGCATGCCCCACAGAGGGCCTTGCCAGAAAGCGGCAGGGGCGGCCGGAGCCGAACAAATCACCCTTAGCCATCCAAGCTGATTTGTGGCCTGATATAGCCTTTTATATGGCTTCCCTCAAACTTCACATAATTCATGGCTGCAGCTCACTTTCATTACCATGCTCAGGACCAGGCTTCCAGAAACTCCTTTGAGGGCGCCCTCCACAAGGTCGCCCTGCAAAGTGGAAGGAAGATGCACTCTGGCTTGTGTGACAGCCACTGGGAGGAACAGGCTTCTGAAGGTGTCATGTAGCCCCTTAAGGCTACCCCAGGTTTTATTTTTAATTGTTACAGACTTAACTATCTCTTTGAAATGCTGCAACAGGGCTGACCCAGCTACAAGTCAGCTCCTGCTAGGGAAATCATGTGAACCCGTAACTCCCAAAGACCTCCCAGTACATCTCCTAGCCTCTGGTCTTCCTCCCTGACTGTTTCATCCTCCAAAGAGATGCTGGAGGGTGTGCTCCTCCCACAGGGCTGTCATGTCATTCCTGATCCTGAGTTTCATCTTTTAAAACAGTGTTTTTAAAATTTGGTGTCACTGTTGTTAAACATATTTTTTGAGCATGCATAATATGTACATTTATATCTTTTTATAAATTAGACATTTAGGGCTTCCCTGGTGGTGCAGTGGTTAGAAATCTGCCTGCCAGTGCAGGGGACACAGTTTCAATCCCTGGTCCGGGAAGATCCCACATGCCGCGGAGCAGCTAAGCCCAAGGGCCACAACTGCTAGAGCCCACGCAACTAGAGCCCGTGCATCGCAACAAGAGAAGCCACCACAATGAGAAGCCTGCGTACCACAACGAAGAGTAGCCCCCGCTCGCCACAACTAGAGAAAGACCGTAAGCAGCAATGAAGACCCAATGCAGCCAAAAATAAATAAATTATCTTTTAAAAAATTAGACATTTACTACTATATACATATAATATATACTATAAAACTACAAAAAAAAGCAGAGAAATTAAAGGAAAATAAATGTAAAAGCTGAAGTCCAAATCCTTTCACCCTGTGTAAAAACACCACAAAAAACTCTGTCCTCAGATGACAGCCTTCCGAGTGCCCTGAAATGATTAGCTCACACCAACCTCTTGCCATGGTCCACAAGACCATGCTTCCTTCCCAGCTCTTTCCTTTGTAGACATTCTTCCTTCTGCCTCCATGTTCTATCTGTTCAAACTTCTCATCTTTCAAGATCCAGGTTAATTATAAACAATGAAAATCACATACCCAAGTAACAGGAAAACTTGTTACGCTATTCCAGAGCTCAAACAAACAACACTATACTGTTCTTTAAAATTACTTAAAGACATTTTAATCACAAAATAAATATACAAATTAAGGACTTAAGAATGGAAAAGTAAAATGATAAGAATTTCTATAAGCATTGAAAATAGTTAAATATAAATCTAAGAGTTTTGGATCTGGTTATAAACATAACTGTAGGTGCCCAGAATTTATTCTTATAAAATATATGGAAATGATAATTAATAATATTAACATGAGTTCAAAATACCAAACCCTATTAGTAGAATGGATAAGTGGAAGAAGGACACTAAGAATACCCAATTCATTATCTAATTCCCAAATTCATTAGGGAATTTGAAATAAAATTTCATTTTGAATTTTACTTATAACAGAAATATACCTTCAGAAATTTCAGGGAAATTTAAATATAACTCCTAGTAGTAATTCAGATGATACTTGAGTCTTCCCAATTATAAGGTAAAATAAAACAACCAATACATAGTTTATAAAGCAAAATATAAAAAAGGAGAAATAATAAGAATGCATAAAAATCCCCATGAAATAAGGTGACAAGATTAAAAACATGTAAATTGGTTATGGCATATATTCAAATGTTTTGGAATTTTTTGATGATGTTGGGAAAGTACTTATTGAAAATATTAGTTTAAAGAAAACATAACACAAATATTTCTAAAGTAAGCACATACTTATATTTATACACACACATCATATATAGGTATATATATGTGTGTTTATACATGTATGTGCGTATATACAACTATACATAAAACTATATATTATATGCATGTATATATACACACACACATGTATATATTTATTTACATACATACACACACACATATATATATATATATTTTACATCTTTATTGGAGTATAATTGCTTTACAATGGTGTGTTAGTTTCTGCTTTATAACAAAGTGAATCAGTTATACATATACATCTGTCCCCATATCTCTTCCCTCTTGAGTCTCCCTCCCTCCCACCCTCCCTATCCCACCTCTCTAGGTGGTCACAAAGCACCAAGCTGATCTCCCTGTGCTATGTGGCTGCTTCACACTGGCTATCTATTTTACCTTTGGTAGTGTATGTATGTTGATGCTTCTCTCACTTTGTCTCAGCTTCCCCTTCACCCCCACCCGTGTCCTCAAGTCCTTTCTCTACATCTGCATCTTTATTCCTGTCCTGCCCCTGGGTTCTTCAGAACCTTTTTTTTTTTTTTTTTTTTTTTTTAGATTCTATATATATGTGTTAGCATACTAGTATTTGTTTTTCTGTTTCTGATTTACTTCACTCTGTATGACAGACCGTATGTCCATCCACCTCACTTCAAAAAACTCAATTTTGTTTCTTTTTATCACGCCACATATTTTAAAAGGTAAAAATGAAGCTTACCAAAAAAAAAAAAAAAGAAAAATATAATAGTAGCTTAGTTCTTGAACAAAAGTGACCCTTTAAGGCCATATTTCCCTTAGGTTTTCTGAATATTGTGAGTTTCCTTGTTTTCAAATGTATTTTAATCTATTTTTTATATTTGTATCATCCGTTTGTCCCTTCAAATTGCCTACTTGAAGCTTGTTCAGTTCTTTCCATCTGAATCACAAAGCGATTCCTGGAAGAGGTGGGTGGGGAGCTCTGATGCAATCCTCGTGTATAAAAGAGGATCAATGGGTTTAGAAAGGAGCCTTAGGATCACCAAGCTCTGGCTGGTGGCACTTTTCACACATTTTTCCTGCATCAAACTTTTGAGAAAATACTCATAGTTGTAATCTAAGTCTAGGGACTGAGGTCTTTCTCTGCATCACTGCCCACATCTGGCTGCCATGTTGCTTCTTTGACCTCTAATTCCCTGAAATTGGTGTCTGGGGCTTCTTGGGTTCCCAGAAGGAGACACTCCCTCCACAGGTGAGTCTAAAGGTGCCCATCTCCCACATCCCTGACAAGGGTGACATCTCCTGATGCTCCAGCATGGCCATTCCTTGAGGTGCCAGAGGTGTGTTGGTTCCACATGGAAGCAGGGAGAAGACCCTCTCTGAAGCCTCCCACTCCTCACAAATGCACCAGGCATCTTCCACAATCCAAAAACTTCTGTGTCCCATAATGTCATGCTGCCCTAACTGCCTGAGAGCAGCTTATTCCTTGTGGGAGGCAACCTGTGGAAGCTGAAAAGGTACGCTGAGAGGAGACACAGGCCATAGCTCTCAACACAACTTCATCACTCACCTGTCTGCAGGTTTGGCAAATAATTCAACCACTGCTAGGACACTATTTTTATCATCTGGAAAGAGAGGGTGATAGTTTATGTCCTCCCCGTATCTCAAGACTCTTATGAGAATCCAGCGAGGCAATACATGTAGTGGTACCCTGTACAAGTAAGACATGCCGGGCCAGCAGAGGAAACTGCTATGTGTACAGCTCCATGGTTTCACTTTGCATCTGCATTAAGCATTTACAGGACATTCCCCAATCTCAAATGTGGGCTTCTTACAAGTATACAGTAAATCCAGGATTGCTATCTAATGCATTCAGTATTCAGAATGTGTGTTTTGTTATTGATTTATTGATAAATTCTCTATACAGTCACCTGGATTAATGATATCTATCCTGAACAATTGCTAAGCTAGTGATCATAGACCTGCTTTCACTCAACTCTTCTACTCTGTTCCTGATATAGTTCTATGCACAGCTTGGTCTTCAATTCAGTGCTTTTTGATTATGGGAAATTTTTTCTTTTTCTCAGTTCTAACCCTGCTAACAGATATCAGTAAACCCCTGATTAATGGAATTACACATCACTTTCCATCCCAGCATTTGGAGACCAGTGGCAATATGCATAATGACTTGCCACATGCTTCAGATATTATTGGGATGCCCTGGAAAGATTATTTATTGCCTATGGGAGGAATCCGTCAATGGGAAGGGCTGGCATCCTGTCTGTGAGCTAGCTGTCACATACCCTGGGAAATGACTCTTTGTGGGAGAAATCAAACCATGTATTTTCTCCTTGCTGGCTGGCTTCTTATCCACTGTAACCCATCTTTTATTTTGCTTATTAGCCACAAAGTAACACAAACTCAATCAGACTTACTGGCTTTCGTCATGTGGATGAACTGGTTAAGGATTTTCCCTAAGCACACGGAATGAGAGAGAAATGGAGTGAAATGCACAATATTGGTGAGACAAGGGGCATAGGGGCAGAAGTCGGAAGAGCTGTGAGTTACAGCTGGCTTTGGCGTTCACGAGTTTGGTGGCTTCGGGTAAGGTTGCACCTGAGTTTCCTCCCTGTACAATGCGAAATGACCTCACTGGCTTATCCTGAAGATTAGAGATGGCAGATGTCAAGTACACAGCCTGGTGTCTGGCACAGGTTGGTGCTAAAATCTCCATGTTTGCTCCTGGATTCTTAGGTTGTTCTACTTCACAGGATTGTATGATGGTCAAGTGAAATAATCCCTGTAAGAGATTTTACTCACTTTGTAACCTCCAACATTATAAAACAAGATGTGACCATGCAGAAGACTGGTTAAAAAAAAAATTTTCTTTTGCTTCACTTCAGCAAAATATTCAGAGTATCTTCCATCCAGCCACTATGATCGGTTCTGGAAATTCCAAAGTATCTGAAGTACAACTTGACCCGGAGGAGCTCACAGTACACAAAAGTGTCAACAAATAATTCACTTATAAAATAGCATGTGTTACATTCATAAATAAACACGGTGCTATGAAAACTCGGACAAGGGGATCTCATCCCATGGGGTTCAGGGAAGACTTTCTGGAGGACAGAACAACTTATTGGAGTCTCAAAGGAGGAAATAGATTATAAATGTGATATTTTTTGTTTTGTTTTGTTTTGTTTTGTTTTTTGTCAGGGGAAGGTAGTGGGGGGCAGGGAAGGGGGTCTAAATAAAGAGAACAACGTGAGCCAGATACAGGCACATGAAAGAGTGTGTGTGTGTGTGTGTGTGTGTGTGTGTGTGTGTGTATGCACAGGAAGCCACTCTTAGTATAACTCCAGTGTGAAACTTGATCGACTACTGCAGGAGATGGGACGAAACCAAACACTCAGCTTTGAGGGCCATAGAGGGCCACTGCAAGATTTTAAGTCAATTTGCCTTTTAGGAAGATTATCCTGAATGCAGTTTGGGGAATTAATTTAAGGGGAAAGAAGAAAGGCATGGAGCCAGTTAACTGACTTTGGAACCATGTGAGAAGAGATGTCGTCTGATTCAAGGGCGTGGTAGATGGGAAAAGAGGAAGGGGTTTAGCAAAGGCCTGAGCAGTAGTTTGAAGACTGGCTGAAGAGACGACAGAGGCAGAGAAGAGAATCTAGGACGATGGCCAGAGGGCGGGCTGGGTGCAGTGCCATGAACAGCGCGACGCTGACGGGCCAGAAGTTCAGGCTGCGCATGCGTGCGTGAGTCAGGGGGCACTGGAGCTTGGAGACTGTGGAGAGCCCACGGAGCTGCAGTGATGCTGAACCGTCCAGGAACTTGTAGCCTCTGCAGTTACAGAGCAGACCAGCCTTCGCTCGGCAGCAGTTGATTTCTTTCCGGCCAGCTCATTACCAGCCTCACGGCACGTGCTGGACAACCACAGATAATGAACAACCAGAGGCACATTTTGCAAAACTAACCGAGGCTCCCAAGCTCGGAGGGCCGTATCAGCTCCTTTGCAGAACCGGGGAGTTTACTGATACCTGTTTCAGAGTGAGATTAACCCCACTCTGGCAGGTTCTCTGTATTATGCTTCTTTATTAGCTTTGGAATTCCCAAGAACATCTCACACCCAAAGTCCCAGTAGCCAATCCAGGGACAAGGTAAGTTAGTGAATACTTAGGAAATACAGACGCAGGAGGAGATCCTTGTAGACCAAGGATGGGCCGAGGAGAAAACTCATTGTAAAGTTAGTTTCCAGGGGTAAAGGACCGAGGCTAGTTGTCAGGGCAGTTTTGGGCAAAATGTGAAGAAGTGTTTGGAGCACTGCTTACTTAAGGCACCAGATGGGGGATTTGGAAATGGAGGGGAAACACGGAAGCAGATAATTACACAGCCTACACCAGGAGCTTACACCGCAGTGCCAGAAGTGTTTCTATCCACGGCATTGGAATAAGGCATGCTACATGTCACCTGCGGGGTGTTTTGGACTGTGGTTTTCTGCCTCTTGTTTCTATGTAAATGCAGTAATCTATTCTTTTAAAAATACTACATTTTTGTCGTTTCAAAAGGTTTGGCGTGGGAGAGGTTTGGCCATGGTATTCTCTCCCACCTTGGTCCAGTCTCCTAGGGAATTTGATGGACCTTGGTTCTAATGTGTTGGTATATCTGTGACCTCCTGGAGACAATGCATTAATACAAAGAAGGCTGTTAATGGTGGTGATTTCAAATGCATGGAACTACTTTGAGGCAAGTGAGCTGTGCCTCCCTCCCCAAATTTCACTCCATGCTAACTTTAGGCTTTTTAGAAGATGACACGTGAGCCATATAGGCACTACATGGTTATAATAGAAATAACACAGATTACTGAAAGGAAGACAGATCTGTATGTTGGAATACCTGTGCTTTTAGTTTGTTTTTTTCTGCTTGTTTTTTATTTTAATTCTACAACTTTTCTAGCTCTGAAGATTTTGGAAGTCAATTGTCAACATGTTTAACATTTTTTAAAATGTCAACTTACATGTCTTGATTATGTTGTTATCAATTGATTACATCCCATAAATTCAACTACACCAAACATTTCATTTATCTTAGGGTAAAGATGGGAGTGGTTAATGACACTGACATTAACGTTTACCCTAATTATGATCTTAAGAAATAACACTTATATTTCCTAAAAGTCAATATAATTAATAGCATCCTACACCTGCAGAAGGAGATGAGGGGACTGTCTCAAGACAGGAGCTTTCATGACAAGTTAATAGCTATGGGCTTTGTTCACAAACTTGCCAGAATTCAAAACTGGGGTTCTACAACATCATGACATTGCTCCTCATATCTGCAAAACCTTCAGGGTTCCGTGGAAAAGTAAACCGAAGTTCAAAACCAATCTTTGAAGCTAGAAAATAAATGCCAACCTACTATTTTCAAGACCTGATGATAAAGCAATATAGAAAAAAAAATCAAGGAAGGAAGAAAGAAAAAAAGAGAAAGTGTTTTCTATCTCTACAGAGGCAACCTGCTGGAAAGCTCATCTGAATTCAAAGGGCAACACGAACCATTAATTAACTCTAAGGCTCTAGAGCCCAGGGCAGAACAGCAGAGCAGGAGAGAAGAAAACGAATTCAGGCAAAATGCTCACTGTGTATAATAACGAATAAGGAAGAGTTGTCTGACCAGCAAAGTTGTAAGTCACTACAATTCTCCCCAGGGAGAATTATGCCCATGGGAAAGGTGCAGAGGAGGTGGGATGTCCAGAATCTGCACCTGCCTCGGGGCAGCCCTTCAGGGTCCTGCTCACACTTGCCTCACTGACTGAGATTCGCCAGCTCACCTATATTTGGCCCTATGTTCTCTCCTGTCTCTCCAAGTCCAGGCTTTAGACAATCCTCTGGCTTTGCTTTCGCTCTTCTCAGGCTGGAACATCACCCGCTTTGACCCTCCTCATAAATGCAACTGTGTGTCCAGCCCTGTTTGGCATTTGCTGACCATGTTTGGTGAATATACTTCAGGGAATCATGTGTGAGATTGAAAACTGAAAGAAGGAAGGAAGGGAGGGAGGGAGGGGTGAAATCTGTTTTCTCAGCCTAACTTGAAAAGAATAGGCAAGTGAGAAAAGGAAAGAGAAGTTTCGAGCTACCATGTGCCAGGTACTAAACCAGGGCTCTATCTGTAGTAGCTGCCTAACATGCTCTCCCATCACTTAATCCTCAGAACCATGCCTATTTTGCAGGTAAGGAAAACGAGGTTTAAATAGATTAACTCACTGGCCTAAGGACACATAGCTTGAAAGTGAAGAGCCAAGGTTTGAGGTCACGGGCATCTCTGGCTTCAAGTCCAGTGGCATTTCTAGAAGATTTTAGAGCCAAGGTGGCAGACGTATTTACACCATCAGTGGTGTGCAATGTTAAGAAATGTCTCCATCCAGCGCCCCAACCCCAACAGGAAAGGCTTCTGCACACCAGCAATTATGATTTCAGATCCACACGGCTTCAGCTACAGTACCTCATTAGATCAAGACAGGAATCTTGACACAAACCGTAGTTCATACCAGCTAATTAAATTAAGATCAATATGAAATCTTCTTTAGACAAAGAAGCAATTGGATGTTTCTGGCAGAGATATCTGCAGGTTGAGTCAATAAGATAAGGACAAAAAACACATGTTAAAGAGTAGCCATGAGCCAGCATCCTTCCTCCATTCTCTAATGACGTGAACAAGAGAAGCTCCTCAGGAAACAGAAGCAAATGAAATAAGCAGGGAAGGCTGGGAGCTGCCTGACAGGGCCCGGTGTTCAGGACTTAGAAGGCATAGGGCCTGGTTATGTAGCTTCTGACCTCAGTTTTCTCATATCTAAATGGGATTTGAAAACCAAGATGATTCATAAGATGATTCTTTCCTGGAGGGTTAGAAGCTCCAAGTTCGTTTTCACACACAGTATCTTCTTGATCCTCAGAACAGTTCTTTAAAGGGGGTGTTATCATTATTATCTTCATTTACACAGTAAAGAGACGACTTGGGCTAAGGCTTTTAAGTGAATTTGCCCAACATTAAACAGCTAAAATGGAGAGACAGAGCACAGATCCTTCTACCTCCCTATATGCTGTAGGTTTGCTACTTGAGCACATGTCCTTGGGTTGATGGCATACTGACAAGCCCAGAGACAGACCCCAGTCCTACCTCCACTTAATGCTTCTGTGTCCCAGAGCCCTCATCTGCAAGTCCAAAATTTTAGATCAGTGGTTTTTAAACTTTGCGGGTCATAGGTTGCTCTGAAATACCAGTGAAAGCTGTAGACTTGACGCCTGGTGTGGGCAGGTTGGGGAGGAGGTCCTCACTCACACAACATGTGACATCAGAGCATCACTGCTCCCATGCACCTCTGATGGGGCGTCTACCCTGGAGCTGGGACCCCAGTACGGGCTTAGCTCTAAGGCCATTCTCACACTTAACATCTCAGTATCCTATGTGATAGTTTTCTCCTAAGGGACAAGTTCTTATATCTTATTTAACTCTTCGATGTTAAGAAAGATGATGATTAAATAAAAAGAAGTAAAGCAAAAATGAAGTAGTTAAAACGTGCAAAAATGTGCAATTGATGTTTCTACATGCATCATTGATTTAAAGTCAAATTATTTTCAGGTTTTCTTTCCCTCAAACTGTAATTCCCAACCTAGCCCACCCCCCCAAAGAAATAGCAGAATAAATCCTTGTGAAAGAATTTATAAAAACAGAGATGAGAAATTAAGGCTCGCTCTGCATTATTATAAAAGTTGATTTTGTTTTACACCTTCTTGAATAACTTCCTTTAGGGAAGTGGGCCGCAATCCAGGAAAGAAAATCACAAGGAGGAGTATAGCTGGAAAGTTTCTGTGAGTTTAGCTTGTGAAAAGTGTTCTCCAAAGAGCCAACATCTTCAGAAAGTGATGGCGACCATTCTGATTAAAGGATGCTGCAGTAAAGGGAGAGGTTACCTTAGTTCATATTTCACTTGCCCAGTATACTTTCTACCGGCTGCTCCCCTTGGGTGCTGGCAAGGTCCCTGTCGGGGATCGGGAGATGAGAACTCCTAAGGCTGCAAAGGATGGTAATTCATCCAGGGTGAAGCAAGCCAAAGCCTGGTTATTCAAACTAAATTTCAAACCCTGGAAATATGAGGTGCTGAGAGTTACAATGTTCAGAGCAGGAGCTGCAGTGACCAGGGTCCTGAATCAAAAAAGGATGTCAGGGGAGGGAGAGCAGGACAAGACAAGAGTGAGAGGCCACATGCACTCCATGGACGCCCCAGGAGGAGGTCCAAAGCCTGCTTCTGAAGAATGCACAGGATGCAGGAGGACGAGATTGGAAGCCGTCAAAAATAGAGAGTCGAGGTTGTACTGCAGGGAGGGAGTGTGGACCAGCATCATACTGGTTTCACCAGGTCATGCAGCACCATATGCTGGATCTCAGGTTTTCTTCCCCAGTGGCCTGATACAGAATATCTTGCACATTTTTTGCAAGATCACAGTTTTAACCAAGGTAGGTACAAGCCAGATGGTTTGCCCCCAACCCCTCACTAACTAGATGCTCTTTGCATTTCCATTTAACCCACAAGGATCCATGAGGCTCTGAGTATAATTATAATGCAAATTCCACATCAGCTTTTACAGATAAATTCTTAGGCAGAAACACTATACAGTGATCAGCCTCTACAGCAGACTGGGATTATTGAAATAATATATATGATTTACTTTCTAATTTTGGATGTATCCACTTTTCTAAAGCTAATTCTTAAGTGCAAGTTTCCAACATCTTTACACTTTTCCTAGTAACCTCTGCCTCTAAATTCTCATGTGTCCCCCCCCAGAGGGTTAAACCTTAGCAGATTGTGACTAATAACCAAATAGGGAGATAAGTCTTAGATTTTGAAGAATATAAGGGAAAAATAAACTTTATACTTAAAGATGAAAAATAATTATAGGGACTATTTTCCAAGACATTTTAATACTTCAAACATGGTTTATCTGAATGAAATTGACATTTTTGTAGTTGAAAAGCAGTTGAGTGCAGGCAATTTCCTGCAGTTGAGAGAACAGAAGTTTCTGAGAAGAGGGGCTGCCACCAGAGAGACCCTCCACGTCCTCTGCTGCTGTTCCAAACAGTCGCAATAGATGGGTCCAGATTTCGATGATAAGAATGTCTCAACATAAATTCCACTTCCTCTTTTAATTCTCAAGTGAGAATCAAAACCGCTTAGAGACAGACGTCAATTGGGCTGCCTCTTCCCTTATATCAGTCTTTCCATTCTGAGCTTGGGGTACCCCTGAGATGACACCCTAAGTCTGGGACAACACCTGGGACCAGGTGAGGGTGAGACAAGGGCAATGCTCTGGGGATGCTGGAGTCTCCCTTACCTCTTGACTCTTTCCCTTCGCAGTGAGTTAATTGTTCCTTCTCGATTTTCTATGACTCCAGGAAACCTCTCAAGTCATGCGGTGGGGAGGGGAATCCCTGGAGAGCAGCCATCCTGTAGGGCTGGCCCTGCACAAGGGGTCTCAAACCTGTGCTCCCACTCAACACTCTCCAGCAACTATAACTGCTCCCATTTCATTAATAAGGAGACCAAGGCTTGAAAAAGCTAAATAACATCTCCAGGGTCATAGGGCTTAAGAGGGCAGAACTGGTGTGAGATGCAGTCATATCTGACCCCAACACCTCCCGATGTGATGTTTCCTGTCTCCTCCCTGACCTCTCGGCCACAAGCACCTGCACGGTCATCAATCTTTGCTTTATCAGCTCAGAGCAGTTTGACCCATTTGGTGCTCATATCTTGTGTTTGAAATTCATTTAATGGTTTGTGGTACTTTAATAAACACAAAATGCATAAAAGTAAGGATTTTTTCCTTATTTATGGAGTTGTGGTGTTTTCAACATTTAATCCAGAGAGCATTGCCAACTGTTAATGAACTGTTGCTCAAGTAGCTTAACCTGAATAGGAAAAAAACAAAACAGATAATAGATAAACAACAAGGTCCTACCGTACAGTGCAGGGAACTATATTCAATATCCTGTGATAAATTATAATGGAAAAGACTAAGAAAAGTATATATATGTATATATACACACATGTATATATATATATATATATACACATATATATGTAACTGAATCACTTTGCTGTACACCAGAAAGTAATACGACGTTGTAAATTAACTACTTCAATTTAAAACAAAAGTGAAAAGGCAACCTAGAAAATGGAAAAAAAAATTTGCAAATCATATATCTGATAAGGGATTAATAGCCAGAATATATATTTTTTAAAACTCCTGCAACTCAACAACCACAAAAAAGAAACAACCCAATTTGAAAATGGGCAAAGAACTTGGATAAATATTTCTCCAAAGAAGATCTACAAATGGTCAATAAGCACATGAAAAGATGCTCAACCTCAATAGTCATTAGGGAAATGCAAATTTTAAAAGCACACACACAGGTAATATACAGAGATTCCTTTCCTAAGATAGGGTCATGTTAGTGACCGGGAGCAAACACACTCCAAGTTCCGTATCCTAACTTTCACATAATAAATGCTCATTATGTTACTATGTGCTAGACAGACGACTGGCAAATTTATATATTTTAGCAATCTTAATTTAACCTATATCCATTTAATTTATCGCATTTAAGCCTCACGTTCTGTGACATAAGCACCTCAGTTTCACAGATAGAAAACGAGCTTGTACAACCAGATTGGTTCTATAAAGAGATCTTTCAAAGCAATCTGAGGCAACAGTTTTCCCATCGTCTTTTCTGTGCCCATCCTCGATATCTGATTATGAATTTGCTGTATCCTAGAGCCAGAAATAAACTGTTTTATGTTGAAGTCACCAATTAAGTTTGTTTTATTGGTGCTGGGGAGAGAAAGGTCCTCATCTACCCCCATCTGTCATAAAACCCTTGCTTAAAAATCGCTTGGTGGAGACATCATCCTCCAATACAGAGATAAAAGGAAGATTAAAAAGCTGTGACAGGGAGGGAGGGTGGCATGGACATATATACACTATCAAGCATGGAATGGATAGCTAGTGGGAAGCAGCCGCATAGCACAGGGAGATCAGCTCAGTGTTTTGTGACCACCTAGAGGGGTGGGATGGGGGGTGGGGGGGAGGGAGACACAAGAGAGAAGAGATATGGGAACATATGTATATGTATAACTGATTCACTTTGTTATAAAGCAGAAACTGGTACACCATTGTAAAGCAATTATACTCCAATAAAGATTAAAAATAAATAAATAAATAAATAAAATGCATGATGTGAATCTGTCCTAGAGGCTAATCACATGCAGCGGGAGGGAGAGAAGCCTGGTCTGCTGGTGTTATCAGCTTATCAGTCCCGTATTATCTCTCTCATCTATTTATCATCAGGGCTATCATTAGGAAGATTAAACACCAGAGTCTACAAATAGTCCTGAAATTTTTGTCTTTCATTAGTGACTTATTATTATTACACAAGACCTCCCTTTTTCCAGCAAAGACAATGATTTCTTAGTCTGTGTCAGGATGCAATCCATAGAGAATTCATCAGGACTGAGGAAATATTAAATGCTATTTCCAACTGCTGCATCCTATTGTCAGGAGCCATCTTGGATAATAATGGCCTTAATTTATAGAAATATAAATAATACAACAGTGACACCAGGGATCTATGATCATATAAATCTGTCACAGAACAGTACAAATGAACATAGTTAAATGAAACTGAACTATAAATAAATCTGTACATCAGCTTGTGATGGTAAAAAGCTTACCAAAAAAAAAAAAAAAAAAGCAAGAACCTCAACTGCAATAAAAATGGAAGCATCTTTAGTCAACAGAGGGCTTTCGCCTTGAAATGTGAGCCATTGTTGCATTCTATTCTTTTGAAATCTTAAGATATATTGAAAGTGATTTTTTTAAAGGAAACAGAGGTCGTGCATCTTGTAGTCTCAGACAATCCCCATGCCTGATGGTGCATACACTCTTTTATAACTTAAGTAGCGATAACACCTTATATTAGATTTTGTGATGCTCATTGGAATAACTAGATTTACTATCTTATGAATAATCTAGTGCTGTAGTGTTATTGGCTTGGGTGGGTAACATTATCTTTCTTTTTATTTCAAAAAATGCTGCATTTGCTGTTTGAAATGAATGAAATCTGTTTCCAGGAATGTTCTCTTTATATAAGAAAAGTCATCTGCTTACAGCAGCTGAACAAAAAGATCTTCGTAATTTTTTTTTTTTTTTAAGATTTCATTTTATTGATTACTCCAGGAAAATACCTACATTGCTTTCTACACTAGAAGGGAGAGCATGTACGTAGAACTTTAATGCAAAAGATAAGTTGGATTGATCCCTTCCAAAATTCGTATCAAACACAACTTATTAGAAACACTTTCCATCGAAACAAACAGGCTCAAGAACAAAATAAAATATGCAGAAAGGTTATTGTTGTTATAGGAACATGATATGTTCTGTTCATTATGGAATGTACATTCATGCAATGAGCTGGAAGAAGAAAGCGCTCCACAGTTTTAAATGTTGCCTTGCAGATTTGCAATGTTGAAATTTTTAATTTGACATCCATGACAGAAGTACAAGATTTGAAGTAATTAAGTTCTGATTTTATCAAGATGGAAGTGAAGATGCAGGAGCTAGAGGTGATATTTACCCAGACAAATCACAGCTGGTAATTTCACAACGAATCAGGCCACGATGGAGAATTATTCAGAGCTTTTCAATATGAATACACCTTTAATTGGTAATCAAGATATAATTTTATTAACATGGTGTGTGGTTGGAGGAGGTTTTCTGGGAGCTTTAATCCATTTAAAGAAAATGTAAATATATTAGAATCTCAAATCATCATAAGCGATTGCTACTTTGCTACCAGTGGAATTCATATATGTTCTGTGCCCTCACACAGTTGTTACATGGGATGTAAGTCAAGGGCACTGCTACCTCTTGACCCCCTTCACTCACCCCTACTACTCCTCCCTTCTGGAAAATACCAATTTGCTCTCTGTATATATGAGTTTGGATTTGTTTTGTTTGTTTGTTTGTTAGATTCCATACATAAGTGCGATCATATGGTATTAGTCTGTGTCTAACCTATTTCGCTTAGCATAATACTCTCAAGGTCCATCCATATTGTTACAAGTGGCAAGGTTGCATTCTTTTTATGACTGAGTATATTTTCATTGTATGTGTGTGTGTGTGTGTGTGTGTGTGTGTGTGTGTGTGTGTGTGTGTGTATCACATCTTCTTTATCCATTTATCCATCTCTGGACACTTTGGTTTTTTCTATAACTTGGCTATTGTGAATAATGCTGCAGTGAACATAGGGGGGCATATTTCTTTTTGAATTATTAAATTTTGTGCTTATTTAAATTACTGTTTTTGTTTTCTGCTTGTAAATACCCATAAGTGGAATTGCTAGATCATACAGTAGTTCTATGTAGTTTTTTGAGGTTCCTCCATACTGTTCTCCATAGTGGCTGCACCAATTTACATTCCCACCAACAGTTCACAAGGTTTACCTCTTCTCCAGAGCCCTGCCAACACTTATTTGTTTTCTTTTTGATAATGAGTGACTTCATCCTTTACGAATAAGAGAAGGAGGATGAAATAGCAAAGGAGGTGGAGAAGAGCTTCCAAGAAAGGGAATGGACTCTCTGGACAGTCTAAACACTAAAAAAAGAAAAAAAATTAGGGTCCAGGGAGGAAGGAAATGACATCATCAAAGAGAAGTAGTTGAGTTTTGAAAGATGCAGGGCTCTCGCATTCAGCTGTGGGGTCTTGTCCAGGAGAAAAAGTGTGAGGGGAAGTTGTTATTGATTGCTTTTAAAGGTTTCCATAAATTTTCGTAATGTTCTAGAACTAGTGATTTGACATAATTAGTATTACAAATACTGTATACACAAAGATAAATGATACTGTAAGGTAGTCCATTGTTCCGCGCTCTCTCAGTAACAAGTGCCTGACACGATTCAAAGTTGCCGAAGCAAAAACTGGAAATTGTTCACTCACACAGTCAGAATTCTCTCCCTGTGTCTCTCAGCATTAGTCCTTTCATCGGTCAACATAATTCCCTGGTAATGGACATTGTCATCCTCCGTCTCTCTGTGGCAGGGGACAGTGAGGTATGACACCAGAAAGATGCAGGTATCCAATATCTCGGCCTCAGGCATCTAGAACAAGGACAGAATCTTCCTCCTGGAGTCCACATAGGAAATTCACAGGATCGTCTCCCTGGGACCTATGTCACCCCTTTGTTGACCACTTGGGGCAGAACAGAGAATAAGGAGTGACCCATCCTGGACTCCCATGGAGAGGAGGGGCTACACTCCCCAGAGGAAGGAGGTCCTCTTTCCAGCAAAAGACCGGGAGGGATGGGAGCGGAGGAAAGCACCAGCTGTCCACTGCAGACAGCCAGCAAATGCATTATCCTGTCAACAAATGCATGTCCAATTAAAGGACAATTCAGTCTTCTCACTTGCTACCAAGTAAATTTTAATAGTGACAACTATTCCAGCTGAAAAATAGATTCTCTTCCTCTGAGGCATTAATATGCAAAGACAGCAGCATCCAATAGAGGCTGTTCTTGAGTTAATTTTGTTAGGTGGTGGCAGTAGGAACATAAGATTTGGCTTAAAAAGAATCTAGCCTGCTGAAATAGTTTTGATATTTTCCTTCAGAACTGATGAATAAAACTTAAGACATTCTAACCTCATGGACAATTTTTCACGTTGCTATCCAAATGGGAAACCATTGTTATGGTTATTACTACATAAAATGCATGATAAAATAAGAAAAGAATTCCAGAATCACATATTCTCATATTATTATGTGTTGAAAAAAATATATATATACATATACATACCCACAGATACACACACACACACACAACTGAACAAAAGATATTCTAGAGCCACAAATATGTCTGCTTTTATTTGTTCTGGGAGCTCATACAAGAGCCCTCGTCTGGCATTGACATGTAAATGAGTCAGTGATGGAACTATGCTTGCTCTGTCCCTGATCTACATGTCAATACCTGACTATTCTGTAATTTATGTACACAGAGAAATCAGCTACTAGGCACAAGTCTTATCACCCCTGAACACATGTTAAAAATTTACTCCCTGAAATGGGTATGCTCAAATCCAACTCAGTAATATAGGCTAATGTACTTTACAAGTTTATTCACATGCAAAGTACATTTTGAAGCTATTTATCTTTCTTTTAAAAGAAATCACTGCCTTAAAGACATCTTTGGGGTCGGGAGCCTCTGATTTCTGCATTAAAATGTCCAGCTGTGTATCATCGAGCAGAGTCGATCAAGCCAACGGGCACACCTGCTGACAAGGTTCCCCTGCAGCCTTTTCATTACCAGACACCCAAATATCACTGTTTATGTCCTGCTCAGATGACTGATACTTGAAGATCTGTGTTTTAGAGTTTATACATTAGACCAATTATGATGAAAAATCTGGTTCCATGATGGCAGTAAGGCTGTGCCCATCACAAGTCCTGTCACTTCAGAAAAGTGTGTCCCAAGTAGGCTTGGACTAAACTCCATTCCAGTGCCAGGCCTTTGGGCAGGGAGAGCAGCCCCTAAGCACTCTGCTAAATGCCTTCAGGCAAATTGCCCTTGTCCATCGAGGTCGCTTGACTTTCCTGTTTCAGCGCCTCCTCAAAAGGCAGCAGCTAGCAGCACCGTGTGACTTCAGACTTCCTGTGACAAAGTCGCGAAGCCTATTTTCATCAGAGTCGGTTTTCAAACACCTGTTAAAACTGGGTAGGTTGAGAAAGAACCCAGCCTTATGAAATCATTTTTAAAAACTTTCAGATCGATATGTCCTCAATGAGGGAAGTATACAAATGTATTAGTTGCAGAAAATGGTCAGATCTCTCTAAGGTGAAATAAAGCAAATGCTGATCTTCAATGTCTATGAAATTTCTTTGGAAATATTTTATGATGCTATTCCTCATATCTAATTCCCACTATTTTGATAATTCTAAACATTGCGGTAAGGAAGAAGGGCAACATGCTGTGATGGGAAAACAGCTCTGGAAGGGGAATCAACAGACCTAGGTGCTTATCTGCTTGGCTTTCCTTGGGGATCCCAGGAGAACCCCCAGGACCTCCCTTGGCCTGAATTTATATTTATTTATTTGTAAATATTTATATCTTATATCTGTAAGATTAGGGGATTTTAAATATTTGTTAAATGTTCATATCTTGTATAATGCTAATTAATTGTCACTTTCATTTAGGGAAAACCAGAATGGCACTTAGGTACTGACAGTGATGGAGGCAAAGTTGTAGGGTCTTAAGTCCTCTGAGATAGAATTAGAGTTCCTGCTTTTCTCTTTGTATCTCATGGAACTTCTGACTGTATTCTTGCAAAAATTAAGCAAAGCAAAACCAAACAAAAAAACTAGGTGTGCTAGAGATTGAAACTGTGCGAGAAGTTGTACTATTTAAAAGTAGGTCTGAACGTGACCAAGAATCTGCACTTCTGACAAGTTCCAGGTGGTGTTGCTGGTCCAGGGCCTACACTTTGAGAATCACTAGTGTTGTGTGTCTATCTAATTCCAACACTAATTTGACATCATTAGGAGTCGCTTCAGGGGTTTTCTGATTTTTTCCCTTTTTGAAGGGAGTTCTCTAACGCCTAAGTAAGGTTCCTAAAGTTAGGAACGTATTTTTACTTATCAGAAGCATCTTCTACCATGAACAGATATCGTTTTTAGGAATACCGTGGCAGGCAGGCAGCATGTGCAGTCATGATAGTATCACCTTATACCCCAAATCACGTGCAGGCAGAGAGAGGCCGCAGCTCTGGGAACATATTCTTAGTCCTCCTTCCATAGTGCAGCTTCTGGGAGCAACCGTGAGACTAGGGGGTTTTCCAAAGACCACCTACCAGGTAACAAAAACGTGCAGGGATGTCTCCCTCTCCATCCTTAGAAGCCAAGGGAAGCACACGAGTTCCCTCGAAAGCCCAGCATGTTTTCCACTTTCAGCTGGAATCACATGTGGTGCTCCCAGCGACCCTGCGTGCGCAGTTCTCCTCGGCCGGAACGGGAGGCTGCTTCTCACAC
This sequence comes from Orcinus orca, assembly GCF_937001465.1. NCBI lineage: Eukaryota > Metazoa > Chordata > Mammalia > Artiodactyla > Delphinidae > Orcinus > Orcinus orca. Next base: position 87,113,662 of record NC_064571.1, on the reverse strand, counting down.
CCAGGTGAGGCTCAGTTCCCTGTCCAGGAAGAAGATCACTCTCCTGATAGCTGCACTATATGTTGTTGCAGGATCAGAACTAAGTATGTAACATACTAACAGTTACGTATTTTAGCTTACACATCTAGAAACATGCTTTGAGATGTCATTCTCAGGTTCTTTCTTTCTTCCCTGCAAGTAAGTGTTAAAGTTTAGAGGATGATAGGAAGCTGCAAAGCAGTGCAGGGTGCAGGAGAGGGGTCTGGGCTTTGACAACAATCGAGTCCCCATGAAACATCTCATCTAACCATAGGTGCCGCCGGCCTCCCAGCTTCCCCACTAGTGAGAAGGGGGCTCTCAGCCCTGGGATCTGATTCAGAGACTCAGAGAGAAGGGGGCTGACTGGCCTGTCTCCTTAGGGGAGGGCTTGACAACTGAACCCCAGAGGCCCACCTCCCTTGGGATCCCCCCACACAGAGGCTCTCCCTGAACATCACTTTCTCCCCTCTTCTCCCGTTTTTGTGGGCTGGCAGAGAGCATCTCTGCCCCACGATACTGACACATCTACAGAGTCCAAATATTTCTTTTACAGACAAGGAAACTGAGGCCAAATAAGTTAGAGGGTTTTCTGAATGGCAGGAAAGAAAATCAGTTCGAGGACCAGACTGAATTCTGTGTCACCACACTCCAGGCTGATGTCCAGGGAAGGAAGATACATAGATATATGGTGTTGTTCTATTTCATCTGAGTTATTAGGTACTATGTTCCTTTTTTCTCCTTACTATGAAACTATACAAGGGTTTCTGAAACTGGGCACTGTGGACCTTTGGGACAACAATGTCATTGGTTGGGGAAGGGGCATTATGCACTGTAGGATGTCTAGAGCATCTTGGCATCTTCCTGCTAGATGCCAGTAGCACCAGGCCTGACAGCTGTGATAACCAAAAATGTCTCCTGACCTTTCCAAACACTCTCCAAGGGCCAAAACCTCCCAGGATGAGACCCATTTAAGTTATCCTGTGGCAACTAATAAGCTGCTAATATAGTCAAGTATTTTACATATGAAAAATAACTATTTTTTAAAATAAATTTATTTATTTATTTATGGCTGCATTGGGTCTTCATTGCTGTATGCAGGTTTTCTCTAGTTGCAGTGAGCAGGGGCTGCTCTTTGTTGAGGTGCATGGGCTTCTCATTGCAGTGGCTTCTCTTGTTGCGGAGCAAGGGCTCTGGGCACGCAGGCTCAGTAGTTGTGGCGCACGGGCTTAGCCGCTCCGCGGCATGTGGGATCTTCCCAGACCAGGGCTCGATCCCATGTCCCCTGCATTGGCAGGCGGATTCTTAACACTGCACCATCAGGGAAGTCCCAGGAACTATTTTTAAAAGGGTATGTGTGGGAAGTATATTTGGGTGTGTGTCTGGATGTATCGTTCCTTGTGTGTGTGTGTGTGTAAATGATAAAGAGTTCCACTAGATTCTCTTTGGTTAAATCAAAATGCATTGAGACTTCTGTTTCTGGCCAAGATCGAGTCAGAGTGACTGGATTTACCTTTCTGTCTGAAACCATCAAAACTCCAGGCAAGTTGTCGGCAACAGCAATTTCAGATGCTGGTCCTCGGGCAGCGCATGCAGGGTTCTGGAGAGAGGATAATTGGGGGTCTGCCACCCCCTCCACAGCTGCCCCAAGTGTGTCCAGGAAGGCACCTCCCCAAGTTAGGAGGCAGGACGCAGCACATCTTGTGTTATCATGATGGACCCAGCATCTCCACATCCTGCACAGCCCAGCTCACGCATGCGCGATGCTCTGCCCTCAACCTGAGAGATGCTGTCCTGGGGACAGGAGGCACGAGCCCTGGCCCCTCGCCTCCAAGTGGGGTGGACACGTTTGAAATCTGCTTACAGTGCGTTGAAGATACAATGATTTCCTGTTTCAGAGAAAATATCTCCTTTCTAGAAAGGCTATTCTCTTGGCATACAATTTCGCCATGTAATTTTGGGGAAAAGTACTTGCAATCTTGTTAATAAATAGACTTTTTCTTACTGACTGAAAATAGTGGTAATTTCAATCTGGCTGTAATCACTGGTATTTATCTATTTTCTGATGTGTATATCAGCAGCCTTAGCATTGGACAACCAGACCCTCACCCCACCCCACCCCAGGGAAAGGAAGAGTTTCCCAGCCAAACAGAAACAGAGGGAGTGGGTCGTGCTACCTACTTGCCAAACCTCAATTTCCCTTTCTTTTAAAAAGAGATAGTATGGTAATAATACTACTAACATGATCATGATGAGATCTTTCTCCCAAGTTTGCAGGGAGTGATAAGCGATGCTGAGCAGAGCCTGCTTGCTGTAAGTACTGACACTCTGGCTCCTCCAGTATTATCATTGTTACTATTACTACTTTTACTCTTGCTATTCGAAGAAAGAGATTATATGGAGAAGGGTTGAAAACTGGGTTAGAATCCCAACTATGAGACCTCCTTAGCCATTTAATCATAGAAAGTCAATGATCACCTCCTGCCCTATTTCCCTGTAAGCAAATGGTGATAATGATGGAATCTTTCTCTAAGCACAGGGGAGCCAAGATGCAAACCCAAGGCTGTTTGACTCCAAAGCCCTTGCTGCTTCATACCCCATCAGAGTCAATTATTGGTGAATCTAATCCTAAAAAGCCACGCCGTCCTTTAGAAGGCACCCAGATGACAAAGCCATCCTGCAACATGTCTGAGTCCTGGAGTCCTAGATTTCACATATGAAACAACTCAGGATAAATGTGGATTTGTATCTGTTCCTATCCCCTTCCACAGAGTTGCTACCACTCCCAGAAAATTCCTTCTGAGCACTGCCTGGCCCACCATCTGCGATATGCCGTTTACCTAGACGAACCTTCCTGCAGCAGGAAATGCAGGGCGGGGCAGACATGACTCAGAGCTCCAATTAAGAAAGGAAATTTGCATTACGAGCACTAACCGCCTGTCTCTCTCCTCCTTCCTTCCGAAGGAGAGAGGAGCCTCAGGGGTGTGGGTTTGGAGTTTTGCGAGGGGGATGGGGTGTGATTGTCCGGGTTCGAACGGCTTTTTGTGGCGAAGGATCGGAAGCCTGGCAACACGCAAAGGTGTGGGAGGCGCCCACGTGGAGAAGATGGGCTCCCTTCCCTCCGGGCCCTGTCTCTTTAACTCTTCTCCATCCGCTCTCTGTGAGACCCTGGCAGCCCCTCGCAGCCGTGACCTCTCTAAACTGTCAGCCTCAGATTAACTGATACTTCATCAATTTCGCCTGAACTACATTTGCAACCCGCTCTCAGGAGGACGGCCAAGTGCGTCAAATGCCAGGCATTAGCCTCCCAGAGCCAGATTTCCTTCGGAACGATGGGGCATTTTCCAATAGTCTTGCAGGGGCCTGGGCAACAAGCCGAGGGGGACTTTGCCCGGAGGGGAAAAGCAGGAGCCTCTGATTATTCCTTGTAAATTTTTCATGAGGACATCTGCCCACCCTCGCTCCTCTGGAACTGCCCTCATCCCAGCCCCCCTCTGCATTCAGGCCTCCTGACAAGGCATGAAAAACGAGAATGACTGGGCTCGGCCCCCATTAGCCAGGAAGTGGCTGCTAGGAGCCTGGGATTTCAGTCTCTGGAGGGGCCAGGCTGCCGGAGAGGGGTCTTCGAAACAAAAGACCAGCGGGAGAAGGATGATTCTTCGGCGAGTCTGCAGAGCGAGGCCACTCCTCCGGTAGGTGGCCTGGACACACAGATGGTCCTGGTTGATAAAGCCAGCCTGGCCCAGAGAGAGCTGTTAGTCCTGCAGCCTGCGGACCCCACCGATCTTGGCCTGGGAAATCAGGGTCCTTGGTCCTACCTTCCTTGCACTTCTTGGGGGGCCCTCCAGCATGGGGTGGAAAGGCAGGCTCCCCGTGCTACCATATTCATATCCCCCAAGTCAAAGCCAGGGAGGATTAAAGTATAGAGATGGGGGAGGGAGGTGCTTCCTTAGTTAAGTAATAAAATACATCTAACCATTCCTTTGGAAATACCAGCAACTCACAAGCTTCAGAATCCTCTCTCTCTCCATACAGTTCAAATCAAGAGCCAGCACTTTCTCATCAATGCATCAAATCATGTCGATGTCCTTTTTGTGCTCCCTTTGAAGTGGCATGTGCTTCAATTTATTTTTAATCTTCTAAGTGATGTCGTAAGGGCTGCCACCCAGGTGACATATGAAGTCGGTTCTTCCAGGCGGAAGAGCTGCAAAGGCTGGTTGGACCCACACCGGACCCATGTGCTGAAAATCGTCCAGGGTCAGAGATTGACCTCCAACGCGGGGAGATGCCTGGAAAGGAGGATTCCACGAAAGAGGGAAATTTATGAAGACACTCACCGGGCACACCTTGGAAAGGCCACCTTTTGTGCTGAGCTTGGCCGGTCCTCGGGGAGCCGGGGGCGGCCCTCCGTGGAGCAACGGTGCCCCCAAGCGGTCGCCCCTCGCCGCTCCCTCCCTTCCTTCCCGTCGCCGCCAACGGGGAGATGACAGAGAGAAAATGAGTTGCTATGAACTGTTGGCCTGAACATCACATCTTTAAATAGTTATCCACATGAAAGAAAGCCTGGGACTGATTCAAAGCCACCTTGATGGGAAAATCTGGGAATGCCCATAAAAAGCAGCGCACAGAACTGAGGAATGTTTTTTTTTTTTTTTGCTGTTGCTTTGTTTTGCGCTTTCCTCCCCCCCCCCGCCCCAAACAGCTATACTGGCGATTACATATTCCACAAGAAAATAAAATTAAATACATTTACTTAGTTGATTAATTAATTTGTGGATATCTACCACGATCCAATTCAAAGATCTGAACAACAGAAACTTAGCTGGGAGGGGTGCGGGGAGGACCTCTTTCACCCCAAAGCAGGAAAAGAGGACAGAAGTATCAGAGAAGCGGGAGTCAGGCAGATGCAGATAAAACTCCTGCCCTGATGTGGACGGTACATGGTTGATGACTTTAGATTAGTCATTTTGCTGTTGATGTTTTGGTTTTCTCATATGTGAAATGGACCATCTGTGAAATGATATTATTCGAGACAGTGCTTCTGAATGATGCAGTCAATACGAATGGGGGTTAAGCTTCCTTTCAAATCCCTGCCCATATTCCTGATGTCCTTCCTCCTGCTCTGCCTCTCCTTCGACCTCATGCTTTCTCCTCTTCACCTGAAAGTCTCACCTCCGTCTTGCCCTCCTCCCAGGAAGCCTCTTCCCAGCATGTCCACGAGTGTCCACGACCCAGTTCCTTTCTGACCATCCATGTCCTCAGATGTTCTCGTTTTCTGTCCCTCAGTTCCTCAGCCACACAGCGGATGCTTAAAAATCCTTACTGGTGAATAGGTTGGTTCTCAAATGAGAAATGCCTGAATTTCGAGGCAGAAAGCACACTGACAAAATCTTTGGATCCAGAATCCAACTCCATCACTGGATTTAGCTCTCTGTCACTGAGCAGTCACAATTTCTGAGAATGTTTTTTCCATCTATAAAGCAAAAGGTTGCGCTGGAAAAAATAATAGTATTATTTTTTTGGAAGTTTTCAACTCATTACTTACTGAAGCCTTTAATAATCTCCCATGGTGAGTTGCTTCAGAAAAAGTTATTTAGTGAGTGCTGGGAATTACTAGATTAAATCATGTAAAGTTGCTATTTGTATGGGCTAAAATTATCAAATATGAGAAATTTTATAAGTTATAGCTAAAATGGCTTTTCCTGGAGAATTGGATCATACTAAGTGAGTTTATTCTCTCTGTCAGGCATTTTAGTACCAAGGCGATCGAGGAAACAGCCATGCCATAGTCTTTGCTTTCTTGGATTATCAGGGTCTATGAGGATTGAACAACATTGTCTTAGTATTTGCCAGGCACATGTGAAAGCATTTCAACTTTAAAATGTATTAAGAATAAATAGGTAAAAGTGTGAAGGAAAGTTTTAACAAATGCTGGAGGTCAGAATGTGAGGCAGTGTAAATATCATCTCTAAATACATACTGAGATGGTTTCTAGAAAGCACATCTGCAGACAGCTAACACTTCATAGTCGTTTCATAGGAGTTTGTATATTGACAAAATTGGGTTCGTTAGTGGTAAGAATGTCTGATGGCCTTCGGTGTTCTTCCCTCTATACTGGCTCTTTTTCCTCCCAATCCTCTTCTGTTATGGTTCAGGTATATTACGATAGCTCTCATTTCTTATCTAGAATAGCATTGTCCAATTTTGTTTCCTCTGATCTTGCATGTATTTAGGAAACCAATCTGAGAAACTAAAAAGCATCTGTGCATATTTATGTATGTATTCATTACATACACCTACTTCTGAAGAAGATGTGTACAGTATAGGTGAGATAAGAGAAAACAAATCATGTTTTGGATGAATTTTAAATCTTCATTTAAAAATAAACAAAAACTTTTGTACCATCAAGAAGAAATATTTTATTAATAATAAGATTATATTTTAGTGAAAGAAATATGATTAAATATGATTTGCTATTTTTTTATGTTGGTTTGACGCTTTGTGATACAATAAAGCTCTAAGTTCAGTTTATTTTTTGTATTAAATTATTGTCATAGTTGAAAAGTCTATTTCATGGAAGGACATAAATCCAGATAGAAATGAATCGTGAGCCATGCTTTCTAAATCTGGGTGCCACGATTCAATCCCATTCAACAATTACATGGAGACTTGCCGGGGGGAAGGTGGTTGTTAGAATCCAGGTACTAAATTTCCTTTTTCCTGAATTGTTCTTTCAAGCTTACATTTTGTCATTTTTATAATTTCATCCAAGTGGTTCAAAGCGCTATACCTCATTTTAGAAAAAATTTTAAAATATATATTTTTGTTGTTTTTACAATGCACAGATTTAAGAGTTTTGTTGTCATTGTTGATGTATAATATTTTGATAATAAAAATCACATCACAGTAGCATCACTTCCAGATATCTAATTCCAAGTTCCACGCTCTCTGTAGTATAAATTTCCCTTCAAAAGGAGTTACCTTCTCATTCATTGTTTAAAAAACACCTATGGGTTGCAGTATACACTTAAGATTACTCATTTAGTTATTCATTTTCAATTTCTTCATTAAAAAATACCTGGTTGGGCTTCCCTGGTGGCGCAGTGGTTGAGAGAGTCCGCCTGCCGATGCAGGGGACACGGGTTCGTGCCCCGGTCCGGGAAGATCCCACGTGCCGCGGAGCGGCTGGGCCCGTGAGCCATGGCCGCTGAGCCTGCGCGTCCGCAGCCTGTGCTCCGCAACGGGAGAGGCCACAACAGTGAGAGGCCCGCGTACCGCAAAAAAAGAAAACAAACAAAAAAAAAAACCTGGTTGGCAGCATTGGATGACAGCTAATTCTTACCACTACTCCTCCAAAGCATAACTTGAACAAATATTTTTTATAACTCCATTTCACATTTGACAACTCTTAAGAACTTTGCAATGTAATAAACAGTAAACGTGTGTACTAAAGATTTTTGTATTTATTTCCCATGTTCTTAAAAAGTGTTGCAACATTTTAAAGGATCACTGACTAGGAATAATGTGGGGAGTGAATGGCTTGTGCTAGCATCCTTTGTCATTGGCAGTTAGGCAGAGCAACCCTGGTTACCTTTACATCAGTTTTTTCCACAAACTATCATTTTGTTAACAGAATTGTGTGCTGTTCAGATCACAAAGAAGTTTTTCGTAGTGTATTTCATTAGTGAAACTGAATTTAGGAAGTACCAGAAGGTTGGATATACTATAAACATCTGTATTTTACCCAATTGTAGAGCACACCTCCCAGAATAATTTAATCACAAATTGGTTTCTTCCAATCTTGCATAATATTTTTATGCATCTCCAAAAGCACTTGAAGCCAAGGGTACAGGGACTTCCCTAGTGGTGCAGTGGTTAAGAATCCGCCTGCCAATGCAGGGGACACGGGTTCGATCCCGGGTCCAGGAAGATCCCACGTGACGCGGAGCAACTAAGCCCGTGCATCACAACTACTGAGCCTGTGCTCTAGAGCCCACAAGCCACAACTACTGAGCCCATGTGCCACAGCTACTGAAGCCCACATGCCTAGAGCCCGTGCATTGCAACAAGAGAATCCACCACAATGAGAAGCCTGCGCACCGCAACAAAGAGTAGCCACCACTCGCCGCAACTAGAGAAAGCCTGCGCTCAACAACAAAGACCAACGCAGCCATAAATAAATAAATAAATAATAAGACAAGGGTACGATTTCGTATATGACATATTGTTTTGTCTGCTGTTTCAGCCATTTTCACCAAAGGAGGAGAAGCGCTATCTTCTTAATGGATACGGTTTTTCATCTTTTCCCACCAAGGAAAAAAAATTCAGAAGAGACTTCTAAAGAATTATCATTGAGTTTATGGAATTTTGCAAAGCACAGGACTAAATAACGTAAAGCCTGTAGCATTGGCAAAAGAGTTAGATATTCTTGTCTTCGTATTTGAATTCTTAGAGCACAATGTCTTCCTAATTCTGACGGAACTGCACTTTTGTGAGTTAATACGCCGAGGCACCAGCTCTCTGCCCACCAAAAGCGAGGATCGTGGTTATCACGGTGGACTTAAACCTACATTTCAAATCATTTTTATAGCGTTGAAACTTGTGCTTGCTAGTTTCGGATTTTATTACCTTATTGCCCTTTTAATCTGGTTATGACAGAGGAAGCTCTTGAATCATGAATGGGACATATAGCAGCTCTGTTATTTTCTTTTTGTTCATCTGTACTTGCAATATTAGTATTTTCAATCCGTGGTTTTGTAGGAATACTTCTAATGTAGTTATTCACTTTGAAGGGCTAGCAAAGTTAATACTAGACAAAATAATCTATAATAAATGCACTTGACCAGAGATAAGTAAACTACAGTTGCTCAAAACCCTAAAAAGTGGGAGTGCATGTGGTACCACCATAGACCCTCTGCCCTGGAGACCGCCCACTCCTCCTGCACGACTGTCCATCGCCCAACAGAGAGAGAGCCCCAGGGTCTCCACACCCTGACAGCCGTGGGTGCGGGCACAGTCAGCTCCACTCTAATGCTTGTTCTGACACGCACACTTGTTTCAACGAGATTATATATTAAGGAACGATTTGAGAATGATGCAGATGTTGTGTCTTCAGATGCATGATTTCTCCTGCAAGAAACACTAGGTGAGTGTGATAAACTGCACCCAGCCAATCCGAGCCTAGGAACAGGCACACGTGCGCACGCACATGCACACACTCACACACCCCTCCATCATCTCCCAGGTACCACCCACCACCAGATGTCTCTCGAACCACACCCACCGTTCCATTAGAACTGGGCCCCTCCCACATCTCCATCCTTCCTCCAAAAGCCACCACAGCTCACAAGAGGATCCCTCAGCACCCACGTCCTCAAGCAAACCTCTGGCTTTTCTCGAGTTTAAGCGCCGTGTTTACTGCAGTACTGATGTCAGTCCTCATCATTCAACAAAGTGTAAAACTGTAAGACTCTTTTTATTAGGTTCTTATCCTTTTTTTATGTCACTGACAAAGATTTTGTTCAAGCATTGTGCCCCTAGATCCATTTTCCCCATAACTGACTAATTGATTACCCAATTTGACATAGTTTGGTGACTTTTAGGGAGCTATGCATCCTGTTGTAACAGAACTGATTGTGTAACTTAACTTCTTTCTTTTTTGTCTCTTCCATCAATTTGCAACCAAAAACATCCCTAACATATTCAGGCATCTAAACGGGATGAAAGGAGCTAGAAGAGCTTATGAGAGACAGTGGCACCCAAGTGAAAAGCAGAAGGATGGGTAGGAAGAGGGTGCCAGACCAAGGAAACAGAAACTCTATTGATGTTCTCTGGGGCACTTTGTATGCATAATTTCAATTAATCCTCACAACAGTCCTATGAGCCAGACATTTGAATCTCTATTTTAGACACAGGGAAAGGAGCCCTGAGTTATCAAAGACTGACTGAAGGTCATGCATCTTTTGCAGCTGTCAGACACCAATGCCCTCAATATTTCCATCATGCTTGGCTGGCACAGTTCCCCTTGGAGTGTCCCATCCTAATTCTGATCCACCAGATGTCCTAATAGGAATCTGCGGCCCTGGCTCCTCAGAGAAAAGTATTGAAAGACAAGTGAGCTGTCAGCTCCTGCAGGGAGAGAAAGACCCACCAGCAAAGTTGAACAAGGTGAGGAGATAAAGATGTTTGAGCCATCTGGTCTACCCACCCTGACCTCCTCCCTACTGTGACCAGTGGTGGCTCTGAGGAGCATATTTCCCACAAAGTTCATAAAAGGGGCAGGTCCTGGTGGAGGTACTTAGAATTTCACAGGCAATAGCTCCTGGTACCAGCTCTTCCCACTGTCGCTGCCTGGTGGCCACAATCGGGTGGCCTCCACCAGAAGCAGCTCCCAGAGGATGCTCCAGGAGAGGCAACAACACCTGGAACCAGCTGCTTCCAAGACTTGGCCCTGACAAGGACTCTCACCCCGCCCAGCACTTCCCTCTGCTGAAGCAGATGTCTGTCTTTGGCTGCTGCCCAGTTTGGCATCATCTTCCCACGTGGTGGCAGGCACTGGCTGTGTGCATTTGAGGAAGTCACTTTGACTTAGTTTCGGTTCCTCTTACAGAAAATAGAATCAATGCCTATCGACATCGTTCTGAGGATTAATTGAGATAAGATATGAAAAGAGTGTGGCCATAAAGGCACTTAATCCATATCAGCTCCTTTCATGTTTGTTCATGGTGTGTGTGTGTGTATGGTGTGTGGTTTGTGGGTATGAGTGTGTGTGTGTGTGTATGCTTTGTGTATGGTGTGTGTATGTGTATGGTGTGTGTGTACAGTGTGTGTGGTGTATATGTGTATGGTGTGTGTATGTGGTATGTGTGCGGTGCATGTGCAAGCATGTGTGCCTGTGCTTTCTCCCCTCTATAGTACAGACATAAGAAGACTCCAGCTGAATTACTCTGCTATGATGCAGCTCATACAGGAAGAGCCCCTTTTTGGAACTGAGAATCATAGGCTATTAGAGAAGGGATATTAAAAAAAAGAAAACAGAGACCCAGAGAAGTTAAGTCACTTGCCCAAACCAACCCATTATCTTAGGCAATGGGGTATGATGAAATGGATTCTCCCTCCATTATCTCCCAGCCAGGTGGCATCAGGAGATAGCCTATGGAAGCTTTGGTGTCCTTAAAACCCACAGAGGGACTGGCCAGATGGCCTGATGGGCAGCCCTATGGACCCAAGTTGCCTGGCAGTGGGCTGACCTGACCAGGTGCATTGGTGGAAGCAGCTGCCCTGAGCTCAACGTCCCACAGGATGGGGGTGGGGAAGGAAGGGTGACAGGTTGTGGAACAGCCCAAGCCCCATCTCACCAAAGTTCCAATTGTCCCAGATCCTAAGGTCATGAGATACCATCACGTTCCACCATGACCACTGGACAACCCGTGTGCAGTGAAGGCCATTCCACAGGGAAAGAGCCCAAGGCTGGTCAGCTTTGCTTCTTCCTTGTTCCTGCCTCTTGCACAGCTGTTGCAGGCACCAGGCTCTTAACTTTCCATATGCTTTCTTCTCTCTGCTTGTTCCTTGGGGGATAGCACATGTGGATGCACTGATCTGATGACAAGTGTGTGCTGGTGCATCCCAGAGCATCTACACCCTTGGGCACACACCCCACCAGCCAAAGGGCACTTGTACACCCCGCTCAGAAACCACCTTAAATTGGTCTCCTTGGCCAATGGCCCAGCCTGGTCTTCCCCAGCCCCTCTCCAGGAAACTGGGCAGACAGGATCAGTAACCTCATTAGTCCAATGCATTCTTTAGTTAAAATTTTTAATAAAAGTGCAGCTTCCTGTGCACGTAATTTGGCACACCTCATGAGGACATAATTCATGTCTTTGCATTTGAAAAATAAGACAAAATGATTTATGGTACTTTTTTCTGCATATCCGAAGGAACCCCCATAGGGTTAAGTATTTCACAAATATCATTCAGGAGCTGGCAGCTCTTTAGAATGAAAATCACATTGTAAATCATCCTAATGAGAAGAACCCTCCTTAGGAGGCACCAGGCTTTTTATAGCGCACTTAGCTTCCCCTCATTTCCTGACCAAGGGGATCTCTGTCACTAACCAGCTTCATTCAGTGTGCTGGGTACCAAGAAGCACTGGACAGAGAACTAGAGACCCCGGCTGTGACCTTGAGTAAGACCCTGGGTCCCAGCATCTAACCCTGGGAAGGAAAAGTCCTCATGCTGACACTTCAGAAGATATTGCTGGATAAAATCAGAATGGGAGATCCAGACGTGAAATATCTGTTGAATGAATGATGAAGTAATAATAACCAACAAGAAGGTCATTTCCAAATTGTATGATGTTTAACAAACAGAAGAAATCAGTATATCTGCTGTTAAAACTGATTTTCTGTCTTTATATTTGGATGAAACTGTAGACCACGCTATCATTGTTTCTCAGATATGCAGAAACAAACGAAGACAAGCTGCAGAGAGAAAAGAGAGAGAAAGTGAAAGTGCTGCTGAGCTCAACTGAAAAGACAGAAGGACAGGAAGGCTCACTGACGTGGTGATGCCTGAATGTGCCGGACATGCCTTCAGCTCTTGGCTCGGGATTTGATGTAACAGCATCTCTTTCAATCCTGGCTACAGCTCAGGGCAGTGAGACTGTCTTATTTTAATTTTACACAGGAGGAAGGTGAAATCAACTCATGCATGGAAGTCGCACAGGCAGAGAAGCGAACAGAGCCCCCATCACAAGGCTCTTCCCACGACTTCACAAAGTCCCCCCATGCTGGGCTCTCCTCCACTCGCCATCCTCTGTCCAGGGAGACTCCTGACACACTGACAAATGCGGAGGGCCATAGGAGGAGGGTCTTTCCTCCCAGGCTGCGGCACAATAGGCCCAGGGGGAGTTCGACAGAGGGGACAGGAATCTCCTCCCCACGAAAGCTCACAGAAGGAACTCTAAAATCTCAGCAGGGACTCGCTGAAATGGTGGCCTAAACCTCAGAAGGGCAGTCCACCTTTTGAGAAGAAAATTAAGCCAATGAGGTTAAGAATGTTTCCTCTGAAGAAACCTCCTTTAACAGAAAAGCTTGGGAAGCCACAGGTTGAGGCATCGAGGTAAAAAATGATGAAGGTAATTAGAAGACTTGAGCCAGAATCCTTGAACTTGGCAAATGCGGGCAGACTCCTGGTGCTTACGAAGGTTCAAGCTGGCTGAGCCCTGAGCACCAAGAATTGTAATCCAGGGCAGGTGAGGGGAGCATAGTGCAGATGAAAAGGGTGGCCGGGTCTGGCCAGGGAGGCCCAAGGCTTCGGGTGCAGAGCGAGGGTGTCTGCTCTTCCTTGGGCTCTGCACGGGGGCCCTCAGCCAGCACTGCCTGGACAGTCCCACCCCAGAGGGGTCTTTCTTCCACAGCGGGACCAGCCCTGGGAACACAAGGGGCCACACACGGAGGGGTCCTGTCACCGGGATGTCCCCTCACTTCCTCCGTCCCCACCCCACACACACCCCTCACCTCCTTCACGACCAAAAGCCTGAAGACCTAATAGGAAGAGCTGCATTTTCAGGAGATGCTGAGGGTGAAGCAAAGCAGAAAACAGAAGGGAAAGAGGGGGCAGCCCCGCCCACTGCCACCTCTCTCTGCCCCAATCCCACCAAATGACCCCTAGGTCTCTGCGGTCTCCCCTCCCACCTCTGGGCTCTTCCGTGAGCTCTCCCAGCAGCGCCTCCACCGTGTTGCCCTGACCCTCTCTCCACTCTACCTCCCTACTCGCCCCAATCCTAAGGAAGCTGCAAAGCCCCATTCAAACATTGCCAATGCCTCAAAGTTACAGCCTTTCCCCTGAGAACCGGAGGATGCGGGCTTTGATTCCAACACGGCCTGGGAGCTCTCGTCTGCTCCCTGAGCTCCGTGAGGCCAGCTCTTCCTCTGTAAGATGAGGGGACAGATGGAACGTGCCCCTCGGGTGTTGAGGAGTGAATGAGACCCGTGCTTGGCACGTGGCAAGCCCCCAGAGGTGCTGGTCCCCACTCTTCCCTGTGAGAAAGCCCAGCGGCCCCTTTTCCCATCCCCTGGTGCAGACTGCCTGCAGCCCTCTCTCCCCATCCTGCCTCCACTGCGCTGCAACCCCCGTGTCTCCTGCTGTCTCCTGGGGTGAGGGCAGCTTAGCTAATCACGTGTCAGTCTCTTCCTCTAGATCAAGTATCATTTGGGGCTTTTTTTTGGGGGGGGATGGGCATTTATACTACTTCAAGAATCTGACCACCCTCACCTTTGGCCTTGAACCACTCTCCCTTGACTTTCCAGTCAAGACATCACAGCTCACCCTGCTTCCAGCCCTCTCCTCCCCCATCATCACTCTGTGTTCTTTCAGCTCCACTCCAGACTCCCCACCAGACCCCACGTAAGCTTCTGGCTAGTACCTTGGGTGCTCCTGACAATGATTTTGGTCCTGTTATCCAGCAACACTGACCCTGCCACCTCCAATCAAGAAACCTCTCAGATCTACTAGCCCTCTACCAGCACTCACAGTGGGCTCCTTTGAGGCACCCTTAGCCTGAGAGGACACCAAGATGCCCACTGCAGCTGAGTGTGCAGTCCTGCAGTCATTTAGTATTTGTAGAGTACAATTGTGGCAGAAAAAGAGGGCTCTTAATAGTTAGATAGGGATGTTCTGCTGAGGGGTGATGCCTAGCCCACGGTTTCTTATCACTAATAAAAATCTTGGCAAATGACCCATATTGAAAATAACACCATGTTATGATGATTGGAGAATGTCTATCTCCATTGAACACACTTTACCCCAGGAAGGACTCTGGAGTGATATTCTTCACAGGCAGGATGGGAGTCCAGCAGGAGACACGGCAATGTCAGGAGCAGTGTCCTAAAGCCGTGCGAGGAGCTGGTAGACCCCACCGTTGCCTCTCTTTCTCCACTCGCATTGTTCTTTAGAGCGACCCCACTGAAAGCAGCATCCTGAAGGGAAGTCAGCTCACATCGCCTCACAGACAAACCCATCAAACCATCACGCCTGTTAACTGGAGCCTGGAATTCCGTGTTGAATTTCTCATGACATTAGCAAAGCACTCAGGCATCTCTCCATGGAATTACAACCCTATTATGTACAATTGAGTATACATTACTTCAATTTTCATGTCATTAGCTCAGATAAAGCTATTTCTAAAGCACTGAAGTATGTAAAAGTTACTTAGGGGCAGAAAAAGCTGAACCAGGGAAGCAAGATGCAAAACACAAGGTGATAGAAGCCATATTTTTAGCTACACATTCGCACGTGGACTGGGGCAATTAAGCAAACATAAAGTGAGACAAATTATTTTATTTATTTCCATTTTAACTATTGTCTAGTCAATTCTGGATCTGAATGTACCTGTACAAGTTATGCATTACGATGGCCCCATCACAGAGAAATGCTGTAAACGTGACTCTGCCTCCTCGGATGCATGTCTATGTAGATTTCCTTACAAGAAAGATACAAGCCCTGGGGCCAGATTGGGAAAAAAGTGGCGTTTTTCCCAATACCCGTAACAATTTTTTACTAAAAGACAACAGCTGCCAGTTACTGAAATATTTTAGTATACAGTCTAGGAAAATAGACTATGAGCTAGGTGAGCAGCTGGACTATCGTCATGAATGTTCAAATCTTGGCTCCACCACAGGGGCATCTGGTCTCTCTTGGCCTCACTTTCTCATCTGTAAAATGGGGCTATAGCAGTGCCTATTGCATGGGTTTTCTCAAGACTTAAATAAGATAAAATGCATAGGAATTAGGTCAGTGTAGAGTGCACAGTAGACACCTGATGAATGCTTGTTATTTTTATTATTACTGAGTTGAAATGTAGGCAACTCATAACCATTTTGAGCCTCAATCATCTTATCCACAAAGTAGGAATAATAATAATACCTAAGTCACAGCATTACTCTGAGGACAGAAAATGGTAACGTTGGCCATTGCTGTCGATAGCACTGTGGGTTGAGAGGTCAAGGCGAGCTTCTGGAGGATGGAAGATTCCAACCTCATCTTGAAGAATGAGAAAGGTAATGGGGTTCATCCTCCAGGAAAGCAAACAG
Source organism: Orcinus orca (assembly GCF_937001465.1). NCBI lineage: Eukaryota > Metazoa > Chordata > Mammalia > Artiodactyla > Delphinidae > Orcinus > Orcinus orca. The sequence continues at coordinate 87,097,556 of NC_064571.1, read as the reverse complement.
TCATGAAGAACGCTTGGATGCATCCGCTGTGATACCATCGCCTGAGGGCAGAAGGAAGTGCAGGGCCCTGCTGGTCAAGGGGGTGAGATGACCAGTGATGTCATCAGAGCAGCTTGACAGGAGCAACGAGATGCGGCCGGATTACAGAGGACTTGACTCCACCGACCCGGGGGAGGCAGCCTCGGTGGACCCGTGTGTGGGAGGAGAGAAGAAGGGCTACGTGCTCAGGTTTAAGCTGATCAGAAGAAGGCAGATGAAGGAAGCAAAGGGAGTCAGTCAGCTGTACGTGAGGTTCTGTAAAGAAAATGCACAAGGAGATGAGGACAGCTATCCCAATGATGTCACAGTTCCTCTTCTGCTGTCACTCCAGTGCTTCTCCTCTGGTGACATGAGTGACACTTTCATCAATGACTACCCTTGCCCATGAAGCCATTGACCTATGGGTTATCCATAGACCTGTGTCCTCCTGGCTAGATCAAAAGCTCCAGCTGAAGAACTAAGTCACGTAGCTGCTGAGGGAACCCTCCAACCAAGGTCAAGAGCAAGCCCAGTGTGGTGGGGAGGGACCGGCCGGCAGCCCCTGGTGGGACCAGAATGTGTGGTCCAGGTATGCTGCGTGAGGTCAGGGGAGCTGGGAGACATGTGCATGGGAGGAAGAGTTGCTATGGGGTGGAATGAAGTCTTGTGCTTTTGTTTTTCAATGATCTGGAAGGCCAAAATAAAAGGCAGAGAATACAAGTTACCATAGGTTTCCAACATGACTCAGATCTTCTGGATGACCAGCCACCAAACTAAAAACATGACTGGCGACATCTCTGTAAGCCCGGGACACGTTTCCCTTTCAGGCTTGACAATCGCTCCCCACACAGGGCAAGTCTTCAGGTTTGAGGGGCATGCACTCATCACCACCCTGCTCAGAATGCTTCGGGCTATAAATGAGAAACTGCATCCTCAAAAAATACCTGATCAAAGAGAACTCATCTGTTCCTCTCACCATCCTACTGGCAGACAGACAACCTTGAAAGGATAGAAGGGGAAAAAAGAAGGAAAGAAAGACAGGAAGAGAGATCATGTTATATTGACAAAAGATTCCACCAAAATTACCTGGTAATTTACCCTGGCAGTTAAAGAAGAGTGTCTGTTTACGATTGTCCTATCAGAATCCCCCCACCCCGAGCTTTGTCAGCATGATCTCAGGAGATGAAAACAAGGATGTCCACTCGAGGTTCCCATCAGCTGTCAGTCGTGTGCCATGCATCGCCCACTTTACACCGCGTAATTAAATCAGCAAGCCCTTCAGACTGTCTCTGTTTCTAAATTACATGAAATGAGGACCTTTCCAATTGTTGCTGTCACTGTCTGCCTTGAGGAACGGTGAAGAGAAAGAAGTCAAGTCCATCTGGGAAGTGCATTCAACCAGGGATCCCACAGGTGTGAGCGGTACACAGCTATGAGCAAAATTTATAAACAGCGTCCCCTCTGGTGTCAAGTCCTGCAGAGATTTCTGGGGGTTGGCTCTCAGGAGCTCCTATTTTTAATGAATGGGCTCCTACTTCACTTTCAACATGGCAAATGTGTTATCCTCCGTAACAGACTGAAGCTGTGCATGAATTATTAAGGATGCAGGTCAGAAGCCCTCGGTAATTGCTTCAGTTTTTCAATAGAGATGCAACTTGTGAACAGACCAAGAAGATTTGAGGCAAAAATCAAAGAAAAATGGGAGATTACATACCTTCATAGTTAAAAAGATGGCCCCATCCCTTAGTTCAAATGCTAACTCCATCACTGATGAGCTGTCTTCTTAAGCAAGTTACTTAACTCAGCTACGGGGCACCATTCCATTATCTGTAAAACAGACATCACATTAGTGGTTTATAAATCTTCCCTCGTGAGATTATTGAAGGACTACAGCATACATAATGAGTGTACAGGGTGAAGACTCAATAAACATTATCTATTATTAAAACTCAATTGCTTGTGAGCCAAGCAGGAGAGTTTCATAGATGGTGAAAGGGCTTTGATTTGCAATGAATAAAGCCCAGCATTTAAATGTTGTCTCTCCTGCCTCCTGATCTGTGGCTCTGGACAAATCAAGGTTCCCGAGTCTTAGTTTCCTCGTTGCTAAAGCGCTGAGAATGACACCAGCCTCGAAGGAGCAGTCGTGGCAGTTGGACAGACCGGTCAGAGTCTCCATGAGCGCCCAATACTAGTGCCACTCGGCTTTCCTCCTCCATCCAAGAGGGAAGTGGGAAGAGCAAAAGCAGACCCACAGGTATCAATGGATGGGGAAAATCGGAGCGCACGGGGATCATCTGCCTGTCATCATCTAACATCCGGTGCAGGCACAGCACCCCCCAAGGGCACGTTCCCCAGCACCACACAGCCATCCACCTTTCCCCAAGAGCCCTACCAGGTGACTCTCGTGAGATCACACAGGAGGTACACACCACTTTGTTCATGTTCTCCTTTGGCTGATCTCCTGAGTATTTCTGATGCTACAAAGTATGAGCTAGTAGACCAGCCATGCTCACTGAACACCATGAAACTTCACAGTGGAGAAGGAACATCTCTGTATTCTGTGTCTGATGAAAAGAGAACACATGACTCACCCGAAAAGCCCTTCTGCCAGCCACATGCATCTTGGGTGTATTTCTTTTTTTTTTTTTTATTGGAGTTAGAGTTGATTTAATCATAGGATATCACGTATATGTGGAATCTAAAAAAAGAAAAATAGTACAAATGAGCTTATTTACAAAACAGAAATAGAGTCACAGGTGTAGAAAACCAACTTATGGTGACTGGTGGTGGGGTGGGGAGGGGAGGTGGATAAATTGGAAGACTGGGATTGACATATGCACACTACTGTGTATAAAATAGATAACTAATAAGGACCTACTGTGTAGCACAGGGAACTCTACTCAATACTCTGTAATGACCTATGTGGGAAAAGAATCTAAAAAGAGTGGATATATGTCTATGTGTAACTGGGTGTATTTCTATTGGGCATAAACAGAAAGCTGTCCTTGAGCCGTTGCAGGCAATCACCACCCATGTCTGGTTCATGTCTCTGTGCCCCGGAAGGAGCCTGGGCCTGGTCCACCACAGGTTCAAGATGTCTGGCGCTTGTTCTCCCTCTGCCTCTTTGGTTCTACGTATATTTTGGTTGATTTAGTAAGTGTACTGGGAAGGCTCTAGGGACACAGGCAGTAGAGAAGTCAGCTCCCGTTTCTTGGTGCTTTTCTGGTCCTGGAATCATGATCCTATACCAGGTCACGTGACTAAACTGGTCCCTGTCTCTCAGCTAGTCTAATAGCAGCTGCTTATTAAGTGCCTCCTCTGCCTAATGCACTTTACATGAGTTATTCCATTTAATCGTCACCATCTTGGGAGACAAGGGGGAATAAAATCCCCATTTTACAGATGAGCAAACTCTGGCTTGGAATGATGCATTTGCCCAAACTCTTACCATAAGGAAGTTCCTGAGGCATTTGAGCAAGAAAACTACCTCACTTCCACTTTAGCACGCAGACCACAGCATCTCATACAACCCTCAGGATGGCCTCACGAAGCAGTGACTATTATCCTTGTGCACTGACGGGGAGAAGGCACTGAGGTACACCTTGAAGATGGTAGAGCTGGAATTGACACCCAGGTCTTTTCACTTCAAAACCCAGAATTGTGGGCTTCCCTGGTGCCGCAGTGGTTGAGAGTCCGCCTGCCGATGCAGGGGACATGGGTTCGCGCCCCGGTCCGGGAAGATCCCACATGCTGCGGAGCGGCTGGGCCCGTGAGCCATGGCCGCTGAGCCTGCGCGTCCGGAGCCTGTGCTCCGCAACGGGAGAGGCCACAACAGTGAGAGGCCCGCGTACCGCAAAAAAAAAAAAAAAAAAACCCAGAATTGTGCCACATCAGTGAGCTCCCCACTGGGTTCCATGTGCTCCTTAAATGGGGTTTTGTGGACAGGAAATGCCCTTTTAAAGGCACTAGACACCAAGAAAGAGCCACAAACACCTTACCTAGGATAGGGCCTTTTTGAAGTGTCAGCACCACCAAAAAGAGTGGGGAGCTTGGGGACGTGAGCTCTGAAATGTGGTCAACACTTCAGGAAGTGCTTTACCTGTGATCTCCCTTAATTCTTCAATTAGATTTTTAGATTTTAATTTCTCTTCTATGAATTTTGTTTATACCTATGAAATCAATTCAGCAAACTTTATACACAGGAATAGGTGCCAGGCAAATTGCTGCTGTCCTGGTAAACCCAAAGTTGAAACACAGCCATTGCATTCTCCCAATCTTGCTGCGTTTTCATCCCCTTCCACACAACTTTACCACCAGTGTGCACAAGTGCACGTGCGTGCACACACACATACATGCTCATTCATCACAGTGTCCTTGTTTTACATGTAGGTTCCTCTTGCAAACTTGACCTCATCTGTTTCTCTAAGGCTGTACTTTATACACCAGCCATCTGCAAGCCCAGTTCCCCACTGTCAAACTTATTTTTTCTTTTCCAAAAATCCAATCCCCAGAGAATACTTGTCAAGTCCAGATCAAGAGTACATGCATAATATGTGTAAAATAGATAACTAATAAGAACCTGCTGTATAAAAAAAAATTTAATTTAATTTAAAAAAAAGAAAAAGAAGAGTACATGCAGAAGACGTGTCAACTGTTTCTGCCAGATTAAGAAACGGGGATGTCCTGTGGATGCCAGAGCAAAACACCACAGTCCCCAAACAAACGGATTCCATCAAGATGGGTGCCTGGGGCTTCCCTGGTGGCGCAGTGGTTGAGAGTCCACCTGCCGATGCAGGGGACGTGGGTTTGTGCCCCGGTCCGGGAAGATCCCACATGCCGCGGAGCGGCTGGGCCCGTGAGCCGTGGCCGCTGAGCCTGCGCGTCCGGAGCCTGTGCTCCGCAACGGGAGAGGCCACGGCAGTGAGAGGCCCGCGTACCGCAAAAAAAATATATATATATGCTGTAGATAACATAAGACCGAAAACAATTGCTAGCAGGAAATAGACATACCTAAAGAGGAATGTTATTTATTCATAACTGTGTACACAATTCCATTATTGATATACATTTATTAATAAACATTATGATTTATAATATTGTTAGTTCCCACATAAAATGAGACCAAGGAACTATTCTATCCCTAATTATCTGAAGGGAAGCTCAAAACCTTGATTTGTACCCAATCTTCTTCGTGCCATGATTACAACTGCACGAAAATCCCAAACCCTGAAAATTGTATGTTTTCTGTGAATACAAAGCAGTGAAAATAGTTGTTATGTGCGGAGGGTGAGATTATGGGAGATGTTGAAATCCTTATTTATGGGGTGAATTATTAACTATATACATTTTAAAATTTTTGTTTTCTCCTTACTCAGAGCGGTTCTACTTTCCTTGATAAAAATTGTGGGAAAACAAAATGAAATATACCTCCTCACGCCTTGCCTTTTGTCTTCTTCCCTTCTGTTGAATGTGTCTAGAAAACAATCACAGGATCTCAGAGTTCAAAGTGACATTTGAGGTCATCTTATCCAAACACAACAACCCACGATATACTTAGGACGCGACAGTCCAGTGATGGTGAACTCATTTCAAAATAGAACCCTCCATCGTTGAATGAAGCTTATAGTGAGCTGAAATTTGTACCCTCCACTGCCCAAAAATAAGATTTAGTTCTTCCCTTTGGAGCCACAAAGAGCATGGGTATTCCCTGAATTTTTCTTAGAATAATAATCTATCAGCTCTTTACAAATAGCTATCAAAATACCTCCGTCGCACCATCTAAGAGCTCCCGATACGAGCTCCCCATCCAGCATATGCCAGGTTTAATTCAAAGCCCCAGCCACAACATTCCTCTTTCTTGTCAGGTTATCAGTTTCCACCATATTGATTTTATTATACTAATTATCAAAATGGGTGTATGGAGGCAGGTACTCTCCAGGCAAATATGCTCGTCTTATTTACAGCCTGAAATTTCAAGAGGAGAACCTCCAAGCACATTTGACAAACAGCATTGTGTGTTGATATAAATCAAAAGGTCCAGTGGTTCTTTCAATCCGTGAGCAATTTTATTGGCATATTCTGAAATAGCTGGTCTTCTCTGCTTCCATTAGGCAAATCACAAAAGCTGGAAGCATTTAAAAGGTCAGATTCGACGTGAGCCATTCATAACGTCACAGGCTAGGCCAGGACAGTCAGCCCACGAGGGCCGGTCAAGATACCACAAGCCTCTGACTAGGATGGTGGGTGGCCATGTGGAACAGTGGGTCAAGCAGTCAATAAAGGCATATCTGCAGCCCAGATGCCTCAGGCTCTGTCCCAGTAAGGGTAGAGCTCCCCTTTGATGGCTGCCAGGGACGCACTGTGTGACAGACCTCCTCTCCTCTCACTCCGTGGCCAAGCGCATCACCTCAGGGTCTCCGAGCACAGCTCTAGCTGCTCTGTGCCCACTCTCTCCCTCTTCTAAGTGCCTCTTGGAGGAATCCTACCTCACACTTGACTGCCACCTGACGTTGCAGGATGGCAGAGAAAGCAGACGGGGCAGGGGGTCAAGATGTCCCATGACAGGTTAGGTCCCAGGACTGAGCTGGGTCAGTCGGAGCCAGAGGCCTCCAGGGTGAGCTCAGACCTTCATGGAGGTGGATCAGGGAACATCAGATCAAAGAAAACAAACGTGTCCTCTCGTATAAGAGTAAGAGGGTGAGGAAGAGGGTAAAGCACAAGCCCAAAGTCAGGGAAATCTGGAAATGAGACTCAAGATGAGATCCCAAGTTACAAGGCAAGAGCTTCAGCAGTCTTGCTATGAAGAGGGCTGATACATCAGAATCTGCTTCTTATGGGATACAGACCATGTGGTCCTTGGAAGGGGTGACCTGGACCAGAAAAGGGATCAGGATGACTGGATGTGTCCCTGGCACATGGCAGTGTGACAAGATCTGGCTTCGTAACCTGTCTCAACTGGGTTAGAGCTATGTCGGCACCCTTTGCTGGCTGTGTGTGTTTGGGCAAGTCACGTCGGGGAGATGCAATGTTATCATCTCCATGTGAAGATGATCCTGCCTGGGTTGTGGTTTTATGAAGATCAGGTAACATACGCGAGCCCCTCCTACAGCATCTGGCGTATAGTGGGATGCTTGCATTTTGTCCACGTCATTGGCATAGTCAGAGGGCTTCCTGTGACCAAGCTTAGCCTGTTTTCCGAACGTGCTTTAACCCATTTCCCTCCCGAGGGCAGAGTTTTCAGCTGCATCAGCCCAGATTTCAGGATTCCTCTGGAGACTCCTAATTACAAATGGTCTGTCCCTTTGTCCCACCAGTAAACTTGTTTGCCCCGGTTTCCTGATTGTTTGCTCAGAAAACAACTTGTTCGTATTCAAGGAGCCCAGAGGACTTTGTACAGCAGAGGCCTTCAGAGCCTCCAGGATGCTGCTAGTATAGACAGTGCAACACCACCGGGGACTGCTGTCAGGCACTGATGCAGAGGGGAGAATTTGTGTAGTAATGGGAAAGAGAGAGAGGAGTCTTGGTTGGACTGAGAGCTGGGAGTGAAGACGATGTAGCTGAGAGATATGGCAGAGCATATCTGATCCCCCGTGTGGCCAGAGGTAGAGCCAGGGAAAGACAGAGGTCTTTGCTAGAAACTTTGTGAGTCTAGACACAGCAAAAACTAATTAGAGTCTGTCTCAGTTAACCAAGATTGGTGCTGGATTGGGACGGTGGGCATTCTTTTGCTTTGGGCCAGTTCCAGCACCTCCCTGGCACACCCTCCTACTGTGCACATCTGGCTACTGGCACATCTGCACAAACGTTGGACTTCTTTCCACGAGGACTTGATACTAAGACAGCAATAAGGCTCCTTCAGACAGCTCCATGGCAACAGGTATTGACAGTGTGAGGCGAGCAGGTGAGAGGGACACGGTTTTCTAGTAGCTGGAGTGGTTTGCTCAGCAATTGGGGCCACTCCAGGGAGTTGTGGCTGCAGTCACAGGCTGATGGAGCTGAAGATGCCAGGGACGAGAATGACACGGAGGAGGCGGAGGATTGGTGACGAAGAGCACAGGATGTCTCAGTGTCACAGAGGGAGGGTCCCTGTCCATCCAGCAGCCATGGGCTCTGGAAAATTTCAGGATTATTTATTTGTCCCACACAGACTAAATTCGAGCCAGTAAGGAGGCTTAAGATGATCCAGTTAATGACATGCAAACAGCATTGTCCATTCAAGCCCACCCGGAACGTACATCTCTCCCTTGACAAAGGAGGGAAAGTGAGGCACAATATATAGTGATGACATCGTCCAAACTAAACCCCTGCTCTGCAGGTTCCAGAAGGTATCAGTGCCCTCCCTGACCCTGCCCCCCGGGAGGGCTGAAGCATGTGCCCATCTAATCAATATCTTTCAGAAAGCTTAATAGATTTTCTTTCTCTGCTTTCAGAAGACATTATTTCTAGGCTGTGAAAAATCATAGGTAATTTGCATTTAAATGTACAGTATTCTTTAGCAACAACATCAAACATCCTGCTCATTCAGGCTAAGATGCCAATCAGTTTTCCCATTTCTGAATCCACTGGGTCACGCAGCACCCACTGAAGATTTAGAGGGAGAAACCCCTCCCTCTCCAGCCCAGGGTAAAGCAGTGAGAGGGTGTCCTAGGGCAGGTCATGTGACCTGTTGTTGAGAGCCACTAACCCAAAGCAAGGAAATAATCAAAAATTTAAATAACTTTAAGTGTTCAAAAGAGAGTGAGTGAGACATTGATAAAATGATAAACTGGCCTGGATTTTAAAATAAGATAAAGAAACATAAGCCCTGACACAAATTTTCTCTGAATGATTTTTTTTGTCCCGTCTCTCCTGACACAACGGAACACAGTAGCTGTTTTCCTTGTCCAGCCAAGTCCCTCCCCCATTCATTATAACAATCCCACCCTGTCTCCACCACTTTCAGGACTCTGCTTCAGCTCTGCTCTTCCCTACGTCTCCCATCTTGTTCCTTCCCTTGGTTCCTTTGCCCTGACCCTACTAACTTATTCAGATTTCTCCAATCCATGGGTTATTTTTTTAAAAAAAGAGGAGCTCAGGGCTTCCCTGGTGGCGCAGTGGTTGAGAATTCGCCTGCCGATGCAGGGGACACGGGTTCGCGCCCCGGTCGGGGAAGATCCCACATGCCGCAGAGCAACTGGGCCCGTGAGCCATGGCCGCTGAGCCTGCGCGTCCGGAGCCTGTGCTCCGCGACGGGAGGGGCCACAACAGTGAGAGGCCCGTGCACCGCGATGAAGAGTGGCCCCCGCTTGCCACAACTGGAGGAAGCCCTCACGCAGAAACGAAGACCCAACACAGCAAAAATAAATTAATTAATTAATAAACTCCTACCCCCAACATCTAAAAAAAAAAAAAAAGGAGCTCAACCACCTTCCATTCTCCCTCCTTCCTTCTTATTCTAGAAAGATGGGCAGAGGAGGGAAGATCAGGGGCAGTCCAGAGAGCCGGCCGGGCCCGGAGGCCAGGCCCCGGGGGCAGGCGGGTCCCCAGAGCCAGCTTCACGTGCTCTGCAGACAGCTTGTCCTGGTGACTGAGGCCCAGCTTCTCCTCTCGGGGCTTCGTCCACATTTGGAGAGACAGCCAGGTGTGGGGCACTTGACCGGAAGAAACAGATGTGAAGAGAGGGGCGAACGCAGTCAGGCCTCGTCAAGGAGAGAAGGGAGTGTGTGTCTACACACCTCCTTGCTGAGATAGCACCATGTCCCTCTCTACCCATCTGGTCATAGGTGAGATTCGGCAGGTGCTTTTTTTTTTTTTTTGCGGTACGCGGGCCTCTCACTGTTGTGGCCTCTCCTGTTGCGGAGCACAGGCTCCGGACGCGCAGGCTCAGCGGCCATGGCTCACGGGCCTAGCCGCTCCGCGGCATGTGGGATCTTCCCAGACCGGGGCACGAACCCGTGTCCCCTGCATCGGCAGGCGGACTCTCAACCACTGCGCCACCAGGGAAGCTCCTGGCAGGTGCTTTTCAAGCGCCTCGGCTCCACCAAGCCTGAAGCTGGGGCTAGGGGCTGTGGAACTGGGAAGCAGGGGTTCACGTGGGGAGACAGACAAACATCCGGCCGGCAAGCCAAGCCCCGTGCTGGGCAGAGCAGGGGGGCAGCCTGAGCCAGGCCTCAGCTCAGTCCCAGACCACGTGGAGGCTTAGCCAGGAGAAGGAGGGTGAGCAGGGAAGAGAGGAAGCTCCGACCAAGAGGGTGGGAGAGGACTTTACAGAAGTGGTGGGGGACACGCATCAGCTCACCCCAAGCATCCCCATCACACTCTTCCCGTTCGCTCAGCCCCATTGCTCCATGCTCAGCTGGCTACTCTTTCCTCCCTGTTACGTGGAGTATTTCATTACAGCCTAATCTTCTCAAGGCCCTGGGTTAAGCCGACTCTAACACAAGGAGGAAAGGTTAATAAGCACAGACGTGAAAATTCCTCATAGACCTCACCACACACGCTGTGAGTCAGGAGACAGCAACCAAAACGCACTGTGAGCCGCGCTGCTGAGGCGGCCAGAGCACAGCCAGAGGCAGCCCAGTGTCCGGGAACCTCGGAGCTGGAAATGGAAAAGCTCAAGTGCCTCCAAACACAAGGTGAAGAAGCCAAGCTTCTCTCTGATGACCACGAGCCACGTTTGAAGAAAAAAGAAAGATCTTAAAGTGAAAAACTAGTATTGAATCTTTAGGAATCAATACATTTAAAACAGAACATGGGGGAACTTCCCCCGTGGTCCAGTGGGTAAGACTCTGCACTCCCCAATGCAGGGGGTCTGGGTTCGATCCTTGGTCAGGGAACTAGACCCCGCGTGCCGCAACTAAGACCTGGTGCAGCCTAAATAAATAAATATTTTAAAAAATAAATAAAACAAAACATGGGATGTCTGGTTATCCATTAGATCACTCGGGATTCACATGGAAAGGAAAAAATTTATTAAAGAACAGAACTTGAGAGCTGTCAGGATACAACCTAAAATTATGACAATAAGCAAGAATCTGATAAATTTCATCCAGATAGCTGAGAACCGAATACGGTATTTCCCAAACCACCTATCATTTGCCCAAAAATAAAGAAACATCATTCCCATTTATCATTTGACTTAACATTGCATCGAGTAATATAATGAATGGGAATTTCTTAGCCAATAAAATGTCCTATATTTCTCAGCAATGCTTTCACATACTGCAAACTAATTAATTCAAAATCTGTTTTGTCTGGTCCCTTGTGTTCTCAGTTAATGAGATTTCATGCAGTCCATCCTGGTAACAGCTTCACGTCCCTTCTTCATTTCCTCTGATGCTTAGAGCCAAAGGGCTTCCAACTAAAAAAATAAAATAGAAAATATTCCTCAATTTTGATAAAATGCTGGATCTACATAATCAAATTTCATCAGAAAGATTCTGAGAAGGGGCCAACCACAAACCATTTCAATTTCAAATATTAAAATATTCAATATTTTAAAATTAAAATATTCTTTTAATTTCTCCATCATAAGTTTTGGAGTTATCAGACCAGGTCTCCGAATTTGAGTGTAGAAACCGTGGTCTCAGGATGAAGAGGGAGAGAATCGCAGAACTTACCCGGGTTGAATGGACTTCAGAACCATGAAGTCCAATAGGCTGGATTTCCAGAACAGGAAAGTGGCCGGTCCAGACCAGAAGTGGTGCCCAAAACTAGGCAAGAAATGAATGATGGTTCTGGAGCTCACATTTTGGAGATGCCAGCGCACACTTCTGACTTCTGATTGATTTGGAAAGGTTTCCTGGAAAGGCTGGAATTTTGGTGGAAAAGGCAATGAGGAAAGATAAGAATTGGAAGGTAGACAACTGCTTTTTCAGACTTAACTAAATCTTTTAACTTTTTCTCCAAATTTGTATTCTTTGACCTTTTCAACAAGCCCAAGAAAGCGACATGCTGACACAATACCACATGTGCATGGTGGGTTCCGTCTGCCTAGAAGGAATAGAACACAATACAATCATGATCACAGGGCCACACAGACAAAGACAGCCATCAGAGCTGGTGTTAACCTGTGTACAATTACAGCTGCCATCTACGGAGCTCATTTTGGAAATATTAGACTACTCAAACTCTTTCCTAATAATTCTCAAAATAAATTTGGAAGGTAGATGTTACTATTAGCTTTAGCAATCTAAAGTTAATCTAAATCCTCTTTTAACAGATGTGGAACATGACACTCAGACAGGTTAAGTCATTTGCTAATTTCCCACCAGCTCCAGAAAGACAGAAATGAGGTTCCTTGTGGATCTTCCTGAATTCATTTGTTCTCTCTCTCTCTCTCTCTCTCTCTCTCTCTCCAATTCTGCTTCTCCTACAAAGTCCAGATCTTTCAAGCTTGTGGGTTTCAGCCTGGCCCCAAGGCACTGAGAATTCACACTACCATCAAGACATCTTATGCAATTTTACTACAGCTGGTGTGGAAACTTTAAGGTCCCTGGAGTACTGAAAATCACAGCTCAACAGAATATAGATGAGAGACAGAGAGAAAGAGAGACAGAGACAGAGAAAGAAGGGGGAGACTTAGATACGCAGAGAGATGAATTCATTGATATTTTAACAAAAAGAAAGCTAAAGGTGCCTCTCCCTCTGAAAGTTTCATGTCACCTCAATTCCTGGATCTGTCTCGTATGCCTTCCCTTTGAAGCTCCTGGTATGCCCTTCCAGGAATCAGATGTCCCCCTGGCCCAGGACAGCTGCCCCTGGCTGCAGTTGGCACTGCCTGAAGCGGGTCAGCTGGGCAGGTGGGTGGGCACTCCATATGTCCTCAGCCCCTGCCAGCCCTGGGAGCTCCTCATGGGGACACAGATGCCCTGACCACCCTCTACCACATTAGCTCCTTTCACAGGGGACTGGATGGCTATTGGTGAGCATTTGTCTACCTCCTCCCATGGGGGCCGAGACTAACCCAGGTTACTTCCACCGGCTTCTCTTTTTTGCCATCCTCCCTACCTTCTGTTGTGCGCTGGCCGGTGGGAGTTCCTGGGAAGCCACACAGGCAGCGTCCTCTGTGCTCGTCATGCCAACCTTCATCAGAGCACATGCACTGGGGGCTCTTGGAGATGGGAGAGAAGCGGTAAGCTCTCAGAATGTCCTCCCTGGAGCCATTCTGGGGCAGGCTCACTTTCAGTGGTTTGCATGTTGTTCGCCACAGAAACCGTAAGATGGGCAAAGCAGAGAGCTATGGGCCTGAGTGGGAGCAGAGCACTCAGATCCCTCTGGCTCTCATTTCTTACTTACGATGACCCCAAGTAACCTCCACAGAGCACAGCTTGAAGTGGCAGATCTAACCAAGCTTCTCCATTTTACTTATGAGAAGATAAGCCTCTGAAGAAGGAAGACTAGCCCAGGAGACACAGCGACTTTGGCTCAGCCTTGCCTCTCCATTGGCCTCTCGAGTCCCAATTCCTGTTCTTCCCGCCATCCTCCCTCATCCAAAAGAGATTTCGTAGAAGGTGGCGGTCCACCAGGTCACCTACTGCCCACTCAGGCACATCCTTCTTCATCCCACTTGCCTCTCGCCAAGCTGTTTCTAGTGTGTGTAAATGTACATTTATGTGGAGACCATGGTCCATTTGCTAAGGTACATTTAGGTAAGTGACAAATTCCAGAACGGCAGTGCATTAGTTACAACCAATTAGGAGAAAATTATCACTGCGAAGTGCTCGTATCCCCTGCACTGGGCCAAAAGCCAACAGGTAGCATTTACTAAGTATTACCTCATTGGGCTCAGTAGATGGTAAAGAGGTTTAAATCCAATTCAATAAAATATTTGATGTTAAGACTGAATCCTTAGGACTATAAATTCCGGTTAGTGGACCAGAAAGAGGTTACTCTGTATGTCCATACATCACTCACCTCCTCTCTCCACTATTATTGACAGCAATAGGTGTTGGAAAATCTTGGTGTTTTGAAGATACATCAACTTGTGTTCAAGCCCCAGCTTTGCTACTTTTAAGATGTGTGATCTCAAGATCACCAGTTCTCTTATGTATAAAATAGAGACAATAATACATACTTTGCCAGGTTGTTGGATTTAAAATGGGTAAAGTTTATAGAATCTACCTAGCACATAACAACTGCTCGATAAATGGTAGCTATTACTACTATATTAGCAGCCTTTACATGTTAGTGGTACTGCTTAATACTTATTAAAGCAAATACGTATCATTACAGCTAATAAGTATTTAGTGCTATGTACATGCCAAGCATTCTGGTACATCTTAGGTAAATTTCAAAGAAGTGCAAAATGTAACTCTTGCCGTCAAAATAACTCAAAAGACAGCTGAAGAGAAACATTAATATATATCCTAACACTAAAATAATTTCAAATGGATTATAAAATAGAAGCAAATAGAAGAAAATTAGGATATTAAATTTTTTTAAATTTATCTTGGAAATGAGAAAAACTTTCAAAGCAAAACAAGAAAGGCAGAAGCACACAGATGTTTATAGCAGCTTTACTCATAATTGCAAAAACTTGGAAGCAACCAAGATGTCCTGCAGTAAGTGAGTGGAGAAATAAACTGTGGTGCATTCACACAATGAAATATTCTTCAACACTAAAGAGATATAATCTATCAAGCCATGAAAATACATGAAGGAAACTTAAACGCATATTACCAGTGAAAGAAGCCCATATGAAAAGACTACCTACTGTATGATTCCAACTATATGACATTCTAGAAAAGGCAAAACTGTGGAGACAGAAAGAAAGATCAGGCGTTGTCGCAAGTCGGGGTAGAAGGCGGGTGGGGAGATGAAGAGGTAGAACACAGAGGATTTTTATGGCAGCGAAACTATTCCGATTAATACTGTGATGGTGTATATGTGTCATCATACATTTGTCCAAAGCCATGGAATGTATAACTCCAAGAATGGAGCCTGTTGTAAACTGTGGACTTGATGTGATCATGATGGTCGACAGAGGCCCCTTGGTTGTCACAAATGGACCACTCTGGCGGGGGATGCTGATGATGGTGGAGGCTGTGCCTGCGTGGAGGCAGGAGGATTATGTGAGCAGCCTCTGTGCCCACCTCTCAAGATCGCTGTGAACCAAAAACTTCTCTGAAAATATAATGTGTTTAAGAAAAAAAAACAAAGACAGAAGCTATTGAGGAAGAAGAAAAGAAAAGGGCTTTGATGAGAGCTCTTAACTAGTGAAGCTGTTTACAGAGAGATTATTCCTGTAACTGGGAAGAGGCTACAGTGGCTTCGTTTTTCCATGGAAAACACGGGAAAGAGGACAAGGGGACAGAGAGTGAGAGAGAAACACAGGGTCACTTCAGAGGAGGAACGTCAGGGACCATGATCACAGACATCCAGGACCGCACGGGCAAAGCATCCCAGACCTCAAGGACGGAGGGGCCGTTGACCACATGGACCTGAGTCGACCTGACAGGAGGTGAGGCTGAGGTTCAGCTGTGTCAGAGCTGCGGGTGAAAGAGGCCGGCAGTACAAAGGAAATTCAAGTCTGCAGCTACGGTTCAGGAATAAGATGTACTTTTGTCTGCAAAAAGAGAAAAAGGAACCTTAGAACCCCAAGAACTGTCTTCAGAGGTCCCCAGAGGAGGGGTGGAGCTTCCCGTGGGCCCCTCGAGAGGTGAATTGAAGTAGGGGCTGGAAAAGAACCCCCGGCAGGTCCGGCCTCAGTGTGGGTTGCAGACTTATGTGCAGGGGGCTCTACTTCTTTGTGGGGCGCTGTGAGCGTGTTCCAGCTTCCGGGGGAGGAGAGAGGGCCAGCGGGCAGCAGGAGAGGAGGTGTGCTTGTGGTTCCTCCTTAACCTAACTTAACCTTGTGGGGAGTGAGCGCTAACGACACAGTTTGGGGTCATCCCAGCAGAGGTGAGTGGAACCAACAGGGGAGCAGGGGAGCTCATGAGAAAGGAGAGGGGGTCCCAGGGCCAGGCACCTCACCTACATCAGCACCTACAGTCTCCTAGCTTAAAAGTAGAAATCACTGGTGATATCAGTGTACACAGAGGCCCTGAGTTCTCACTTCTGTGTAAGTCAGCATCCCGGCCAACTCACACAGTGGACGTTTCCGACGCCAACACTGCCTCAAGGGAAGGCTGGGTGATCAGATCAGAGCGTGCAGTTTGGTGTAATGGATTAGAGCAAGAGTTCCCCGTATGGGCTGAAATCTCAGCTCATAAAATTACCCTCGCCAGATGGGAGGGCTAAGAGGGAACGTAGAGATCTTGCACTGGAGGCGGCAGAGCGAGAGCTTAAAGCCAGAAGATGGAGCCAGCCTGCTCGGATTTGAATTCCGGCCCTACCAGGCACTAGCTTGCAGCCCTGAGCAAGCTGCTTCACCCTCCCGCGGCTTCCCTTCCCCACCAGCAAAATGCCGATAATAGTATGACCTACCTCAGGGGGCCGCCTGCAGAATTAACCAAGTTAATGTCTGTAGAGTGCTTATAACCACAACTGGCCGGAAATAAGACCTATAGAAATGTTACTTAAATAAATGTAACGTTACTCCCCCCTTTACCGATGAGAGAAGGGCAGGCTGAAGCGGGAGCATGATTTCCCCAAGTTTGTTCAGATGCTCTGTGTTCTTCGGGTCCTGGACCCTGGTCTCCAGATGCTCCGTCCACCACCCATGTGGCCTGGGAGCCAACAGGGCCGCACAGAGGGCCTGCAGATTCCGGAAGGGCCCCCGTTGTCCCGCCCCACACTGTCACAGCCTGACCTGCCACCGTGTCCCCTTCTGGCGGGGTCTGACCAGGCCACACAGAGGAAGCCACTGAGGTCTCTGGAGTTCCAGCACTTCCCATCATATCAAATACCATTTCACTTTCCATTTCCTCAAGGGAGGGAGGGAAAGAGAGAAAGACGATATCGCTCGTACTCCCCTACTTCACAGTTTTGCTGTGACAATACAAAGGGATAAGATATTTTACATGGTAAAGAGGGCTACATAAATGTCAAATAGGGAAAAAATGGGATGCATAGGGCTGCCTTCCAGTGAGAACTTAGGAATCCTATTAATTAAAAAGACTCGCATGACTTTGCCCCATCTGACTTCACTCTAGATAATTCATATACGCGGACCCAGAGCAGCCGAGCTCTTCTGGGAAATAGGATAAAAACGCGTGGTCTCTGCCAGGAAGGTTTCAGTCTGTGGAGAGAGACGGCCATTTCCTGCTGAGGGCTTTTCCTCAAATGCTCGTAACTGGTGCTCATCCAGTCGGGCTTCACCGTCCTCAGGGAACGCTCATCACATTTATGATCCACAGTTCACTCCTTTAAGGAGAGGCTGAACATAATCTGTGCCTGAATCACTTTTGAGTTCCCGCTCCTTCAGGGCCCCTTCTCTACCTGCCGAGGGCGGTTCCCTCCACGTGCCTGTCTGTCAGCACCAAAGCCTCGGATTTGCTGAACTTGCCGGTCCTTGCCCTCCACGGTGGAAGACACAACCCTCGGAGTTGTAGACTCATCCGCTGCCTGGTTGATGCAGCTCCCATGGCCTCCTTCTTATTCCTCATACACGTCAAGAATCCTCCTATCACCTCAGGGCCTTGGCACGTGCAGTCACTCCTGATAAGCGCACGGCTGGAACGTCTCACTTCTTCCAGGTATTCAAGTATCTCTTTAGCAGAGCAATCTCCTCACACCACCCAAGTTAAAACCTCAACCCTCTCCCCAGCCTGACTCTCCCTACCTACTGCACATATTTTAATTTTGTCTGTGGCATGAACACCACCAGGGCACTAACGTCGTATGTATTTATTTGTTTTTTATCTGTGTCTCTGACCTCCAGAGAGGAGGGACAGTGTCTGTGTTTATCTAAGACCTGTGTGCTCACAACAGCTACCAGAGTAACTGACACTTAGAAGATACTCTGTCAATGGGTAACAAGTCTCTAAGTATAGAAGAGGAGGTTTTCTCCTAGAAAGTCAAGGAGAGCAGGGGACAGAACAAGGATCTACAGTCAGAAGGTGGAGTCCAGGCTCTATTCGTTATTACCTGGGGGCATTCAGTGAAGTCGTATAACCTCTCCTCCTTCATCTATAAAGTGATATAAAGTCTCACCCAATCCTACATAGGATGGACTGAGACAACTTATAAAGGGACCATTTGTAACTAACAAAGAGCTATACAAATACAAAGCTGTACAAATCTGGGTATATTTGTTTTTCAGTTTTCATCTTTGGTTTTGATTTAATTATATATTTAGATTGAACGGTCACTGGGACTGGCTTTGCTGTCACCTGAGGCCTTCAAGTACAGTGCTTAGGGGCCCTCGCTGGTTCCAGGGTCAGGCAAACATAGCATGATTCCTGGCTCCACCATTAACTAGCCCTGTGACCTCGGGCTGGTTAAATCACTTCAAAATAGATATAAGTTTATAACAGTATTATGATTCATAGATTTAATGTGAACAATATGTGCAATAATGCATGTGAGACTCTTAGCAGATGTTTAGGGTTAATATTTTTATTGACTAAAGTGGTTTCTCTTTCTAAGGGAGATAATTCTCTGTTGGAAACATTTGGTTTTTAAATACAAATGGAAAGAGGCCTTCCTGAAAGTTTTTCATTTTTGAAACATGATCTCTTGTGCTGGGCGATGGGGTAAATGCTTAAGCTCATGTCACCTAGATAGCAAAAGTATAGCTCTTAACTCTCAATTTTTGTCTATTAATAAAATTAAATAATAAGCTGCCATTGTTATTGACTTTATATACATATATATATTTACCACTGCCATGCTTAAATTCGTGGGCAAATCAGCTCTGTGTTTTGGCAGTCTCTCCTGTGGAAAAGAGTGTTTATGTTTATAATCTTCCAGAGCTGGAAAGGCTCAGTTTGCCAGCTCTGGAAATGACTCAGCAGTGAATACTAATAGGTGTGCTTCCCTTTGAGCCCACAGATTTGTGAAAGTCAGAATGTGCTCAGCAAGACAGAAGAAGGAAGTAGGGAATTAACCTTAACGTGGTGCCTTTTCTGGGCCAGGACCAGCAGCTCATCTTCCTTGTATCATCTCATTTCATTCTCACATCAGATCTCTGAGGGAAATGATGACGTCCTTGATGGAGAAATGAGAAAATAAAGTCACACTGAAGTTAAGTAACTTGTCCACAGAGCTAATAAAAGCCAAAACCCAAATCCTGACAAGCGGGATATTTGTTCCTCGGTTTGACAAATACTTATTTTGCATCTATTATATGCCAGGCACTGTCCTAGGCACTGGGATTAAAGCAATGAGAAAAAGAAAGCCTCTGCCTTCATAGAGGGCACATTCTAGTGCAAAAGTACAGGTAAACACGCACATACTATACACAGAGATATAGCTATAAGTATGGGTGTGGACATAGAGATATGGTTATGAGTACAGATACATAGTTATGGGTATGGATATAAATGTGATAGTTGTAGACAAACACACAGGCACGGACACAGACATGGAGAGACACAGGTAGTCATGAGTTAGTGCTAAGTGGAAGAGGATGATGAAAGGTATTTCAGATCAAGTAATGTGGAAGGCCTTTTAGGAGAAATACCAAAAAGAGACTTAAAGGAAGACCCGTGAGTGTGATGAACAAGGTGACTTTTAAGGATCACACTGGGTGCTGCACAAAGAGCAGGCTATAGGGGACAGCAGAGTGTCAGCAGAAACACCAGGGTCGAGGTTACCGCTGCAGTTCTTAGGAGGAAAACAGAGGTTCCACTGAGCGGGAGTGACAACTGCATCCTCCTTAGTCACACTGTAAGTCACACTAGACTCCCCTAAGGAATTTAAAGGTAATTTTTTACAGAAGACTAATTTACCTAGACGTTTTGTGGGAACCAACACACAGTGTAACACATTACATACCAACACCAGGCTTTCCCAAGTTATTAAAACAGTAACAAAATGGTATAAAAACAACAAACCCTGTGTTACAATCTTGTTAAAAATTATAAGGGATTTAGGGTCATAGGTGAATTCCATTCATTATGCAATTATGAAACTATGGCCAATGGAAGTGGAGGGCCCTTGGTCCTCTTCCAGCCTGATGGTTTTGGTTTGCAAACAGAGAGAGTAACTTACGCACGGTCACAGATCCACCCAGTTGGGAATGACACCTACGTCCGCTTACAGCCAGAAGTGCTTTCACTCATTACTTCACTTATATTTATGCACAAAAAAGTGGAAGATGATACATCTTTTCATTAAAAGAGTGGCCACCATCAGATTTGTGGTTACCAGAGGCAGAGGAGGGGGGAGGGGAATAGGATAAAAGTGGTAAAAAGGTACAAACTCCCAGCTGTAAGATACATAAGTACTAGGGATGTGACGTACAACACAATAAATATAATTAACACTTCCGTACGTTATAAATGAAAGTTGTCCAGAGAGCAAATCCTAGGAGCTCTCATCACAAGGAAAAACATTTTTCTATTTATTTAATTTTATATCTATAAGAGATGATGGATGGGACTTCCCTCGTGGCGCAGTGGTTAAGAATCCACCTGCCGATGCAGGGGACACGGGTTCGAGCCCTGGTCCGGGAAGATCCCACTTGCTGCAGAGCAACTAAGCCCGTGCATCACAACTACTGAGCCTGCACTCTACAGCCCGCGTGCCACAACTACTGAAGCCTGCGCACCTAGAGCCCATGCTCTGCAACAAGAGCCTGTGCTTCGCAACAAGAGCCTGTGCTCCACAACAAGAGAAGCCACCGCAATGAGAAGCCCGTGCACCACAAAGAAGAGTAGCCCCCGCTCGCCACAACTAGAGAAAAGCCCACGCACAGCAATGAAAACCCAACGCAGCCAAAACATAAATAATAAATAAATTAATTTTTAAAAAAGAGAGAGATAATGGATATTCACTAAACTTCTTGTGATAATCATTTCATGATGTATCAAGTCAAATCATTATGCTGTATACTTTAAACATATACAGCGCTGTGTGTCAATTATATCTCAATAAAAATGGAAGGGAAAAAAAAGAATGATCACAGTTTTTATACATGCATCTCCACATTCCCCAACACTAAGCCTAACACTCACTTTTAATGAAGCTCTCCTCGGGTAGAAATAGACCAGAACTGCTAGTCAGACTATTCAGGGGTAAGGGGAAAACTCCTTCTTGAAAGTTCTGACTAGAGAAAATGTTGAAAAATCTTTTATGGCTTCAAAAAGCACTCATTGGTTAATGGCCTCGCTTTGTTTTTTTTTTAAAAAACTTCAGAATAGAAAATTTGGGTGTGTGCGTATGGTTGTTTTTTCAGTTAAAACTCAGAAAATATTCTTTCCTACCTCAAAGATGAGCACAAAATGCATTGTTTGTAAGAGCTTACAGACCGGGTTCAGCCAGAAGTGAAATATGAGAACTCCCTCAAATGCCTTATTATTCTAGAGAAACGGGACACACCCTCAATTATGGCAAAATAAGTACAGCCACTAATGTCATGCATGTTAATAAAACTTTTGGAGACTTCACAGGAAAGTTTATAGTGTGTTTTTTAAACCAGGGTATTTTGGTGATTGGTCAGTAATTACCAGCTCTTGGACCATGCTGAATCCATTAGCCATACCCTACATAAGCAATGCTTTTTGCATCTAGAGTAATACAAGGAGGGGAGCTGGGGTGGGGAGGTTTTAAGAGCAAGTAAACAAGGACACATAAAAGCCCCAGAATATTTCTTAATGCCAGATCTCAAATCATAAACATCAGAGGGAGGAAAATATATGCATACATATACATGTACAAAAACATATATGTAGGTATGTGTCTATAATATTTATGGCATCAGATATGCTGACCAAATCTATTGCATTATAAAGAGCACAAGAAAAAGAACTGGGCAACATTTCTATTTTTGCATCTGCTACTAGCAAATTCTCCAACCTGGGCAGGGCAGGTCTCTGGGCCTCATTTTCCAGAGCTATTAAAGAAAGAGATGGAGTTCTCTGATCACTAAGGTCTTCTTTTGAAAATGTTTCTGACCCCAGGGCTGTGTTTAGAATTCTTGAAGCAAGAAATTAGCCACTTTTCAATACTTGCTACTTTGACCTAGAAATGTTTGTCCTTTGTTCTCCCATTAGAGCATACATTTAAATAAAAATGAAAGGGAAAAAAAAGAAAGGAACCACCGTTGTTTATCCAAGCACAGTTTGTGTGTAATGAAGGGAGTGATTATCTCGGCAAAAAGAACAGCTCCTCCCTCAATGTTTAAAATTAGCACTTCTCCTCCCTCTAGTGGAAATGCCATGTACTTACTCTAAACGAAATTGATTTGTTTTCATCAAACAAAACAGAGAAAAAGAGCTAGCATGACTGAATCCTAATACGGGATCAAACAAACACAATTTGCTACAGTGTTGTCCCACACAAATGTCTTAAATATTTCACTTGTTTAAAACAATTCAAGATTAACAATGAAAGCCTGCAAAGTAGGTTTAGACCCACCCAGGGTCTGCAAATGAAATACATGGGTCCAAGTTAGATATTTTGTATTTAATTTATGCCCCCAAGAATGTTAAAATCAGTTCACTTATGAAAATTACAGTCACTAAACAGGACAAGTGAAGCAAACCCTAAGACAGGAGGGCTAAAGACAGGGCTTTTGGGCAAGAAATGTCCATTTCAATCCAGTTTACGTGTAGGTACTTATTTTATGTATCTTCTGATTCCATCTCTGTGAAACCTTTCTTGACTCCCCAGGCAAAGTAAATTGTGCCCTGACTTGTCGTAAACACCTCCTCCAGCCACAGAAAGCACGTCGACAATGGTGTGTGTGCATGTCCACCTCCCATCTGGACAGGGAGCCCCTTACAGGAAGCTTCTCACCCTCCTTGTGTTTCTCTTCCGGTTGGAGAATCGAGTGACACAGCTGGAGAGACTGTGACTTCAAAGGCACTCACATTCAATTGACTCAAAATCACTGTGCTGAAAAGTTATTTTTTCTTTAAGATAAAATCAAATAACACTGTGCAGGCTCCATTCAGCCTGCTAGCCAATCCAACCGGAGCCCTGGTTGGTCCTCTTTCCCAAGTAAGAGCTGTAATAAGATCTACACACCCTAAAGAGTGAACAAGGTCACTAAGGAGGTCGGCTGGATGTCTGCAGCAGTAATTCAGAAGATGAGAGCTTCACTCAATGCGATCACACCAATCATGTGTAGCTAATCTTCCACACCAATCATGAGCCACTGCCAGGCATCACCAGAATCTGAGGGGAGCATCCTACCTGGAAGGTGCAAATAAAACAAACAGAGCAACCTAAATGTCCATCAACAGATGAATGGATAAAGAAGATGTGGTCTGTATAGACAATGGAATATTACTCAGCCATAAGAAAGAATGAAGTAACGTCATTTGCAGCAACACAGATGCTCCTAGGGATGAGCATTACTAAGGAAAGTAAGTCAGAGAAAGACAAATACCATATGATATCACTTATATGTGGAATCTTTAAAAAATGATACAATGAACTTATTTACAGAACAGAAATAGACTCAAAGACACTGAAGACAAATTTATGGTTACTGAAGGGGAAGGGGGGAGGGATAAATCAGGAGTTTGGGATTAACAGAAACACACTACTATATATAAAATAGATAACCAACAAGGACCTACTGTATAGCACAGGGAACTATACTCAATATCTGTAATAACCTATAGTGGAAAAGAAACTGAAAAAAGAATATATATATACACACACACACATATACATATATATGACTGAATCACTTTGTTGTACACCTGAAACACTGTAAATCAACTAAACATTAATTTAAAAAATTCCAAAGAAACAAATAAATAAAAATTCACCATAGAGGAAATGGAGATTTTGCATGAGGAACTTTAAACAAAGCCATCACTAAAGTCTCAGAATAGTAAGTAAAGACACTGCATCCAATAAAAAAGAAAAGATACTATTTTAAAAAGAATATTTAGGGCTTCCCTGGTGGCACAGTGGTTGGGGGTCTGCCTGCCAATGCAGGGGACACGGGTTCGTGCCCTGGTCTGGGAAGATCCCACATGCTGCAGAGCAGCTGGGCTCGTGAGCCATGGCCGCTGAGCCTGCGCTTCCGGAGCCTGTGCTCCGCAACAGGAGAGACCACAACAGTCAGAGGCCCGCGTACCGCAAAAAAAAAAAAAAAAAAAAGAATATTTAGATAACAAGAGAAAGAAAGGAAGAAAGAAAAAATGGGAGAGAGTGGAAGCTTTTAGAACTTAGAAACGAGAGCAGAAATGAAAGTCTTCGTAAAAGAGTTGAAAAACAAGTTGAAAACACAAAGTTGAAAAAATATTATAAAATGTAGTAAAGGTATAAAAAGGAAATATGTGAGAGAAAAGACAAGAAAATTGGAAAACCAGTCCAATATGTCCAACATCTGAATAGCAGACAATACAGAAAGAGAGAAAAGAAAAAAAATGAGGAGTGGAATTCATCAAAGAAACAAGCCAAGAAAATTTCCAAGAATTCAACGACTTGAGTTACCAGACCCATCAAGGGCCCAGTGAAAATGGATGAAAACAGACCCACATCAAATTACACTGTTGTGAAATTCAGAACCCAGTGGGCAGATGGAAGATTCTATTTGCTTTCTAAGGGGAAAAAACTGAAGTGTGAGATGGTGAGGTGCGTGTCCCCCAGTTTCCTGTCTCCAGGCTTTAACACAGAGCCACAGCTCAGTGCGGGGTAATGGGGAGCATCCGTCTCCTCTGAACTAACCTGGAACAAGGTCAGGTTAAACCAGACTGGGCAGAATGATCAAGCAGAGGAGGTCTTAACATCTACTTTCTTGACTGTTCTCTGTTCCGGGACATTTAAATACGCCCTCAGAGTATGTGGCCCCCGGGGGTGGGTCCAGTGCCCATGAAACTAGAGCTGGAGGGGGACTGTGGGTGGGCCTGCATGCAAGGATGACACTCAAGAGATCCCAGCACCAAGGAGACCCAAGCCGAGCTCGACAGAAACAGCCACAAGAAACAAATTTCAATTGCCTACGTGGGCGGGGCAATCCACATCCAGTTAGAGAGAGGATAATGTGACCCTAGACCCACCCTCCGCTCAGCCCCAAGGTTGCCTAAATTGACACTTTTGGCCCCAGGCAGATGCCATTCTGCGGAGAGGCCAGCATGGCCTTTGAAGACTGAGAAATCTGAGATCCTGATCTCTCTGAAAAAGAGCAGCATCACCTAAAGGGCCTGTTAAAAGATCAAATGATATTAAGGCTTAAACCTGATAGGACTAAATATTTTTGTGTCTAGGGACCAGTTAGGCTGCTCATGAGAAAGACCAGATTATTTATAGGCAATATAAAGGGACAGTGTTTCTTCCTAGTTGTAGATTGCAGCTGTAGGCTGAATGAGTTTCATGAAATTCCTATGCTTTTAAAGTGAGAGAAAAGGAAAAAAAAAAACCTTCCTGGGGAAAAAAAAAAAAGGCCAACATCGATTTCTCCTCTCCCTGTTCATACTAAGAAAACAAGTATATGAACAAAGCTGCATTTACAGAAGCCTGAAGATTAAATGAGTCTGCTAGTGGATATATGGGCCCATGTGAGGCATAGTGTAGTGCCTGACCTCTGCGTTCAAAATTCAAAGAAAAAGAACAGCTTGAATGTGAAACAAACCAAAGACATAAAAGGCCCTGTCTCCCAGCATACCTGAAGCCATACTTCTGCTCTACGTGGAGTTTCCATTCTGAATCAGCCAAACTTGTGTTGGTTAAAAGGGTTTTAGCTATATCCTCAGTTGTTGCTAAAATTTAAATCACTGGCTATCACTGAGAGAAAAGTATTTTTGATAATTTACACCTTCTCAGGTGCATTCCGCTTAGCATTTCATTAAAAGGATTTACCCAAATGTATTTAATCAGTACATATTATACCTAGGCACACATTATGCATATACGCACACCTCGGAGATATTGCAGACTCAAATAAATGAGTATCACAATAAAGCCAGTTACATAAATTGTTCGGTTTCCCAGGACATATAAAAGTATGTTTACACTATGCTGTAGTTTGTTAAGTGTGCAATAGAATTCTATCTGAAAAAGCAATATACAGACCTTAATTTTACAGAGCTTTATTGCTAAAAATGTTAACCCTCATCTGAGCCTTCAGTGAGTCTAATTTTTTGCTGGTGGAGGGTCCTGCCTCCACGCTGGTGTGCTGACTGATCAGGGTGGTGTTTGCTGAAGGCTGGGGTGGCTGCAGAAATTTCTTAAAATGAGACAAGAATGAAGTTTGCTGCATGGATTGACTCTTCCTTTCATGAACCATTTCTCTGTAGCATGCAATTCTGTTCAATAGCATTATACCCACAAGAGAACTCCTTTCAAGATTGGAGTCAATGCTCTCCAACGCTGTCACTGCTTTATCAGCTAAGTCCATGTAATATTCTAAATCCTTTGTTGTAGTTTCAACAGTCTTCACAGCATCTTCACCAGAAGTAGAGTCCATCTCAAAAAACCACTTTCTTTGCCCACCAATAGAAGTAGCTCTTCATCTACTCAAGTTTTACCACAAGATTGCAGTAATTCAGTCCCATCCTCAGGCCCCACTTCTAATTCTAGTTCTCTTGCTGTGTCCACCACATCCTAAGATGCTTCCCCCCCTGACGTTCTAAACCCCTCAAAGACATCCATGCAGGTTGGAACCAACTTCTTCCAAACCCCTGTGAATGTGGGTGTTTTGGCCTCTTCCCGTTACTCATGAATGTTCTTAATGGCATCGAGAATGGTGAGTTCTTTCCAGAAGGTTTTCAGTTTACTTTGCCCAGATCCATCAGAGAAATCACTGTCTATGGCAACTATAGCCTTATGAAATGTATTCCTTAAATAATAAGACTTGTGCTCGCTTTGGCAACACATATACTAAACTTGGAACGATACAGAGAAGATTAGCATGGCCCCTGTGCAAGGATGACACGCAAATCCATGAAGCGTTCCATATTTTTGATGTGGCACATACACACAATGGAACATTACTCAGCCATAAAAAGAAACGAAATTGAGTTATTTGTAGTCAGGTCGATGGACCTAGAGTCAGTCATACAGAGTGAAGTAAGTCAGAAAGAGAAAAACAAATATGCTAACACATATATATGGGATCTAAAAAAAAAAAAATGGTCATGAAGAACCTAGGGGCAAGACTGGAATAAAGAGGCAAACCTACTAGAGAATGGACTTGAGGATACAGGGAGGGGGAAGGGTAAGCTGGGACAAAGTGAGAGAGTGGCATGGACATCTATACACTACCAAATGTAAAATAGATAGCTAGTGGGAAGCAGCCACATAGCACAGGGAGATCAGCTCGGTGCTTTGTGACCACCTAGAGGGGTGGGATAGGGAGGGTGGGAGGGAGGGAGGGAGAAGAGATATGGGGACAGATGTATATGTATAACTGATTCACTTTGTTGTAAAGCAGAAACTAACACACCATTGTAAAGCAATTATATTCCAATAAAGATATTAAAAAATAAATAAATAATAAGACTTGAAAGTCTCCTTGATCCATGGGCTGCAGAATGGATGTTGTGTTAGCAGGCATGACAACAACATTCATCTCATTGTACAGCTCCATCAGAGCTCTTTGGATAACCAGATTTACTGTCAATGAGCACAAATTTTATTTTATTTTATGTTATTTTATTTTTTTTGGCCAAGCCACGTGGCTTATGGGATCATAGTTCCCCGACCAGGGACTGAACCTGGGCCCACAGCAGTGAAAGCACCAAGTCTTAACCACTGGACTGCCAGGGAATTCCCAGCAGTAATATTTTGAAAGATTTTTCCTGAGTAGTAGATCTCAACAGTAGGCTTAACATATTCAGTAAACAGATGATCTGTCATCCAGGCTTTGTTGTTCCATTTACAGAGCACAGGCAGAATAGATTTAGCATAATTCTTAAGGGCCCTGGGATTTTCAGAGTGGTAAATAAATATTGGCTTCAACTTCAAGTCACCAACTGCATGAGCCCCTAAAAAGAGTCAGCCTGTCCTTTGGAGTTTTGAAGCCAGGCATTGACTTCTCCTCTCCAGCTATGAAAATCCCAGATGACATCTTCTTTCAATAGAAGGCTGTCTCATCTACATTGAAGATCTGTTGTTTCATATAGCCACTGTCATTAATTATCTTAGTTAAATCTGGATAACTTGCTGCAGTTCTACATCAGCACTTGCTGCTTCACTTTGCACTTTGTTGTTATGCAGACATGGCTTCTTTCCTTAAACCTCATGAACCAACCTCTGCTAGCTTCAAAATGTTCTTCTGCAGCTTCCTCGTCTCTCTCAGCCTTCATAGAATTGAAGAGAGTTAGGGTCTTCCTCTGGATTAGGCTTTGGTTCAAGGGAATGTTGTGGCTGGTTTGATCTTCCATCCAGACCGCTCACACTGTCTCCGTAGCAGCAAGACAGCTGTTTTGCTTTCTTCTCCTTCATGTATCCACTGGAGTAGCACTTTTAATTTCCTTCAAGAACTTCTCTTTTTTTGCATTCATAACTTGGCTGTTTGGTACAAGAGGCCTAGTTTTTGACCTATCTTGGCCTTTTGACATGGCTTCCTCACTAAGCTTCATCCTTTCTAAATTTTGATTTAAAGTGAGAGACATGCAACTCTTCCTTTCACTTGAACACTTAGAGGCCATTGCAAGGTTATTAATTGGCCTGATTTCAATAATTTTGTGTCTCAGGCAATAGGGAGACCCAAGGAAAGGGAGAGAGATGAGGGAAAGGCCAGTGAGTGGAGTAATCACATCAGACACAACATTTACTGATTAAGTTCACTGTCCTATGTGGGTGTGGTTTGTGGCATCCCAAAACAATGACAATAATAACCTCAAAGATCACTGATTACAGATCACCAAAACAAATATAATAATAATGAAAAAGTTTGACGGACTGTGAGAATTACCAAAACGTGACACAGAGACACAAAGTGAGCAAATTCTGTGGGAAAAAATGGTGCCGATGGATTTGCTCAACGCAGGGTTGCCTCCAACTTTCAATTTGTAAATAACTGTACTGTGAAGCTCAGTAAGGCAAAGGGCATCAAAACAAGGTGTATCTGTCTGCACATTAGGAAGGACATTATGCAGATATGATAAAACATTTCTATGTGCATCACTGATCATTTCCTCGGTATATATTCCAAAAAGATACCAGGGTCTAAACATTTTTAAGATGCTTCACAACTGCTTCTAGAAAAGAGAGACATTTCACAGAGAGAAGAGTCAGCAAAAAGGGGGATTGTACTGTAGAAAATGGAACAAACAAAATGAGCAAAAAACCCAGACACCTGCCACTGAAAGGGGAAGCAAACGGAGAAGGTGGATATTGAGCTTTGTGCACAGAAGCTGTGTCCCCAGGTGGACACGCCCTCTAGGATGGAACTCCAGACACTTCCATACCCATTCCTTATTGACTTTTCCTAAGTGAAGGCCGTCCCCATTCTCCATCTGCATAGTGTCACCCTCATCACTCGGTCCGCAAATGCCTCACCACCATCGCTGAATACCAAGCAGGTTAACAGGAGAGAGGGACACCCTCCCCGTGACATTCCTGATGTCCCTTCTGCTCACAGGAAGAACCTGTAAGTGGTCACTTGGCCACTCCAGCTGTAAGGCAGCCTTGGAAATGTACTCATAATTCTTGGCAGCCACGTGTCGGGCTCAAAGTTCTATTGCTGTGGAAAAGATGAAGAATAAATATTTGGGACACTAAAGGTCTATTACAGGAACAGAAACAAACCTGGTAATGAAACAAAGCCAAGCAAATGATGCCTTGTCATCGGTTTCTGGGTAGGAGGCGCTGTCTGTTCTCATACTCAGTAATCTTATACGGATTACAGTGTATAGAGAGCGCAAGTGTATGAAGAATTCTTTCTTATTGCATTAGGGAAGAAAATCCCTTTAATACCTGCAATGAGGAAGGAATTGCACTTTCTTGAAATGACGTTTAAAACAAAACAAAAATGCCCTCCTCTTCCTCTGAAAGCACTTTGACCACAGATTCACACCTTTTCACTTCTAAAGAAGTACAAAAGCCTGTACAAAAGCCTCATTGGGGGAGCCCCTTCGGAAAAACCAACACACACTGTGACAACAGCATAGGTTAGAAAATCATAGCAAGTTTATTCATTGGCAAGAGACATAAAGAAAGCATTAAATGTTTGTGTTTCTAGGCTGCCAGCATAAACTTTTCAAAGTATTTAAAGTGAATAACACCAAGAGCATAATTAGATATCACATCTTAAAGAACCCAAACAATTTATCAGCTTTAAAAAATATTTTCAACTGAAAGTGCATCTTTACATAGGTACATATATTATGTATAAACCACCTACAGTTCTTTTGAAAAATAATATGATAGAGTTAATAGAAACTTTATAATTTAAGAGTCCATGTGATAAACCTGTTAATGCCATAAATTTAATTATTTGGGGGAAATGTCTTCTTTACACATTTCCCTAAAATAATTCACAGATTCAATCTATCTTAGAACTGGAAGGAATTTTAAGTAATCACCTGGTTCAGTCAACTCCTTAAGACAAATGAAGAATCGCTATCACTTTTTAGATCAAATTACATGATGCTAAATGACGCATCCAAGGCCCCGTAACTATTAAGTTTCCTCTTTTCTCAGCTCTTTTTTTTTTCTAGCCAAACAGATCTCAACACTGATTTCATGTGTAACCATAAGACATTCAAGTGCGAGATAATTCACTGAGAAATCCCATTCCAGGATCCACTGTGCTTACTCAGTAAGATAAATTAAACCCGTCTGATGAAAATACACAACAAGCATTGCGTTCAGCTTCTTGTCTTCAATTCTGATTAGTAAAGCACAGCCCCTACACTGAGGACAAACAAGACATAAACAGCAGTATAAGTACGTTGCCGGATTCGCTAAGTTTAATGCAACTACTTCAGTGCAAAACACTCATTCTATACAAAGCCATGTTTTCAGAGGAAAGTGAACAAGCAGAATAGAATCCAAGGACTGTTGGTGTATTTGTATTCAGAGCATTGGCCTCTCAGGGGCTGTACGCCTCAGACACAAGTCAGATGCCTTCTTGGTCAGTGTCCCCCACCCACAAGATGGGTCTGTGGGAGGGTCTTCCGACAGCCGGGACACACAGACACGTTCTTCGGGAGTGGCTGGCTCTAAGAATCGGGGCTGAGCTCACAAAGACGGAGTGTGGCTAGACTGGGAGGAAACCAGCTCCGAGCACATCCTCAAGATCTCACCCGGGAGCCGGCAGTGCAGGCGCAGGGGAGGCTGGAGGAGCTTCTGTTGATCTGGAAGGTCTTCTCGGTTGCTTCTGTCCACCTCATGCTTTCTAGGGGAGACAAACCTTGGAAGGATTTGGTAGGGGTGTAGTTGAAAATCTGTTCCAAGAAAACGTTTGTTATACTTGGCAGAAAGCGATCACCGTCTCTCACTGGAATGTGCCCAGTCTCAGTCCCGATGGGTCCATCGGGCAGAAGTGAGAACAGTGGTTCAGGTAAAACCGAAATGTCCCACCTTCTGCCACACGACAAGCTCATGCAACTGAAATCTGGGAAAACTGCATAACCAGTCGTGGGCTTAGATGTATCAAACAACATCACATCTAGTAAAATGTGTCTCCTGACCCAGAGGAACTACAATTAATTGCAATTATTTTGGATCTCGCTTAACACCATCTGGAGGACCCTTTCTCTTGAAGGGCTGGCATCAACCACGTGGCAGCCAGGGTTCTCCATCCGCTGGTAGGACACTTCTACCCTGGAGATAGGCAGAATGAAAAGAGTTGGCCCATTTGTTAACACGGCTCTTTACGCAAATGTTATTTTCCTACCATAATATAGACAGCTTGAAGCCAGGTCCCCATCTGGTTTATCGCACTTCCGACCCCAGGCAACTCGCTTTGCATACAGGAGACATCCGATACATTTAGTTTCATAAATGAGAAATTAATAATAATATTTAATAGCTTGCATTTACTCAAAACCTTTTATCTGCCAAGCATTAGCATCCTGCATGGTCTTCTCATTTCATATTCAGAGTAACTTCAGGAGGAGAATCAATGTCATCCACCCCCATTTTGCAGAGAAAGGAACAAAGGCTCAAAGAGATTAACTAAGTTGCCCAATGGCAAATTCCTCCAGAGTCTGTGCCCTGAAGGATTTCACACAAGCCAGAGGTCCTTGGCATATACATTGTTTTCACTTAGGAGTCTTCTACAATCGCACTAGAATTCTACCTCTCCTTCCAGTCTTAGCTAGCCTTGGTGTGTACAGAATAGCCAGGGCTGATTTGAAACAGGAGGGAAGTGGGCAGGGCACAGCCTTTGAAAGAATGACAGAGCCCGAGGACATGACATAAACTGATTAGAACCAAATGGGCCCAAGACGGCAGACAAGTCAAGTTCCACTGGACCTCAGCATACGCTCACTGTGACAAATCAGCAGGCTAAATGACACACCCACAGGCACCATGACAGTTCCAAAGTCTACCATAAGGATCAAAAAGCGGGTGGTGGCCCAGCTCCTGGAAATCCCCGCCCCCTCCTGAAATAGCTGGAATACTCCTCCCACCCATTAGCCTATGAAATTACCCACCCCTATAAAAACTGACAACCCCATATCCTGGTGCCTTTCTCACCTTCTGAGATGGCCCACAGTTTGACTGTGGAGTGTGTTTCTCTCTAAATAAATCCACTTCTTACCTATCACTCTGTCACTGAATTCTTTCTGTGATGAGACATCCAGAACCTGAGCTTCATTAAGTCCTGAAATCAGGTGTGTGATCTCAGTTGGAGACTGTGGGTTTTGGCCGGGTTCGAGTCCCAGCCTCTTGGGTTCAAATCCCAATCTGAGGTGCATGGT
This sequence comes from Orcinus orca, assembly GCF_937001465.1. Lineage (NCBI taxonomy): Eukaryota > Metazoa > Chordata > Mammalia > Artiodactyla > Delphinidae > Orcinus > Orcinus orca. Next base: position 87,064,680 of record NC_064571.1, on the reverse strand, counting down.
TTCAGATTATATGACCAAAGCTCTAGAGCTTTGCAGTTAAAACAAGCACCCGGACTCAGCCACATAAAAGAACGAAATAATGCCATTTGCAGCGACATGGATGGACCTAGAGTTTGTTACACTGAGGGAAGTAAGTCAGACAGAGAAAGACAAATACCATATGATATCGCTTCTATGTGGAATCTAAAAAAAAAAAATGGTACAAATGAACCTACTTACAAAACAGAAACAGACTCACAGATGTAGAAAAGAAACTTATAGTTACCAGTGGGTAAGGGGTGGGAGGGATAAACTGGGAGATTGGGAGTGACATATACACACTACTATATATAAAACAGATAATTAATAAGAGCCTACTGTATAGCACAGGGAACTCTACTCAATGCTCTGTAATGACCTATATGGGAACAGAATCTAAAAAAGAGTGGGTATCTGTTTATGCATAACTGATTCCATTTGCTGTACAGCAGAAACTAACACAACATTGTAAATCAACTATACTCCAATAAAATTTTTTTTTTTTAAAAAGTGCTCAGAGTAGATGGTGAGAAGTGGAATATTTCCCACCATTATCAGGAAACAAAGGATGTCCCAGTCATCGGCGATTGCAGCCACCACGGCTGGTGAGCTGGTGAGCCCTGAGGAAACTCAGGATGGGAAAGCACAGGATACTGGCCCCAGATAACTGAGGTGCTTTCAAAGGAATGATTTCAGTGACCCCAGACTCTTCCATCTTCCCATACACAGAAAAACGCTAAATTCCTTAACTTGACTTATCTGGTTTTCTTTAGTTAACAGTAATCTTCTGACGTTCAGACTACCTGTCCTTTGTTGCAAAACTCTCATGTGTCCTAGCTCTCCTGTCACCTCCTCGGAGCAGTTCTCTTAGGGTTACTTGAGATGCTGCCTCCCGGGCTTGAAGTCCTAAAAATTCCCGCCAAATAAAACATAACTCTCAACTTTTAGGCTGTGAATATTTTTTAGTCGACAATGGTCTGGGGCCATAGCTCTGCCTCACCACCTACCAGCTAGGAGAACATGCCACATTTCTTTCCCACCTGTGCCTCAGTCTCCTCATCTGTGAAGCGAGGACGGAAATAATGCCTTCCTTGCAAGTTTGCTGTGAAGGTTAACTGAATTAATACCAACCAGTCAATCCTTTGACATGGTTTCTCTGTACACAGCTGAGTGGTTAATTATTTATGTTATAACAGCATTAAGTTAGGATAACAGTGCTATCAGTGTTTATTTATATAAACAATTCTGTTTTGGCTTTTCAAACCAGTCCTACAGAAGTAATTTAGTCAGCGGTGAAGCAGTAAGATGGTCCGGACACTCCTGCTATTGTGTTCATAGCTTTCTAATGAAAATGAAAGCACTGCCTTAAAATCAGAAAGGTCTTGAATTAAAACCCAGTTCTACTACTCAGTAGATATGCAAGTTATAGACAAATCACTTAATCTTTGAGCCTCAGTTTTATAAACTGTGAAGTACAGCTAACATTGTCCTTGCAAGGGTTACAGAGCATCAGAAGTAAAATGCCTGACACACAGTGAGCCCCCAATGGGTAAAAGTCACTGTGAGGCCGTCAGACAGTGCTTGTGACCATTCTGTTACGATGACCCAGAAAAGCGTGTTGTCTGACTCAGGTTCACGCTGGTGCTGGCACAGCCAGGACTAGAAAGGCTAGGACGGAGGTCTGATACCCAGTCAGATATCCTGTGGCTATAAAACCACCACGCAGTGGCCCCATGGAACAATCCCATTGAAAGGAGTGAATCTAACTTGGAGGATACTGCCTCTCAGGTTTGGAAAATGGGAACCGTGTCATGTCCTCCACTTTGCCAGAGTCAGTGCTGTTTCTGGATCGTCGCCACAGCCAGGGACCCCTGCCCCTCACATGGCATCGGGATACCTACTTTTGACGAAATATGCTGTTGGCCTCCAGTTCAGCCTCCTCCTTGGTCCTCTCCATGCCCCGGCCCTCGATCCTCTGCATCCTCTCCTCGGGACTCACGGTGAGCAACAGGACCAGGTCGGGTTTGAGCAGGTCCCTGGGCCACTGGTATATAGGGTGATGGGCAGGAGGCAGGTGCTGGAAACCCCCACTTACCTCAGTGGCTATGGCGTAGGTGGCCGTGCTGTGCCAGTACCTGAGAAGGAAAGCGGTAGTGAGTTCCCCGTCCACAGAGGAAGTCAAGGGAGCACCTGAAAACCAGCTGCTGAGGACGCTGAAACCAGAGATGGCTCTGCTGAACTTGTCCTAGTACTGTACACATGAAAGAGGTAAAAATAATCTTATTTTTTAAAGTATTTATAAAATGTAAAAATAAGTTAAAATCAACAACCACAATAAGAATCCAGTGCACACCACCCAGAGCTCCATTTACTCAGTTAAAACTGCATGTATTGTGAGACTACTCTGTTGCCTTGGCCTTGCAGGATGCTTTCTTTTGTGATGGCAGGTTGGCATGGGATGGTAGATTTGTTCGGTAGTCCACTGGTATTTAATGCTGTATCTTGGCCAAACAAAAATCTGCAGGCCCACTCAGTTCCTACAATGTTTTAAAACTGAACTTGCTGGGCTTCCCTGGTGGTGCAGTGGTTTAGAGTCCGCCTGCTGATGCAGGGGACACTGGTTCGTGCCCCAGTCCGGGAAGATCCCACATGCCACAGAGCAGCTGGGCCCGTGAGCCATGGCCGCTGAGCCTGCGCGTCCAGAGCCTGTGCTCCGCAACAGGAGAGGCCACAACAGTGAGAGGCCTGCGTAACACACACACACACACACACACCAAAAAAAAAAAAACTGAACTTGCTGACGAGACATGGAAACAACTTAAACGTCCAACAACAGAGGAATGGATAAAGAAGATGTGGTACATATATACAATGGAATACTACTCAGCCATAAAAAAGAATGAAATAATGCCATTTGCAGCTACATGGATGCAACTAGAGATTATTATACTAAGTGAAGTAAGTCAGAAAGACAAATACCATATGATATCACTTATACGTGGAATCAAAAATATGACACAAATGAACCTGTCTATGAAACAGAAACAGACTCAAAGACACAGAGAACTGACTAGTGGTTGCCAAGGGGGTGGAGTTGGGGAGGGATGGAGTGGGAGTTTGGGATTAGCAGATGCAAACTATTATATATAGGGTGGATAAACGACAAGATCCTACTGTAGAGCAAGGGAATTATATTCAATATCCTGTGATAAACCATCATGGAAAAGAATATAAAAAAATAATGTAAATATATATATATGTATAACTGCATCACTTTGCTGTATGGCAAAAATTAACACAACCTTGTAAATTGACTTCAATTTTAAAAATAAATAAATGAAAAATAAAAAAATTGGACTTGCTGATGAAATCTGCATTCTAGGAATCCTGGATAGGAGGCCTTTGTCTTTCCCAGCTCTCCAGTCATCCAACTGCAACTGTATGGATCAGAAAGAGAAATAAACCCAGATAAAATCTCTGAAACTCTGTGAATGTCCTCCCTGAGTGACAGCGGTCACTCTTGACCGGCTGATCTTAAAAAATGCTTTGAAGAGAGGAAAAGAAAATCACAACCATCAAAGAAAATCAAATCAGCCTGCTCTTTCTAAAAGCCCAGTGGGGCTTTGCTGGTGGCGCAGTGGTTGAGAGTCCGCCTGCCAATGCAGAGGACACGGGTTCGTGCCCCGGTCCGGGAAGATCCCACATGCCGCGGAGCGGCTGGACCCGTGAGCCATGGCCGCTGAGCCTGCGCGTCCGGAGCCTGTGCTCCGCAACGGGAGGGGCCCCAACAGTGAGAGGTCCGCACACCGCAAAAAAAAAAAAAAAAAAAGCCCAATGGCTTTCTACCACCTGCCAGAAAACATTCAGCCTCCATCTAAGACACAAGCCTCTTCCCAGTGTGGACCCAGGCACGCTCTTCCATGGGGGTCTGTCTTCACACTTTTCCTCCGGCTGGAGGAAATGAGGGTCTCAGGCAGCAAAGTGCCTCCTCTTCCTTCGACAGGCCATGCAGAGGGAGCCCCCAGCAGAATTCACTGTTTCCTCCTCTGGGCTCTCAGTGCCCTTCATACTCAGCTCCACTGAAGGACTTATTCTAAATTAGAGCCAGTTGTGTACAAGTTTCCCTCTTTCATCTCCTCCATTAGATCATTCATTTTTTAGTCATCTCTCTATTCCAAAATCTGACACCAGCATCTGGCACACAATAGGTATGCAACTAATAACGTTTTTTGGATGTAGGAATAAATGAATTAGAATTATTTTATTGATTGGCATAGTTTATTATACTCTTGCCCTGTTCATGTCATATTCCAATTTTAAGTGACGAAATGCAAAACTCCAAATCCAGTATCAAAGGACTAACACCTACAAAAACATTTATGAAACAACTATAAACATCCCAATGTCGAGAGGCACCCATGGCCCCATCCTTGTCTGTATTTTCCATTTACTGCCTGTACTGTTTTAAAATCCTAAATTCTTAATCCCTTTAGATTTGAACTGCTTTTCACAGTGAAAAGGACATCCTGGTCCTTTATCTACAAAATAAATGCAGAGTGTTATCCAAGCTGTGGATTGTTTTACTCTCTGCCACCTACTTGCTTTGTGTACATTGGTTAAGTCTCAATTTCCTCTTCCGGAAAATGAAAATCACGAAAGCTTTGTTTTCCTCCCATAGTTTTTACAAAAATAGTCAAGTGCTTTTTAAAAATGTATCACACTTGAATTGGGAGATTGGGATTGACATATATACACTAATATGTATAAAATGGATAACTAATAAGAACCTGCTGTATAAAAAAATAAATAAAATAAAATTCAAACAAGAAATGTATCACACTGTCATTATAAGGCACTATTTAATTCTTATTGGACACTAAAGCTGTAAGATTTCAAATTATGATAATACAATACAGAAAATACTGAAAAGAACAAAGGTAAAAAATAAATTTGGGGGCTGATCAATTCTAATGTCATTCATTCTTCAAAGCCCTTTTCCACCTCTAAAAGCGTGGCCAGTGTAGCTGCTAGCACCTTGAATTCTGCCCGGGGCCATTCCTATGTTTCACTTACCAGACTTTTAATCACTCACAAACTTGTACTTTCACCTTCTCCACCAGATACATCTTGTCTCCCAAGCCGAATAAACCCAAGCAGGTCCAGGTTTTCTTCTTCTTGGCAACAAAACTACAATTTGCACTGCATTTTGCACATGCTCCGTGTTCACTGAATTAAATACTTAGCTCTGAATACAGAGGCTGATATCATCTAAATGTAAAAAGCCTTCTTTACTGTAGAAAAACCATCAGCAAGAATAGATTTTTTAAAGGTAATGAGGGTGATTAAGTTGCCAACCTTAACTGCAGTCACCATCAAAAATTACTCCATCTCCCTTCTTTTTTCAGCTAGATGATGGTGTTGTCTAAAATGGATTTCCTTAAAATCTTTAAACATGAACAAAACCCATCCAGACAACAAATAACTGCTCTTTTCTTCTCATCTGACAAGGTGATCTAGCATTATCTCTTTAAAGAAACAAAATTGCAGACAATTCACAGACATAAAGAAGAAAAATCAGGGAAGAATGGGAGCCCTGTTCTGCAAAGCCAGAGTTCTCTCACTGACAACACTGCTGCTCATTTTAAATAATCATACCCTCTGGCCATCAATTTCAGACTCATTATTTAGTATTCTCCGTTCCTGCCATCAGGGAAACCACATTAGCGCAAATCAAATGCAATTTGTTGACACATTATACATCACTTATAAAATAATGCTTTATATTTTTATAGCAATGTGCTGTTTTCAAAGCACGTCCACCTTCATCAACTCATTGGATATTCACCACAAGTCTTTTAATTTTGTATTGGAGTATAGTTGATGAATAACGTTATGTTAGTTTCAAGTGTACAGCATGGTGATTCAGTTATACATATATCTATTCTTTTTTTAAATTCTGGCCAGCAGGGAAGGGATAAAGAATATCATCTTTGAACAGATTAGGATGCAGAGAATAAGTGTCTACCTACATGCAGAAACCCGTGCTGCTCCAGGATTTTTGGATATCCTAGGAAGTAATGTGCCTTACGAAGTCACACTTTATTAGGAAAAGCCTAGTCTATCTCCTTGAAATAAAGAGAGACTAACTAACTAACTACATATATATATATATATATATATATATATATATATATATATATATATATATATATATATATCTCAATATGGTAAATCCAAGGACTTTAACAATAGGGTGGATCCCACAGGTGAAGAAGTCCCACAAAGGAAAGCAATGCCTTACCCTTGTCTAGGATTCCTTGTAACTTGCCAACTTTGAAATCACTATCTTGCCATCCCCAAAGTTAAGAGTACCCACTGGCATTACAGCTTAGATGACAGCAAAGGCCTTCTAACTACTTTGTACGGTTTTCATCTTCCCCACCACCACTCACCACCACACACTTTTTCTTAGGTCCAGTCACCCTTCCCCAGACTTCCCATGCCTCAGACCACTCTGCTTCTTCATCCCATAAATATTAAGCCCCTTGCTTTGGGGAAGGCAGATTTGAGATGTGCTCTGCCGTCTCCTTGCTTGGCGGCCTTATGAATGAACCCTTTCTCTGCTGCAAACAAGAGTCTCAGTGTTTGGCTTGGGGAACGTCGAACCTGGTTTGGTAACACACGTGGGCACCAAAGCTGTGTAAAAGAATGGTCACGGCAACAGGGACGATTCTCACAGGTGGCGTGAAGGCAGGCAGATGCAAACAGCAGTCAGTGTCTATCTGCTTGTAGAGACAGTTCAAGAACACGCAGAACTAACCTTTGGTGACGGTGACGGAGTCAGGGTCATGGTTCCCACGGGCGGGAGGATGGGTCGTGACTGAGAGGGAAGGAACTTACAGGGTGGAGTAAGGTTTTAAGTCACGACCTGGGTGCAGGATGTACTTGAACATGTTCACTTTTTAAAATTCCTTGAGATTTCCATTTATAATTAGTGCTCTTCCCTGAACACTTGTCAGGCTTCAGTGCAACTGCTCATCTTTTCAAAAATAAGTCAAATTGCAGCAAGAACAAGATGTACACTGGAGTCATGTTAAGGACGAATTCAGCTGCAACTGGAGCCCTTTGGTACTCCCCACCAAGTGCATTTCTCTCTCTTTCCCAGGGGACAGCACTCTCCTAAATTTGGTGTTCAACATCCTTCCATCCCTTTTTTGGTATTATGTTTTATATTATTTTGCATGTGTTCTACTGAATATCTTTCTGCAAGTTGATTTCTTTCATTTGAAACTATAGTTTTGTAACTTAGGCACATTGATGCATCCTGTGAGAGCATATGGCTGTTCGGTGCTCTGTTTTATAAATATATGCCAGTATTAATTTACCCTTTCTTCTGCTGATGCCTTTGGTTTTTCAAGTTTTTCAATATATGAACAAAGCTGAAACAAACTGTATTTCTTCAGGAAGTGGAAGCAATCTTCTCAAATTGCTCCCCAAGACACCCTACAGGTGCCCACTCCCACCAGCACCATGTGAGTTTCTCTCAATCCACATCATCTCCAACTCTGGGCTATCAGACTTTTCTAATGAGTTCTCACCAACCTGATGAGAGTAAAACGGGCTCTCATCGTCGTTTGAATTTCCATTCCTAGTAGGACTGGCCTGCCGTTCCCTTTGTCCATTTTTGTAGCACTTTTAAGCTACTTCTTATATATGAAATTTCAAAATATAACTCAGCTTCTGTCACTCCATTACCTGAAACCTCCCAAAGGCCCCCCTCTGCACTCAGAATAAAATCCACACTCTTTTATCACAGCTACAGACCCTGCTGACCTGTCTCTGTCTTTTTACCCATCCAGAAAGCAGCCCCTCGTCCACATGTTTTCCTCACGATGGCCTGTTTGTAGCCCTGGAATGTGTTCGCATCTTCCCGTCTCTACACTTTGCTTTTGCTGAACCCTCTCCCACAAAGCTTTTACTCCAGGATTTTCAGGTGTGTCTCTCTTTGGTCATTCAGAACTCAGACCACTGGTACCCCCTCAGGCAGGCCTTCCTAAGTCACATCTAGTGGGGGGTTAGCCATCCTCCACCACACGACCTTGATCTCTCCTCTTTATAGTATTTATCACTCTCTGATACTACCTTATGTATCTATATGCTTGATCATTACCTTCTCCTTCAACAGAATGTTTGCTCCATGAAAGCAGGGCACTGCCTAGCTCCTTTACCACCGAATCCTCTAAACTGAGAACTGTCTTTGGCAAATGGTAGATGCCCAATATAGGTTTGTTGAATAAGCCAATAAACAAATGAACCACTGAAAGCTTGATTTGTGAAGCAGAGACTTTTGTTAATATCCCCCATATGCTGTTTCTAGCTCTGTCACTTTGGCAAGTTACTTAACTTTTCTAAGACCTGTGTTTCTCACCAGTAATTTTAGTATCTATGTAGTAGTCGTTCCAGATGTTAGTATAGTATGTATAATGTCTTTAGCAAAATGCCAGCCAGTGGTGTAAGTGATTAATAAATCATAGACATCATTCCTGTTATTATCATAATACACTTTGTCTTAAACACTATTGTGTACTTGCATGTATATGTACACACACACACACACACACACACACGTACACACTACTCATATGTTAGGAGGAAAATGCCGAATTCAACGCATCCTTATACCCACCTGTCTACAATCACAGGCGATTTGGTAGATTCTTTAGCTATTTCAGAAGCTACGATATAATTGCCCAAAGAGTAAAAAGCTCTTCTAACGATAGTCGGTTCATCATCAAAGATTTTCCTCCACTGGCTGATGCAAGAGGGTGGTGACTTCAAGAGAACAGCCTTGAGTGAATCTGAAACTGACTGGGTCACAGTGGTTTTACCTGCAGGTCGGATACAAAATGCAGCCACGGTATCACTCCCAAAAGTTAACACTGATGTCAGAGCAAAGACATTCTTTCCACCTGTTACCAGAAGGAGTTGATTAAATAATACAATTCTTTACAAAAAGTTGCCAATCCTTGGGAATTCAGGATTCCTGTTCGGTGTGAGAATGCTTGAAAGTAAAAAACAAATGGTCATCCCGTTTACAAACTAATGATAAACTCTGCTATCAGCTTCCAGGAACTCACTCCTCCCATCACGCCTCACCTGACTCAGGAAGGAGACTCACAGGGAACCCCGTGACCCTGTGGTTCTCCCAGATCCACCCTGTCCTTGGGTATTCCCTGTGGCCCTTGGAGCCACCCTTTTCCTGCTGTCGTGTGTTGGACTAAGTGTGGGCACGTCCACTGTATTCTGATGCCTATCTGGCAGCTCCAAAGGCTTCTGCCCTCCACTCCCTAGCTCTTCCACACTTTGTTTCCACAGGGGCCTCTGAACTGCCTGCAGTTCCTGGACACACCAGGCTGGTTCGGGTCCCCAGCTTCACCCTGCTGTTTCTTCTGTCTGGAGGCTCTCTCCCGCCTTCCTCACCCGACCAATTCTTGTCCTACTGAAAGCCCAGTCCAGGATCCATCCTTCCAAGGTCTCCCGGACCGTGACCGCCCCTCATCTCCCACACCGAGGCTGTACCCAGTGCCCTCCCATGTTCACCGGAGCACCTGAGGCTCCCCCCACCTTACGGGGATGGATAACGGAAGTTATCCATCTTTGTGTCCCAGGCCAGCCTTGCTCCATGCCTGGTACACGACAGAGGCTCACAGGAGGCTTATGAATTGAACCCTGTATAAAGTTTTGTGTGTCAAGAATTGTCTATTCCTACAACTCATTGCCTGTAACTAGAAGGTAATATTCTCTTACCTGTGGCATCCAGGCCTTCAATGACAATAACGGGGAACTTTCCCTTCTGGACCTGCTCTGGGCACTGGTCAACCAGGTCCAGCACAGCCCGGGCTTCAGGAATGAAGGATGTACACTGTAAAAGAATGTCCGTGCATCAGCAGCAAAGCAACGGGGCCCTGGCAGAAGCCATATCTAATTGCTGAGAAGAAGACGGCACAATGCTAATAAGGCATGAGCTATGTTTGGCACCACGCCAAAATGTGAAGTATTTTGAACCTGAGCAAGGGCTGCCTTGCTTTATTTTGTCCCGCATAGCTGAGGCTCAAAAAGGCCATAACTGTCGGGACCACCCAGCCTGCAACTCTCATTGACCAGCTTCCCCCAGAGGAGGAAGGGCAGAAAAGATGTATAATTGCAAAGCAGTGTCACGTAGCGACAGTGGAACCGTGGGCCCTGTGTGTCACAAATGTGGGAAATCAGCCACACTGTAGGCTCCAAAAAAAGCCATCAGCATCCCGTCCTTTGCTAAGCTCTTGGGGGCTCAGAAGAGTGCCAAGCACAGCAATCACCAAGCGGGTAGGGCGGCGTCTCTGGGAGTTTCCAGGTTTTGAACTGTGCATGACCTCACGTGTACTCACAGCACCTCTACAGAGAGGCCCAGACATGTATTTTCTTCTTACGTGCTTACTCTGAGCCAGGCAACAGTCTAAGTGCTTTCACAGTATTAACGTGGCCCCTGTTGAAGAGAACCCTGTGAGTGTGCTACCGTTATTAACCCCATCTACGGATCAGGGAAACCAAGGCAAAGAAGAATGTTTAATAAACTTACTGAAAGTAACACAGGTAATACATGCCAGAGTTTGGATTCGAACCCAGGTCTTGCAATCTTAACCACTCGGAAATACTATCCCAAGGCTCATACAAGGTATCTAAGACCCATAGTCCTGCCTAGGGACCTGCCCAGGCTGCGCTCAGGCAGAATCTTAGCTGTCCCGCACCGAGCACCTCTTGTGGGTCAGATGCTTCCCTGTCCTAACACTGCAAGGCAGGTATTTTACAGATGAAAAGGCACAAAGCAACACGGAGTAGCCGAGTGTCTGGGTGGCAGCCAGTAAGCAAGCAGGCACCGCTTAATCTAAGTTTCTTAAAACCCCAAAGCTCACGCCCTTTCTCTACACCCCGACCTCCCGGAACAGGGTCCTCACTTCCAGGATGGCATTGCTTTCCCCGTACCCAGCGGCACAACCCCCCCACCTCGGGCACGGCCAGCGCGGGAGCCGCACCGCTCCTGTTGGGATGTCAGTTTCCCCCATGGGGTTGGGGGTCCCTGGCGAGCAAGAATCTGGAAAGAGCCACGGTGTCTAAACAGAGGCTGGCCCACCGGCGACCTTCACCACCAGATTTGCGCTCGGGAGTAAAGCAACTCCCTGGCAAAGGGAGGTCTGGACAGGCCAGCCCCGCGGAGAGCGCACAGTGTCCACTTCCCTGGCCTAGGGGATCCACCCTGAGCGCTGGGAAGAGATCCAACTCTTACCGCCTCCAGAACGGCGCGGGCGGCCTCCCGGCGGGGGAAGACCCCGGAGCTAGGCAGGTCCAGCACCACCGGGTGCAGCGCGGGCTCCGGCACGGGCACGACGCGCTCGCGGCCCAGCTGCCGCCACCCCAGGCCGTCCCGCCGTTCCCACGGGAGCTGCCACAGCCGGCAGAGCGGGTCGCCGGAGAACTCGGCCAGGCGCGGGCGCGGAGCCTCCGGGCAGGCATCCAGCAGTGCCAGCAGCGCGCTCCGGGTGTCGGGGCTGTCGCGGGGGTCGCGGAGAAGGAAGCCGTGCTGCAGGCCCCCCGCCCCGCCGCCCGGGCGGTAGCACAGCAGGCGGCGCAGCTGGCACCGCCGGAAGGGGCCGCGCCGCAGCTGGTGCAGCAAGCGCTGGTGCAGCCGGGCCGCGCGCACCCGGGCCGCGCAGCCCGCGCTCCCGGCCACCGGCACGCTCAGAGAGTAGCTGCGGCCCGGGGGGCCCAGGAGCGCGGCCACGCCGGGGTCGGGGCGCGCGCCCGGGGCCTCGTCGCCCACTGCGAAGTGGGCCAGGGTGCAGCCGGGCAGCTCCAGCGCGAAGCAGCGCGGCGGCGCCATGGCCCGACCGCAGGCCCCGCGCCGCAGCCCCGAGAGACGCGCGAGCAGCAGTGGGGCGCGCGGGCGGCGGCCAAAGACCATGGGCACCTCCCGGTCCCGCCCCGAGCGTCGAAAACGAAACCCGGGACTCGGCGGGCGGCGCCGCGGGGAAAAGCGAAAGTGAAGCGGCGGCGGCGGCGGCGGCGGCGGCGGCGGCGGCGGCGGCGGCGGCGGCGGCGGCGGCGGCGGCGGCGGCGGCGGCGGCGGCGGCGGCGGCGGCGGCGGCGGCGGCGGCGGGCGGGGCCCTGGATGGGGCGCCCTCCCCGGCCTCCGCTTCCGCCTCCGCCTCGCCGCGAGGTCGCGCCGGGAGCAGGCAGCCGCCGGGAGGGGATTCCCGCAGGGGCCGGGCCGCAGGCTGCCGCCGATGGGGACCTGCGCTGCGATCGATGGGGAGTGGGCAGGGGGTGCCAGGCCCCGTTTGAATAATTCCTGGGGGGGTGTGTGTGTGTGTGTGTGTCTCACCTGCGCCACCACCGGCTCTTGCTCGCTCTCTGGTACCGCCGACGCCTCACCTGGGCTCGCCTTGCGGGCCTCGCAGACGCGGCCGCTCGCGACCCCAGCCGTGCGCCCCGAGCGCCCTCCCCGCCGGCGCCCGGACTCCAGGTCTGGGAGCCGCTGGAGCGTTTTCACCCCGCATTGCACACGCTTTCCCCTCTTTTGGAATTAACCCCTCCTTTTGCTGACTCTCAAACTGAGAAGTGTCCCCAGACTGGCACCTCTAAGTTGACTTACGCCAAATTAAAGTCGTGTACGCAGGTCCAATGAGACAGCAGCTTGATGGCCTGGAAGCGCCTTATCAGCCAGCAGCCGGCGTCAGATGTATTGCTGCCTTTGTATAGTAAAGCAGCATGGACAAGATTATTTGGGTGTTTTATTTTGTTTTTACTCATTGACTGATATCTTTGAAAATGATTGTCCAGCAGACCCAAAAGTTAGAATTGAAACAAAGATGGAAAACATTAGATAAACTGAAAGCATATAGTTATGATTTAATCAAATGTGCATGTAGCGTGGGATTAAGTTTAATTCTGAAAGGAAAACCCTTTATGATAGACATGAACTATTACAGATATGTGGTTGAAGTATGGTTAATAGGCAAGGAATAATTCTGAGATTAAGATGTTTTTAGCTCTTTGAGAACAGGATCATTTTTATACTCTGTGAGCAATTTGACTTTTGGACATTTAGGGAGCAGAGATGTTGTCACCTGTGTGGAACATAAGAAAATAGGAAAAGAACAAAGTCCTTTTTGTTCCTTAGGACAGGATTGCATCCTCCCGTGAGCCTTTCTTGACCTTTTCTCCATGACCGCCCCCCCCCCCCAATCATATCTGCTTTTAATTTAAGTTTTCCTCTCCATTTTCACTCACCCTCCTCCCTACCAGAAGACTGTGAAATTAGTGACACTGCAGGATCTGGTCTCGCTCAATGTTAACTGGGAGTCGAAGATTGAAGATACAATGTCTTCATTCATGAAGTGAAAAAAATCTCTGTCATATTTTTGAGCTCCAATTTCAAATTCCCAGGACAGAGAATCTGATGGACCCAGCTTGGGTGCATGTTTAGATTGAATAAACTTGCCTGTAGTAACCTATCCAGTGGGTGTGGAGGAAAGAAGCTGGGCTTGGAAAGACACTTGAAAGAGGTCCTTGAATGAATGAATAGCACAACTTTATTCATTTAAAAAGCCAGAGTCTTCAACACTAACAACGTCAACCAGGAAAACATGAAAGATTCTAGTCATTCTGCTCCTGGGGAAAAAAAAGCAGAAAGGGAGAATTAACTAATATAAATGTTGTAATTAATAAACAATAAAATGAGAAAATAACATTTATTTTGAAAAAGAGATTGGTTTTTGGGGATCCCTTCCATGGCCAGGCTCTGGCCTCCAGAGACCAGCTGGCACCGCATAAAACCGCTCTGGGGGCCAGACCCCTGGGTTGTGGGCTTCTGATTTGAAGGGTACACTATCATATTGTGGAGTTGACTTTCTCACTAAGAAATATAGTTTATACAGCTCCCTGTGAGAAGAGAGTTAACACAGCAGGTGCAGATACTTACTCCTGGCATCTCTACTGGGAGCCTGGAACCATGATTCATCGTGGCCAAATCCTAGAAATATGCCCTCACAAGCTTCTTTATATCAGTCATTGATGGTTCTGTGTTTGCACCAGGAACAATGGACACGCCACAGCAACTTGTCAGGGTTGCTTCGCACAAACATCAAGATTGGTGATGGGCACCTCATTCACAGATGGGGTCCTGAGATTAGGTGACCAAGACTGGTCACAGCTGGATGTGCCTACGTGTCCAGCCCACCACGTAATGGCAAACCTGAGACCCAAGCGGGCTTCCCTGACCAGCCATCTCACTCCTGTACCCAGGGTGGGAGTGCTTCTAGAAAGAAAGCACATCTATCTATGCAACCTAGATGGTGAAGGACTCAGAAGCTGTGCCTGTCTCTCCAGACTCCTCTGATGTTCATCTTTTTCCTGTTATCCTTGCTCTGCATCTCTTCCCTGGAATAAAGCCCACCTGTGAGTGTGACCTGTTCCTGTCCCAGGAGTCCTTATAGCCGATTAGCAAACACGTGGGTGGTCTTAAGGTTCCTAAAACACAACCCAATACACACACACACACACACACACATGGAAATTAAAAGTTCAAGGAACTCTTACTTTGAAGTGCTTTGATATTCCATTTTATTTACTTAAATACACACACTCACACACATAATTACAACTCTGTAAATTAGTGAAATGGCGCTCATTGGATGAATTAAATTACAACCAGTAAATGAGTGAACAGGAAAGACAAAGAGTTAAAGAAGATATTTGCAAAACATATAACTAAGAAAGTACATCTATACAATGAATTCTTATAAATCAATCATAAAAATGCAGAAAATCCAATACAAAAAGGGGCAAAGGATTTGAATAGGCACATCACGAAGGAGAATATCCAAATAGCTAATAAATATATTAAAAAGATGCTTAACATCATTAGTCATCAGGAAACTGGAAAGTAAAACCACAAGACACCACTCCACAGCCACTGAGATGCTAAAATTAAACCAGATAAAACAAGCATCTTACAGTGACAACACCAAGTGAGAAGAAAGATGTGGAGCTATACTTACATTACTCTGGTCGGAGTGTAAATCGGGCCAGCACTCTGGAAAACTCTATGGAATTATGTACTAAAGGGGAGTATATATGTGTGTGTATATATATATATATATATATATATTTTTTTTTTTTTTTTTTTTTTTTTTTTTTTTTTTCGATACGCGGGCCTCTCACTGTTGTGGCCTCTCCCGTTGCGGAGCACAGGCTCCGGATGCGCAGGCTCAGCGGCCATGGCTCACAGGCCCAGCCGCTCCGCAGCATGTGGGATCCTCCCGGACTGGGGCACGAACCCGTGTCCCCTGCATCGGCAGGCGGACTCTCAACCACTGCGCCACCAGGGAAGCCCTATATGTATATTTTTTAGGAACCAGTGATCCCGTTGCTGGGTGTATACCCAACACAGATGCATACTTATGTTGACCAAACGACGTGTACAAGAAAATTCATAGCCTAATAGCAAAATAGTCCAAATGCTCATTATAATTGAGCGATTAAATGGATTGTGGTATATTCCAACAATAAAATCCTAGATGGTTATGAAAATGAACAAAGTACTGGTAGACACAACAAAATGGGTAAATCTACAAATATAACATTGAGTGAAAGAAGCTATACAGAAAACAGTACATAAGGTGTGATTATATCCACAGGAACTTCAAAAGCAGGCAAACCTAGAGGATGGTTTTAGAAAACAGGACATGGTTATCTTTGGGGCAGAGGTAGGGTTTAGGGCCTGGGGGAAGGTACTGGACACGTGAAGGTCTGAGCAAAGTTCTGTTTCTTGATCAAGATGGTTGTTACACATGTGTGCTCATTCGGTCCAAAATTTGTTCTGCTGTATGTGTATGAATTGTGCACTTTTCTTTATGCACAAGATGCTTCAGAAAAAGACTTACCAAAGTAATAATATGAAGATTGCAAGTAACTGAACCGATTCTGCGATCTGCTGGTGTGTGGCAGCCGCTGTTTGATGTTACTGCAGGATGGTCCACATCAGGGAGCAGGGAGTACTCTGGGGATGTGCAAGTCTTTAAAGAAAAAAGTCCCTGTGGCTAATGAAAAATGGTAGTGACCTTTGGCTGTTACCTGTTTGCATTTAGATGTCTTTAGAGATGGCTGACTCCCGAGAGGTAGAGACCAAGAAGGGGCTGCCTTGACCTCCCTCCAGCCCACACCCATCTTGAGCAGTTGGGAGAAGAAATCCCTCCCTGGCCTTTGTCAGCCATGACTTTGAATAAGAAAGTCTACTTCTCTTGAGCCTTACTCTTGGATGCATGGAGGAAGAAAGGTTTTGAGTGAATAAGCATATGTTCAGAGGATATCAAAGTGACGTTGACTTTTGTGAGCTCTTTGCCAGAAGGGACTTGGACTTATTTATTTTATTCATATTTATTAATATTTTATCTGATACATAGGAGCTTCTCAATAAACCATGGTTGAGGAAAAGAAGAAAGGAAGGAAAGAAAGAATCCTTGAGTGAATGAGTGAATAAGTGAATGAATAAACAAATGAATGAATATAAAAGAAACTGGCCTGGATAGAACAGACTTAAGAAGTAATAATAGGGCTTCCCTGGTGGTGCAGTGGTTGAGAGTCCGCCTGCCGATGCAGGGGACACGGGTTCGTGCCCCAGTCCGGGAGGATCCCACATGCTGCGGAGCGGCTGGGCCCGTGAGCCATGGCCGCTGAGCCTGCGCGTCCGGAGCCTGTGCTCCACAATGGGAGAGGCCACAACAGTGAGAGGCCCGCATACCGCAAAAAAAAAAAAAAAAAAAAAAAAAGAAGTAATAATAAAATAATGTGATAGTAATTATCAATTATTGAGCAGTATTGCAAGTGTTTAAGTCCTGATTCAAATCTTCACTCCCTGTGTGACATAAGTTTCCCCAGCTGTAAAATAAGTTAGTGCCTGCAAAATATAGGCCAGTGCCTGGTACATAATGTTATATACATGCTAGATATTTCTAACTGATTATGTCTAATATTTCTAACTGATTATGAACTCTACTTTCAGTGCTTAATAAACTTCATGTCATTTGATCCTTAAAATGCCCTGGGTGAAATAGACATTAATACCCATATTTCCCAGGTGTGTTAGCAAAATCAGGCAGGTAAAGAAAGTTACCCCGAATTAAACAATACTGGCTGACCAAAGATTCAAACCTTAAAATGTTTGGCTTCAAAAGTCTGTGTGTTTACCCTTTATGATGTATTTGTCATAATCATATTTGATATTTGATTTGAAATGGAAACTGATTTGATTTTCGTTTCTTCATACACATGTGATCTAGAAAAAACAAAACAAAAGTATTTCTTAATTGAGCCAGGCCATGGTAAGGTTATAAAATACTTTTGACTAAGTCATATTTCTCACTGCAGGCTTGGTAATCATTAAGCATACACTGGCTATTGTGCTGAATTTGCTTTCAGTTTCCCTCTCAGTGAAATAAAAGTCATCTTTGCTTCTATTCAAAACATAACACGAGTAGAATAACAAAAGCTGACCCTAATTGAATGATTTTCCTGGCACTGTTTTAAGTGACTCACATAAATTAGAATTTTCACTCTTCACAAATATCCCTTGAGATACCTGGTCTTACAGATGGGAATTGAAGATCCAGAGAAATAAAGTCACTTAGTCACCCAGCTAGTAAGTGACAAGCTAGGCTTGTGGTTTCATAAACTTAACCACTAGGACTATCCCAACTTCCTACAAGTCTCATGAAAACATAAAACCACACACTCAAGATCAAACCCAATTCCCATTAAAGAGGGCTAAAGGATAGAAAATTTCAGTACAAATCTCAACACTTACTAGGAAAACTGTGAAAATAGATAATAAAAAAACACAATAATTCTTGCCAACTAAGAAGAATCTTGGTTATTAGAGAAATGCAGATCAAAACTACAGTGAGGAATCACCTCACACCAGTCAGAATGGCTGTCATCAAAATGCCTACAAATAAATGCTGGAGAGGGTGTGGAGACAAGGGAACCCTCCTGCACTGTTGGTGGGAATGTAAATTGATACAGCCACTATGGAGAACAGTATGGCAGTTCCTTTAAAAACTAGAGTATAGAATGTGGATATTATATACTGAATGTTGTGTAAACTTTATATATATTCGTACTTACTTGTATTTGCATAAAGAAACATTGGATGGTGTAGTCACTATGGAAAACAGCATGGAGGTTTCTCAAAAAACTAAAAAAAATAGATATGATCTAGGATATGACCATATGATCTAGCAATTCTACTCCTGGGCATATATCCGGAGAAAACCCTAATTCAAAAAGACACATGCACCCCAATGTTCATAGCAGCACTATTTACAAGAGCCAAGACATGGAAGCAACCTAAATGTCCATCGACAGATGAATGGAAAAAGGAGGTGAGTGGGATGAATTGGGAGATTGGGACTGACATATATATATTACTGATACTATGTATAAAATAGATAACTAATGAGAACCTACTGTATAGCACAGGGAAATCTACTCAGTGCTCTGTGATGACCTAAATGGGAAGGAAATCCAAAAAAGAGGGGATATATGTATACATATAGCTGATTCACTTTGCTGTACAGTAGAAACTAACACAACATTGTAAAGCAACTATACTCCAATAAAAATTTTTAAAAATAAAAATAAAATAAAATAAATAAATGAATGTCTAAGACACACACAAAAAAGATGTGGTATATACATACAATGGAATACTACTCAGCCCTAAAAAGGAATGAAATAATGCCATTTGCAGCAACATGGATGGACTTATATATTATCATACTAAGTGAAGTGAGCCAGACAGAGGAAGATAAATATCATATGATATCACTCATATGTATAATCTAAAATATGACACAAATGAACTTATTTACAAAACACAAATAGACTCACAGACAGAAGAAAAAACATGGTTTTCAAAGGGGGAAAGGCAGGGAGGGATGAATTGGAGTTTGGGATTAACAAATACACACTACTATATATAAAATAGACAATCAACAAGGATCTACTGTATAGAACAGGGAACTATATTCAATATCTTGTAATAACCTATAATGGAAAAGAATCTGAAAAAGAACAGATAGATATGTATAGGTGAACCACTTTGCAGACATCTAAAACTAACACAACGTTGTAAATCAACTAGACTTCAATTTTTAAAAAAAGGAAGCATCTTAGAAAAGCATCTGATTTTCCTATTGTCTATTAAAAAAGGTATAGAAATGCATAGACATGCAGGGAAATACAAGGTCTAAATTTGAATATGTAAAAATGCGTACATTAAGATAAATTACTAAAGAAAGATTCAGGCATCAGTGTCATTATGTGCCTATGCGTTTTTTTGTTTTTGTTTGGTTTTTTTATTTCAGTATGTGGGCCTCTCACTGTTGTGGCCTCTCCCGTTGCGGAGCACAGGCTCCAGACGCGCAGGCTCAGCGGCCATGGCTCACGGGCCCAGCCACTCCGCGGCATGTGGGATCTTCCCAGACTGGGGCACGAACCCGTGTCCCCTGCATCGGCAGGCGGACTCTCAACCACTGCGCCACCAGGGGAGCTCTGCCTATGTGTTTTGACTGTGATCTGAAAGGGGATGCTGAGGCTCACGGAGTAGGGTCTCATCCTCCAAGGGTCATTCATTCTTTTCACTATTTGGCTCTCCTAACGAACTCTTGCTGAGTGCCCCCAGGTGAAGGGTGCTGGAGTGGAAGCTTCTACATGTTATGTCATGCACAAGCAATGCAACAGCTACAGACGTGGCTAAGTCTCTGTCTAGTTCTACTGCTATCTGCTAGATGGAGATAGGGATGAGATAGCAACAACTTCTCCATCTGTATCCAGTTAGGAGGCTATTATTTATACCCCTATTATTTATAGACAGGGGGAAGCAGCGGGGCAGGGAAAGCAGATGTCAGTCTTAGCCTTGAGCCTTCAGTCTTGGCCCTGTTCCAACTTTCATTTTCATAAAGAGAGAAATCGAAACTTGTGCTCCGCTGAGAGTTAGTCAAGGAAGGTGTGTCCCTCCTCCCCGTGTGACAGGTTGCCGGGGCACATATAAAGTGAGCCTGCAGCTGCAGGGCGGCCTCAGGGAACCTGGCCACCATGTGGATGCTGGTACCCGTGTCATTCACTCTCAAGCTGCTGAGCGCCTTCGTGCAGCACCTGGGCTCCATGTGGAGCAGCCTGGGGACCCTGTTCCCCCGGCTCAGTACAGCATTCTGGCTGGCAGGGGGCCAGAAGAGCCAGCAGCAGCGGGGCAGGAGAAAACCAAGGAAGCCCAGCAGGGAAGACAAAGAGGACCGCGATCTGCCCATCACCCCCATCAGCGTAAATTATCACTTCACCCGCCAGTGCAATTACAAGTGTGGCTTCTGCTTCCACACGGCCAAAACGTCCTTCGTGCTGCCGCTGGCGGAGGCCAAGAGAGGCTTGCTGCTGCTGAAGGAAGCGGGTGAGTCCGGACCCAGTACGAGATCAGGGGCTCAGCTGGTACATGGCTGGCTGACAGGAGGGGGCTGGGAGCGCGCATGGACTGGACGGCTCCCCCAGAATCCTAGCGGTTCCCACAGCACAGGGAGGATGCCCTCCCTCCAGAGGATGTGGAGGTGAATTTGGGGATGGGTGTCTAGGCCTTCCCAGCCCGCAGAGTCGGCTGACCTGGGTGTAAGTGGAGCAAACCCATCCTCCTGACGCTGCTAAGCTAAGCGAGCCGCGCCTGCACCTGCAGGGTCCCGGTCCGCCCAGCCCGCGGAGCGAGGCAGGTCGGGAAGGTCGTGCTGCACTCTGAGTCGGCCCGAAGCACTTGGGGTTTCCCAGAAACAGTTAATGAGGAAGGTTGCAAACAAATACAAACACTTTGACTTAAGAAACGCAACAGCTGAATCTTTTATTTTGGATTATTTACCTGTTCTTACTACGACACTTTAGAGAAACTATTTACGACTCGAATAAGGCAATGACTTTGCTCTGGAGACTCACTCAGTGTCACCACGTCAGTAACTCGAAGGCATCTCAGAGAGACCCCAGCCTGTCCAGTTCTACGGTGACATCTTCCGCTCCAGATCTGTCCTCCTGTCTTCCCTAGAGCAAGTTCAGCCACATGGCCAACTTTTTTCTCAACTTGCTTACCTTTTTTTTTAGTAATTTATTTATTTAGTTTTGCTGTGTTACGTCTTCGTTTCTGTGCGAGGGCTTTCTCTAGTTGCGGCAAGCGGGGGCCACTCCTCATCGCGGTGCGTGGGCCTCTCACTATCGCGGCCTCTCTTGTTGCGGAGCACAGGCTCCAGACGCGCAGCCTCAGTAGTTGTGGCTCACAGGCCTAGTTGCTCCGTGGCACGTGGGATCCTCCCAGACCAGGGCTCGAACCCGTGTCCCCTGAATTAGCAGGCAGATTCTCAACCACTGTGCCACCAGGGAAGCCCCAACTTGCTTGCCTTTTTTACAGACATGTAACATACATTTGCACAGACCTGCACACACCCAGGTAAACAGCACACAGCTCTAGACAGAAAACAGCAGGGCACCCAAAGCGCACGCTCCCTTCAGCCCCTGCCCTTCCTGCCCAGGATAACCACTAGCTCTTACTCTAACACACACACTAGTTTTGCCGGATTTTGTGCTTGATATGGTGAGATCGTAGGCTTGCACTTTACTGGATCGACTCATTTTGCTTCCCATACGCCTGCCCAGTCATCCACAGCTCATCCAATGCCTGACCCACCTTGCCGTTCCCATTGGGGTCTGGTTCAGGGTCTCATTATTTCTCACCAGGACTGCTGCAATTCATCTCATTGTCTCTGGGTCCCCTCTGAAAGCACGTTATCTTACTAAAATATGTATTTTGATGGCTAACTCCCCCACTTAGCTCTCTTGCATGGCTTCCAAGCCCAAACTTGTCAGCACAGGCTTCAAGCTCAGTGTTGCCATCCTTCACCCCAATTCCTGAAGGGCCCCAAGCTGTGGACACATCATGTGACACAGTTCTCCCACAACACCTGCATCGTGGAGCCTGTGATCGCACTGTTCTCTCTTCCTGGAATGCTTGTCACCTCAGTCTCTGTTGGTGAACTTTCAAAGCTCCTTAGAATTATCCCTGGTCCTCGTCATGCAGAATGAATGCCCTCTCACCTTCCTTTGTGATCCCATGGCATTTGTTACAAATGCATGTATTATAGCATGTTTTATTTATTTTATTTTTTTACTTGAATGAAAGATTCTTTAAATCCTATAATGCTTCACAGTTTTCAAAAGTTTCACACACATGATTTCATATAATCCTAATTATAACCCTTTTTCTCCCTAGCCCTATCTTGCCCCTCCCCACTTCCCTCTCCCCACTGGTAACCACTAGTTTGTTCTCTATATCTGTGAGTTTGATTCTTTTTCGTTTTATTCACTAGTTTGTTGCGTTATTTTAGAGTCCACACATAGATGATGTTATACAATATCTGTCTGACTTATTTCTCTTAACCTAATGCCCTCCAAGTCCATCCATGTTGCTGCAAATGGCAAAATGTCATTATTTTTTATGGCTGAGTAGTGTTCCTTTGTGTATATATACCACATCTCCTTTATCCATTCGTCTATTGATGGACACTTTTAAAAAAATGTAAAAGCTTTTGCACAGCAAAGAAAACCATTGACAAAATGAAAAGACAACCTATTGAGTGGGAGAAGATATTTGCACATGATATGACCGATAGAGGGTTAATAGCCAACATACATAAATAGCTGAGACAACTGAACATCAGAAAACAAACAACCCAGTTAAAAAATGGGCAGAACTGAATAGAAATTTTCCAAAGAAGAAATGCAGATGGCCAACAGGCACTTGAAAAGATGCTCAACACCACTAATCATCCGGGAAATGCAAATCAAAACCACAATGAGGTATCACCTCACACCAGTCAGAATAGCCATCATCAAAAAGTCCACAAATAACAAATGCTGGAGAAGGTGTGGAGACAAGGGAACCCTCGTACACTGTTGGTGGGAATGTAAATTGGTACAGACACTGTGGAGAACAGTATGGAGGTTCCTTAAAAAACTAAAAATAGAATTACCATATGACCCAAAAATTTCACTTCTGGATATATATCAGAAAGAAGTAAAAACACTAATTTGAAGAGATACATGCACCCCAATGTTCATAGCAGCATTATTTACATTGCCAAGGTATGGAAGCAACCTAAGTGCCTACCGCAGCATATTTAAAATTGTGCTCTTGTGTTTTGTTTTTAATATCTGGGTCCCCAAAGAGTTTGAGTTCCAAGGTTGAAACCTAGCATTCTGCTTATCTTGCTGCCTAGCAAAGTATCTAGAAGGTAATAGGAATCTAATGAATGTTTTTGAATGGATGAATTAGTGCATGAATGAACAAATGAAGAGAGGTCTGGGGTTATGGAACAAAATTAGCCTCTTGATTCACACGGCCAGGATTTGAGCTCCTGTTCCAGCACTTAAACAATGTGTCAAGACATTTAACTTTCTGAATATCAGTTTAATATTCTTTAAAATACAGACAATATTGATAACTCATATATCAACCTTAAAAAGTTGTTACAAGGCACAAATAAATAAATGCTCATATGTTTTTTAATAGAGTATAAACTATTACAGTTATAATTAATACTTTTATATCATGACCTCTCAGTTTTAAGTAAATAAAACCAAAGTTAGTTAAAATGGTTAAGGTATAGTATGGGTGATGTGTCCTGTAAGTAAGATTTCTGGCAAATAGAGGAAAATCTATTTTGGTAGCTATTAAAATTTTAAATTTATTTTTAAATTTAAACAATAAAAGTACATTACATTTAAAATTACTGCTCTGGCTGCAGATGCTTCTACAATACATTATTTACTTCTTTGGCTTTTTTTTTTTTTTTTTTTTTTTTGGCTGAGTTGGGTCTTTGTTCCTGCGCGCGGGCTTTCTCTAGTTGCAGCGAGGGGGGCTACTCTTCATTGCGGTGCACAGGCTTCTCATTGCGGTGGCTTCTCTTGTTGTGGAGCACAGGCTCTAAGTGTGTGGGCTCAGTAGTTGTGGTGCACGGGCTCAGTTGCTCCGCGGTATCTGGGATCTTCCCAGACCAGGGCTCGAACCCTTGTCCCCTGGACTGACAGGTAGATTCTTAACCACTGCGTCACCAGGGAAGCCCACGTCTTTGGCTTTTGAACAGAGCGGACTGAATAGAACTCAAGCATTATGAGCATCAGCTATTGATCCGTGTGCCGTGACAGGATGGCTTGTAGGTTGGCACCACTGTGAATTAATTGCTCCTCGTCTAAGCTCTTAGCAACATCTCTACGTCCTGTTCATTCAGTTTTCTCATTCTTTCATCACCTCTAACCTAATCCTCAAACTCCTCACGGGCTACACCACTGGCCAATGCACTGTTTCACTTTCTCTAGTTATCTGTCCCTATTTAACCACACTTTTAGGGGATTGTATTTTTATTGGATAATAATGCTCACCATACAAGCCACCTCCTAGTATGTTAGCTTATAAATAGTGAGGTGTTATAATTTACCACTGCCCCATTGTGGAAACATCTGAGAGTAAAAGAGGGTGCTAGAAAAAACTAACTGATGAGATTTGGTCCTCCATAAACCGGGACTGTCCCGGGAAAGCTAGGATGGAGGGCGACCCTGCACACTTAGAAAGATCAAAGGCTTTGGAGCTTGGGCGTACGTCCTAGTGCCACTTTTCTCTCATCTCATTCTATTACACTGAGAATATACTACTTTTGCCATTAAAATAATAATGGATGTTGGTGAAGTGGAAAACTAGAAGGAAAAGCCGTGCTCTGTCTCTCCCAGGTATGGAAAAGATCAACTTCTCCGGTGGAGAGCCATTCCTCCACGACCGGGGCAGATACCTTGGCCAGCTGGTGAAGTTCTGCAAACAGGAGCTGCAACTGCCCAGCGTGAGCATAGTGAGCAACGGGAGCCTGATCCGGGAGAGGTGGTTCCAGAGCTACGGTGAGAGCCTCACGTGGCACGGGACGGCCGCCTCTGTCACGGTCTGTTGCTCTATTTCCCTCCATCCCGGGCTTTTGGCCAGGCCTGCTGGGAGTCCAAAGGGAGGAAGAAACAAGTGGGCTTACTCTAATCTCTTTTCAGGCTGGTAGGGCTCTAAGTCAACAAGTATGGAAAGGCAGATAGCAGAACAGACGAGCCCCAGAACTCTTCTGTCCATTATCAGCGTAGCTAGTTTTAGCTGAGCCGCTAGTGGGGAGAATGAACGCAGTGTGCAGTTTTGCAAGCCCTGACCTTATCGTTTGCTATTCATGTTTAATTTTTAAAGTATTTTCGGAAATAACTCTATTTTAGTAGTCTCGTGTACAAAGTAAGTGATTAGACTAGAACAGTCGTTCTCACCTTTGGCTGCATATTTGGCTACTGAGGAACTTTATAAAATATCTGTACTGGGACTGGACTCCAGACTAATTATATCAGAGCCTCGTGGTATGTGGACAGGCCAAGTTGAGGTGCTCCGAGGGATTCCACTATACGACCCAGGGTTACGAACCCCTGGTCCTAAGACGGAGAAGCTAAGTTTTACATAGATGTTAATATTCAGAGAGCAGTACCTGGAATTTAGGAGGCACTTGAAAAATGTTAGCTATTATTACTACTATCATTTTGGGAAACAGTTCTAAGTGAACTCTTAGAGTGTGCTTTGCTTTGTGTAAGTTGTTTGAGCCTTGAAATCATCCAAAGGGTAGTTGCACTTGTGATCTGTTGAGGACACTCACAGGAGATCTCTGATAAAATCCTCCTTCCAAGATGATGAAGAACTGGATGTGGATCTGGGTGTGGATGTGGGTAGAACAGCCCACCTGAGGAAGGTTAACAGGAAAACCACAGGACAATGAGTCAACATCAAAATGACCATGAAGGGAGTCACTCAGTGAAAGAGGGGGTTCAGAAGTTCAAAAGTAAGCTTTGGGAACCAGATTCAGAGCAATAAGACAGGGTTAGGGAGCTGTGTGATCAGAGAAGAACTGGTTGGGTTTGCTGTCTGTGTCCCCAGGGCAGCGTGCTCTCTCCAGGATGGGCTCTACATGCTGTCAATATGGTGTAAAGAGTAGGGACCAGGAGGGTTGCTGCACCTTTGGGTCAAAAGCTCAAATGTTGTACGGGAGAGGTGGTGCCAATTAGTGAATTCGGAAGTGCCTAAGAAAAAGGATCATTAGAGGTAGGGAGACAAAAAGAAAGTGTAAGGATTATTAATAGTGGACACGTGGACAGTCATTTATGAACTTCCGTTGGTCCTATATGGGAGTTCAAGGTTAGTGCTGCTATATGCTCAAATTATTAAAGATACACCATAAATCTACATTCTGTGTTAAATCTATCCCCCCAAAATAGTTGCAAACAGTTTGAAATATTTTTAGATGTCTGGAGGAACAAACACAACGTTTATGTCTACCTATCTACCTACCTATGTCTACCTATGGTCCATAAGACTCCAATTCTCCACCTCTGGCTTAAAGGCCTATGTCTGCATCCTTGGATGGAAAAGCCTAATGGTGACGGTTTTCCCTCAGGGGAATATTTGGACATTCTCGCCATCTCCTGCGACAGCTTTGACGAGCAGGTCAATGTCCTTATTGGCCGTGGTCAAGGAAACAAGAACCACGTGGAAAATCTCCAAAAATTGAGGATGTGGTGCAAAGATTACAAAGTGGCCTTCAAGATAAATTCTGTCATCAATCGATACAATGTGGACGAGGACATGACAGAACAGATTAAAGCCCTGAACCCCATCCGCTGGAAGGTACGTACTGAGTCGCTTTTGCTAGTTGTAATTAAGAGAACGGTCAGGAGAGACTTGCTTCGGCAAAACCCGAAATGATAAGGATACAGAGAACTATGGACTCAGAGAGGCAGTTGGGAAAGCAGGCCCTTGGTCCTTCTTTCAGCTCTGCTAAACGTTAACTACTTACATTCTCTTTGCCTCAATTTCCCCCTTATAACTGATTTCCTTCTGGGAAATTGTGAAAGTAAATATAAAAGAATATGAGAAGTGCTTGGAGATAATCTGAAGAATATGTTCATAGGAAGTCTAACTCGTATGTGTTTATTAAAATAATAAGACTGATTTGTCTTAAAAACTCTTGGCCTATTTATAAATGGGTATGTGTTCTTCATAAATTCTGTTAGTTCATTTTTCATAGCATTATTAGAAGCTTTTGGGAGAAAGGCCATCCCCAAGTGGTAGCAAAATTCATTCCCAAGATTCATTCACCCAGATGTGTGCTTTAGGACTTAGCCCCACTATCAGCTACTAAAAAGTCTAAGGTTCAAATACTCGTAAGCCAGTTCACAGTGACTTACAGCACCCACCATGCACAGATGCTTACAAAGAATTATAAACTGAAGGTTTCTGCCCCTGGCTGTTCTTCAGAATGAACTCAGGGAACTGTTTCAAATCAGCTTCTTGGGCCTCATCCTATACCCACTATCCTGAAACAGATTAGCAGGAGGGTTTGTATGAATATGTATTCTTAACAAGCTGCCCCGATGATTGCTATGCAGGTATCCAAAGTCTGTGCCTGAACCCCAGACTAATGCAACTAAAGATAAGATGTAGAATTCAATTCTAGCAAGTAAAAGAGTTAAAGAAAACTCTTGTAATATAAAGCTATGTGTGCTGGGATAATGTGGCAGGGTAAAACAGGCAAGCTTTATTTCTCCCAAAGAGCCAGGAAGACTGCGTGTAGGAGGAGGTATTTGGCTCCTGCTTGGACAGAGGGATAGAATTTCCACAGGTAGAGAAGACCTAGGGAAGGAATTCCTGTCTAGACACCAAGAAAACCTTTCCTATCAAAGCTGCCTGGGATGTGCTGTTAATCCCACGTTAGCATTCAGAGAAGGGTTGTGGAGATGGGAAAGGGATTAATGTATTATTTTCCTGAGGTTATCCTGTAACATGTGGAAATGGGTTATGGGAAACAAGAAATGTTTCTTACTTTAAGAAGTTTTAATTTGTATGTTGACCTTGATGTTTGGTTATATATGTGAGTAAGCTGGAATATCAGCCACTCTCCCAGGTCCAGGAGGAACTGAAAACAGCTACAGAAACAGGGGTGATGGGAGGACCCCAGGCTATGACCCACTGTGTGGAGGCGTCAGAGGAGAGCCAGAGGGCTAAGCTCCAAGCTCTTAGATTTCCCTTCTAGAGCCCCCTGCCAGTCATCACTCATGTACTTTACTTATATATTATAAATACATATTATATATATATTTTCTCATAGCTTTGGTTTGCTCATGGCTCCTTGTCACTTCTTCTCTCTCTCTTTTCTCCAATCTTTCGACCCCTACTCTGGCTTCCACTTGCCTGATTCACTCCAGAATTGCCTTTTCAAAATTCTGACTTTTTTGGAGGGAGAGGATTAGCTGCTGTCCATTTAGAAAACAGTTTTTGCATCAGATCACTGAGGTCTGCAGGATGCAAATTGATGTAAACCTGGATCAGGTGTCAACTGTTATGCAATTGCTCACGTGGTTCAGAACCTGGTCCTCCAGGCAGCCTCCTCCGCGGGAGGCCCTGGGCTTGCAGGCAACCATTATTTTGTAGTCTGAAAATATTAGGTTATAAGACTAGATCAAATGTAATCTAGACCAGTTTTTAAAAATTTATATTTTGGGAATGTTTGGGCTTCTAGTACCATATCCCTAAATTTCAGGGCATGTTCTCATTTCCCCAGAGCAGTGTCTTTCTAGAATGTTCCCTAGTTGGAGGAGTCTTCTTTGCTCAGGAGAGGTTCAGGGAGAAATGAGATTTGGGGCAAAAAGAGATGGAAAGCTCTTCACAAAGCCAACACCACACTTGTGTTTCAGGTCTTCCAATGCCTCATAATTGAAGGTGAGAATTCTGGAGAAGACGCTCTGAGAGAAGCAGAACCGTTCGTGATAAGTGATGAAGAGTTTGAAGCGTTCTTGGACCGCCACAAAGACGTGCCCTGCCTGGTGCCCGAGTCTAACCAGAAGGTTGTATGAAGCAAATGTTGTTTTGTTCCCCATCACACATTTAGCTCCAAACAGGATAGCGTCTCCACCAAGGGCTGCACACACTGTGGCTTTGGAGGGTTTGCGTGGAGAGATGGGAGTAGTCTCAGGGCTGAGGTGGAAGTTTCACTAGATCTTTAGGTTTCCAATGTGAAAAATTGGATCCATCCTATCAGTCCAAATGTATGTATCATGTAATTTCAACAGTGTCAGCCAAAGCACGTCTACAGTTTGGAGCTTCCAGGTGTTATCAGAGACAGAGTAAATAATCAGTGTGTTCTCAGAAGCTAAAGAGAAAAAAGAACTTATTCAAAGCTACATTACTGCAGTGTTAGGGACAGAAGTAAAAAATTGAAAGTAGCCTGATATTCAACTTACAGAGAACAGGTAAGCTCATGTTCCCTGTATGGAATGTTATACTGACTATATAACCTATTTCAAAGAATATTAGGGAACAAGGATAAATTTACATGATATGATATTAGGTACAAATGAAGAACTATAGGCAAAATTCATTTGACCTTTAATCCTAATGTGCAGAAAAGGTGTGTATGTACACATCCCATGGTCATCTTGGGATAATGGGATTATCAGTCATTTTTGTTTACCTTGATAACTGTTTGGACTTTAAATTTTTCTAAAATAGGTAGTTTTATTATTTTTAAAGTATTTAAAAATCAAAAGCTTTCCCCATCTTCCGCCAAAGAATCTCTCCCTCATATGCTTACATCATATTAGAAATTTGAGAACAAGGATTCATTCCTTATACTTCAGAGTAATGTTGACCAGAGTACGAATAAGAAAATTCCTGAATGGGGTCAGAGCAGCTTTTGAAAAGAAGCCAGAGAACAGAGGAGAATACTCATATCTCTACACTATTTTATTTGACTTTTTAAAATTTGTCTTAATTACACAGGTAATGTGAGATCAAAGAAAATATGTCATAAATTACTGCTTTTTGAGCACTTCACAGAGGCTTCATGAGCCAGAAATATTACCCCCAGTTTAGAAACTCTGAGGCTGGGTCATAGGGTTAACTGACCTCACCTACATGACAGAAAGGGTTAGCTGACCTCACTCATGTCAGAGGTAAAGTGAGCTGATCTCACCTACATGAGAGGCGTGGTTAGCTGACCTCATCTGTGTCAGAGGTACAGTGAACTGACCTCATCTATGTCAGGTATATTAACTGACATCATCTGTGTCAGAGGTGAAGTTAGCTGACCTCGCCTGTGACAGAGGTAGAGTTAGCTGACCTAACCCATGTCAGAGGCAGAGTTCACTCACCTCCCTTAGAGCCCAGCAAGGGACAAACTGGGGTTTGGACAACTCCAGAGCCTGAGAAGCCTACTAGTCAGTTCATTTCAAACTTCATTGTACAGACCCCCGCCCCCCCCAGGCAGGGTCTTGCTAAAATGCAGGTTTAGAGTCCGCAGGGTTGGGGAAGTTCTTGAGAGGAGGTGACCACTGTTTGACCCAGAGCTGGACTGGGGCAAGTGGAGGCTCCTGACCCCTCCTCTGTCTTCAGGACGTGCACTCCCACGGTGAGACCATCTGGATGGCACATGTGACTGAACCCAGCTCAGGCTTCTCTATAAACTTTTAAGACGAGCAGAGGGTGCTGAGGTCTTCTTGTCTTGCAGGTCACCCAAGACAGGCTTTGTGTGTCGGTTCCCTTGCTTTGGTGAGGTCAGTTCACTTCACCTCTGACATAGGAGAAGTCAGCGAACCCTGCCTCTCATGTAGGTGAGGTCAGCTAACTATACCTGACAGAGGTGAGGTCAGTTAACTATATCTCTGACATAGGTGAGCTCAGCTAACTTTACCTCCAATGTAGGTGAGGTCAGCTAACCATGCCTCTTATGTAGATGAGGTCGGTGAACTCTGCCTCTGACATAGATGGGGTCAGCTCACTTTACCTCTGACGTGGGTAAGGTTTCACCCAGGGAACTCCCAAGTTTGCAAACCAGCAAGCAGGTCTGAGGTGGACCCACGATTCAGCATTTTAACCAGCTCCCAGGTGATGCTGATGCCTGGCCCACCTCCAGACATTCAGGAACAAGGTCCCGAACTGGCCATGCAAAGGAGGAATTGGCAAACTACAGCCCGTGGGACAAACCCAGAATGCAAGCCAAGAACGGTTGGAAAAAAAATCAGAACAAGAATGACATCTGTGACTCATGAAAAGTATACGAAATGCAAGTTCAAGGTCGATAAGGAAGGTTTCAGTGGAACACAGCCATGCTTCCTCTCTAAGCATTGTCTACAGTGGCTTTCAGTTGCCACAGAGACCACATGGTCTATGAGGCTGAAAATATTTACTCTCTGGCCCTTTACAGAAAAACGTTTGCAGACTCCTACCTATATGGGGTACATATAGAGGGTATACCTTCCTATGAGAGTGTAGGCACACTCTCTATATACCTATAGAAGGCATAACTAGTTACAAGTAATGTAAGTAATATTAAAATCCTCAGATAAGCTCCCAGGTAATAGCATTAAAGGGATTCTGCTTTATTCACTGAAAAGGGGGTCCATCAGAGGCATGGCAGACACAGGGAATATTGAACAATGAAGGACAGGGTTCCCCAGAGCTAGAGGAAATGGGGAAATTAGCCTGGAGGTTTCACTGTCAGAGGAGCTTTCAGAGTGGCATGTGACCCTTCCAGCATGGGGCAGAAGCCAGCCTGCTAGAATCTGCTAGAATCCGAATGGACACAAACAGATGGCTCGGAGATGAGTGTTAGGTGGGTATGGGGCACTGGCAGATGGCTCACCTTGTAAGGGACGCATCTAAAGACACTCAAGAGATGTAAGAAATGTGGCCTCCAGAAATAATAAAGCACAAACACACAAACGCGGTAAGACAGGCAGTTGAGCATACATACTGAAAAATATGCTCGAGACTAAATTGGTGTGTGATTTCTGCTTTGCAGATGAGAGATTCCTACCTTATTCTGGATGAATATGTGAGTATGTCTAATGCATTATAAAATGATCCCTTAACAATTCATTAAGCGGCAAGGTCAGGGTTGAGTTATAATCAGCATAACCATTTAGTCTATATTCATTCTTTCTGGCCAGCATTTCATGTTTTTATTGTCACCGACTAACATTAATATTATAGAGCCCTTACTTCGCTGTGTCCATCTCTGAGCTAAGGGGTTGGGCAGGCAATGGCTTGAATCTGGTCCCAGTGTTTGCACACACCCGCACTCGATGGTCTTTTCCCTATGGCTATGGATCCACGGGTGTCGCACGGAGCTGACATCACACAAAGCAGTGTCCTTTGTTACGCCATCTTCAGCTGGGTTCTCTGGCCAAGGGACACCCAGGGATCTTTGCAGGAAGGACATGTCACCCTTGACGTTATTGCCTTTAATACCTCAGATGCTGCCAGCTTGTCCTCTGACAGATAGCTCTTGGCTTTGGAGAGAAGAGGTTACAGTTCCTCTCCAAAAGCCACTGGTACCTTCCTACCCCACTGCCTTCCAAAGGAAGAGATATGCCATCATTCTC
The DNA here is from genome assembly GCF_937001465.1 of Orcinus orca. NCBI lineage: Eukaryota > Metazoa > Chordata > Mammalia > Artiodactyla > Delphinidae > Orcinus > Orcinus orca. The sequence goes on along the minus strand of NC_064571.1, from coordinate 87,032,043 downwards.
CAAACTGAAAAACAAATCACTTCTCCCTTTCCTTGTGTCTTTTTCTTTTCTTTTTCTGTCCCAATTCATAAACTTTTGCCAATATTTCTAGCACTGGACAAATAATTCCATTCAAAGATCTGTTTTTAAGAAATGAGCTCCAACGAGAACCATGGCTTTTCTATATTTAAGCTGAATTTGGTGTTTCGAGAAATGCTTACTGTGACTTTTGATATTTTATTATTTTCAAGTTAAATAGTGATGATTCACAGTCATTCATTTGTTGTCAATATGTGCTTTCTTTAAGGAGCAGAGGGGAAAAGGTGGTAACACAAATGTTCAGTTAATGGGTTCAAGGTAGAGAGGAAAAGTCAAACAGAATTTATTTTTGGAGTACCATGACTAGCTGGGGATTGTTTTTTTTTTGGCTGGGGATTTTGACCAATGTTCCTCCACAAACTCTCTGGTTTCTGTACAGTTGGAATAAATAGAGTAGGAGCAAAATTTACTTTTGGCAATCTAAGAACATTTTGATTCAACAAGTGTTACTACAAAATGCTGTGTGCCATGGTAGGTCACAGAGGTGTGAAGATCTGGTTCCTGTCTGTAAGATGCTTAATCTAGGATAAAAACCAAGACCCTTAGCAGGGCATGTGCTACTCTTCTTGATGTGGGACCTGCCCGCCTCTGTATCACCTTTCTTACCATGCTATCTCCCTTTCGTAAAAGAAGCTTTTACACTTTTTTTTTATTTACACTTTTTTTTTTTTTTTAAATTCCTGCACACACAGTTTTCACTCCAGGAATATCATCTACCTGAAATTTCCCAAACTCACAGTACTGTTTCACGCTTCTGGGCTTTTACGATATTGTTCTCTCTAGTTTACAATTTCAAAACATAACTTAGATGGCAGCACTTTTTGGAAACCTTTCCTGATTACCCCGCCCCCCAGTGGAGGGACAGGCATGTGTATATAATTCTGTTTATCGTGCCCTTACCTGGTCTCAGGTGTTCACGTGGGTGATGGGAGCTGGTTGAGTACAGAGATGATGTCCCCAGAGTTCAACGTCCCCAGTGAAGCATCTGGTTCACAGCTCTCCACAAACATCTGTTGAAATGATTGGAACATCAGAAGTCATTTTGAGTTGATCCCCCAAATTGAGTTTTACAGGAAATATCCCAATTTCTATCATGAATTTCCTAGATGCGCTTCGTGAACTGCAGAAACGGGCGGAAGGATCCTTCCACGTCCATCCTGGATGTTGGCGTAGAAGAAGCTATAAAATTCAGCGGCTTTGATGAAAAGATGTTTCTCAAGCGAGGAGGGAAATACGTATGGAGCAAGGCGGACCTGAAGCTGGACTGGTAAAGCTGAAGGCTGAACAACCTTCAGCCCATCTGTGGGGACCGCCCTGGCACTCAGCGCGTGGCTGCCCTGCTTCCCGTAGGCACTGCCAGCGGCCCCAAATTCGATTTTCAGTCGTACGTGGAATCTGATTGCCTGTGGTAACTGAACAGATAAATAACTGGGAAAATTGAAATCCTTAGAACATGCAAGACCATTAACTTTAGTTAATTAGCTTATTATGGATTTAATTTTTGAGTAGTATTTACTGACTCCTGTATTTCCATTTTGAAGTTATTTTTCTAGTCCTTTCATTTGATAGTTATTTTCCCATATGGAAAAATTACAAATTATCTCCCCCGATTATTTCTGCTTGCGGTGAGGCTCTTTCCTTTTCGGCCTTTATATCACTGCAATCTTGGACTTTTTACCCAGAAGTTTAGAAATAGTCCATACATGTTTCCAAGAATAAGAAATGCTCATCTTACCAAGCTTTGATAAGTACCTACCCCGGGGCTCTGCATGGCCCTGACCCACGCCGACTATTCCAGGAATGTGAGTGATCTCTGCTGCTCCCCTTTCTCTTCCAAGATTCTTAACAAAACCAAGGTGTGCTTTAAATTTAGTGAGGAAGTTGACATGGGGTCAGGGCTTGGGTTGCTGTGTGAATCTGCTGAGTCTGTCAGGCAACAGCATATGAGTTTACTTGCTTGGTCGTCCCCGTGTCCCTGAAAAGCGACGTTCCTGGACTGGCATGAACTCATCTGCAAAAGCAGCAGGCAAAGGTGGAGCAAAGGGTGTGGCGAAGAGTGTAGGATGAACCAGAATTTTCTGTAAATGAAGCTGTGGCACAATATAATATTTCCCATTTAACTCTGAATCACTTGGAATAAGAATGTAATCTAGGTCAATATAAGATCCAGAGCCTTCCTTTGCTAGGCTAAGAAAGAGCTTGAGGGAAAATGTCACTGAATTGGGACAAGAAAAAAAAAATTCTCCTCTTGGAAATACCACATTCAGTTTGTTCATGCAACCTAGACAATATACCATTTCCTGGGAAATAATAAGTTCCTATCACTGTTTTACAAAAGCAAAATCATGGACAATTTTTTGCTCAAAGAACTCTTGTAATCCAGCTGCAGTTCCAGAGTTGGCCACTAGGTGGCATTTAAATGTTGCCTGATTCTGCTATGCAGCCATGCAGAAATTCCGCTTCAGAATCTTTTTTCAACACTTTTTGAAAGTGGTTTATGTGATTTTTTTTTTCCCAGAAAAGATATTCCTACTTCAAATTTTAAATCACTGTAATTCAACTGAAATATGTTTGTGTGTCTTCTGTGATAGAATTGTTGTCATGTATTTTCCATTTTATTTTATGTTTTTAAGAAAAAAAAAAGAATTAGAAAGTTTTTTTCCTCTGTGGGTCTTGATAGTATCTAAACCATGACGACCTTAATATAATCAGATAACCATAAAACAGGTTTTTTGTTTCTTACTTAACATGAGTTTACTTTGCTGACCATTACATTATTCCACAGAGAAAGGGCACATATGTGAAAGCACAGAAGACATTGTGTGGTATCCAGTAGATGCTCAATTATTATAATCTGAAACAAAATCTGAATCTGAAGCCCAAATCCTCTGAGTTGAAGTGAATTTCTCTCGAGTTGAGGGAAACTGCATTTCTCTTTCCCCAAAGGGAAGTATAAAACAAAACACTACACTTGAGAAAAAAAAAAAAAAACAAAACATATATATATAAAGAGAAAAAAACAAAAAAATAAAATACAAAAATGAACAAAAATCAGAAAAAAAGAAAAACAAATAAGCTATTTTAAATGCACTTTCCAGCTGTTTTTACACCACAACCCCCTTTCTTATGCACTGAGAGAATTTTCAAAGCCTTCATGTTTAAAATATTCAAATGTTCATTTTTCTTAAGTGGGAGAAGTCAGGACATTTATCATTAGAGTAAAATTCAAGTTTGGATTATATAACATTTTGCTTTATAGTTTCAGTTTTTAAATATGTGTATTAGCTTTGTGAGACATATTCCTTTTTATTAGGAAAATAAAAGGTAATTTAAGTGAGGTGTCTCAATTTAAGTGTTAAAGGCAAGTATTCTGTGGTGCTTTCAATTATTGCTTAGTTTGGCTTGTGATACTATGAATGGAATTTTGTCTTAAGAAACCTAGAAAGATCAGACATTAGTAGCAGCGTACTGGTTTAGAAAGGATGAACCATCTCTGTTATTTAGTGATAAATGCTATGAAAGTTGCCTGTTTAAGTTTGAAGATGAATGAGATCATTTGGCTGAATCATCTGAAATGTCAGCTCTTATTCTATGACAATCTGGAGTTGGGAGTCTAACTGTTGGATCAGTAACGAGAATCATGATACTAAAACAGGCGGACAAATTCTCAATGAGGCTCCATCAGGCAATAATTCATCCCGTAGGCTGCTCTTCTGTTGAAAGGACTGTTTCATTCACTGCGATTCGTTGAAGACTAATCATGCAATAAGATTTTAAGGTTTTTTCTTGAGTATATTTAGGACATTCTTAATTTTAGAGAAATATATGTAAATATGTATATTTTTTCTCCATATATGATGCTCTTGACTACTGGTCTGTTGTATTGTAAGATGTTATAATACATTAAAGTATTTTTTGTACATTACCTTCACTTTCAGTGGGTCAATGTAATGAAGTCTCTCCTTGGTGTGTGTTTTAAAGTAATTACATGCTTTTACAAACCACCCTCGCTAAAGGCAAGCTTCTTGATAAGCAAGAAGCTTATCAATAATTAATAAGCACATCTCAACCAACCCACTGGGCAACAAGATGGAGCAGAGGTGAGCCCCTGGGGAAAAAACTCCTTGTGTTCTAAAATAAAAGCCAGCCTCTTGGGGGCCCAGTGTCCAAAACTTGATCCCTTCTGAAGGAATGAATTCCTGCAGACAGGCAGCAGGAATAGTACCAGCCCAGGGTACGAGTGGTCGTAGAACCACCATTCTGAGTGTGACCTGGTCAGCAGTCCAAAGGGCAGGCGTCTGGCACCCTGGAGTCCAAGGATGTGCAGAGCTCCCCCCGAACACCCAGTTCCAAGCGGTCTATTCAGTCACCTCAGATGCATCGGGCCGGCCCTGCCACTGCTTCCCCTGTCAGCCTGTTTCTCCCTCCCACCTGCTTCCTGGCTGTGGGAGCTAAGAGTTTCACATCCCTAGCTCCAATGCCCACCTCACATCCTCCAGACGCAGACTCGTCCTCCTCGGACATGCGGCATTTCCCAGACATGTACTTGCACTTGATCTCTGGTTAAAAGCACTCACTTCTTCAAGAAGGATATGGCCTCACTACCTTTTCCCATCCTGGATACAGGCCAACACTGGGCTCCAGCCCCCAGGACAGAGGTCAAATCCAGGGGCTTGAAGACAGTGAAAGAGACTCAAGGGGCAGCCAAGGTCCTCTGTCATCGTGGCTGGGACACAGACAGCCACATCTGGGGTACACAACCCAGTGTCAAGCCACTGCTGGCATATGTCGTACCAGTCAGGGGAAAAGGATGGGAAATTATGCAGAAAACCCACATAGCAATTTCAACTCAGATGCCATTGAGCTGGGTTTGAAAGACCAGAAAGACTTTAACCACATTTTCCCCCCCATGATTCTAAAAAGAATATGCATTTGGAGAATATCTGAAAAACAAAGTAAAGCAAAATGAAGAAAATAAAAATTACCCATAATTGTATCACCCAGAGGCAACTGCTAATTAATTTCATGCATATGTCCAGTAATGTATAGTTTTAATAGAATTGAGCTCTTACTCAATTTTATTTTCCACTAATATCTTATGAAGGGTTTTAAAGCCAATTAGCATTCTTACACTTTAATGAGAACAGCCAGTTCTTAACAATTCACACAAAAAGATGAGAAGAGATTCAATGGTATTCTAAAAAAAGCAGTTAATTTGAAAAAAAAATCACTGGATTTCGTTTTTGAGTTGTTTACGTGTTTGATTATGAATGTGAGTGCAACTTGTGCTCTGGGAATTCACTTTATCTAGAAAATATACATATAATAATGAAAAGAAAGCTTCTCTGCGCAAGTTCATTCCAGGAAGATCCAGGGAACTGCCCAAAAGTGATTTATTTTTTCACCTGGGGCCATCTCGGCTTGTCCTTGCCTGATTCCTTTTTTTTTTTTTAGGCTGCGCCGGGTCTTAGCTGTGGCACTCCAGTATCTTCCTTGAGGCACGTGGAATCTTTCAGTTGCGGCACGCGGACTTCTTAGTCGTGGCATGAGGGCTGTTAGGTGAGGCATGTATGCAAAGTCTAGTTCTCTGACCAGGGATCGAACCTGGGCCCCCTGCATTGGGAGCATGTCATCTGACCCACTGGACCGCCAGGGAGGTCCCGTCCTTGTCTAATCCTGCTCCTAATTCCCATGTGTGAGTTTTTCCACACCACCAAGCAATTCTCCCACACCAGCTGGATGTCCTACAATTCAACTCAAGTCTGACACTCTCTACCTGGTGGTAGCATCAGATTCTACAGGTTAAGGGCTCTGTCCTACAAGACTGTCCCTCACCACCCCTCCCCCCAATGCAGATGCCAATCACAACTGCAGGTTGTCACCTGTGCTTCTGACTGAGCAGCTATATTGAAGGTTCCAAGGACCCCCTCCTAGGATTGGATTAATTTGCTAGACCAGCTCACAGAACTCAGAGAAACATTTTACTTATTAGATTACCAGTGGACCGTGAAAGGATATAGCTTAGGAACAGCTGACGGAAGAGGTGCAGGGGGCCAGGTATGGGGAAAGGGCCCAGAGCTTCCATGGCCGCTCCAGGGGCACCAGTCTCTCCCAGTCTCCACATGTTCACCAACCTGGAGGCTCTCTGAACTCCATCCCTTTGGGTTTTTATAGAGGATTCATTACGTAGCATGACTGATTAGGTCATTAGCCACTGGTGATTGAACTCCCCTTCTGGAGGTCTGGGGGTGGGACTGAAAGTTCTAACCCCCTAATCACATGGTCGGTGCCCTGGCAATCACCCCCCACCAGAGGTGGTCTAGGGGCTTTCCCAAAGTCCCCTCAATAGTGTAGCAAATACATCCATATTGATGTCATTGAGATAGGCTGGGACCTGGGACCTGGCACCCCCTTACCTAAATGCCTGCACCTGCACAAATGTCTCCTACAACAATGGAATAAAAAGAAACTATAGGGGCTAAAAGTAACTGTGCACTCGCACAGTTGGGGCAAATTATGAACAAGATACAAAAAGGCTAAAACCCAACGGCCACTTCTGAGGTGCTGGGAGCAAAAGCAGGGGACCGCACGTGCCCCCTGTACACAGCACCACCAAAGGGGTGGGCACACCATCCAAGCCACCCCTCCTGGACCCATCTATGCCCCCGCACCCCAGTTAAGGGACCAGCTCGCCCCCTCTGGGGAGCAAACAAGGAAACCTGTTACTTTTTTTCACTCCCTCCTGCTGTAGCATGAGTCCCAATAAAGCCTTGCCTCAATTCCTCATCTGACCTCTAATCAATTTCTAGTGATTAAAGTGATCCAAGAACCTAGTAATATCATCACTTAGGAAAGTCCAAGGGTTTTAGGAGCTCTGCACCAGGAATGAGGATGAAGACCAAATATGTATTTCTTATTATAAATTATGATCTGTCACCCTGAACCCCCTTAGCTCCATGTCTAAATAGACTGACTTCTACCAGTTCTCTCTTGGAGTTTGGGTTGTAATAAGTTTCCAAGAATTCCTCCCCATAAGCTGTTACTGAGGAGTCACAAGACGTGTGTGTGTGTGTGCGTGCGTGTGTGTGTGTGTGTGTGTGTGTGTGTGTGTGTGTGTGAAGCAGGAGCTGTGTATTTTCTCAAGGGATACCTCGTCACTCCTTCCATCGTAACACAGATGTCACTTTATTCAAGTGTTGTTTGCACTGAACTGACCTGTTGCAGTCAGCTCAGGTGGCCATAATAATACACCTTAAACAACAGACATTTATTTCTCACAGTTCTGGAGGCTGGAAGTCCAAGACCAAGGTGCTGGCTGATTGCGTGCCGGGTAAGCCATTCCTGCTGCCCTCACGTGGCAGAGACCACCGGTCGGTAACACTGGGGAGGACTCGCCTGGGCTCCAGGCTCTGGGAGGGGGGTATTCCCTCTGCCTCCCCACCTCCCGGGACACCCAGACTCAGCAACTCCAGGTATTGCTTGGTTGTTATTTGTTTGTTTGCTTGAGTCTGTGGAGCCTTCTCTTGATGATTAGATGTTCTAAATGTGCATCTTCTTTCAGGGAAATGAGATGTGGCCTTACCCTGAGATCCTGTGATAAGAAAAAGTTCTCAGAAATACAGCCTGGCATCCAGCATTCATACACAGATATGAAATAAGACAGGGAGGAAAGGGGAAGACAGAGAATTGATACAGACCTTCATACACATGCAGGATGGGGACGGAGGAAGAGGAAGCTGCATTCTTTCATCCTAACATGGAACCATGGTGTCAGAGCCATGGACACCACGAGAGTGAGGAAAGTATGAGAGCTCGGGTCAGGCCCAAAGGCTGATGACCTAACGACACCAAAGGCAACAGCAGTGAACTGAGGTCTGAAATATGAGGAGAAGTTTCCCAGCTTGTCCGGGGTTGGAGAACTTAAAGAGATTGAATAATCTCCTTAACATAAAGTATCCTTAAAATCATAGCAGAATAAAAGTTAAATACAAAGAAATCAAATGGTTCTTAGAAACAACCAGAAACAAGAATCTCCAAAGGGGTCTCCAGGTCTGTTTAGATCCAGAAAGGGTCTTTGCAGCCACGGTTCTATTCTTACTCCCATGGTCCCTCAGAACTGTCCATCCACAGGTGGTACCCAAGGCCCCGTGGATCCTGGCTGTCCAGGACCCACCCTCCACCCTCATTTCTGGTAGACAAACCCACTGCCTCGCCCAACCAGTTGACCCCGCCTGATGTGTCCTGGTTCTCCCCTCTGTGGCTGTGCTGGGGCTCTTCCCGCTGTTCACTATGTCCGGGTCAGCTCTCTGGGAGGCAGGCTCTGCCTTGGATGTTTCCTGGCAGGGAATGCTCTCTGAATGGCTCTCATAGGGAGTGGGGAGAAGAGGGCCTGGGAGGAGGTTGCAATAGAGCTTCAGCTGATGGGACTTGGCTGGGACCCTTCAGGACTGTGCCAAATTAATGCAGTTGAGCAGGCCTTTAACTCCCAATGGACCAATGATTGGAAGCACTGCCTCCAGACATTTGGGTGAGGCAGCTTCCTTTGGCAGAGGAGAATTCCCAGGAAGTGAGCTGTCAACACCCCCTCACTCCAGGCAGCTTGGGGAGTGAGTGCTGCCTGGGAACATGGTTCCATGGTAGGATGGAAGAGCGCAGGTTCTATAGGCGGGTCTGTGCAAAGGCACTGCTGCATCGACCTGTCAGATCTCACCCAAACCCTGTCCACTGGACGGAGCTCATGTCCTGTTCCCCTCTCAGCCTTTATTGTAAACCTTTAAGACATTATACCACATGGCCACACGCATGAGGAATGAGCTCCGGGCACCACAATCTCTGTTCTGATTCTCGCCTGATTTCCTCACGGTGTTGCCTTTCTGCCTCTCTGATACCTCCATTCCTTCCAGGTTCCCATATTCTCTGGCTCCTGGCCACCTGCCTCAAACGTGCTCTCACATCTAAGACTTGATGACTCATTCTACTTACCTGGGACTGCACATTGACTCTCCTTAAGACCCACAGTGCATTACTGTGACTCGACAGCAAGTCTAGAACGAAGGCATTAGTAAGTGTAGACTAGGTTTCCATAGCTTAACACGTGCAAGTGTACATTCTTCTGGGAATTACCAGAAGAATCACCTAACAGGAGGTAACCCAGGAACCCAGACTGATTTCACTGTAGGGTCCAACTGTCTCACTAGGTGGCTGTGTGCTCAATGTGATGGGGCCAGGCCAGGCCAGTTAGAGGTCTTGAAATTCTTCTCTCTGCCTCAGCTCAGAAGTGACAGTCCTGTGCACAGTCTGGTGAACAAAATGAGTCACATGCCCCCTCCTACCTGCAAGGGGCTGGGAGATGTGGGGAAGTACGTAGGTATTTAGTGAGCATCAAATGTCTGCCCACAATTAAGTCCATCTAATGTTGAATATAACAGTCATTCCTTCAGAACTGGAAAAGCCTTTTAAAATTCTGTCAAGCCACAAGGGTCAGATCCCATTGATTGTTCTAGAAAAGCAATATAATAAAACATGAAAATAACTGGATCAGCCAAGAACCTTGAGTAATAGTACCGTGGGTGTCACCAACTGGCAGCGATCTTGGGACCTTCAAGGGCCACTTTAAACCTCAGTGTTTCTATGTGTGAAATGAAAAGATGAGATTAAACTTTCTCTCTGGTCTAAACATCTGCGTAGAACCTATGGCCTTTGCATCTGAGCCATATAGAAGTACAAGGTAGCAGAGAGTCCTGGAAGACAAGATTTACCTGTTTCTTTCGACAAATATTTATTAAGTGCCCAGAACTTGTTCTTACTGTGCTGGGGTTGGTGGTGAACAAGACAGAAAATGATTTTACTTTCTGAGAGAGTGCCAGAAAACTATCTTTACTTTTTTATTAACATGGTAGCCTTCTTGCTTATTAGCATGTACTTTATCACTTTGGTATGACATTTTTATTTTTGTTATGAAATTATTCTCTAAATCGTAGTCACCCATGGGCACTTTCTAGCTACTTGTATTAGTGTGCTAGGGCTGCTGAAACAAAGTACTATGGGCTGAGTGGCTTAAACAAGAGAAATTTATTTTCTCACAGTTTTGGAGGCTAGAAGTCTGAGCTTAAGGGACCGGCCAGGTCGGTTCTTCCTGAGGGCTGAGAGGGAGAATCTGTTCCAGGCCTTCTCCTAGCTTCTGGGGCTTAGCTGGAATCTTTGGTGATGCTTAGTTTGTGGAGGCATCACCTCATCTCTGCCTTCATGTTCCCATGGCGTCCTCCCTGTGTGCCTGTCTGTCTCAAAATTTACCCTTTGTATGAGGACACCAGTTGTATTGGATTAGGGCCCACTCTTCTCCAGTACGACTTCATCTGCAACAACCCTATTTCCATATAAGGTCATATCAGGAGGTGGCGGAGGTTAGAACTTCAACCTATGAATTTGGGGGACACAATTCACCCCTAGCAGTGCTGTTGTTAAGTGATTGCAAGGATGAATTTCCCCTTCACTTGTACTTTCTTTCCTGAAGTTCTGTTTTTCTTCCTTAAGCTATCATGCTTTTTTTTTTTTTTTTTTTTTTTGGTACGCGGGCCTCTCACTGCTGTGGCCTCTCCCGTTGCAGAGCACAGGTTCTGGACATGCAGGCTCAGCGGCCATGGCTCACGGGCCCAGCCACTTCGCGGCATGTAGGATCTTCCTGGACCGGGGCACGAACCCATGTCCTCTGCATCGGCAGGCGGACTCTCAACCACTGCGCCACCAGGGAAGCCCCATGCTTTGTTTTTTTGACCACACACTTTATTGTGATGGTAAGGCAGTTTTGCTTTTTTGCACTTTCTCTCCACGTGTTCTGGGAAAATACCTGGAGCCTTGCACTTTTTCTAGCTCCAGGGGTCTCTGTACAGCAGAAGGCAGAGCTGCCTGAAGACAGCCTCTCCGGGCTCCTTATGCGGATGCTCCACCTGCGGAAGAGATTATTTGGGACATCTAGGCTGGGAAGGAAAGAGAGGAGGTCTTTGTGGGAAGGGAGGCAGGGGTGGGACGATGAAAGCTTTCCCAAGAAGCCCTGAGAACGGCAGAGACTTGGCATCACCCTGCGAGGTGGGGAACATCTCAGCTTCCTGTGTACCTGGAAGAGAAGCTGAGCACAGCCTGCTTGCAAGGGACTGCAGGGCTTGGAGAAGGGACTGCTGGATGGACCGGGTGATGGGCTGAAGAGGACAGGTTACATCCCATATTTCAGTACTGTAAAATCCCCCAGATTCCTGTGCACCTCTAGGGAGAGAGAAATAGAACAAAAACTGACATTCTGATTACTTGCTACTCTAGAAATGAGGAATTGAATTTAAGTTAATTTTAAAAATTAAAGAAATGTGAATTTTCTTTACTTTCAGAATGTGTGACTATGAATTCATACAAACTCCATTGTCTAAAATTGTTCTGTTTTAAGCCACCAGTGTGAGTCTTGAGCTTCGCTCAATTTTCTATGTAAAGGAGGAACTTCATAATGGACTTCCATTTCTCCAGCCTCTGGACCATTTATTTACTGTGGCACTGATTCCCTGGCCTGTAACCATCTAGCACAGAATCTTGCCCTTAGTAGGTAATCAAAAAGGGGCTTTTTCAGAGAGTGAATGATGAGTCACATTGCCCACAGGCACAAACACTTAGCAACAAAGGGTATTTTTTAAAGTGATCTTGACCTGACAAACCTCTGGGTGAAATGGCTGAGAGCCCTGACCTGTGCAGAGGGTCAGTCGGACAGAAAACCAACCAGTGATGGGTGGACGTGACCTTGAGAGACATTGGAAAGAACCAGGAAGGTTGCTCAGTGGCACAGCTCAGAACAGATGACTCTAGTCTTTATTTATTGAGCACTTACTATGCTCAAGGCCCTCTGGGAAATTCCATACAGAATTACTTCACTGCTGTTCTACAGAATCTCACGACCTAATAAAATCAGGCAGTAAATATCCAAAGCATGAAGTCTAAGAGATGCCATGATCAGCATATTATACAACTTCAGACTCCTGGATGTGGGGAAAGCAGTGATGGATTGGGAAGACTTCACAGAGAAAAACGACATTTGAGATGCAGTGTATGGCCTGCTGCAAACTATATTGTCAATGATGGTGTCCTTTTTCCCCATCTTCCCGACAAAAATTATGTTAACAAAGACAAACAAACAAACATGGGAATGAAGTCTCACACACACACACACACACACACACACACACACACACACACACATCACTGCTTAAGGACTCAGTGACTCAGTTGGGTAAGAAGTTGGCTTTGTACCTCAGCCCTCTTCCTGCCAGCCCTCCCCCCATCCCCATTCCCATGCCCCTGCTAACCATACAAACATCTGCATCTCAGTATGGGCCCATTCATCCTCCTTCCTGCTATTTGCTGTCATCCTTTCATTCATTTAATCATTCATTCATAAGCAGTATTGCACCAGTACATTCCTGGTACCACAACCAGTGTATAGAAGGGGTGAATCTATTTTCTGTGAAGCTCAGGCCTTTATGCAGAATCATTTTCATCTTCTGGTGAGAGGCTGGAGTAACCAAGCGTTGTTAGAATTCTTCCCATTGTGCCTTTTCCTTGAAAGATGACATTTGTACAAAGAATTAGACAAAGACATCAGAAGTGCTCATTCATGTTTGGGGAGGAAAAATATTTACTGGAATAACTTCTCAATGTAGATGAGAAGATTTATTATGATTATGATTTTTAAAAAGACGGTTATGTAGTAGAGGAAGACAAATGATGCGGTGTCAAGATAGTTAAGAATCTTGTAGTTTGGGGAAAAATGAGACAAATAACAGCTAAGGATTATGGAATCCTTACAATTTTCCAGTTATGTTGAGATTGCTTTATGCATATTTGCCTTATTAACCCCTGCCAAGATCTCGATGACCATCTGTATTTTTCAGATAAGAAAATCAAAGCACAGAGAAGTTAAGTAACTTGCTTAAGGTCACTGGGCCCGTAGGTGATGGCATTAGAATTCGTGTTGAAGAAAGCTATGGTGGTGGGTTTTCCCATACTTCTGGAGAAAAGAGTCTGTCTATTGAAGGAGGCATTCTTTCATACGCACCAATAGGTTTTGTTCAGATACGCATGCCTGAGACATATAATTTAGCACTGGTGCAACTTCCAGCTACTAGAGGGAGTGGCAAAGAGAAATCTTACAGGAAAATTCTACCTTCAAAGATCTTTGGCTCTAACAAGCTAGAAACCCTTAAGCATAGGAAGTAAACTGCTGTGCCTGGATCTCGGGAATCCCCAGAAGGAAGGACCAGACAAGTTGCCTCCAGTTCTCCGTCCGTCCAAGCAATCAGGTAGTGGGATGCAAAGACATTTCACGTGACGCTGGCGTGGCAAGGCCCTCAGCCTTCATCTCAATGTCCCCACACGCCGGGGCATCGAGCCCAGGTTCTGGGAGCCCCGATCTGCTCTGAGGCAGTGCTCTTTGTATCACCCGCGCTAAGAGTGTTTTGGGATCACCCATTTCTCTCCTGTCTTGCTGATCGTTTCTTCCCGGCGCATCGGCATCTGGGGCAGTCTTCTGGCTGCCGCCGGACCACATGCCCTGTGTGCCTCTTGGCGGCGTGAGGTCCGGGTGGTCCTCGGGCACCGGGTTTCCCTGCGGGCCTGCGCGGCCCAGGGCGGGGCGCGGCGGGCGGGCGGCAGGGGGCGCTGCGCGCCGGGCGGGGACGCTCGGGCCGAGCCTGTGCTCCCCGCGTCTTTGTGCCACTCGGCGCCGCCGCCCACTCTCCCCCCGCGGGCCGTGCGCCCCGGCTGGAGGGCGGACGGGAATAAAGGGCAACTCCGGGCGGGGCGGCGGACGCGCAGCGCGGACACCCGGCCCCGGACCGCGGACCTAGGCACGGCGCGCGGAGCCCCGCCTGTGGCCGAGCAGGAGCGGCGGCCCCGGGGCCCCTGCCGCGCGGGACCAGGTGGGTGACGCGCGTCCCCTTTGTGTCGGCCTCGCGGGAGCCGGGCGCGGCCGAGGGGCCCGAGAGAGGTGGCCGTGCCGAGCTGGCCTCGGGCGCCGGGATCGGGCAGGGGCGAGGGCCGGTCCGCGCCCAGGGCGCCACCCTGGCCCTGACCCTCGGTGGCTCCAGTGCCGCGGCCCCTTCGGGACCCCGCCCGCCTCCCCGGTCCGCCGGGTCTGCAGCGCCGCGTCCCCGCGCTCCGGCCGGTCCCGGAGCGGCCCTGGGTTGGGGGCCGCGGGACGGACGACAGCGGTGGACGGGGTCTGGCGAGGGCGAGCCGCCGGGGCGCGGGGCGGGGTGGGGGCGTCGGGAAGGTTCAGCCCGGCCAGAGTGGGCCGGCGCCGCGTCCTCCGCGGGGCACATCCCGGCGCCCGATGCCCGCGGCCGCCAGCCTCGCTCCTCCAAGCCGTCCCCTCCCCAGGGGCGCGCGGAAAGTTCCCTGTGGGTCTCCCCACCCCACCCTCCGGCGGTGGCTCCCCAGCTTCCCCGTACTGTCCTGGGCACCCAGCTCTGGGCGCTCCTGCGAGCCTGGAGGCTCAGGGTCTCGGGGAGGAACGGGTGCCTCGTGCACCCTTTGATCTCCATAGGCAGACCTCTGGATGGGCACTCCAGAAGTTCTCTCTGCCTGCCCTTTTTCCCAGTGAACAATTATAATAATAATAAAAATCTCGCTCAACAAGTATCCCATGCTGGCCTTGTGCCAGGCCTAAGGCAGGCGGGGTGAGGGAGCCCCAGGGGAGTATCCCCAGAGGGTCCTGCTGCCCTGCGGGGGGAGGGAGCTCTGGTCCCTGAACTAAAAACGGACCTCACATCTTGCTTTGAACTGTTGTGGGAGGAAAGCCTTTTTCTAGGAGCGGGCCTGGGGATCTGATAAGGACACACTCCAGTGAATCTGGCCGGGGGCAGCTGGCAGATAAGCTGTGCGGATAGTAAAGTGTGAGAAGGAAAGTGCTGTGTGTGGACACCTGCCTGAAGAGCTGTGAGCTCTGTGAGTGCCCAGGAGGTAGAGGCAGGGGGAGGAGGGTCCCAGCTGCTGGGGAGCCTGGTACTGGGTCAGAGCTTGAAGGAGGGGCAGGTTCTAGGTGACAGGAAGGGCCCCAGGCCAGAAGGAACTGCCCAGCGGAGGAAGGGGGAAGGAACACAAAGTGTGACCCTCGAACTTTCCCACAGGCCTGCAGCCCAAGTGTTCCCTTTCCTGGTACTGAGACTCAGGACCTGGTCTTGTGCAGTTTTCCAGCACCTTTTTAATTTTTGCTTTTATTATTTTTTAGAGAGTGCAAAGGAATTATGCCTAGAGTGGTCAGATGAGGGTAGATCGTGAAATTCTGAATTCCAGGCCTCCTTTGGCCTTGATCCTGTGGCAGTGGGAGCCACTGATGCTTTTGGAGAGTGAGCTGGGCCCGGATTTAGAGTGGTGAAGGCGGGGTTGAAGGATGGGGACCGCACCTTACTGTCCAGTGTGCGGTGTGTCGCCTTTAGTCCCCAGCGTGGGCTCCCACCTGTGCCCTTGCCCCTTACGAAAGGTCAGGCATGGATTCAGAACCTCAGGAGAAAACAAGGTGCAGATGACCTAATTTTAATGGGAGGGGCCTTTTCCAGATCCAGCACCACTGGGGTCTGGGAGTTTGTTTAAAGAAGCTCTGATTCAAGTGTCAGGCTGCTTGGAAGAGGAGCTGATGAAGGGAGAACCCAAGTGCGGGGGGCAGAGCTTCAGCCGGCCGATGATGGTATAGGCGCCCACGGACCGTGAAGATGGGGGTACTGAAACCTGCAAGAGCACTTACCAATCCCTGTGTTTTAGAAGCGTGTTCCGGTGCCCTTACTTTGATCGAGTGTAATCCCTGCATCCAGGTCTTCACCTGAGTTCAGGGCTTGGCTTGTGGACTCGATGTGGTTTTGGACTTGGAAGGGACTGCCCACACTTCAGTTGAAGCTGCTGGCGTTTAGCGGGTGAACGTGCCGCTAGGCCAGACGGCGGCAGGGCCAGACGCCGGGAGCCACGTTGCCTGTTTTTTCCACTGTGGTTCATAATTTGTCCCCACTGCCTTCTTTTGTGCACACTTCTCCTTCTTGAGAGCCTTTCTCTCTGGTGTAGAGACAGGGGAAGTCTGTCCCCGCAGACAGAGCATCACGGAGCTCGCTGGTCAGCACAGGTCACCAGGCCAGCCGGCCCACTGTGACGGAGGACACTGTGGACTGGAGGGGGGAGGTCAGGGGCCCCAGCGACACAGAGGGCCATGGCTGGCCTGGGCCTGGCATCAGCTCTCCCGACGGTCTGCTGTTCTTTCTCCTGTTCCACCCTAGAACTGGGAGGATGAAGACGTGTCAGCTGCCCTGGGGTCTGGTGGTCTGGAGCCCCCCAGACTCTTCCGGCGCATCTGGCCAATAAGGACCTCCCCTGGATCCCTGGGGTGTGGAAGATGAGAGGCAGCCATGGGGCTGTGAGTAGAATGGAATGCTTCTACGGAAGACGGACCCTCCCCGTATTCCCTTGGGTAGTTTCCTACCTTGGAGACCCGAGAACTAAGTTGAAGGCTCTTTCCTTTAAGACTGGAAAAGTCACGTGAGGCAATCATTTCTGGAACCAGCCTCCTCTCTCCTTTGTTTCTGCATTACTGACACACATGAATACCTTTTCTTAATTAGATGAAGAAATTAAATGGAAGCAACTGTTCACATACCTGCTGGGGATTCGGGCTGAAAGGCAGAGCTTGTACAACTTTCTGACCCAGCTCTGTGACCTTGAGCAAGTGTCTTAACCTCCCTGTGTGGCCCCAGTTCCTTCAACTGTGAAACTAAGGTGTTGGTCTAAATGATTTCCAAGATCCAGATATAAAAATGTGCTGCTTTAAAGGTCTTTTCCAGGAGCATCAATATTGCCAATGCAACCATTTTTAAAGAATTTTGCAAGAAAAAACATTATATATATATTTTTGCTTTCAGAACAATGGCTTTTCTCAAAGATGATAATTTGAGAGATGGGCTTTGAAGAGGGTGGCTCCTTGGTGATGAGAGTCTGGCATCTTCCTTCTTTCCTGGAATCTAAAGCCTGAACCGGATTGTGTTTCCTGAATGGCCTATAGATAGACGCAGAGTAGGGCTTTCACCAAGAAGCAAGTGGACAAGCTGGATGCAGTGTTACAGAGAAAAAATAAGTTCCTGGATAGCATGAAGAAGCATGTCAACCAACATATTATAGTCTCCTGGAGTTTGGCTCCCTGGAGAGCCAGGGAACAGTGGGTGTTCATTTAGCATTTTCCATCACCAGGTGCTGATAGGAAGTGCTCTGTATGCTTGGACCCAGTTCTCACTTGGCCCATAGGATAGGCATCTCTACTGTACCCAACCTACCAAGGTGAGAGGGACAAGGAGAAGCTGTGGCGTCCAAGGCCAGGTACGTGGTACATGTTGAAGCTGACGTGGAACTCAGAGTCCTGTGGAAAAGGATATCCTCCATGACCTTGAGGAGGCAACGGTCTGGGGGGCGGAAGGTAGACAGTCACAGATTGTTCTAGCACTGGGGTCGGTGTGCACCATGCAGTGGGGCGTGGTGAGCAGCCTGCCCGCTGGAGCCATTGATGCTGGCTAGGACCCGAAGGATGAGTCCCGGTTAACCAGGCAAATGAGAAGATCAGGGTCAAATTCTGGGGCTGGGAACAGCAAGAAACTGCCTGGGGTGGGAAGGGAACTTCGGGCCGGCACGGCGGGGCTGAGCCCCTGTCCTGTTGGAGGGTGGCCCGGCTATCTCTGAACCCTGTTCAAACCAAGCTCCTGGGTGCAACGGCGCTGCTTTCACTTCTGGAATCTCCTGGACCATCCCAGCAGTGCGGGGGACTTCCATTCTTTGGTTTTGGAGCCTCTGTCCTAGAAGTCTTCCCCCCTTTTCCCTTCCTGCCCCCAGTTTCCTTAGTAGAGGAGAGAGGCTTCAGGGAAGATGAGAGGAAGCCCAGCGGCAGCCATGGCTTTTACAACCCAGCGTCGCCACGCTCTGTCTGCGGGGTCACCTGAGCAAGGCTGCTGTGATTCCCCAGGTGATGGCAGCCGGGCCTGCAGTGGGGAAGCTCCGAGCTGGAAGTGAGCCCCAGCGAAGGATGGCAGTGAGACTGGGGTCACCCATGCTCCTGCCGGCTCCAC
This sequence comes from Orcinus orca, assembly GCF_937001465.1. Classification (NCBI taxonomy): domain Eukaryota; kingdom Metazoa; phylum Chordata; class Mammalia; order Artiodactyla; family Delphinidae; genus Orcinus; species Orcinus orca. Next base: position 87,013,840 of record NC_064571.1, on the reverse strand, counting down.
CCTGCAGGCAGGAACCCGGGCAGAGCTGGTGGGGCAGGGAGCTCCAGACCCAGCAGATGGAACCCTATGATATGCTTGACCTGGGACATGTTTCGGCCTCCGAAGGGTCAGTTTTCAAACAGTCCTTTGAAACAGCATGTTTGATGTTGAGGTGGCAGCGTTTAAAGGTGGTTTGGAGGGAGGTGGGCTGCGCAGGCTGCATCGAAGGAGGACAGAATGCCTTTCGGACTCCACGGGTAGCCAGGGAGCCGTTCCTTGACGGTCTGTCTCTGCATCCGGGACATGGTCCCTGGCCAGCGGCAGGTGGTGTGTGCATCCCCTCCCTGCTTGTCCTCTGTAGCTGGCAGGTCTTCAGGCGCTCCCATGTTCCAGAACAGCCCCGCTGGCCACCCCTTGCTGCCCCCTTCGCGCGGAGGCTTGCCCACACACCCTACAGGAAGGGCAGCCCCCTGGGCAGAGAGGCTGCTTTCCCCCGCCCCGCTCATGGGTGGAAAGTGTGCAGACCTCTGCATTAGGGGGCCTCTTTGACCTCAAGGTAGAACAGTCTCTTCAGTAGGTGTTCTGAGGCCAGAATCATGCAGATATTGTTTCACTTTCCCGGGATGACTTTTGCGGTTCCCAGTGGTGTCCGCCTCCAGGCTCACCACTGACCTCTCGTCACTTTCCTGCTGAGACACCGTTGCTTGTTAAGTCACGCATGTGTCCCTGGATCGAGCTTCTGCGATTCTTCCCCACTTGGTTCCAGCCCGTCTTTCCAGGCTGATCTGTCCGCAGCTTCCACACGTAGGCCCTGGAACATTCTCCCACCACCTCCACGTGCCAAATTCCTAATGATCCTTCCAGGCTTCGCACACATGTTGCCTTTTTCTTAAAGCTGTGGGGTCATCAACGTGGTAGCCGTGGAGGCTGACTCCTCCAGCACTGGCATCTTGCAGATGAGAAAATGCAGGCACGGAGCAGAGAGGACGGAATGGCAGACCTGGGGCTCCAGCCAGGCCCCTTTCTTTCCAGGCCCCAGCCTCTTCTCCCGTGAGCTGGGAGCCTCTTCTCTACCAGGTGTTTCCACAGCAACGTTTTTTCAGAACGTGTAATTGCACTTAAACCTCTCTACTCTAATTTTCCTGTAACTTTATCATTTCTTTTACTAAATTATAAGCTCTACAAGGGTAGGAACTTCTTCATGTTTGCATTCCCTCAGTGCCTATCATGCTCTCTCTAAATGAATTTTTGCTCTGTGATTGAATCCAAGATAGAGAAACCTGGTTCAAAAGGGAACCTGAGGCGGGTTATCGACAAAGAGATGGGATCAGGGTTCACATTCTTTTCTCCAGCAAGATCTGAGCAAATCGAAAGATGCTTTCTCTTTGGGGAGGTCAGGCCACAGAGCAGGACACTGCAGGATGTGTTCCTGAGGATGTCGGGGACCTGGGGCTGTGGGTGAGGCTCCATCAGCCTCATGAGTCTGGATATTTCTAATGGGAGACAGAGGTGCTCTAGGTAAAGAGGTGATCAGGGTTCCTGGAGTGTTTGCCAGGTGAATGTGGTGGGGACCCTCGAGTCACATAGAAGAAGAGAGCTGTTAGAGGTTCTGGACCTACAGGGCATGTAAGATAACCCATAGTGGTGAGTGTCTTCTCTGTCCCCGAGGGGTCTGCTTTTTGAGTGCCTTCCCCTCTGCTTTGGTGCATGGGGCCAGTTTGCATTCAAGAGCATCTTGTAGGCTGTGTGTTCCCAGAGCAGCTTTGCTCTGGGAAGTGGGAAGGCTTGCAGACACCCTGGGGGGCTGGCTGTTGGTTATGCCATTAAGAACACAAAGAAACAAACAGTCCCATAAATTGATTTTTCCTGACACCCTGATTGCCACACGGTACTTCTTGGTACCCCATGCATGGCTCATAACAGTCCTAGGACAATGGAACACAAAGAGCTTCCCGAAGGCTTTCAGAGCTGGCGCCTTGGGAGCCGAATTTGTTGGCGGAAACTGTATATTTCTTCCTAATTGCTTGGCAGGGGTGAGGCGGTGCCAGTGCTGGTGTGGACCAGACAGAGCTGGGTGTCCCTGCTGGGATCGCAGTTGCTTCTTCTTCTTTGTGTCCTGCTGAAACGTTAGCCTGAGATAGTGGGAGGTAGAGTGGTGGGTGGGCTGGATGTATGAGAAAGAAGAAGAACGGGATCTTTAGTCCCTCAGCTCGTGGGACCCTAAGAAATTGCCTCTGCTTCCGTGTTTATTCTCCCTGCTCCTCCCAATCTCGCTCACTGAGACCTTACTAACTTCCCTCTTGTCCTCAGGCAGACGTGTGATGCTATAGACCCAGGGTTTGTGTGCCCCCCGAGTTCGTATGTTGAAACCTGACCCCCAGTGGGATGTTGCTAGGAGGTGGGGACTTTGGAAGGTGATAGGTTTAGATGAGGTCGTGAGGGTGGGGCCCTCATGAATGGGATTAGTGCCCTTGTATTGATAAAGTAGACCCCAGAGAGCTCCCTCGCCCCTTCTCTGTGGGAGGACATGGTGAAGACTGCTGTCTGTGAACCAGAAATGGGTCTCACCAGACACCAGATCTGCTGGCACCTTGTTCTTGGACTCCCAGCCTCCAGAACCGTGAGGAATAGATGTTTGTTGTTTAGAAGCCACCTAGTCTGTGGAATTTTTGTTAGGGATACCTGGATGGACTAAGATAGGCAAAATGGCTCATCACCAGTCATACTGGGGTGAACCCACTCTGCTGATCATCTTCAGAGACCCTTATAAGGTCATGTTCCCAGACGCTGGGACCTAGGAGTTCAGCATATCTTTTGGGGACACAGTTCAGCCCATAACACACATCTCCCAGTGCCATGCAGTACATGTGCATATGTCCTTGTATGTTACTGTATGTCTGGCCAGCAACACAACACTCCCTGTGTCCTCTGTGACAAGCCATGGAAGGGGCTGGTGGCTGGCCTTGGTTCAGCTGCTCTGACAACCCAGCGTCTCCTGTGTCTGCACCGTCTTGCCCTGGACCCCGTGGCCAGATGGCTCTCCAGGCTGCACTCACACCCGTGTTTAGGTAGCCGGAGAGGTGGGGCAGTTGGTGTCAGATCCATTTGTCTTTCTTTATCATGGAAACCACCCTTTCCAAAAGCACCACGGCTGCCTCTGTTTCTGTCTCATCGCGGTGGGCTGGACGGCAACTCCAGGGAGTAAGAGAAGCTGAGAACGTGAGAGACCACGGGAGCAGGGAGAGCGTCCCCGAGTGGACGGGACAGGACAGAGCTTCCGGTGTGGTGCGTGGCTAGACTGTGATTTAATACAATGTCTTTGCTGCTGTCACTTGCTCTTCTCTGAAAGGCAAGAATCCATATGGGATGAGATCCAGACCACTGTGCACGTGGCTTAAATGTTCGTGGTGTCTCGCCAGTGTAGTGCAGGCACCCCTGAATCTCCCGTGGATATCTGTGGTTTGGGGTGCAATGAGGGCCAGGAAATCAGTCCAGTCTTGTTCATTTCTGTATCCCTCTAACACCTGGCACACGGTAGGTGCCCAGTAAATATTTGTTGAACTTAGTAGGCGTCTTTTTCCTTCAAAGATGTTCGAGTCCAGAAGCAATCTCGTCATTCCTTCTTTCTTCTTGTTCATTCATTCACTTGGCAAAATGGTTTTGGTCCTGGGGGTTGAAAGGCAGATTAAGGAATAGACAGTGAGGGTGAGCCATGGGGGGTGGGGTGGGGGGTACTGGTGAGGCGTTTCTAGAACAAGATAGGGTGTGCTGTTCAGTAATCAACAGGACGGACAGGTATCAATCTCGTAAACTTTTGTAATTTTATAAATTGCAGTTTCACTAAAAACAACCACTTGGGACACATAGGAATTTCCATATAGCAGCACTGCTCACTCTCCATTTCTCCTATTTGTGAAATAGCTCCAACGTAAGGTGCATGCTTTTTAATATGCTCAGTAAATGTTTATTGAGCCCTCACCCTAAGCCAGGTCCTGGGCTGTGGAATGTGCAAACGCGATAAGTCTCTGAAGGAAATGTTTTCAGTTTGTCCTTCGATGAATGTACCCTTCCTATAGCAGAGTGGCCGGGAACAGTTCTTATCTGTTAATACTTTAATCACTCCTAGGATTCTTTTCCTTTGGCCTGAAGCCACGCTTCCTTGATAGTGACCTTGTTTTCTCCCTGTCCCCAGCCACATGCAGCTGGTCCAGCCTTTGTCCAGGAGGACCAGCTCGACTGCCCGAGGGGGCCACTGGTTGGAGGCCTTGTGCTGTGTCCTGGGGCCTGACAGATAAGGCCTCTCTTTGGGGACCTCTTCCTGGTACAGCAGGAGCAAACCAAAGGCGGGCAGGCAGAGGGGAGTGCGGGTGGAGGTCCGGGCTGTCCAGGCAGCAGCCACTGGTCCTGTGGGGCTGCTGAGCCCTTGAACTGTGGCCAGTTCCACGTGAACTGTGTCCTGAGTGTAGAAAGCATCTGGCTTCCAAGATCTAATGTGAAAAACAGAATGCAAGATATCTCATTAATAACGTTGAAGTTGATTACATGTTGAAATGATTTTAGTTTGGCTATATTGGGTTAAATATATTACTAAAATGAATTTCCTTTGCTTATTTTTACATTTTATTTTTAATGTGGATACCAGAACGTTTAAAATTACCGATGCGGCTCTCCTGATATTTCCTTGGACTGATGGTCCAAAGGGACTTGGAGGGGTGAGTTTCTTTTTCAGCTGACAGACCTTGTGACCAGCCCAGCTCTGCCCCCTTCTAGAACCTGGCCACCCGGGGACTCGGCACTGGTGGGGCCGGCCAGGAGCGGGTCTGGGCCTGACTTGTGTCGAGTTTACTGTCACTGGACGGTTCTCTCTTGAGTTTAGTCCTGGATGCTTGAGATTCCTGCCCAGCTCGGCCCATCGTCTTCTCCACAGCCTTCGCTATTCAGATTCAAACATTCCACTGAGTCCATTCAGTACCAATTCAGATGCAAGTCCTGGACTTTTATGTTTTATGTGTAAAAGGAGGGGCTCGCCTTAGATGAACACTTTTCTTTACAAAGCTCCTTGATCATGGAAATCTTCCTAGACTGTCAACTTCCGGCCTCGGGTTAACAGCCGCCCTCCTGGTTTTCTCTCCCAAGTCCCCCGTGGCTCACAGTGTCCACCTGGCTTGCCCTGGGACATCGGCTTCTGGCCACCCGCTGTCCAGGATCAGGTCAAGTGTATCCACCAGTACTCCACCACTAGATGCCCAATGGAGACTGGTTGAGAAAATCCTCTCCCACACATGTCCCCTCTTGGTGAATCTTGCCACCTGTGCCTGGCCTGAGTCCACACATCTCGCCTAAGATGTTCTAGAGTGTTTTCTCCAGCTGGTCAGCCACCCACCCAGGCATCCTTCTCTAGCTGACCTCCGGAGAGCTGTCGTCCTCATTCCCGGCAACGGTGCCTGCCTTGTTTGCATCCCTGCTTTCAGAGCTGCCAGCTTTTTTTCCCCTGCATCTTTGAGATGTGTTTCTTTCGCCTGCCTTTTCCATTCTCTGGCCTGCTGTCCTTGGCTGGCTGTATTCCCCGCAGTCACTGGACACACTGCCATGGTCCAGGGCGACCCAGGATACCTCTGCCTCCACATCACCTGCTTTTCCCTGCATCCCAGGCTCACCTCCGTTTTCCTGACTCGGCACTCTGCCTTCTCCTGTGGTCATCCTGGCTCACCAGCTGCTTCTCTTCCTGCCGGTTCCTGGGAGCTCTGCGTGGCCCCTTTGGACCTCATCCTGGCTCTGAACTGCCCTGGCATTTTGTGGATGACACGGAGTTGAGTCAGCATCCTTTCACTCGCGATCACAGCAGGCACGGTGCCTAGGGCCTGCGAGCTTTGCAAAATTGAGTATTTTAAAATCCTGGAAACAAGTATTAGCTCCAAAGTATTATAAAAAAACAAGAAACAAAAAGAAGCCCAAAACCTGAAAAGCCAAAATTGATGGTAACACCCGTGTCGTGTTATGTCAACAAAATATAACTGTCATTTAGTCAGCTGAGAGTTAAGACACAGTTATATAGAAAATCATATTTAACCTGAAATGAGGGTACTTTTTAGTGTTTGGCATGATTCATGGTGGGGCCTCTGGGAGTAAAACATCCCTGAGGTAAGCACTGCTCTCCATGCTTTTGCCTTCTGAGATTCAGACTTCCCCATCTATTTATCACACGCTCCTCACTAAATGGCAGGCCAGGCCTATCACTCATTTTTGAATTCCCAGCACAGGGCCTTTTACACCCAGCTTCAGTGTGCTAAACTTTTATCGCAATTCAGTACGTTAAAAACATAAATAAATAAGGGACATTAAGATACTGCCTGAAGGTTTAAAAGTTTTCTCTTTTTTCTGAAACACTACCATATGGTAGTTTTTAAAACCACTGACATTTATAAACGGACCCCACGTGACAAAAACCCTTAGATGAACTGCTAATAAAAATAATCATCTAGAAGCTGCAAATGTAGTTTGTATCATTTTAGCTTAGATTGTGTGTGGGTCTTTCCTTCCATGGACCCCATGTACTTTATACCACACTGCGTATCTAGAAATCAGTCTAGTTACAGTGTAACTACCGTTATGTGATAATAAATACCTTGGGTAGTAAGATAAAAACATTTCTGGGTTAAAATTTTTTTTAATTGAAAAACAATCCTAAGATAAGTTAGCTACAGGGAACATTTGCTAATATGACGAAGTGAGCCCTGCTGCAGAGCAGGGAGCATTTAAATATAAATCATGTTGCCTCAGCAGGAAGAATGAATTTCTAGGTCTAATCTGGGGGAAGGGATGACTGAAGGATAAATGCATGATTTTTATTTGTAACCACATGATTACTTCAGACAGTTGCACTTTGGAGAATTTTGCTCAAGGAAATGATACTAAATCTGGAGAAAAAGAAGTGCTTGAGGCCCAAAGGCTCTTCATTTGTTTCTTTGTGTGTTTTTAATAATAGCCCCAAATGGCAAACATCTAAATACGGATAAGCAAATACCCCGCTCTTATTTGGTAAGATTTTTAGAGATTATGGTCATGGGAAAATGTTTAAAATATATCATTAAATGAAAACAATTATGAGACTGAAGTGTATGCATGATATGTGTACAAAGATGGAAAATATACCACAGAAAGGAAATCCTAACTCACAAGGACTGTGACATTTTTTTCCATTTTTGATTTTTTAAATTGTGGTTCTGTTCAATTTTATAGTGGACTTATTTCAGTTTAAAAACGTTTAATTATAAATTCTGCACTCCCCCCTCAAAAATTTTATTATTTCATATACAACAAATATATTTCAGCAAATAACTCTGTGTCTCAAGTGGACGTTCTGCTGCCAGGGCTTGAAGAGAAATGAGTGTAAACTAGTAGACATCCCTTCTGTTAAACAAGATAAAGCAATACAAACACTGACATTTTTCCCGAAAGGGGGCTCTTTCAGGCTGGCTTGTAGCTAACGCCCCTGCATCCCAGCAGTGACAGTTCATGTCAGAAACATGACTCGCCCTGTGAAGTCCGGGCACCTCCTAGCCCTGTGGTTATGGTCACTGCCCGAGCCGAACGGAGCAGGACTGCAGGCGCGGTGGCTCAGAATCCTGCCCCAGACTTCACATCTCATCGGTCACTTCTGCAAAAACCTTTAACCTCTCTGTAAACGGTCCCATTTTATTCACCTAAAAAGTGAGACTAGTACTAGGGCTACTTCTTTTTTTTGGCTCCTCTGAGGATTTCATAAATCGCCAATGAGAAAACCTGAAGAAACGCCTTTAAGCTCTATCCAAAAGGCAGAGTCACGAATAAGTCTGCAGAATTCCACAGGGACGGGGGCAGCCAGGTATGAGATGTGAGGAAGTGGTGAGGGATCTGGAAACTCGGACAAATACTGCCTCTAAATGCACTCAAATTCCATCTGGGAAGCACGTCCTGGTTGGATACAATACTGCCCTTCTGGTCCACAGAAATGGAAAGTATTAGACCCATCAAGGCTGTTATTTTCTCTAGCTTTTCAGCTGTTTCTGTTGAGAACTGTCTAAATGAAATAATGCCACATTTCTTCCTTTCCTTATTTTTCTCTTTTGATTGTTGTTTTGCTTTAAATTTTCAGTGAAAATGCTCTAAACCACTGCATTGCTGGTAGACATGGCAGATACAGGCTATGGGCTGAGGTTAGTCCTACGTGCATTTCTTATTGAAAGCTCACACTCCTTATGTTTTATGTACCATCTTAACCATCACAATTTTAGCCTAGCTAGATGTTTATCAATTTTATTGATCTTTCAAAGAATCAGCCCTTGGTTTTGTTGCTTTTCTCTGTTTTGTTCTGTTTATGATTTCATTGATTTTTGCTCCAGTTTTTATGATGTCTTTTCTTCTGCTTGTTTTAGGCCTAAGTTGCTCTCTTTACTCTAGTTTTCTAAAGAGGAAGCTTTGATTATTGGTTTTAGATCTTTCTTCTTCTGGCATATAGGCATTTAATGCTATAAATTTCCCTGTAAGCACTGTGTTTGCTACATTCTGCTCATCTTGATAAGTTATATTTTAATTTTCATTCAGTTCAAAATATTGTTAGTTTCTCTTGAGACTTCTTCTTTGGCCCATGTGTTATTTAGAAGTGTGCTGTTTAATCTCCAGATAGTTGGGGATTTTCCAGCTATCTTTCTGTTATTGACTCCCAATTTAATTCCATTGTGAAGTGAAAGCATACTCGGTATGATTTTTGTTGTTTTTGTTAATTTGTTAAAATGTGTTTTATGGCCTAGAGTGCTCCATGTGAACTAGCAGAATGTGTATTCTGCTGTTGTTGGATGGAATATTCTATGTGTCAAATAAATCAAGTTGATTGTTTAGTGCTGTTCAGGTCAGCTATGTACTAACTGCATTTCTTCTTGCTGAATCTGTCCATTGCTGAAAGGAGTGGGGAAGCCTCTAGCCATAATAGTGGGTTTGTCTATTTCTCCTTGCAGGTCTGTCAGTTTTTGTGTCTGTATGTTGCCACTATGTTGTTAGGTGCATACACGTTTAGTATTTTTATGTCTTCTTGGAGAATTGACTCCTTTATTGTTACATAGTGCCCTTCTTTATCCCTGATGATTTTCCTTGGTCTGAAGTCTGCTTTGTTTGAAATTAACATAGCTACTCCAGCTTTCTTTTATCATTAACGTGTTATGTCTTTCTCCATTCCTTTATTTTTAACCAGAGTCTTTTTATTTAAAGTGGGTTTCTTTAGACAACATATAGTTGAGTCTTGCTATTTTATCCACTCTGAAAATCTCTGACTTTTAACTGGTATGGTTAGACTGTTCACACTTAAAGTGATTATTGATATAGTTGGATTAATACCTACCATAGTTGAAATTGTTTTCTATTCATGACATCTGTTCTCTGTTTTTTTCTCCCCCTTTTTCTGACTTCTCTGGTTTTGAGTATTTTATGTCATTCTATTTTATCTCCTCTATTGGCATATCAGTTATACTTATTTTTAACCTTTTTCAGTGGTTGTCCTAGAGTTTGCTATATATATATAGTATATATATATATATATATGTATGTATTCAATACACATATTTTACTAAACTAAGTCAGCTTTCAGATACCACTACACCACTTGCTATGCAGGAAAGGTGCCTTAGAGCAGGTATTCCTGATTCTTCTCTCCCTGCCCTTATGACTTCACTGTCATTCTTTTCCCTTATCCATATTCTGTAGTCACCCAATGCACTGTTGCTATTCCTGCTTTAAATAATTTTCTTTTAGATCAATTAAGAAAATTAAAAAATGAAACATTATATTTTACCTTCATTTATTTTCTCTCTCTTTCCCTGTGTTTATGTTGATCTGTGTTTCTGACTTATTTTCTTTCTTTCTGAAGAACTTTACATTTTTTATGGTAGATTCCCTCAATTTTTGCTTGTCTGAAGAAGTATTTATTTTTCCCTCACTTTTTTTTTGGCGGTACGTGGACCTCTCACTGCCGTGGCCTCTCCCATCGTGGAGCACAGGGTCTGGACGCGCAGGCTCAGCAGCCACGGCTCACGGGCCCAGTCGCTCCGCGGGATCCTCCCAGACCGGGGCACGAACCTGCGTCCTGTGCATCGGCAGGCGGACCCCCAACCACTGCGCCACCAGGGAAGCCCTTTCCTTCACTTTTGAGGGATAGTTTTCCTGGAAATAGAATTTTAGTTTGGTAGTGGCTTTCTTTCAACATTTTAAATAGTTCACTGCACTTACTTGCTTGTACGGTTTCTGTAGAGAAGTCAGATCTACTTTCTTATTCCTGCTCCTCTATAGGTACAGTGTTTTTTCTCCTTCATTTCTGGTTTCTTTCAAGATTTTCATTTGGTATTTGATTTGTGCAGCTGAGTATGGTATGCCTAGGAGTACATATTTTGGTATTTCTCCTATTTGATGTTCTCTGAGCTTTCTGAATCTGTGGTTTGGTGTCTGTAATTGATTTTGGGAAATTCTCGGCCATGCTTGCTTCAAATATTTTCCTCTTTTTTCTTTTTCTGGTGTTCTAATTACGTATATGTCATATTCTGACATATGCCTATGTCTGTATGTATATTGAAATTTTCCTACAGTTCTTGAATGTTCTTTTATTTATTTATTTATCTATCTATTTATTTATTTATTTCTGTTTGCATTTTAGTTTGGGAACTTTCCTCCTGTTGAAATTTGAAATTTTCCTACAGTTCTTGGATGTTCTCTTCCTTCCTTCCTTCCTTCCTCGCTCCCTCCCTTACTTTCTTTCTTTCTCTCTCTCTCTCTCTCTCTCTTTCTTTTTGGTTTGCATTTTAGTGTGGGAACTTTCTTTTACCTGTCTTCAAGCTCACTGACTTTTCACTGTGCTTACTCTGTTGATGAGCCCGACTAAGGCATCCTTCATTCTTTACAATGTTTTGTTTTCTAGCGTTTCCTTTGATTCTTAAAAAAAAATCCATCTTTATGTTTACATAACTGTGGGTGAAAAATGTCACCTGCCACATCAGTAGACAAAAGATGTTGTGGCCATCAAGCCATCAGCCACTGCAGCCACCACCAACTGTGTACCCTGAGGGGATTTAGGGTGGAGAAAGGTAGGACACTGGCCCTAGATAGCTGAGGTGCACATCAAAGGAATGGTTTCGGGATGAGTCCAGACTCTTATATCTTCCCATACATAGAAAAGTGCTAAATTCATTAACTTGAGATGTCTGTTTTTTCTTTAATTAACTGTAATCTTTTAATGTTCTGAAGACTGGGTTTTTGTTGCAAAACTCCTATGAATCCTGGTTCCTCCCTTACCTCTTCAGAGCAGTCCCTCAGAGTGATTTGAGAGGCTGTCTCCCAGGCTTAAGTCCTCAGAAAATCCTCCAAATAAAACATAATTCTCAACTTTTAGGTTGTGCATTCTTTTTCAGTCCACATAACCCATTGGCTTTGTGTTTTGTCTGCGCTGCCCCAAAAGAACCCTTATTGCATTAACCATAGCTGTTTTAATCCCCTGTGTGATAATTCCAGTACCTGTGTCATGTCTGGGTCTGGGCTTGATGCTTGCTCTGTCTCTTCAGATTGCAATTTCTCTTGCATATGGTATGCTTTGTGGGTTTTTTGTTGATAGCTGAGCATGATGTATTTGTTAGTAGGAACTAAGGTAGAAAGCCTTTAGGGTGAGGTTTTATGTGAATGTTGGTAGGAGCTGAGCTGTGTTTAATGTGTGCTGTAGCTGTAGGTGCCAGAGGCTTCAAATTCCTCTCATGAACTTTTTTGTCTTCCCTGACGTCTTTGTGGTTTCCTAAGAACTTTCCTAAGAACTCATCATTAGAGGGTGTCTGTTTCCTGCAGCCCTCTCACCTGTAATTCACTGTTACCATACTGGTGCCCTGTTAATGGGGCTGTAAGTTGCGAGGCAGGGGAGCATTCTATACTCTCAACATTAAGCCTCAGTCTTTCAGCAGGACAGTGTACCTGGGCTGTGTTCTTCACAAGAGTTTCTTAGCTATTTTGCTCCTCCTTGGGTGAGACAGGGTGAGACAGGACTGGAGTGGAGTCATTGCTGTTCTTCAGGTTCGGTGAGGGCTGCAGAATGGGCCTGTGTTATGTAGACCATCTGGGCATATTTCAATTGGTTACTCTTCCCCTCTCCAAGCTAGAACCAGGAGTGAATTTTCCTGGTTCTTCACTGTGAGAACCTGGTGGGATTCCTAGAGGTCAAACCCACCAAAGCATGGGGGCCTCCTCAAGACTGTGGCCCCTAGTAGTTTCTTTCTCGCTCAGTCTAGTTCATACTCAACTTCTAGCAATTCATGAAAATTACCATGTAGGTGATCCTATCTGTTGTGGCCTAGAGGATTCTCCTTCTGGTGAGCAGATCTTGGCTGTGACTTTGTGACCTCTCCAGATTTCAGGGGATTGGTTTGCCCTGCGCCCTCAGTTTTCTGATGGGTCCAGAAAGTTTCTGATTGTGGGTTTGTCCAGCCCTTTCGTGTGAGAATGGGAGTGACAGCTCTTTATGTGTCAGAGCTGAAACCTCAGGTCTCCACCCTCACAGTTTTCTGCCCACATGTGCTATTCTGCCTTACTCTCCTTTGTTCAATAACAAACCTTGTGAAGGCGTTGGCTGTGAGACTGGAGAGGATATCAATGGAAACCAGGGCACTCAGAACTGCGGTGTGACGCTGGGGAACTTTGTGGGTCTGGGCCTTGACTTTTTAACCTATAAGTGAATGAAACCTCTGTTCCCTTCCAGCTTTGAATCTAACCTTCTCTTCCTTCTAAATTACTCATGATACTTTGCAGGAGATTCTGCGTAGCGTAGGTGTTCAAACTTTTCTTCAGTAGGCTGATAACTTTTTGCCCTTTGAAGTGGAGCATAATTAGCTGAATAACCTTTTCATGGCTAATTTCATTGTTCTGTCATTTATGGGACATGATATAATGGATTTACATATATTAGGCATTTAAATATTTTTGAAAAACGTAATGAATGACTTGAATGGAATTTTTCCAGGAAATATTGTATTTAAATTTTAGTTTTTAAAAATGAAGTGCAAAAGAACCCAGACACAAAGGGTCACATATTGTATTATTCCTTTTGTATGAAGTTCCCAGAATAGGTAAAACCATAGAGACAGAAAGCCAATTTCTGGTTGCCAGGGACTGGTTGGACTGAGAGTGGAGACAAACTGCTTAGTAGGTAATGGGCTCTATTTTGGGGTGATGCGACTTATCTTGGAACTTGATTGAGGTTCTGCTTGTACAACATTGTGAGTGCACTGAATGCACTGAACTGTTAACTTTAAAATGGTTAATTCTATGTGAATTTGACCTCAATAAAAATCATATATAGCACATTAAAAATTCAAAAGTCTAACAGTATAAAAACTTTTACAGTACAAAGCAATTCTTCCTTCTGTCCCAGGCTTTTAACCTTCTGAACCAGATGCACCTGCTATCAGTTTCTTATATACTTCCACACCAGTCCCTCTCACCTCCCTTTTTAAGTGGGAAATGCTGCATATTGCTTTTTTTCTACTTATTTTGGATTTTTCTTTATCAGCACATAAAGATCCACCTTTCTCTTTTTCCGAGCTACATAGTCAAAGGAGTTATTTTCTAAGTTCTTAAAGTTGGTGTGTGTTTTATCTCACCATTCTAAATAAACCATTCTTTCCTGTGGTAATGCCTCTACTATAACAAGGTGCTTAATCTGTGCCTAATTCAGTATCCAGTTGGGTAAATCAATCTGCTCTTTGTGAGCAGGTTTAAACCTAAGAATTAGCTTCATTTTTATGAGTCATTTCTTAGAATCAGGAAGGATGATGGTATTAGCCAAATGCCTTTTATCGCAACAAGATAATTGAAAATCATTTATTTAATTGATAGTTAAGGAGCCAATGAATCTGTTCCATAGCTGTAATTTGACAAATATCTCCATTGCTGAACACCGTGTTTTATTTTCCCCCAGAGAAGACAAATGTGAAATAACTAACTGCAGGACGACTCCAAAGGGATGGCTGTGGGGCCCTCTGTCTCCCAGTGTGTGATGCTATTAGTATACAATACCCGTAGACAGAGATGGCTTTATACACGCCGGACAAGACCTCTATTCATCTTAGAGTCAAACAAATTGCACATACGAAAGCCTCCACTTGCTGTGGCCACAGAAGCTGAACCGAGTAGAACTACACGGATTTTTGAATTAAGAACTTTCAAGCCCAGCAGCAACTGAAAGACAGTTCTTGATTTGGAAATTGAAAGATTGGGAAGAGGTAGAGGGGCTGCCTTTGGATCTCTTTTGAGTACTTGTGTGTATGGAATCGCAGGTAAGTGGGAGGATCTCACTCTGTGAGCTGGAGTCTGTGCTGATAACCAGTGGAGTCTCAATGTCCGTTCAGTGTAGAGACAGACAGGAAGAAGGAAGAGCCTCCACTAACTCTAATCCCTGTGCCCATGGCAGAGCCAGTCCCGCTCTAAGGATTTGCTTCAGGGATCCCTGGAATGCAAAGCAATGGGGCTTTTTGTGGGATTTTAATTCAGTTTGCAGTACGAGATCCTGGGTGAAGCCAAAGAAAAATAACTACTTTCTCTCAATGTGTAGCATCTCATGGGTAATAGACTACATGAAAAATCTTTAGTTCTAAAAACTTAGAGTTATAAATGTAGAAAGTAAAACAAAAAAGTTTAATTAGGAATAAAATGAGGAATAAAATTCTCTGTAGTATAAAGTGATTACTAACTGTTTTTTTCTACATTCTTCTAGAAAAATTTTGTGTGTGTGTGAGTGTATAACTAAAACTTATGTTTGTGAATGGGATTATTATACACATTGTTATGTATTATGCCTTTGTATTTGCTATTATGTCTTAGACATCTCTTCATACCAATGCCTGCAGGTCCAGCTCCTTCTTCACTTATATGAAAGACACCATCTTATTTATTCAGCTTGTCCCTTTTGATGGACATTTAAGTCACTTTCCAGTTTTTATCTTGCAAAGAGTGCTGTGAAGCATTCTGTCATCTGCCCGTTCCCAAAGTGATACCTGGTTATTCCGACACCTGACATCCAGCACCCACTCTGATCACTATCGTTCCTCAGTGCAGCTAATCCTTTTGCTCCTGGTCTTCAGAAATACCTCATCCCCACAGGATCGTCAGCCCTACTTTCTTTTCAGCATTCACTGCCCTCCTTATGTCTTCAATCCTCTTCTTTCTGAAATGTGGCCCTTTCTCCCACTTTAGTAATCACCTGGCAAAACCCATTTTTGGCTAAGTCCATTTTCCTGCTACTGCGTGCCTGCACCTGAGCTGCTGTGTGGCGGTGAGGGAGTGCTCCGCCTGGCCCCCTGCCACCCTAGATCTGACCACAGTGCTCCCTCAGCAGGGCCAAGCAATCCTGCAGTATGTGTATATATATATATGTGGGTGTGCGTATATGTATTACGAAATTCTGAAGGTTTTGAGTGGTTATCGCTAACCCCAGTTTTTTTCTTTTGTTTTTTTTGGCCGTGCCATGAGGCACAGCATGAAGGATCTTTGTTCCCCAAATAGGGGTCGAACCTGTGTCCCCTGCAGTGGAAGCTCGGAGTCTTAATCACTGGACCACCAGGGAATTCCCCCAGTTTTTTTCTAAGCCTGGTTATTTTAGTGATTCCAGCTGTTCTTTGTTTGGTGAATTAATTTAACAAGGAATAATCTTATATATAACTCACTAATAGGACCCATTTATATATTGATGTACATACAGTTGGTGAAATAATTTCTTTAATGCGTATTTTTGTACCAGGTTGGCTTTCTCAGGTTATTCCAAACAGTTGAGACCTTTGTTATTTGATGTAGCATCCCTGTTCCTATAAAAGGGTGAATTTATTAAATTTCTATTGGAATGAAATTGAGATTCCAGAGGAGCACAGACTTAGGAAACAAGAAGCCTGGTCCTAGGCTGTGGTGTGTCATATTTCTTCCAGTGACAAAAAGTAATGTTTTTTATGTTTAATCACCCAGGAGAGTAATGTGTGGGCATAAAAGTTCCTATCAATTCTGATCTCCTTGAGAGCAGGATCATGGCAGATCCGTTTTTGTATCATTCCTACCCAGCATCTCAGCAGATGGTAGGAGTGCAAAGAAAAGGTTAATAACTGATAAATGTTTACTATAGGTGTTTCTGCTAAAACCCAGTACATATATTCCCAGTTCTCTGCAACACCAGCACTAAAAATAGCAGGGCTTGTGGGGACCTAGGATGGGGACTGACCGATCACAATCTGTGCAGCTCTGTAAGCAGAGCTCTGTGAAGGGCACTGTTTCATACCTGGAGGATTGAGCCAAGGCTGGAGGTGGCCACCACTTCCACGAAACATGTGATTGAAGAACCACCGTGGGAAACACTGCAGCACTTTAATACTTTAACCCCGGCTTGTTTGTGGAGCCCAGGCAGTGCCAGCGTAAGGCAGCCCCCAGAGTGGGGCTCTGGAAAGTGGGCAGGGGTTTTCCGACCTGCTGGCAGCCTGAAAACACACAGGCTCACAGCGCAACCTCCGGGCAGAGAGCTCTGCGTGCAGCCTCTTTTCATGAACATTTTTCTAATGTAGCTAAAAGTCTTCTGTTGTCACTGCAGCAGCTCACCGAGAGCTTTTCTTTCTTGCTGAAGATTATAGTTCTATTTACTGGCTCTTCGTACCTGGGAAAAATGGCAGAAACATGTAGTAAAGCAGACTTTTGTATTATCTTTTGTTTGAAGGATTCTTACTGATTGCCAAGTACAGGCAGAGAAAAGATGTGCAAAACACAGGGTCATATTTTCTGAAGTTGGTACCTTGATGCTTCAGGGCAGAGGAGGAGCTTCCTGCAGGTGGACAGGGTTGCTCTGTGCAGGGACCAGATGACGGGCGGGGGTAGCTCAGAGGTTTCAGCCTCCACACTGAAGGCTGTAGGCTTTGGGAGCTGGTCAGGAGCACTGCAGGAAAACTCACTTGCTCAGGCCACACGTGGGCAAAGCTTGCCATTTTAGTAAAAGCACAGGGAGGAAGCGCTAGCTCCAGAGGAGATGTGGATTTGTCCATTGGGATGTATCTCACGTCTACTCCGATGGAAACATCTGCTGCTCTCGGATGCCCTACTTTGAAGTGACTAGAAAGACAGAATTGATTTTGTTCTTTGCTTCCTGACCATAGATGCCTAAAAATAAGCCAAGTTCAGATGCTGGTGTTGCATTTCTGATGAGAAGATGCTGTACTTGAGGAGAGAGAAACTTGGGAAATTCTGAAGTTATTATGCCTTTACATTTTTTCCAGTTGATATATTTCTTTTTCAATAATAGTTTCATTGAGATGTAACTCATATAGTATAAAATTCATCATTTTGAAGTATAAAATTCAGGGGTTTTCAGCATATTCACAGAGTTGTACAAGCATCAGCATCATCTAACTCTAGAACATTTTCAGTTCCCTCCCAAATCCCTGATCCAATGGCCGTCGCTCCTTACTCTGCCTTGGCTCAAACCCCTGGAAACCATGAATCTACTTTCTGTCCCTCTGGATTTACCTGTTGTGGATATTCCATATACATGTTTTCTTGCAGTTTGTAGCCTTTTTGGTCTGACTTTTTTTTTTTTTTTTTTTTACTTAGCATGATATATTCATAGTTCATCCTTATTTTCAAATCCGTTCTGTGGACATACCACATCTTGTTTTCACATTCACCAGTTGATGGACATTGGGGCTGTTTCCACTTTGTGGCTGTTTTGAATACTGCTGCTATGAACATACATGTACAGGTTGTTTGTGGACATTTGTTTTCCATCCTCTCGGGTGCATACCTAGATGTGGAATTGCTGGGCCATATGTGACTCTGTGTTTAACCCTATGAGGAGCTGCCAAACTATTTCCCAAAGCAGCTGCCCCACTTCAGTTTCCAGTAGCAATGTGTAAGTGTTCAGAATTCTCCACACCCACACCCATGCTTGTTATCTTCTGTCTGATTCTAGTCATCCTAGTGGGTGTGACGTGGTATCTCATTATGGTTTTGATTCGCATTTCCATAATTGAATAACCATGTTGAACATTTTTAAATGTGCTTATTGGGCATTTGGATATCTTTTTTGGAGAAATGTTTATTCCGATCTTTTGCCCATTTTTTAATTTGGGTTATTTGTCTTTTTATTGTTGATTTGAATGTGTTCTTTATATAATCTGGATACAAAGTCCTTACCAGGTACATGACTTGTATATGTTTTCTCCCTTTCTGTGGGTGATGTAACTTTATTGATGGTGTTCTATAACACACAAAACTTTGCAATTTTGGTGGAGTCTCAGTTTATCTAACTTTTCTTTTGCTGTTTGTGCTTTTGGTGACATATCTAAGAAACTAGTACGTAATCTCAGGTCACAAGGATTTACTCCTATGCTTTCTTCTAAGAGTTTTATAATTTCTGCTCTTCCATTTAGGTGTACAATCCATTCTGAGTTAATTTTTGTGAAAGGTGTAAGGTCTGTGTAGAGATTCATTTTCTGAATGTCAGTATCATTTGCTGAAAAGCCTATCATTTACCCTCTGGGTTGTCATGGCAGTCTTGGCGAAAATCAATTAACCATAAATGTATGGGTTTATTTCTGGACTGTCAATTCTAAGCCATTGCTCTCTATGTCTTTCCTTATGCCAGTATCATACTCTCTTGATTACAATAGTGTTTTTTTTTTTTTTGACATCCAAAAGTGTGAATTCTCCAACTTTGCTTTTCTTTTTCAAGGTTCTTTTGGCTATGTGAGATGTCTTGGATTTCTGTATGAATTTTAAGAACTGCTTGTCAATTTCTGCAAAAAAGAAAGCTGAGAATTTAATAGAGATTGCATTGAATCTGAAGACCTATTTGGGGAGTAGTGCTGTCTTAACAATATTGTCTTCCAACCCATGAGCACAGGATGTCCTTTCTGTTTACTTAGTTTTTAATTTCTTGTAATGATATATTGGTAGTTTTCAATGTACAAATCTTGCATATCTTGTTAAATTTATTCATAAGTATTTTATTCTTTTTGATTCTGTTCTGGTGCTCTTCTAACAGCATGTTATTTATCCATTGTACCAATTTCTGCCTTTTGATTGGAGCGTTTAGACCATTTAGTGTAACTACTGATAAGATAGAATTTATGTCTGCCGTTTTGCTTTTTTTCCTTATGGATCTTATGTCTTTTGTGTTCCTTTATTCCTCCATTTTGCCTTCTTTTGTGTTAGTTTCTAGCATACCATTTTAATTCTGTTGTTCATGTCTTATACATTTTTCAGTTGTTTTGTTAGTGGTTGCCCTGGGGATTACAGTTAACATAATCTTGCCTTATGTTTAAACTTTTCTATGGCCCTAAACCTCTGCCTGTAGGAGTCCCACTGGGGCAAACCTGAATGGCTGTGATTGGAAAAGGAGGCGACAGAAATGGAGACCCAGGGACACATTGTTATCTGAGAATTTTCTGTGTTGGTAGATTTATCTGTTAACTTCTTTGTGGAATTTGATTACCTATACCATAAACCTTAGTTTCTTCTCTGGTGGTACCTTCCAAATGTTGATCAGATTAGATTTCTAGTAGTTATATCAATAGCTTTCCCCCTTGGGTTGGGGATTTGAAAGGCTGATGTTGGGTTCTAAATCAGCACAATCATCTTTGCTGCCCCCTGCCACCCCCCAACCTGGTCTCTAAGCTCCTGTGCCCTTCTCCTGCTCCCCAGGTGTTCACCCTGCTGAGTCTGATATACTCCCCATCCCCCAGGTCTGCAGGGACCCCAGTGCCAGAGATCTTCCCCCACTACTCCAGATGGGCAGCCTGTCATGAGAGGGAGGGCCAGCTGAGCACATCAGGACACCAGGATTTGGCCAGAAGACCGTTCCTCTCCTCCCATCAGGACTTTTCAAAGGTAACTTTGACATTGGAAAATGAAAGCTTGAAAACCTTCATTTATGTCTTCTTGGTGGGCTCTCAGGCCATTGTTGGGAAAGACCCCAACCTGGATGGGTTTTTCTGTACCTCTTAAACCACACCAAATAAGCAATTGCCTAGTTTGCTTCCCTTGAATGAGTTTTGAGGATGGTCTTCAACATATTATGTTAAGCGGTTATAGTAATTAATATGTTACAAAGGCTACCACACGGGTCCTCATTTTCTGCTTTTAACAAGCTCATGAGGCTCCTATTGCTAGTCCGGTTTTGTAGACCAGGAAACAGGTTTAGAAGATCAAAGTGACGTCCCTAGGGTCTCAGTGATTCATTAAGTTGTCCAGAACATATGGATTGAGCAGCCGTATTGCGCCAGGTGCTGTTCTAACCCAGGACCCACGGTGAGCACAACGGACGCAAACTTCTCTCATGGAGATTCCAGGTTGGGGGGGGGGGCGTGTGAGTGGAGGGTGGGGACAGGCACCAAGAGACTGACCACCATGTGAAGAAGTAAATTTCATGTCTCATTCCCAGGCATAAGTGTTGTGGAGAAAATAAAAAGCTACCAAGTTTAGAGGGGTGGAGTTTTAAATGGAGTGCTCCGGGAGGTCTCATAAAAAAGTCAACATTTGAACGTGGATTTAAGGAAGTGTGAGAATTAGCCATTTAACCGACTGGGACAAGAGACTTGGAGCTAGAAGAAAAGGTGGGTGTGAAGGCCCAGAGTCCAGTCTGTGCATCGCAGCACGTTGGGGGAACACCGAGAGGCAGGGGAGCCAGCAGAAGCAGTGAGTCGGGCGGCGGGGTCAGACAGTGGTCAGGAGGTAACAGAAACCTGTTAGCATCGCGGGCTATTGGGGGGAATTCTAGGCTTTACGATGGGAAATCAGTGCAGCGTTTTAGGCAGAGGAGGGACGGGATCCATTTTGATAGGCTCATTCTGGTATCAGTGTTGAATGATGGGGGGTAGACCAGGAGACCACTTAGAGGTCATTAGAGAAATCCATTGTAGTAAGTCAGACAAGAGATAATTTGGTGGCCTGCGCCACTGGTAGCCGTGGAAGTAGGGAAACGTGGTCACATTCTAGATATATTTTGAAGAAAGAGCCTTTACGATGTCCTGCCAGAATGGGTGTGGGGTTTGAGAAGAAGGGAAAGTCCATCATGATGGCAGAGATTTTAGGTTGTGCAACTAGAGGGAGTTGTCACCACCTGAGATGGGGAAATCTGCAGGGTGGGGAGGGTTTGGTGCCAAAAGAGGTTAGAAGTTCAGTTTTGAACAGGTTGAGTTTGAGATTATAAGACCCCCCCAAATGGAGATGCTGAGTGGACAGGTATATCCACATCCGATAGTTGAAGATGGTGATCTGAGCTGGAGGTACAACGGGGGTCTTTGGCCTGCAGTTGGGATTTAAAGGAATAAGGTCAGTGAGATCCTAGTGAGAGAGGAGTTCTCAGGATTGGGCCCTGGAACATTCCGGCTTTAGGAGGAGCAAAGGAAGTGGGACACCAAGAGGCAGCCCCCGGAGAGGGAGGGGAAATCCAGGGGTGCGGCATCTCGGAAGCCACATGAAGTCACTTCAGAAGGAGGGGATGATGAGCTGTGCGCAGCTGTGGATGGGCCAGGTGAGGCGGAGACCGGAATTGACTCTTGGATCAGTGCCACGCGGGTCATTGGTGCCTTCGGTGAAAACAGCAAAATGTCATGTGGGTCTGGTGACTGTGGCAACCGAGGGAAAGATGGAGGGAGAACTCTGAGACCGAGATTGTTGACGGCAGTTTGGAGGTTTGCTGCAAAGGGGAGCCGAAAATGGGGTGGTACCTGGTGGGGTGAGTCAGGCCAAGAGAATTCGTTTTGAGTTGGAAGCATTAACATTATTTATACGCTGATGGGAATGATTCAGTAGAGAGTAAAAAGTTGATAATATAGGACAGAGGGTTGCTGGAAGCATGTCTTGAGTGGGTGAGGGAGGTGCGTTCGTGTACAGGTGGAGTTGTTTGCTTCAGGCAGAGCACAGATAGTTACTGGTGGGGGACGGACTAAATGACAGATACATGGGGGCCGAGGTAGTGCTCAGAAGAGGAGTTTTCTTCTGAGCGCTTTTCTTTTCTTTGTGAAATAGGAAGTAAAGTCACCAGCTGAGAGAGCCATGGTGCAGGAGGGCTTGTAAGTTTGGGGAAAAAGGGAAGGAGGTGCGGAGTGATCACCTGTTAGTCGTAAGAGTCCACCTGTACTCATCAGTGAGATTGTGTGTTTTTCTAGACAGTTCAGCTGTGGAGTTGAGGGCACACACACACACAATAGCTCAAGAATTGAATTATGGAGAACTGTGAGTCTGTTTCTCTTTTGTAAAAAAGTTCATTTGTATCAATTTTTAATTATATTTCACATATACATGATATCATATGATATTTGTCTTTCTCTGTCTGACTCACTTCACTTAGTATGATAATGTCTAGGCCCACACACATTACTGTATATAAAATAGATAACTAACAAGGACCTACTGTATAGTACGGGGAACTCCACTCAGTATTCTGTAATAACCTATATGGGGAAAGAATCTGAAAAAGAATGATGGATACATATGTAAGTATAACGGATTCATTTTGCTGTCCACCTGAAACTAACATACATTTGTAAATCAACTGTACTCCAATAAAATTAAAAAAAAAAAGAATCGAATTGTCATTTGGCTGAGCAGAGAGGGACAGATTGACAGGGGTGGCCCAGCAATAGCATCTGCAGGAGAGAGATGGCCCAGGTCACCTGGAGATTGCCACGGTGACTTGAGGACAGAGGACATCGGTCGTGAGGAGGTTGGGCTGAGCGATAGGGGAATTGGAGGTGCAGGAGAAGGGCCAGAGCTGTCTGGCCGGGGACACTGGAGGGAATGGCTGGGGAGACCAGAGGTGGTGGGCTGACCGTGTGCCTGAACCTGGGGATTTGGGGTGCTTTCGGGAACCTAAATTCCAGCGTTCCTTGCCCCGAGCCTCAGGTTGTCATCACCCCACTTTGCCTTTTCACTGCCTGCCCTTTATTTTTTAAATTTTTTTGGCCACACCTCTAGGCTTGTGGGATCTTAGTTCTTAGACCAGGGATTGAACTTGTAGTGAGAGTGCGGAGTCCTAGCCACTAGGCCACCAGGGAGCTCCCTCACTGCCTGCACTGTGAAAGGGCCTGCTCGAGAACTCTTGTTGAATCCCGAACCAGATACCGATATTACCAATGTTCCTCTGGTAATACTGGGAATATATTGCTAATTTCTTACCAACACATTTCTTTGCTGAGGCAGAGGGAGGCCTGCAGCCAGCTCATCAGTGCAGTAAAGACACAGGAAATGTGACAGCTGACATTTGAAGCCGCCCTTCCCCTTCTTCATAGGCCTTGGACACTAAGAGGATTTTTCTTTTTCTTTTTTTTTTTAACCTCGACTTTAACGTTTTAGGGTTACTGCATCCCTCTCTGCAGTACATTTGCTGGTCCAGAGACAGAGTTCCCTCAGGTATGAGGAAAACATGAAAGCACCCTGGAATAAATGCACTGCAAGGCCAAGTGGAATTGTGCATTCTTTCCTGAATCTGCCCACTCCCACCTCCCAGGACGTTCTGCTTGGGAATCTGTCTCCAGCAAATTCCAAGAGCTGAAATGGCTTCATAGTTACAAAAGATTCATGTTGAAGAAGCCAAAATACCAGAAAATGGCATTCCAGCACAAGCAAAGATATTTTTAAATGGTTAGGTTTTATAAAGAGACACGGCCTCCGTTGGATATAAACCACCCCCAATTCACACTTCTGTCATTGACATAGCTATATCTAAAAGATAGTTTCATTTTTTCTTTTTCTTTCTTCCCCCAGTGGAGAATGTCATTGGTAAGAAAATAAATCTTCTGTTAAGAAACTTTAACTGAGCCTTGGCCTTGACTCAGCCTTGGGAATGGCCGGCATGTGGAGAGCTGCAGCTGGGACAGCTGGGCTCAACCCTGCTCTTGGCTGGTGAAGCTTTAAGGCAAAGGTCGTTTAAAACTCTAACTAGAATTGAAAATATCAATACCCTGCTTAACTTCTCATGGTTTTGGAGTGGCTGAGGTAGTTACACGAGCAATATTTTTAGAAATAGAAACACTTAGAGATGCTGTTCTGAGTTGCTATGGTGGAAGGCCCTGTTCAAATAAATCTTAATGACCACATTTTCCACATTTGTCTCAATTGCAGTTTCTTTGTTTTTTAATTAAAAAAATTTGTTTGTTGTTCTTTTTTTTTGTTTTGTTTTGAGAGCTATATGTGCTATCCTCTAAGCCCTGCTGTCAAGTCAGTATTTCCTGGGTAAGTCTCCGTGAGCATTCTCGGTGTTTCCACATCCCAAAGTGCAGAGGCAACGAGAACCACTGATCAAGGAGAAGCAAGTGCCTGTTCCCTGGGGCAGTGTGGACTTCTCTAGACAGCCAAGCAGCAGACACTTAATGAGCATCTATTATGTGCAAGGTCATGTGCTTGGGCCAAGAGGGATGGAAGAGTAGACACGGGGCGGGTCTCTGCTGTTATGTTTTCCTTTGACTAATGTTAACAGGCAGGTGTGGAACGCCAATTCCCAAAACTTGAGCGCGGGACAGAGCAGAAGTGAGGCTGTGAGAAGTGGGTGCTGAGTACTAGATCCCTTCACGGCTGAGACATGTCTGAGTGGAGAAGAGAGAGGGACAGAGATGAGAAGGCAGTACGGAAGGCCACTCGGGCTGGACCCTGCAGGTTTGGAGTTAGACTCTTTCCTGTGACTGGTCGGGAACCATTATGATTTGCTAAGGGTAGTGATAGGATTTTTTTAAAAAGTGATTTGCACAGATTCATTGGGCACTCTTGTGCTCCTAATACAAAGAAAAGATGGAAAGCAGGGAGAACAGTCAAAAGGAAAAGTTCGATCATGTGGCTTAACAAAATTAATGGAATATTTTCCCCCGATATAAAAAATGCAGTACATTTTTGATTATTCCCCAAAGCCTAAGAACAGAGCTTCACAAACACATGCAAGCACTTTTACCAGAGCAATATCATCCTTTTATCATACTTATGATGTTAGCTACATTTAGCATGGCTTGATTAATATCAGTGAGGAAACCTTTAGTATCTAGTCATTATCATGTATTGAAAACTGCATAGCATAATTGAATTATCTCAATCTCATTTTAATCCTGAATTTACTTATTTTAATGGCTGACTTTATGGGTGTATTCCATAATTTATCTATCATCTATATATAAACACACTTATCTGAATTTAAAAACAAGGTAAAATCTTTCTGATAGAAAGGAATTCTCATTGGCTCATTGGTTTGACAGTGAAAACTGTCTTCATCTCTTAAGTTATTGGAAGGAGCTAAATATGCAAATAATATGGACAAACATATAGTTGAAACATGGTTATAATAAAATCATGTATTAAGGTATTTTCTATGGAGAGGTGCATTAAAATGAATGTATTTTTTCTCAATTTTTTTTTCTGAGTGTATTTGTTTAAACAAGGGGCCTCTATAGTCAGCATGTTGTACATTAGATCCTCAGATCTTATTCATCTTATAACTGAAAGTTTACACTCGTTTACCAACCTCTGCCTATTTCCCACACCCTCCTGCACCTGGCAACCACCTTTCTACTCTTTGCTGTTTCTCTGAGTTTTACTTTCTTTCCTTTTTTTTTAGATTCCACATGTAAGTGATATCGTGTGGTCTTTTTCTCTGTCTGGCTTATTTCCAGACAGAGAAATAGCCTCTAGGTTCATCCATGTTGTTGCAAATGGCAGGGTTTCCTCTTTCTTTGAGGCTGAATAATAATAATAATAATAATAAATACACACACACACACACACACACACACACACACACACACACGCATATCACGTTTTCTTTATCTATTCGTCTGCCGACAGACCCTTAGGTTTTTCCATACCTTGGCTGCTGTGAATAGAGCTGCAGTGAACATGGGGGTGCAGATATCTCTTTGAGTTCATGATTTTGTTTCCTTCGACATATATCCAGTAGTGGGATTGCTAGATCCCATGGCAGTTATATTTATAATAATTTGAGGAACCTCCATACTGTTTTCCATAGTGGCTGTACCAGTTTACATCTCCATCATGTGCCCAAGGGTACCCTCTTCTCCACATCCTTGCCAGCATTTGTTAACTCTTGTCTTTTTGATAATAGACATCCTAACAGGTGTGAGTTGACATCTCCTTGTGGTTTGATTTGTGTTTCCCTGATGAATGGTGATGTTGAGCATCTTTTCATGTACCTGTTGGCCATTTGTACATCTCCTTTGGAGAAATATCTATTCAAGTTCCTTGTCCATTTTAAAATTGGATTATTTATGCTTTTACTATTTTTTAAAATAAATTTATTTATTTATTTTTGGCTGTGTTGGGTCTTCGTTGCTGTGCGTGGACTTTCTCTAGTTGAGGCGAGCAGAGGCTACTCTTCATTGCAGTGCACGGACTTCTCATTGCGGTGGCTTCTGTTGTTGCGGAGCATGGGCTCTAGGCGCACGGGCTTCAGTAGTTGTGGCACATGGGCTCAGTAGTTGTGGCTCGCAGGCTCTAGAGTGCAGGCTCAGTAGTTGTGGTGCACGGGCTTAGTTGCTCCATGGCATGTGGGATCTTCCCGGACCAGGGCTCGAACCTGTGTCCCCTGTATTGGCAGGTGGATTCTTAACCACTGCGCCACCAGGGAAGCCCTGTACTTTTACTATTGAGTTGTATGTGTTCTTTCTATATTTTGGATATTAACCCCTTATCAAACATAGGATTTACAAATATTTTTTTTTCCCATTCTGTAAGTTGCCTTTTCATTTTGTTGATGGTTTCCTTTGCTGTGTGGAAGCTTTTTTGTTTGATGTTTACTTTTTTTGTTTACATTGCTTTTGTTGCCTTTGCTTTTGGTGTCAAATAAAAAAAAAATCATTGTCAAGGCTGGTGTTAAGGAGCTTACTGCCTAGGTTTTCTCCTAGATTTATGGTGTAAGATAGGGGTCCAGTTTCAGTCTTTTGCATGTGACTATCCAGTTTTTCGAACACCATTTATTGAAGAGATTATTCTTTCCCCATTGTATATTCTTGGTGTCTTTGTTGAAAATTAATTGCTCCTATACATATGGGTTTATTCCTGGGATTTTTATTATGTTTTGTTGATCTATGTGTCTGTTTTACCCAATACCATACTGTTTTGATTACCATAGCTGCATCATATAGTTTGAACTTGAGAAGTGTTCAGCTTTGTTCTTCTTTCTCAGGATTGCTTCAGCTATTCATGCATATTAAAAAAAATGATATACTGAAAATTACATTTTTTCAACTGTTGCTACTTTATTTTAAAAAGGCAATATTTCCAATATGCCAGAAGCTACATATTCTGCAACTATTTAAAATTCTTCTATAATTTTTAATGGCAACTGAGGAATGTGCTAAAGGCCTGTGTACTCGTAAAAGGTTATTTTTGGCTATAGCCCAGCCCCCCTCCAACAAAACCAGAAAATCTCTGCTTTGTGCCACACAGAGCAAATTCAGGGCTTTGTGGAGTGGTAGGAAGTGATGGACACAGGGCGTCAGAAGACAGGTCTAGGCCCAGCTTCACCACTAACTGCCCAGTGCAGCTTGGGAAAGTCACTGACGTCTCAGAGCCTGGATATTTTCATAGCAAAACGGGAATGACAGCAATGCTTCCCTACCTGCCCGGAAGTCCTTGTGAGGATCAGATGTGCGTGAAGGATGGGGACATTTCTCATGATGTGTAAACAACTTTCAGCTCTTATTTACTGGTTAGGAACCAAATGCAAATGAAATGACCACCTGCAGCCTCCTCTGGGACCTGAGGGAAGGGGCAGTGAGGGTAGTGTGTGTGCAGGTGGGGCTGGACCTTGGGACCACAGAAGATGCAAACAAGATGACAGGAAGCACGTTGCTCACAGCTGTGAGGAGGGCTAGGCATTCCCGCAGTCATGCGCGTTTTGTTCTCTGAGGAGGGATATTCTGATTACTAGGGAGGGCTGCAGGAATTTGGAGGATCTGGCTAAGGGATGTCTTCCAGCACAGCAGGGAGAAGCCACAACCCTAGAGAGTTTGATTTACTCTCTGGCTTCTGAAGCCACTGTCCAAATGTCTAGGGAGAGATGAGGTAACTACTGATGGCTGCTAATAGCTGTCGTTGGTATATCGCTTTGGAGTTCTTACATGAACCTCCATGTGCACTGTGTACTGTTATTAGCTTACACAGCTCTCCTGTGATTATAGCTATTGTTCTTCTTACTGTCCAGCTGAGAAAACTAAGACTGAAAGCAACTTGTTCAAGATGATGCAGCTGGAAGTTGGTGGTGGAGCCCAACAAAGCCAGGACACCCAACTTCCAGATCTCACTTGACCTTTCTGCCTGATAAAGAAGGTTTTGTATGCACTCTCAGCACCAGGAAAGCAGGGAGGATTAGGAAGTCTGGGAGAACATCTTGGTTCAGAAATTTCAGAAACAAAGTTATTTAAGTTTTTTTTTTTTTGCTAGATATGGTTAACTTTACAAGAAACTTCCAAACTGTTTTCTACATTGGCTGTAACATTTGGCAGTCCCATGAGCAATGTATTAGAATGTCAGTTCCTCTGCATCCATGCCAACAGGAAGTTATTTAGGTTTGCAAGACATCTTGAGTGCCAGCAGTAACTACC
This sequence comes from Orcinus orca, assembly GCF_937001465.1. Lineage (NCBI taxonomy): Eukaryota > Metazoa > Chordata > Mammalia > Artiodactyla > Delphinidae > Orcinus > Orcinus orca. Next base: position 86,985,233 of record NC_064571.1, on the reverse strand, counting down.
CAGCTATGGGAGAGGCCATATATATTGAAATGTGATGAATTATTTGCGGAGTTTTGGAACATCACTGTGAAGTCCATTAGTGGGCGGGGTTGGTGTGGTGAGGGAAGAGGCCAGTTGGGCTCTGGGGCATCCATCCCTAGAAGTATTAGGAAGTGTAGGCTGTATAAGATGACCACAGGGTACTTTGTAATTGTGTTCTGGATTCTCTCTGCTCAGTTCAAGTTCAACACTGTGGTGCAAGCTGAAGTGAACACCAGAGAGTGTACTCTTATCACTAATATCCCCCAGAAAGAAAATCAAATGAATCAAATGAATGGGGTTTTGAAACATCAGAATGAAGAGCAGACTGTGACTTCTCCACTGTGTGAGTGAGTGAACTGAATGTGAGGATTGACAAGAAGCAGGATGTTTTGTGTATAAATTGCTCCAAGATGGGGAAAAAAATCGTATTTCATAATCTTTGAAGAGGGGGCTAGCCAGGGGAAAACATTTCATCGTCCTTTTTCCCCCATTTTTAGGGAATCAAAAAGCTTCCAATAGAATAGAGAAGAAATTACAAGTACATAATCTGAGGAAGGTTCTTATTCTTTTATAGGACAGGACCCAAAGGATGTCCTCTTTATTGAAAGGATCATGAAATCTGTAGACCTTAAGAGCTGGTATTGGAGTTGAATCTGGACTTCTTGCGCCCAGAGCTGCCTCCCTGGCCGGGGCAATGGAGGCGTGGGATTGGGGGGCGGTGTGGGCATGGTCCAGGACATCCGTTCAGAGAGCTGGCCCCCAACTCAGCCCGGACATCCTTGTTTTCTTTAATTTCATTGATGATGAATCAACAATGAGCTTTCTGAATCCAATGAGCTATTGTTGCTCATAACCACCAAATTCGAGTTCCTAAAGCTTACCAATTAAGCTGGGTACTTAATTTTTTAAATACGTATATGCATGTAGTAAAATTATTAAAATATAGACAGGTTATTAAATACAAATGTAAATGCTTCATCTCTTTGTCCTCCCCAGAGGAAACCACTATTGATTTTTATTTTTTTTATTTTTTTTAATTTCCCCATCTAGAAAATTTAGTACCCATGAAAAGATACTCATTTTAAATCTGAACCAGATTAGACAACACCATTCTAAGCAGATCTTTTAAAGAAATGTGCAGATCTTTTAAAGTCGGATCCAGTACATACAACACTTTATGTATGTGAGTTATGAAGCATAATTAATGAATATCCATGAACCTATCTCTTAAACAAAAATATCATTAACACTGTGATATTGATGTCGACATTTTCCTCTATCTGACTGCTTTTCCCCGCACTATCATTTAATCTTCCCTTGCTATTTTTGGTAGTCTGTACTCCTAAAAGTATATATAATGTTACTCATTAAAAATTGTGTCATGCTGTTGTTCAGTGTTTTGTTTCTAAGATTTAACCATCTTGTTCCGTGTAGCTATATTTATTCATCTCGCTTACATAATATCTGATAAGGTTAACATCCATGCTTCCTCCTGTCAGTGGGTGTTTGAGTTATTTTCAGTCTTTTACTGTCACAAAATACTCTATTTATATTCTTGCACATATATCTCTGCTATACGTACACTATTTTTTTTCCTTGGTTATATACCTAGGAGGAGAGTTTGGGCCTGAAGAAAGGCTAATTCATGACCAACTTTACAAGAAAATGTCCTGGTGATTTCCATAGTGATTATACCACCAATGCACATTGCCATCAGCAGTGAATAAAAGTGTCCTTTAAGATTCATGTCTGCCTTATCCCAACACTTAGTGTTATTGGAATTCTTAATTTTTGACAAATTAATAGTGAAGTGAACTTAATGTACCAATAATATTGAGCTTCTTTTCACATATTTAATTATCATCTGTTTCATCTATTGTAAAAGGACTGTTCATCTCCTTGTTCTAGTTTCCCAATGGGTTGTATATTGTTTTTCATTGATTTGAAAGCATTCTTTATATATTCTGAAGATTCATACTGTTAAAAATATTACCTTCTATTTTGTGCCATATATTTTCACAAGGTGCTTTTTGATGAACAGAAGTTCTTGATTTTAATGTATCCAACCTTGGCCATTTATAGTTAGAGCCTTTCATTTAAGATATTCTTCTGTATCCCAAGGTTATAAGTTACTCCCTTATTTTCTTTTATCAGTTTTACAATTATTTGGAATTAATTTTTGTGTGTGATAGAAGAATCCAGGATTATTTTTATCCAAAAAGAATAATAATTCTCCTAGTACCACTTATTGAATAATCCTTTTTTTCTATTGATCTGGGATATACAGTCTGTAATATATTGAGTTTCCCTAAGTGCATGGGTTTGTTTTTCTGTGTTGTCTCTATTTGTATGTTGGTTAATTTGCCCACCTCTGTATCAGTGCTGCCTGCTCTTAATGACTGTAGCTCTCTACGAAGTCTTGATATTTGGTCCTTTCATCTTTTCCCTCTTATTGGGTGATGTTTGGTTGTACGTGGACTTTTGCTCTTCTATAGAGATTTTAGAGTTAGTTTATGAAACAGCAATAGCATCAATAAAAACAACAAAACCTGTGGGGAATTTGCTTGGATTGCAGTCAATCTATACATCAATTGAGAAAAAATTGACTTTTTTTGATATTGAGTTCTCCTATCCATGAACATTGTGTCAGTATCCATATATTTGCCTTCACAAATGTTTTTTGGGAAAGCTTTATACTTTTCTGTAGATAGATCTTACTCATTTGCTGTATGCTCTTAGGTACATGTGACATGTTTGTTTGTTTCCAGCCACCTCAGTTTTGGGGTGCCTTCAGAGATGGCGTCTTTGCTGGAGGATAAAAGTGTAATTGATATCTATACATTGATCTTGCATCCAGCCTCTTAACTCAACCTTTAGTATTTCTAATATTTTGTCTATGGATCCTCCTATATGTAAAAAGCCATTTGTGAATAATTAAAGTATGGTTTATTCCTTTCAATTCTCACATTTTCTTTTTCCTGTTTTCCTTGTTTGAGTTAGGACCTCCAGTACAATAATGAATTGGAGCAATAGAAGATAGCCCTTCATTGTTCTTAATCTTTATAAGGAGTGTTCTAATTTGATTAAGAATGTTGTTTGCTATCACTTTTTTCCCAAATACCCTTTATTAGGTTAAGGAAGTTCCCTTATGTTTCTGCTTTACAGTTTTGTTTTCTGCTTTTATTCGTAAGTATATGCTGAGTTTTATCAAAGGCTGCTCTGCATCTATTAGGATGATCGCATGATTTTCACTGTTTTCCTATTACTGTGTTATCTTACACGTATGGCTCATTCCGAGGTAAACTCTCTTCTATGCCTAGGATAAATCTAGCTTGTTCGGCTTTACTTTTTTCCCCCTAAATACATGCCTGATGCACATCTGGATTCTATTTGCTCTTATTTTGTTTTAAATTTTTGTTTCTTTACTCATGAGTAAGTTTGGCCTCTATTTTTCCTTTCTTTAACTGCTTTTTGTCTGATTTAAAGAGGATTTTTTTTTCTATTTTTCTATTTCTTGCAAGATTTTCTGTGTGATTTGAATTATCTGCTCTTGAAATTTTGGTAGTACTCAGCTAAAAACAAGAACTTGTGCTTTCCTTGTTGTAAGATTTTTATCTATTTAATTTTTTTGAGGCTTTAAAAATGATCTGAATCCCTATTTCTTTTTAAACTGAATTTCTTTCGGTTTTCTTAAATTATATTTTTCTAGGAGTATATTCCTAGTTACCTGTTTTTCAAATTAAAATTAGCGTAAAATTATTCATTTAGTTTAAAATCCCTATCCATTTTTTTCATTACAAATATGTTAATTGGGCCACATCTCTTTTTTCTTCCTTGACCAATCTGCCAGACAGTGTATGTTTTATTATTTTCAAAGAAAAATACTTTTGACTCTGTTGACTCTATTTTAACTTTGTGTTTTATTTATTTTTGTTTACCTGTTAATAGTTATTTTCTTCTACTTGCTTTGTGTTTATTCTGCAGTTGCTTTTCTAACTTCTTAAGCCAGAGACAGCTCAATAACTTTTAGACTTCTTTTTAAATATAGGCATTTAAGATTATAAATTTCTTAGTACTGCTTTAATGGCATCTCATAGGTTTTGTTAAACAATATTCTCAGTATGTTTAGTTCTACATGTTTTTAAAGTTCAATATTTTCTTCTAAACTCATGAGTTTATTGATGAGTCTTCTGTGCTTTTCAAGCATGGAGAATCTTTTCATTATTGATGTCTGTCTTAATTGCACTGATGTCAAAATACATGATCCACATGATACCAGTTACTAGAAATTTGCTGGTCATTCTATATGTCCCTGTGTAAGGTCAGTTTTTGTAAATGTTCTGTGTATTTTTGAGAAGATTGTGGATTTTCAGTTTGTTGATTATGAGAGTTCCTATGTCTATTAAATTTAGATTGTTAATAGTGCTTTTCATATCACCTCTGTTTTTCCTAATTTTCTATATTTGCTATATTAAACAATGTATTGTGATTTCCCCACTGTGGTGGTATATTTGTCATTTCTTTTCAGAAACTAATTTATTTTTGCTTTTTATATTTTGAAGCTATTTGATATATACAAACTTAGAATTACTATAGCTACGTAATGAACTGGGTATTTTATTGTTACATAATTGCCTTCTTTTACTCTAGCTATGTTTTTTGCTTTAAGTCTTCTTTCGTCTGATAGCTTTCTTTGGGTTGCATTTTTCTGGACCACCTTTCTCCATCCTTTGACTTCCAATCTTTCCAGTTTCCTATGGTTTTATGTGTATCTCTGTTTTTAAATTTCAATTTTATCATTTATTTCTTTTGGCTATTGAGTTTAATCAGTTTATTTCTTACATGATTTAATAGGGTTGGTTATTTTCCTACTAAATTATTATTATTATTATTTTTTGCAGTACGCGGGCCTCTCACTGTTGTGGCCTCTCCCATTGCGGAGCACAGGCTCTGGACGCTCAGGCTCAGCGGCCATGGCTCATGGGCCCAGCTGCTCCGCGGCATGTGGGATTTTCCCGGACCGGGGCACGAACCCGTGTCCCCTGCATTGGCAGGCAGACTCTCAACCACTGCGCCACCAGGGAAGCCCCTACTAAATTGTTTTTATACTATTTTCTTTGTTGCTTATTTTTTTAAAGTGCATGTTTGTCTGTTTGTACTCTTTTTCCACTTCCTCCTTTTACATTGGGCAGTTATATATTCAATTTCTCTTCTTTTAGTGGAAACTGCTGAAATTTTACCATAAATACATCTAAGGTCTAAAATAAATATTTTAACTCCTTTGTTGTCAAAATACACAAAAGCCTCAGAACACTGCAATTAACTTGGAGGCATATAAGCTAGGGGTACTTATTTATTTATTTTTGGTTCAGTATTTTAACTGGACTTTAGTTATCTTCCAGTGTGAGAGACCTCTGCAGAATCTAATTCATCACATTGACAGAAGTAGATGTCTCCCATTTTTTTTGTTTTAAAGTAATTGAATCTTTGTTGCTACCGAAGATACGGATGGTTTCCAAGCCCATTTCAGTATTGGGAGCATCACTGTAGCTGATAACCCCTTACTGCTAGGAAGGTTTTCATGACATTTATGTAGATGGTCAGTGAAATGGGTGCAGCAAGTGTTAGTGTAAAGAAATATTTGTTGGTCAGTTTGGACCAGATGACTGATCCAGATGTAACCTGTATGTAAACAGAGGGGCTTCCTTCATACATCATACAAACATACAGAGAGGACACAACAACATTAACATTGCTTCTTATCAACATGGTATTCTAGATTTTTTAATTCTGTAATTTCATTTTACCCTTATTTTCTATAGTATATCAACATTTATAAAGATACTTACACACCTTCTTCCCTCAAAAAAAAAACAAAAAAAACAAAACAAGTCCAAGTGTGTATTTCTTTAAAAAGGAACCTCTCTGTCCCATGTTTTTCTCAGTGACTTGAAGTTCTGGGATCTGGCACTATGCCAGACCCTATGGGGCAAGATCACACTCTCTCTTCTCTTGCACGCTTCCCTGCCAGGCAGTGCCGATGTGTCTGGATATAGAATTGTGGAGTGTTCTGCTTAAAGGAAATCGTGCTTCTCATGTAGCACGTGGTTTCCACAATTATTTCGGGGAGGTGGTTCAGTGATCCTTTCTTCAAAGAAGTCTTCGGGAAGCCTGATGTCTCAAAAATAAACAGGCTCAGATTGGAACAAACTTGGGGCACCTGTAGCCTGTGCCAGTGAAGGCCTCCCCACCCTGGCCCCCAGGGAGAGCCGGGGAAGTGCAGACCCTACACAAGGCCTTTCCTTCTAGCTCCTAGCTCAGCAGAGGAGAAGCTGGAGACATCAAAGGTCCCCAGGTTGGCTGGGGGCTGGAGCAGAGATCAGGTCTTTGCATCCTTTTCTAGGCCTTCCTGCCGCTAATAGTTCATTTCCACAACCAGGACAGCTGCTCGTTCGTGCAAAGCCAATTAGGAAGCAATTTCCACGTTTCCACTTTCATTATTTTCTTTATATTCAGAACCATGTCTAGACGTTTTGCTTGGGTGACCCCAGTTCACCAGCTAGACTTGCTGTGTCCTGTGTCTTCTGAAACCCCAGCCCCGGGTCTGTTGTCGGCTTTCTTAGGGGTCTCCCAGACTGGGGAAAAGGTGGCTGGTAACAGGGAGATGGTGACAAAAAGCTTCGTTTTATTCTCTGTCTTGGGTTTGCTTCAGGCCCTTTGCTGGTCTTCTCCCTGCTGGTCACAGAGGGACCCATTCCTTCAAGCAGACAGACCACATGCTATTTCTGTTCTGTAAATTTCCAAGGCTTCTCCCCTGGCCACTCTCCAGTCACACGCAGGAGCAGAAAGTGTATTTGCAGCTATAATCAGCACGCTTAAATGCTGGTTAAATTCAGAGTAAGTACAAAATCTGTACTGCTCTTGACTCCAAAAGAAGCTATAAAAATATCACATGGCCTTGAGCCCTCCGAGACCTTTGACAACGAGGTGGTCCCTCTGAATCATTTCAAGGCTTATGGCTGTTCCAGAATATCCCAGATTACATGGTAAGGGGGGTGTGATCCATAGAGGACTGAGTCATGGCTGCCGACGGTCAAATTCCTCTCTTGTTTCTATTTTTCTGGGACAAGATGCACAGTAATGGTCACTTATTTTCTCGTAAACTCTTTGAGGGCGGCACCTTCCTTAATTGTCTCGGTAGCCTCAGTGTCTGGCACAGGTATGGACCCAAAATAGTTGTGAAGTGGCTGAACTAGAGTGTCAGGGGGCGGAGAGCAGAGGGCCGCCAGCTCCCTGCCTGATGCTCCCACGCGGACGCCCCTGATGCTTTCCCGTTTCGTTTATGCAGTCCCCGTGACCGCCCCATGAGACGTGGGGTGGTCGCTATTAATTCCAAATTACAGATGAGGGGGCTGAGGCTTCCAGGGGGTGTGGAATCATCCAAGAGCTTGTGAAGTTAATGTGCAATCGGCTCTTGAGTCTAGGTCTCTTGAATCTTAGGGGTTCTTTTCGTCTCACTACCGGTATATCCTCAAAGATGCTCTTTTTTAATCTACTGGCCCCTGGGGGCACTGGGCTGCCTCAGCATCACGCTCTGGAAGGCTTGCCGCTTTAGATCCCGTGCCCTCACGCGTTCTCTGGTAGCCTTTCACTATGTACATACACTGCTGAAAACAGAGAGGCCGCTTCCAAATTGTTACTGATCTTCAGCAAAGTTCTAACTGGTTTCTCTGCCCCAGTAATCTAACTGGATTACTGCTGAGGAGTAATCGTCCTAGAATGATAAACATACCTTCTGTTCAAAACTCCATCTCTGGCTCCCAGAGCTTCAAGGACCAAGATAAGAGTCTTTATCTGAACCCACGAGGCAGCTCCAGCCTACCTGCAGCCTTGTCTGCTCGGAGGTCCCCGGCACGCACCTGGCTGGAGTCCAAGGAGTGATTTCTCAGTTGTTACTCCCTTCCCTCGGTCCAGTGTCTGCGGGAAGCTGGTCCTGAGACCCAGTTTGGTGGAGAAGCCCCTCCCCTGTCCCCTGCATTTGCTTCTGTTGGAGCCCATGTCCCTCCTCCCTGTCATCAGGATTTAACCAGCTCTGAGTAGACTGTGAGCTTGGTGGGGAAGACCGTGCATCTCCTTGGGCTTTGACAGCACCTGGAAGGCCGTGCACTTAGTCAGTGAGTAAACGGACTGCATTTACAGTTCAAGAATTCCCTCCTGAATCCCCTTACATGTGTGTGCGCAGTATGGGTATTTGGAAGGATGTGATGGAGAGGAGGGGGCTTGCCATGGGGTCACTCACAGGGAACCTTCTCTACCTGGCGTGCACCTTGGCGCTGGTCCTGGGCTCCAAGCCCCTGATGTACGGACGGTGCTGTGGCCTCTGCCAGGGAGGCTGCCCCATGGGGTTCGTCTCTGTGTTCTCCCAAGCAGCTCTGCACAGCGCTCTGGCACGGCTCTGGCTCTCAGCGATGTTTATGGGGTTGTATAACACTGTAATTTCTCTCAACACTTAGACTTTTTTTTTTTTTTTTTCCCGGTACGCGGGCCTCTCACTGTTGTAGCCTCTCCTGTTGTGGAGCACAGGCTCCGGACGCGCAGGCTCAGCGGCCATGGCTCACGGGCCCAGCCGCTCCGCGGCATGTGGGATCTTCCCGGACCGGGGCATGAACCTGTGTCCCCTGCATCAGCAGGCGGACTCTCAACCATTGTGCCACCAGGGAAGCCCAACACTTAAAACGTTTTGAGCCTTTTCGGTTCTGGGCCTCTCATAGATCCCAGAGAACACTTAGAGGGTTGCTCTGAGAGCTAATTCTAGAAATGCTTCTGTTGTAATAAAAGCAGTATCCTTTGCTCCACCCTTTCCAGTCTTTGAGCTGTGTCACCCTGTGTGTCACCCTGTGTGTCACCCTGTAGGCCCCGTGGGGACCTCACACTCCCTGCTTTCCCAGCACCCTGTACTGACTGGTCAACAGCCCGATACAGGTTCTCAGCTTTTCTCCTGGACTGAGACCACCTAATCTTGGATGTGTCCCATTAGTCACCTACAGACCGGGGTGGGAGCGGCAGGGGACGTTCCGGGAAGCATGTGAATCCCTGGAGGGCTTCTGCCCTGTGCGTGGAGCTGACAGAGGGACGCCGGCAGTCTGTAGAGTGGCTGTCATGTGGCAACCTCAGGGGACAGGCCCACTTGTTCTCGGGATGCTGGGCCCCGTCCCATCGGCCCTGCCCCTGCAGCCCCTCCGTAGGCCCCCTGCTCTGCACTGCTGCTCCTGTAGAAGCTGGGAAAGGTCCAGAAAGTAAACAGGAATGATGGAAACACAAAGCCCGGCTAACTCGCTAATGCTGTGACAGAGACGGTGTACACAGACAGACGGACAAAAAACAGACAAGCCCTCCTTGCTCTCCTTGCTCTCTCATCACCCAGCGAGGGAGAAAAAAAGCCCTACTGCAGGTAGAGCAGTTTCTAAGAAGAAAGGTCCTTAGCTCCCCTCAGGCCTCTCGGCACAGACCTTGAGAAAGTGGCCATGGGACCCGTCTGCGGTTCCGGAGTAGCTCTGGGCCCCTTTGGGCATCACACAGTCAGGCTGGGACTCGCACCTTTAGCTGATGACATGGCAGCCTCTCCTGAATCATAGTGGCAAGTTCCTGGGCCTTTGATGTGGCTTTTCGGGCCAGGCCAGAGCCTCAGCGTCCACTATTCTGGGAACATCCGTGTGACCACAGTTGACTTCCCAGAGGGTCCCAGGCTGGCCTTCCCTCCCAATCAGTCCGGTGTTCCCGTGAATCTTGGTAGGAGATGTGAGGGGTTTGGCCTGCACGTTGCACAGATGTCGCTGACCCCGGGAGGGTGCGAGTGCCTGAAAACACAGGATTTAGAGGAATACGGGGGCCTTTCGGTCCTTGGTTTTGTTGTCAGGGCAGGTGGTGTTGCCAGACCTAGAGGCTGTCCACAGCAGCAGGGTTCATTCAGAGGGTCTCAGACCCACAGGGCCCTTAGCAATGAATATAGGCCACATGTTACAAACTGCTTTTGTTTTGGCAGTGGAACTTTTTCCCTCCAAATCAGCTATCATGTGTGATCTGAGCTGGGGTGGAGGACGCAGAACCCCCTTCCCTTCTACCCCAAATCATTGTGCAAACCCTGGGGCCCCTTCCTGGTCCTAAGCCAGCCCGCCTGCCTTCACAGATGCACAGACACACAGACACACAGACGCACAGACATACAGATGCACAGACACACAGACCGGGGGGCAGAGGCTTGAGGGGCCCGGCGGGTTGTCCAGATGCAGGCGGGCTGTCCAGCAACGTGAAGGGGGAAGGCCAGAATGCTGTCTCCCCCCACTCTTCCACATGCCCGGCTTCACCATGAACATTCACCAGCCTGATGCCATCTTCTCGGGCCTTGGCTCAGGTGTCGGGAGCCTGGTGGCCTCGGGCTGTCGAGGAGTTGAGGCTTCACCTCTGTCCTCCTGGGCTACCGCCACCGTGTGCTGAAAGGGCTAGCTTTGCCAGTGCCTGAGACCGTGAAGGATGACCAGCCCCACTGACCACTTCTTAAAAACCCTTGCAGTTAGGATGTGGTGTGTTTATAGTCAATATTAGGGAGCTTAGAGTTTTGTTTTTTTCTTTAAGAATCATTTAAAAGCCCTTTCCCTTCAGTTCAGTGCTGACTCTGTCATGAAGCGCCGGATTCAGGCAGCTGGCATTGGCGGGTCTCCTCTGTCCAGGCCGTGGGTGGCTTTGTGCACAGAGAGGCTGGTTCATCCCTCGCGGAAACCTCACGCACGAGACAGGCCTTATGCCCCTGTTTTTCCCATGATGAAGCAGAGGCGCAGAGAGGTCAGGCCCGTGCCACAGGGCTGGTCAGTGCTGACCCCCATTTAATGGCCATGTTTACCTGACTCCACATCTGCCCGCTGCATCGCCTTCCGCCCTCCACTCATCCAGCGGTCAGGGCACACTGTCTTTTACTTTTGTACATTTTTATACACCTGTGCCTGTTCTCCCGAGGCCAGATCCACTCAGCACATGTGTCTTAAGCTTCTATTTTGCAGAAGGCAAACGTTAGAAGACCTAAAGGATGGAAACGTGGAGAAACTGCCACTTTTCTCTCAAAACCCTGCAGGAGAGGGGCGGGGTCATGATCTGGGTTGAGTGTACAGGGTGCAGAGTAACACTGTGGTGGGTTGTGCAGAGATCAAGGTCTAGAGCGGGGGGCCCATCTGAGAGGACTCTGGGTACTGAATTAAGAATTATATTTTCCCCATCGGTCAGCCCCCCTAAATCCAACTTCAGATGAGCCAGCATGTGGCTCGGTCACCGTCGAGCAGGGCTGGCTTCTCCTCTGATCGTCCTCTTCTCCCCTTAGAGCAGGGACGTGCGATGCTCCCATCAAGTGGCCCCAGTGACTTATCTGGGATACACACCTCCCCCTCCCCCATCCCTACCCTGCGAGAACAGGGGCCTCCGGATCCCTGTAAAAGGTGCTGTTGCAGCCCAGTCACAGCCCGGGGCCAGGTCGGCGATCTTACACGGCACAAGCATCCCAGGCCTGAACCCGGGCAGCTCTCAATTTCACATCCCTGGACTCTTAGGATGCCTTGAAATGTTCACAGCCTCTCTCCTAATGAGAGGTCTGGGGTTCCCAGGAGTCGGAAAAGGTGGACGGGAAGAGGAAGAATTGAGACCTGGGATGGAGCAGTGGGAGAGAAACTCAGAACCTCTGCAGAATTTGATGGTTAGTTAAGAGCATGGAGGCCTTGGGTCCGTTTGCGTGCTCACGTCCGGGCAGGAGAATTGTAGCTGGAACAGCCAGTGGAGCCCCAAGTCCCATGGGTCCCCCAAGACTTGTCTGGCATCAAATAGGACTTTGATCTCACCTTCCTGCAGGTACAGAGATCCCACGTTTCTCCTCTAAGCCACTTCTTCTCTGTGACGCTTTGCTTCCTACGATCTCCTCAGCCCACGTTCGGAGATTCTAAGAATTGGTTCTTCTTTGGAAATGTGCAGATCGCCTCTCATACTTGAGAGGATGCTTTACGACAGTGGAGGCCTTTGGAAAACTACACGGACACACGAGAAGAGGAAAAGTCAACTGTGCCTTGTTTTGGTTTCTTGCTGATTGAAACCCTTTAATTTTTTTTTTTTTCTGTTTCTCCCCTGGGGTGGGCTAGGGAAGATGTACAGTGTAGATGGAGACGTTGGTGCCTTTGGAAGAGAGTCTTTATCGCAGAGCCAAGCCCTCTGAGGTTTCCAGATAAACGCTGGCCTATGTTCTTATTTTTTGAAACTTAGCATCGCAAGAGTCTGCTCTGATGCTTGGAAGGCTCACCCAGAAGGGGGCCTTTGCTTCTGTTTTGTTAGCAGTTGAGTGGGGGCATATGTCCACGACGATCCCTACATGCTGCCCTTTCCTCCTGGCAGTGAGAGCGGCCAGGCACGCGTTATGGGAAGTGGTGACCAAAACCTGTCACTGAAGAAATTTAACCCAATCTTGAACGTGAAGAGAAAGCAGTCATGACTCAGACGTGCTGGAGTTCAGGGAAAGAATTACTGAAGTCAGAGGAGCCATGGGCTTGCTTTCTGCCTGGCATTTATTTCATCTCACTGGCCCTCAATTTCCTCACCTATAAAAGGAAGAGGTGCTGGCAGTCCTGTCTTTGCAAATCGCCCTGCATGTGGCTGTGTGTGTACTTACTCCCCTTGCCCTGGATGGGTGAGGTGTTGCAGGCAGGGTGTCGGGAGCTCTGCCGTGTTCACATTCACAAGTGGTTTGTTTTGCTACCTTCAGTATGAAAGGAAGAACAGAAGAAAGTACTGTCTGCCTTTTATTTTGAACTTGGCAGTGAAGGGATTGTGTGAAGCCACTGCTCAGTGTAATGCCAGTTTAGGGTGTGCGTGTGTGTGTGTGTGTGTGTGTGTGTGTGTGTGTGTGGTATTGAAGAAACCTTTAAAACAGCCTGCTTAGGTGTTTGAAATAAACCTGGCCTCCTTCATGTCTTTCTTGGTTTGTGAGTTTATCATTTGACTCTTTATGCCTTTTCTTGTATTTTCTCTTTAAAACATCAAGCCATACTTTTGCAATTGGGAAAGAAATAATAAATGCTTTTCTCTTTCTTAAGTCTGATGTTAAAGCAGTCCGTGGGTTTCTCACTGCCTCTTACTGCATTACAGAGAGGTTGGTTGCTTCATAGGTATTTGATATATATTTAGATTGCGTTTTATTTCTTTCGTTGTACTCAGATCAGGAAAAAGAAATAATGATTTTCTAAGGGGTGGAGGTACTTTATTTTTGCCGTTGAATTCCTGTAAAAGTACACTGCATCTCAGCATGCTATCTGTTCATTTAAGATTTGCGTTAAGTGACGACTACACTCAAGGCTCTGGGAGTGGACCTTTTGGGGATTTGAAGATATTTGGCATAGATCCAGCCTTCACAGAGATGTTTATGTATTTGGAGAGATGAGACATGCATGATAATGACATCGTTAATACTTTATTTCAAGAGACACATGTCACTAAGAAATGGGAATTCCGATGCGGGTGGGTCCAGCAAGGTCGTGCTTTCATTTCTGGCATGTGGTTTGTTACTTTCCATCACTCCCTGGCCCTTCTGCCTGGCATCTCTTTCCTCTCGCACAGCAGCATCCGACTAGTCCCTTAAAGCCACACACAAATAGCTCCTCTTCCGTGAAGCATTACCGATGAGTTCATCTGGAAACGCTGTGTCTCTACTGGGAACTCCTAGAGTGTTTGGCATTAGCTATGGTGTCTGGTTGGCATTTGGAAATCTCCCATTGTTGACTAAATACATGTAAGATTTTGTGAGACGTCTTTAACCTTCTGACAGTAGGTTTCCTCATCTGTAAAGTTAGGGTAACAAATATCCCATTGGACTGAGGTCATGGCTAAATTAATGTAAATAGGTAAAGCTCCTCACACTTACTGGGCAACCAGTAAAACATCACTTCTTTTCCCTTCTATGTTGTGTAGTTATTTGTGCACGTGTCTTATTCTATCACCTGCGTTGGAAACCTCCTGAGGCTGGATGCTGTCCTACCCAGGGCCCAGTGAAGACCCTCACACACGGACTGGACGGCCCTTTGCCCTCTCCATGGTTTGTGCCATCGTGAGGCCAATGCTGGACCTTTGGAGTCTTTGGTTGGTCTTGGTCTAGGGAGACCGCATGATCATAATGTTGATCTTGAAAGACGGAAGAATAACGGGGCCGTCCTCGGCGCTGGGAAGCAGAGGACGGGGGAAAAGTTGCGTGTGGCCTGGAATCAGGCAGCAAGTCTGAGAGCGGCGATTGATTGTTGAGATCCAGTTTTCTGTGTCTGAGGCACGTGAGAACATCTTTTTCTGTCCCTTCCACAGAGGCACTGGGCCTTGAGAGGAGGGATCGAGGTGGCATCATGAGTTCTCTGATGACACAGATTTTAAATGCCTAACGATGCAAGCCCAACTCTTGCACGAGTGTATTTTCACCCTCACTGGCCAAGCAAGGGGTCTTTGGGTTGAAGTATGTCCATGCATTTTAGAGAGAAAATAATTTCCACTCATTCTGTTAGGGCACCAAGTTACCATGCAGCCGATTCTGATCAGAGAGATTCCCCCATGTTGGCTTCTTCCTGTTCTTGAAGGTGTTGATCGAGCCCAGAGCCCTCCACGTGCCCCCACCTTCTCCTCACATGTCACGCTGCTCCTCGGCACCTGGCTCTCATAAGTTAAACCCTTTGTCTGGCTTCCTCCCCCTTCTCAGAATGAATCTGTGTAGTCAACTGTGTGATGTCCGCTTAGATGTCCTCTGCCTGAGCCCCACGTCTGGAAAGAAAATGATGGAACGAAAGAACATTACAAGAGAAGAGAACCAAATAAACCACATGGTTTAACTAACTCCCTTTCCTTCTCTCTTTATCTTTCTTCCAATTTTCTTTCTTTCTCCGCACCCTTCCTCCCTCCCTCCTATTGATGAGTAAAAGTCTTCCAGCGGGTTCATGACCTGTCCAGGGGTAAAACTCAGGGTTTCTGGCTCATTTGGCCTTTACGTGCCAGTCACTGGATGAGGAACTGGGGTCACGGAGATGCATTTAATCCCTGGTCCCGAGCGTCCTCAGCTGGGGAAGGCGTCGGGCACACGGGCTATGCAGAGTGAAGCGGTTTTGCACTGGAGAAGGGTCCCTCTGGGAGTCTCGTGTTTTCCTTGCTCACCAACTGGCCCACCTCAGCAGCTTGAGGCAGAGCTGTAGAAGAATTAATGAAGTGGCCCGGAAAAGAGGAGTAGGGTTAAAGGAAAACCATTGCAAGAGTAGCGGAGATGGAAAGGAACAACGAAAAAGCAGGGGCAAAGGAACACACTGGTTTCAGTGTGAATTCTCCTTATTTGGAGCAGGGCTTATGGTTTGAGATCAAGGAGAGAGTAAGGAGATGAGATACAAAAGCAGGGTTTTCTGCATAAAACGGGGTCCCGAGTGCGTGTTTATGCGGGGCCCTCGTTTGGAATTGCGTGTAGCCGCGTGTACTCAGGTGGGAACTGTTTCCTTTGCCTTGGCTGGCGAGGCTGTTTTGAGCATATTACAGAAGCATAAGCACTCGGCAGACGAATGGGCAGTGCGGAAATGAGGACGTGTCCTTTGCTGTTGAAGAAGGGTTGTCTGAGGCGGTGACACGAGACAGGTTTTCTGACCCTGCCGGGGAGACTGAGGTGTCTGTGCAGGGCTCCCCGCCGGCCCTCCCCGCTACCCACCACACCTGCCAAGGCCGATGGGAGCCTCGGGGTGCGTGGGCTGGCAGCACCAGGCCTCCTTCCCTGGGGAGGTAGGTTTCTCTCAGTTACAGAAAGGTCTGTACATTCAGGGCCTTGAAAAGTTTGGGGGACCAGTTTCTTATAAAGGCAGAACCTCCCAAAGTCTTGGACAAGGTTGTAAAACGTGAGCACAGGCAGCTGATCCGCGTGCAGGTGGCTTCCCCAGATGTGCAGGGCTGATAGGCCAGTGGCACCAGTTCTTGGAAAATATTATAGGATTCTACCTTCAGGGTTTCCTAGATGAAGCCATCTGTCTACCCTTTCCAGGTGAACAGTGAAATAAGCACAACCTTTTTCTTTTTCTGCAAGTAACTTTGTAATAGTAGAAGGACATCTTTGTTTTAACTACCAGGTATGTGTTTCTTGGGGTTTTCATTTATTACGTTTCTAGTTTTTAAACAGGATTTGCATTTTAGTTTTGAGAGACTTAAAAGTTTAGTGTTATTTTAAAAAGGAAAAAAAGAAGAAAGAAAGAAAAGGGAAGAAAAAAGAAGACTGTCCCCAAACCAAAATCCCATGTTCAGTATTAGGAAAGTCCTCACTCAGCAAGCACTTGCTGTGCCCTCGTGAGGCCCTGAGTTTGCCTCGTTTTTTTAACTCCTACATACTAAGAAAAGAGGAGGTTTAATTGACCGTGTGAGTCTTAATTGTGACAAATTGGCCAGAAGGGCTCTAGAATATTTTAAGATTGGGGGTATCTTCTCCATGTTGGGTATTTTCTTCACCTTCAGGCTAGGGTGCAGGACCCAGACCACAAGCACAGTGGGCAGACTGCATGGTATCCAGTTGCCATGGCCCAGCCCTGGGCTTCCCAGAGACGGGAAAGGCTGTGATTTATTTGAGGGTTGTTTTGGGAGAAGGGTAAATGGCCACTGGAGAAATCCCCAATCACCAAAATATCCAAAACAATCTGTTATAAAAAGAACATTTTAGGGTAGAGGCTAATGGTAGCTAAATTAACAACCTCCTCCCTTGCATTTATGAAGTCCAGTCAATATTGGTCTGAGAGGGTGAGTGACTGGAGGCTATTTTGGGGTGGTCTGAAGAACCTCAAGTTTGTCTAGTAGAATAATAACTGAGGAGGGTGTTCTGTGAACAGGACAGTTAAGAGGTTAGTGGTTAGGGCCATTGGGCAGGTTTCGGCATGCCAGGTGGTCCCTTGGGCTGTGGGTGTATGAGCTACCCGATTCCCTGTTGACAGACCTGGGATACAGAGACTGGGTTTGTGTGTCCACCCGGAAGCCCTTCTGTCTTGGTAACGTCCATGTTTCTGCCCGGCACAGACTCCTGTTCTCCAATCTTGATTTCTGTTACCGTGTCAAGAGTGTCTCCAGGACCTGCGAGGGGCGTTTGAGGGATACTTCTCTGTCTCCTCCTCCCCAGCCCCCGATCCTTCCCTGCATCCCTCTGGCATCTTCCCTCACTGACTGTCCCATCCATCCTATGCTCCTGCATTTTCCCATCGCCATCCCCCTGAATGCAGGTTCTCATCAATTCAGGCACGTATTCTAATAAATTCTAACCCATCTCTGTGCATTTAGGTTGTTCTCTCTCCAATTAGAGACTAATTTATCTGACAAATTACCGCAAATCAAGCTTGGAAGATGTTCTGTGAAACATCTAATTCCTCATGTACAGAAAGGCACAGCCCGTTTGTCACCTGCCCCAGGAAATCTTCCCGAAGCTCAGAGCTGGGCACTCCCATTGGTGGGGGGATGGAGACCCCCGGTCTGCAGTGACTCCTGTGGTCTGTACCCCGCCCCGCCCCCTGCAGCACCCAGCTGTGGGGAGGAAGCCCCTATGACCCATGGGGGGAGCTGTTCCTGATGAATCCTGCTCTGGCTGCCTTTCCTCTCCTGCCTCACTCTGCACGTCTACAGCTGGGTCTCTGGGATCACTCCCCAAATAAACTGCTTCTGCTTCTGGGGGAGGCCAAGCTGAGATGCTTCCGTAGGCTCTGTTTCTGTATGTGCGAAACGAGGGAAAAGCCAAGAGCTTGCTGGGAGAATCAGATGAATTAAAGGGCATGGATGTACTTTTAAACTCAAAGCGCTAACCTATTTGAATTTGGAATCCGTGTGTTGGCGGACCTCCTATGAGCATTTCAAGGAACATGATGCTTTTCAGAAACGGGTCACTGCTTGCAATAAGTCGCTGACATCTCTGGGGCCCGAGAAATGGTTCCCTCTTGAAAGGATTCTTAGTTCTGTGGGATTTGTTGTTAGTTGCTTTTAAATTGTGTCCCTCTCGTGCACTGCACTACTATTCCCCCTGTATTGCCACTATGACACGGAGTGAAGGGAACTTTTCTATGAAGACAGGATATTATGGCCTGGGGCAGTCTGATGCAAAGACAGCACGGCAGGGGCAGACGTACTGGACTTACGGTCCGCAGACAGCCCATCCCTGCCAACCCCGAGTGCGTCCCTTTGTCAAGTCTCTTCCGCTCTCTGGGCCACTGTCTCGAAGGCTGGCAGAGAGACATTCCAGGGCCCTCGGGCTTTCCTTATTTGCATTAGAAAATACAGAGTCACAATATCCTCCAGGATGACTCTCAAGTTGAAATATGTTGGCAAAAACACTTTCATTTTATTTTGGTCGAAGGAGGAGTGCGGTGAACATTTAGGGCACAGAAGGAAGCCAGGTGGGAATTAGGGCCGCAGCTCCCTCCTGGCTGGCAGGCCCCACTGAGCCAACTGCTGTTCACCTCCGCAGCCGGGCAAACCCTTGACTGATTCTGGGAAAACACAGCCCGTCCAGTAATTTTAGTGTGTCCTGTGGCAGCAGCAGGGATGAGGGGCTTCTGACCCAGCCTGCTCTTGCCACAGAAACAGACGTGCTTGACACAAAGGTCATTCTCTCCAACCATACAAAATAGCGCCCGGAATTCCTTGTAAATTTGTTCTTCACAAGTCAATTGAGCCACCATGTCTAGAAAAACTAATTCACTCTTCTTCAGGACAAAGGAGGCACTTAGAACTTAGGGGGCAGTGGGCAATGGCTCTGCAAATCTTCCTCCTCCACATCAGAAAGGGTGATGGTGGCCACGCTGTGTCCCCGAGTGCTGCCCTTCCAGGCCACCCCGTCCCCTGCAGAGAAAGCGTGAGGCTGGCAGAGTGTGACTCGTCCTGTTGGACAGATGGGGTCCTGAGCCTCGGGCTGTGCCTCCTGCCTCTGGTCCAGGCCTTGCACACGGCCTTGGTGACAGCCTGTCACCAGGGGTGGAGCTCTGGGAGTGATGATGACAATGATGCTTAGTCCGTGAAGGGCACTGGCTGAGTTTAGGGCCCTCAGCAGTCACCTGGGGTCTTCACAGGTGGAATTAAGTTGAAATGAGGTCATTAGGGCAGACTCTAACCCGATATCATGAGTGTCCTCATCAAGTGGGGAAATATGGAGACAGAGACACCTCAAAAGGGAGGACGATGTGAAGAGACATGGGCAGAAGATGGCTGTCTACAAGCCAAGGAGAAGGGCTGTGGAGGAACCAACCCTGCCCCCAGCCTGCCCTGGGACTTGCAGCCTCCAGAGCTGTGCGACAATAGATGACAGTTGTTTCAGCTGCCCGTCGGTGGTGGTGTGTTAAGGCAGCCTTAACTAACTAATGCACATCTCCTTATCCTCATTCTATAGATGGGAAAACTGAGGCTGGGTTGCTTGAGTAACTTGCCCAAGGTCCCCAGAGAGCACGGGCCGCAGGTGGGTGTGACCTAGGTCATCTGGTTCCAGCCACGTGCTCTCGGCCCGCAGGCCCGGGGGGCCGGGATGTGGGCCTTCTTCCTGCACAACCTCAGGGGCTGAGTTTCCTCACCCTACGGAGACTTCTCAAGGGACCCAGGGCTCCCTGCCTTTCTCCCAAGACCTTGTCCCTGTTCAAAGTTTTTTTAAATTAATGATTAATTAATTAAATTTTGGCTGCGTTGGGTCTTCATTGCCGCGCGCGGGCTTTCTCTAGTTGCGATGAGCGGGGGCTACTCTTCGTTGCAGTGCGTGGGCTTCCCATTGCGGTGGCTTCTCTTGTTGCGGAGCACGGGCTCTAGGTGCGCGGGCTTCAGTAGTTGTGGCGCACGGGCTCAGTAGTTGTGGCTCAAGGGCTTCATTGCTCCGTGGCATGTGGAATCTTCCCAGACCAGGGCTCAAACCCGTGTCCTCTGCATTGGCAGGCAGATTCTTAACCACTGTGCCACCAGGGAAGTCCCTGTTTGAAGTTTTGAGCTAAATGTATTGCCCCTGAAGCATGGCCTGCACACAATTTATTGCAGAAAAAAACGTTTGGGGCTTCCCTGGTGACGCAATGGTTGAGAGTCCTCCTGCCGATGCAGGGGACACGGGTTCGTGCCCCGGTCCAGGAAGATCCCACATGCCGTGGAGCAGGTGGGCCCGTGAGCCATGGCCGCTGAGCCTGCGCGTCCGGAGCCTGTGCTCCGCAATGGGAGAGGCCACGACAGTGAGAGGCCCGCATACCGCAAAAAAAAAAAAGTTTGTTAAAAAAAATGGCAAACAAACAAAAACCTTGAGGACATGAACTTTGTGCGCTAAAATCACTCAGCTCTACCTTACTTTCCTAAACTTTTTGCTTCTTTGCCACATTTTTCTTACTTGTTTTTCTTCTTACAAAGTATAACATACACTTTGTGAAATATCTGGCAAATCTAGAGAAACAGGAATACTGATTAGCACCTCGTTTGACTTTATTGCCGGTGCCTCTGGTTGCCCACTGTCCTCTTCTGTCCTGGCTGCAGGAGCTCCAGCTGGCTCGAGGTTCACCGTAGCCCGGAAGTTATGCGGGGGCCTCTGGGGAGGGCTGTGCAGTGTTCTCTTAATCCTCCGATTTCCAAGAGTCTGTGAACCATTGTGAACCCGTCTGAATGCTCCTCCAGCTGTCTGGTTTCTCCAGTCGGCCTGATTTCTTTGGTGCTGTGAGCCCAGGACGGGGCTGTGATGCGATGGCTGGGGGGCGGTCCTGCCGATTGGCATCCGGTACACGTGGTAGTTCCAATCTTGCTCCGCATAAATGCCAGGAAGATGATGAATGCTGCAGAATTAAAAGACGGAGCTACCTCTGAGACGTGATGGTTAAGAGTGAAAAACAGCTTGGGTTCTTGGGTGGATCTGGATAAAAACAAGATACAGCGTCAGGGTTACTGAGCATTTTCCTTGACCCTTCTCTGTAGACCTCGTGCCCTCTGCCCCTCATTTCAGCTGTGTGAACAGCTTATTCTCGACGCAGACAGCCCTCCAATCTCACTGTGCCGGTACGGCCCCTCCGCTGACCTGGGGATGAGGTGCCTGTCTTCTGATTAGATTCTGCCGCTCTGCTATGTGGCCATGGAGGTCTCTTGTCTCTGAGTGATGTGTATGGAAGAGGGCTTGGACACTGTGATTTCCAAAGCTGTCCCTCCTCTTTTACTGTGTTAGCAAGTGTGGAGTAAACTCTGCTTAACTGCAACTCTACCTTTGAATGAGGCCTTGCGTGTTTCTCTGCTGTAGGTTAAGTACAGCATGTATATTTCTGGATTCCTTGTTGGCTTCTTTTGAATTTAATGCAGTTTTCTTTCTGGTCTTTTCTTACCGGCTTGCACACAGGGGAGACCACAGCCTGGTTCCCGAGCGGTGGGCCGTGGGGGAGGAGCCTCATTTCTTTGTTCTCAGGCTCCTGGGGAGGAATGGCTCCCACCCCCAGGCCCACAACCTTATGCAATAACCGCAAATCAGGCTGGAGCCACAGAACCCCTCCGCTATCCTGGAAGCCCCAG
Source organism: Orcinus orca (assembly GCF_937001465.1). Classification (NCBI taxonomy): domain Eukaryota; kingdom Metazoa; phylum Chordata; class Mammalia; order Artiodactyla; family Delphinidae; genus Orcinus; species Orcinus orca. Next base: position 86,963,651 of record NC_064571.1, on the reverse strand, counting down.
CTCAGCACACAGCTGAGAAGATGCTAATTTTACATGATCTCCCTCCCCCTCCCCACCTTCTCCTCTTCATCACGAGCCAGGGTTTGGGATGGGCCCACAGAAAGACTGGGTGGCAGTCTGAAATGCTGCCACGTTTCTTTGTTCATTTGTCAAACTTCAGGAGACAGCTTTCCCCCAGCCTACAGAAAGGATGTTATGTAACTTCTGGCATTCACTGCACCCCTCACCTTCTTAAACTGCAAGTCTTCATGTGCTTGTAACTGATTTTTCCCTTTTAGAAGAAATTTTCGAGTGGGTCAGGCTGAGCAGAAACAGCCCCAGGTGGTTTCTTCTGTGGGCTAATTGCTCTTTCTTGGGATGGGAGCGTAGGATCAGACTCCTTGGCAACCCTTTCCCTTTCTAGGTCCTCCCCACCCACTTCCTGGCCTCTCTAGCTTATGCACCATCTTACCATTGGCTGTAGGTGTTGCTGTGATCTTGGTTGACAAGGCAGCCAGCAGTGTTCCAGGGTGTGTCTGACCCTCCGTGAGGGCACTGTCCACACCTAGCAAGGCCGAGATCAGGAGGCCCATCCCTGGGCTGTGTCCAGGCCCAGACTCCCAGAGGAAGACCTCCTGTAGATGCTTGTGGCTGGCGGAGCAGTTGATGAGGCAGGAAAGAGTTGATGAGGTCAGTTCTGCAACCCGCCTTAGCTAGAGAGGTGTACATCCTCTGCCAATGAGGAGAGAATAATCATAATAACAGCATGTGTTGAGTGATCAATAACAACAGACACCATTGCCAGTGAGGCCCAAGGGGCCCTAGAGTTTATGGTTGGAAGAGTGGGGTTCTGGAGCCAGAACACCTCGGTTTGGAACTAGGCTCTGACACTTAATGTTGGACAAGTTGCAGCACTTCAGTGCCTCAGTTTTCTTATCTATAAAATGGGGATAAGAGTGCATACGTCACAGTTGGTGGAAGTATTAAATGAAGCAGTATGCATTTTATACAGCCTAAGATAGTGCCGTGGTAACTGTAAGCTGATGTTAAGTTTAAGTGATTTGCCACCATCCTGTGGCCGTGCTGAGATTCAAACCCAGTGGCCTCTGGTCCTGGAGATTGTCCACTTTCAGCAAAGGCCACTGTCTATCAGACTAGGCTCCTGTGATGTCTTAGGCTCCTTGGATAAAGAGACTTAGGATCTTCTCTCAGAATTGCCACTAACTCTTTAACCACAGCCTGGCCGGGTTATTGTACTGCACCTTCTCAGCTCCTCGCGTGTGTACTGGGACGGTAAAGCCATCCTACTGCCATTGACCCACAGAATAAATGCTTACGTAAGAGTCAGGAGCACAAGGCAAGATGGCGTAGCTTTGTCTGGAGGATCTTGGATACTGAGCATGGAGGTAAGACGTTGTGTCTGAATCTAAGTTGTGGTCGGGGTACCTCGGACCTGGGGCCGGGGAGACTCATGGGAGGGTCATGGGAGGGTCGCACTGCAGTGATCTTGGCAGATGCCATGAAGCTGGATGGTGAGGGGGGCACAGATTCACTAGGTGGAGGAGAGGCGTGGACATCCGCGCCCTTGGAACAGAGCGAGCAAAGGCCCAGGACTTCTGCGAGAAATAAACACTAGAGCACGTGGCCTGAATGGAAGGCTCTTTCTTGACCTTGACTGGGTCCCCGTCCTGCGTGAAGCCAGGCGGGCTATTCGGTGCACAGGTTCTTCGGGCTATAGTTGGCAAAGCCTCAGGTTGTGTAGTGTCTTCACTGCAGGCTCAGGCGTTCAGAATAGAAATGATTTCAAAACAAAACAAAGGCAAACTTTGTTACAGTCTTGAACCACGTTAGAGCAGCGGGACGGTCAGAAAGACGGGCAGGATTCCCCCACAGGCATCTACACCATATCCTGACCCCTGGTTTCATTGGCGTACAGCCCTGCCCATGGGTTAGGAGCTGCCTCTGGCTGCTTTGAGGCTACAACTGCCGAGTGTAGCCGTTGCTGCGGAGCCTCTCTATGACCCACAAAGCCTACGGTAGGAACTGTCTGACCCTTATGGGGAACATTTGCCAGCCTCTGGTCTATACCTTTACTGGGCTTTCATAGCACATTATTCACTAGTGGAAGGAAGGATGTAGAAATTAAGATTGGGTAAGAATTCTAGACTCCACAGCTCCCAGACCATGCTTAGTGCTCGTCTGTTGATGGTAGCTTGGACACCACCCACTTACCCGCTCCATCTCATTCATACTCTGTAAACTGGGACGGCGAGCTCACTTACCCCTGTTCACCAGGAACGTTCTAACTGAGCACATAGGATTCTTAAAAAGCAAGAGCGGCGACTGGAGCGTGGTCCCGCGTGTCGCTGAGGTTATAGCTGCCTCGTGACAACCAGTGCTACGTCGGTCTCATTGCATTCAGAAAATAAAGACGTACAGCCTTGTGGTTAGAGAACAGGCCTGGGTCCTGCCTGCCGAGAGATGCACCCCACCTCCACCACTCAGCCTCCCTGTACCCCGGCCCGCCTGCAAATGAGGGGTGATGTTTCTTACAGCTGCTGTATGATTAAGTGGCTCATGAATTTGTGCAGCTAGCAAGTTCTCAGTCAATGTTAGCTGTTATTATTATTTCTTAATCTTTATTTGAATTGATGTTGCTTTTTTTTCCTTGTGGGAAGTATAAAACCCTCCCCCAAAGGCTGACACTGTGAAAGCCTTATTACTCTGTGAGCTGACAGGCCCTTGTCTGAAAACTTACACTGACAGGCAGCTGATCAGAGGACGTTGAGCCTTTCAACGATAAAATAAATGCCAGGTTTTAAATTTGGAAGAGACGTGGAGGAGAGCATTTATACGTTGACAGTTTTGGAACTCTGAGCTAGCTCAGAGAAGAAAAACACTGTTAAAATATCATTTGGAACTTTTCTCTTATACAATTTTGAAATGCATCCCCTGACTTTAAGTACGCAAGTCTATGTGTAGAATGAATAGGCATTATCCCTTGATGGAATTAGGACCAGGCAAGAGACCCTCTGTTTATTCTAAATTACTGTTATTAAAATACTTAAGTTTATTTCATTAAAATCTTTGTAATCTCTAAACAGGAGTATCCATATAGTTCACAATCAATTTATTTAAAGGTAATATTTGAAGAGTCCTGTTTGCCTCTGTGCCCGGTCAGTCCCTCCACCCTCTAGCCCAGCCCACTCCGCTAGGTAACTGCTTTAATTATGGTTCGGGTATTCATCCAGTGTTCCTTTTTTTTCCATTTTCTCTTCTTTTTTTTTTTTTGTTGAAGTATGGTTGATTTACAATGCTGTGTTAGTTTCAAGTGCACAACAAAGCGATTCAGTTATATATATGTATATATATTCTTTTTCAGATTCTTTCCCCTTATAGGTTATTACAGATATTGAGTATAGTTCCTTGTGCTATACAGTAGTTCTTTTTTGGTTATCTATTTTATATGTAGTAGTGTGTATGCGTTAATCCCAAACTCTTAATTTATCCCCTTTCCCCTTTGATAACCATAAGTTTGTTTTCTATGTCTGTGAGTCTATTTCTATTTTGTAAATAAGATCATTTGTATCATTTTTTTAGATTTCACATATAAACGATATCCTGTGAGATCTGTCTTTCTCTGTCTGGCTTAACTTCACTTAGTATGATAATCTGTTTTTCCATCCATGTTGCTACAAATGGCATTATTTGTAAATAAGTTCATTTGTATTTATTTTAGATTCCACATATAAATATCATATGATATTTGTCTGACTTACTTCACTTAGCATGATACTCTCTAGGTCCATCCATGTTGCTGCAAATGGCATTATTTCATTCTTTTTTATGGCTGAGTAATATTCCATTGTATATATATACCACATCTTCTTTATGCATTCATCTGTTGATGGACATTTAGGTTGCTTCCATGTCTTGGCTATTGTAAATAGTGCTGCAGTGAACACTGGGTGTGTGTATCTTTTTGAATTATGGTTTTCTCCAGCTATATGCCCAGGAGTGGGATTGCAGGATCATATGGTAGCTATATTTTTATTTTTTTAAGGAACCTCCATACTGTTCTCCATAGTGCCTGCAGCATCCAGTGTTTCTTTATGCAAATACAAATAAGTACGAATATACATATGAAGTTTACACAACATTCAGTATGCAAAATACATGTTCTCCACTTTGCCTTTTAAATTTACTACATTGTTCAAATCTTCCCATTTTAATGCGTGGAATATTTCTCCTCTTTCTACAGTAGCCTAGTAATCCATTCCAGGGTTGACTTCCTCAGTTTATTTAACCTGTCACCTACTTGGATTGTTTTTAATCTTTTGATATTTCAGACAAGACCACAATGACAAACTTGCTCACAAATACACTGGTCACATGCCCGAGAAGTGGGATTTCTGGTTCAAAGGATAAATGTAGGTAAAGTGTCGGTAGATTCTGACAACAAAACCCTTCTGATGTGTTGTATCGTCTCGGACTCCAACAAGTCGGGCAGGAAAGCAATTATTGACCGACAGCCTCGTGGACGAGTGTTTTGTCAAACGTTTGAATGTTTGCCAGTTGGAGAGTTGAGAAGTGGCATCTTATGCAGTGAATTTGCATCTCTCTTCTTAGGAATGAGTCCATCTGGGGACACTTGTCTTTCTTTCCCTGTGAACTACTTCTTGTACTTTGATCATTTTCTATTACTGTTGCTCTTTTATCTCTCAATTTCTAAAACTGTACAAAGGAAGTTAACTGGAATAAGTTTTGCAACTGTTTTTTTTTTTTTTTTTTAAATAAATTTATTTATTTATTTTTGACTGTGTTGGGTCTTCGTTGCTGCGCACGGGCTTTCTCTAGTTGCGGTGAGCAGGAGCTACGCTTCGTGGTGGTGCGCGGGCTTCTCATTGCGGTGGCTTCTGTCGTTGTGGACCATGGGCTCTAGGCGCTCAGGCTCAGGCAGTGGATTCTTAACCACTGCGCCACCAGGGAAGCCCTGCAACTGTTTTTTAAATAATTTTGTTATTTATTTTGACTTACCTTGGCTTTGCAGAATTTTTTGTAATTGTATATATAAAGGAATATTGCCAGGAAGAAACATAATGTCTCCTCATTCTAATGAAGCAGTGATTTTACTTGTGTGGGTGTGTATCCTTTCTTTGTCTGTGGTGGCTAACATAGCATATGATTTTTATCCAAAATTATATTGTAAAGCCATTGGTTAAGACTGTAAAATATCATTCTGTGGCTCGTACTTTTCCATTCTTCCGTTTTACCGGTTTGATATTTCTTTTTAAAATGTATATTTATGCTCTGAAAACTTTTTTAATATTACAGGAAATGCTATAATGAACATTTAATGCCCTTGATTCTTTTTATTCTTTTTTTTAAAAAATAGATTTATTTACTTATTTTTGGCTGCATTGGGTCTTCGTTGCTGTGCGTGGGCTTTCTCTAGTTGCAGCGAGCAGAGGCTACTCTTCATTGTGGTGTGCGGGCTTCTCATTGCGGTGGCTTCTCTTGTTGTGGAGCACGGGCTCTAGGCACGCAGGCTTCAGTAGTTGTGGCATGCGGGCTCAGTAGTTGTGCCTCGGGGGCTCTAGAGCGCAGGCTCAGTAGCTGTGGCGCACGGGCTTAGTTGCTCCGCGGCATGTGGGATCTTCCCGGACCAGGGATCGAACCCGTGTCCCCTCCATTGGCAGGTGGATTCCTAACCACTGCACCACCAGGGAAGTCCTGATTTTTTTATTCTTACGGATGAATTCCCAGAAACGGTGTTACTTGATCAAAGGAGTTGAACATTTTTAAGGTCCTTGAAGAAGATTGACTGTTGCCTCTCAGTAGTGGTCTATCATTATGTGTTACCATTAGCCATGTGTGTTAAGTAGTGGCTCCGTGACTATAGCCAGATAATTATAATTTAAAAAATGTGCAGTTGACTTTATAGGTGGAGGATCAGCCCTATCATCTTCCACGTGAGTAAATCAGGGTGCAGAGTGCTCAGGAGGTGGGCCAAGGTCACAGAGCTGGCTACGGCCAGTGTCCTGGCTCCCAGGAAGAGAGAGCTGGCACCTTTCCACATGAATTCACACCAGAGCACAGGTGACTGGACGTGGTCCTTTGGACAATTTTCACATAAATTTAACTGGGCCAAAATGAGCAATTGTATTTCACTGCAGAGAAAAGTCACACCAAATTGCTAATTTAGTAGTTATTGAGACATCCATTCAGTAAGTATTTACTTTCCACATGTAGCCCATAATACCAGGTAGTGGATATGACATGGACATAAAATCCTCCCTGTTCCAGAAAAGCTTCTAGTAGAGCAGAGATCCCTCTCACCCAGTCACCCTGGCTTTCTCCCAGGCATGAGTTTGGAGCATCAGGTAGATTGTGCTGACCTATTTTCATGGGACACGTCCTCTGTGCCGGGGCCTTTGGATGCAAGTGTGAGAAATGACAATGAAAATCAGCCTCCTCGAGGAAAGGGCGGCAGAGGATAAATGAGATAAGTAAGGTAAGCCGCAGACAGTGATGGGCTCTGAGGAAGAGGAAGGTGGGTGCAGGTGGAGCTTGAGGGCTTTGCATTGCATCTGCACTGCTGGGGAGTGGTCAGAAGCTTTCAAGCAGGAGAGACCTGATGAAATAGCGTCCTGCAGACACGTGAGACTGCTGCGGAGCCCGGAGAAACAGCCCCTCGGCCCCCATCCCTCATCGTCTCTGCGCAGGTGCGAGCAGACTTGGAGATGAGATCTGGGTGCCTGTGGACGAGGGTGTGTGTGGTCTTCCATGGCCCTGGACCACCTGAGCCTGCTCCTTTCTGGAATGTCAGGAAGCATGCAGACGGCCCTTGATGCGTCAGAGGCCTGTAATCTGTGAAAGAGGAAAACATTGGCTGGACATAGCGGGTCCTATTATTTTGGGTGCTGTAATTCTACACTGATGATTCTCAAGTGACCAAAGAGTTGTATGTCTTTGAGAGAACGTAGTCCCTTTAGACCCATTATCATGTCAACAACTTGGTCCTTCCCCGAAACAGACTTCTCCACGTCTGTTCTCCATGAAGGAAGGCTCCACGCACAGGAACACCATGTGCCGGTCTGAGGAGTACAACTCAGGTTTCAACACTGGGCTGGAAATAAATGTGCTTTCTAGACTCGCTTTCTTATGGGTATTCCCAGCAGGAATGTTGCCCACCTTGGAAGCTGGTGTTTCCTTGAGAGTTATCTGAAGTTGGCATCTCTGTTTCCCTGCAGGAAAGGTTGCATCAGTTTATTTGATTACATCCAGTTCCCTCATGGGTGGGCTTCGAGCAAAGCTGCATGTTCAGGAGACGGTGAAGTAGTTCTGCAGGCAGAGTGCTGACCCTGTTCGTCTGGGGCCTTCCTTCTGTCTTTGTGACTCTTCTCTAAATTGAAGCTCTGTGTCTGCACCTGTGGGGCATCATCGCCACCATGTCAGAACTAATTTTGAGTAAGTTTTGTGGTTTTGATATTTAATAGAGTCCCCAGTGTTGTCTAGCTAAAGGCTGGAGAGTGGGGACAGGCGAGGTGTTGGAACAGGAGAGGGACGAGAAGGGGTTCGTGGCATCTCCATGATCCCATCTCTCTGTCATGACTTGGGTATCTCTCTCTCCATCCAGTAAGCTCATCTGCACTTGGGGTCTCCTTAGCCAGGGGCAGAAAAGAGAGATTAGAGCAGCTGTGGTGTTCTCTGAGTCCCTACTGGAATATGAGTTCTAGAATCGTGGGCGAGGGTTGAGCCTGGGGCTTGGGTACGTGGATCTCAGGACCCTTCCTGACTCCCTAATCTTGGCCACACCTCTGGACCCCTGGTCTTCAGTCCTGTCCAAGGACATACTGATGACCCAGCTTTCTTCACAAAGAGGTTAGGAAACCCAGTAGGGTGATAGATCGTTTCTCCTGATTATTAGAAAGTACAGACTCTGGCATTGGGCCTGGGGAAGACAGAGGAGCTTTTTGTGAGATTATGATTCATCATCTCATCAAGGAAGTGGAACGCTGGATTGATTTCGGTATCTTAGCCAGCTAAATGGACTGTCCTTAACCATCGTGGGGCCAAATGCCTCATTTCATAACTGGAGGACTCTCGGTGACGGAAAGGATATTTTTATGTGCAAAACATGACACTTTCAAAATTCTTAGGTTAAAACAGCAGTGGCGTTTTTTCTCAGATGGTGGCCTCTTGTCATCTAAAGGTGGAACAGCCAGGTTAGCAATTGGCTTTTGTGTGCAGTGGACGAGAGTAGAGGGGCCGTGAGTGGAGTTCTTGTGAGTGAAGGGGCCTCTCCAAGCCCCAGGGAAGACTCTGCCACCCGTCAGCAATCTGAGCAGTGGGTGCCTTGAGAGCGTTCGGTGGACCTGAGAGTAGTGGAAACGTTGGTGCGGGAAGAGAATGTGGCTTTGGAAAGTCAGGAAGGGGGTGAGAATTCTGGATTTGCCATCTGTTACCTTGAGACTTTGGCAAATGTTTTATTCTTCTTCAGCCTCTGCTATTATCTGTTAAATGAAGATAACTGAGCTGATTTCCTTCTTTGAAGTGTTGATTATCAACTATACAATAGAAAGTGTTTTTGAATAGAAGTTCAGAAACGTTGCAGGCAATCACAAGGGCATTCTGAGATGCTATTCAGCATTGTTTGGTCAGAAAATAGGTATGTCCTCTTCACCCCAATGAAATAAGTAATGCCCACTGAGGCTAGTATTTTTTTTTTTCCACCTAGTTAACTAGGCAGTAAAGGAAAGAACTAAATACAGCCATATTTTTCTGAGTAGGTTTTTTTAAACTGTCGGATGGTAATACTGACTCTTCTCATGGAACTTACTTTCGAGGGGGAAGAAAACAATACATAAATAAAGACGTGCATGTAGACAATGCCTGGGGTCACATAAAGAGGGGCAGGGGACCGGAGGTGATGGGATGCAGGGGGTTTTATGTAGGTGATCAGATGATTGAAAGAAGGTGAAAGATGTGATAGTCTGTAGGTCATGGGCTTTGGAAAACAAAGATTCGTGATATTATTGTCATAATCATCATACTGCTGAAGGTGACATGGGATTCTTTAGGCTTGTTCCAAGCTCTCGTTTTCTGAATACAGGGGTCCTTTCATAGTTACCAGGCCATTATTACAATGAGAAAATAGCTGAGCCCCCAAGGAATAGAGTGATGTGGATTCTGCCCAACTCGGGGCGCAGCGGGTTATAATTTATTGGTGATTAAAAGTGAACTCTGAGTATACCCAAAGGTATAAATGAGAGTTTGGAGATAGCATAGGGAAGATACTTGTCATAGAAGTGTTACAGGGTCCAAGGCAGGGGACACCACTCCTGCTCTGCACGTGGGATTTGCATGTCTCTCCCACGCCTGTGCTGGCAGGTGTCAGAGGTTACTGCTTCCAGATCTAAAGACGTGGGGACTGAGTGTGGCTCACACCACGAGGTGATTGCACTTTTATGTGTCTGGTCCCTGTGTGAGCAATCACCTCATGGTCTGCTCCAAATAGGAGAAGCGGGATTTAAAGCTTCCTGTTTGCCTTCCCACAGGAAGTCTCCTGGATGCTGAGGATGTGCGCTGGACCTTCTGACTTGCGCCTGCTGTGGTCTTTCTAGGACAAATCCTTAGGAGCCCTTGGGTCTCAATGAACTAGAGCACAAAGGATGGGGCACTCAGAACTGTCTTGTCCAGGCAGTGTCCAGCCTTTGGCTGTCATACATGTGGAAGCAGAGAAAGGGCCCAAACCTCTAGTTCTTTCACTTCCTTTCTTCGAACCTCAGGCTTTGGAGAGTTGCTCACGGTTACGTGTGTTTAAAGTGACATTTCCAGGCTGCTGTCGTCAGTCCCTGGCCTTGGTCCTGACCTTGGGCCTGCTCTCCTGGAGGACTTCTTGTAGGAATTTCCTGTTTCTGAGCCTCATCCAGGAGTCCTAGTTGGCTCCACCCACGGAATCGAGGATGCCGACCTGTAAATCAGGGGCTGGCAGGCTTTTCTGTGCAGGGCCAGGTAGTGAGCGTTTTAGGCTTTGCTGGCCCACATTTCTTTGCTTGTGTTTTTCTTTACCTTATAATCTCTCAAAATGCAAAAAGACATTCTTAGCTTGAAGGTTGTAGAAAGAAAAGGCCTGGCCCTGGTTCGCAGACTCTGCTCTTCACTTGGAGGGCTTCTGCCCCGTGCAGAGCCTGCCTTGCCTGCTGGTAATGTGTACCCACCGTGTCTGCTTCCTGGGAAAGCGGTTGAGCTGGGCTCAGAGAGGCTCGTTGAGATCCTGCAGCCGGCGGTAAATGATGGAGAAACCCTGGCACCTTCCTCCCACGCCCACCAGACTTGAGCAAGGGCAGCTCTGTCCTTCAGTCCTTCCACTTGCGAGGTCAAAGGCCTTGGGGCTGGCCTGGACCCTGTCTCTCTCATAGCCATACCTCGGCTGTCAGCTCGTCCTAGCGTCTTTTCTTTCCAAGCAGGTCTAGAGTATGACCGCTTGTCCTCGGCCTGTTTCTCATGGCATCACCCGGACACACCCCGTCTCTCACCTGGACAGTTGCCGTTGTCTCCCACTGGTCGCTTGGCCTCTGCCTTTGCCCCGCTGGTCTGTCGGGGACCCTGGACACCATTTCAGCACATCTCCCCCACCCTGCTTGTTTTGCCCACTGCACACGCATTACTGGCTGACACACTGTCTGTTTTACCGATTTACCTCATTTATTTCCTGTCTCCCCAGTGGAGTGTTAGCTCCCAGAGGGCAGGGGTGCTTGCAGAGTCTGTGCACTCTTAACATTTCCGGTGACCAGAGTAGTGCCTGGAACAAAGCGCTCCGAGATACCTGTTTAATGAATGATCGAAGGAAGACTGCCTTCTGTTGTCCCAGGTGTGAATTCCCCTAGGGACACATTTTAGTTCATCCCAATGATATCATGTACATTTGAAAACTAAGGGGTATATGTGTATGTACGTTTCTCGGGCATGCAGACCCTGAACGACCCCAGACCTCTGGCACGTGCCGTGGCCTGGCCTGCAGGGACACCACCGGAACCTCAGGCTGGGCCATGTGTGCCTCTTGGTTATTTCAGGCCCCTCATTGAGTCCTAAATGTCATCCTGCCAACTCTGTCTTCAGAGAATCTGGCAGATACCTGGCCTCCTCACTGAAAACATGAATCAGCTCTAACTACCCGAGTGGAGTTTATGGTATCCACTTACTCTGTTTTTAGCAATACCCCTTCCTCTCATCTGTTCTTAAGAAGCAAAGACAAAATCCAAATAAACCTGATAGAAGAAGTGTATATATCGGCACAATAAGAAATCTGCTGCATGTATTTGGAAGCTCCAAATTTTACCTAATTTTCTGGCTAAAGTACATCAAGGAAGCCGAAACCATCTGCAGCTCAATATTGATAAAAGGGTGATTCTGCTCGACTCCCCCAAGGTTTCTTTGAACAGATTCCCTGTCATTCTATACCTTTTATTTGATCCCTTTTCTTTCATGCTGAGGTCTTCACAAGCAGGTGCTTCAACCGGAGAAAAGGCTTTGGTTGTTGCCCGACGTGCTGTGTGGGTGAGACCTCTGGCCCTTGTCATCCCGTGTCTAGAACAGTGTTTGGATCATTACAGAAGCCTAACGCCGGCTGGCTAACTACCGATCGGGAGTACATGGAAGGATTGGGGTGTGTAACCATAGGCGTTGGGATGGGAGGGGCTTGAGGTGGAATTGTGGTGAGCTCTTAGAAAGGGCAGGCAGGAGTGTTGAGATGATTTCGTGGACAGACAGGGCTCACAGCCGCAGGAGTACCTGAGCTCTGAGATGGGTCTGTGGTGGCAGGATCGATCCTTCGAGAGCATGTTTTATCCTCTAGCTCTCTCTCTCTCTGAGATGCATCGCCCCCCAACCCCCCCGCCGAAGCCCCCCTTTGCTGCTGCAGTCACAGCAGCAGTCACTGTTGCTGAGAGCTGGGGGACAGCTTCCCAGGTGGGTGGAAGGAGGGAGGGTTCAGGGGCCTGGAGGAATCCTGCGAGCCAGGCCCGAGCCAGTGCTCAGATGAGGCTACTGATGCAGGAGGGTCCAGGACAGGTCCCGGGGGTCACGTGGTCGGTGGGCAGCAATGCTGACATGAGAACCCTGGCTTCTGGAATCTTCACAGAGGCCCGTGTCCATCCCACTGCGTGTTCCCTACTCCATCACGTCTTGTTCTGTTAACCCAAGGGATTGACAAGCTCCACACCAAGGAATTTCCCAGGCTCCTTGTCTTAGCAGCAAGACGTCTGTTTGGTGCCTGGAAAGACACAGCTACCTACCTGTCCTACCCCCACCTGAGCTGGCCAGAGCGTGCTCCCAAAGCACCTGCCATCAACCAGGACTGACTTAAAGGGGCGGGGGGACGCAGAGGACACCTGTGCCCCACTGAGGGCCCTTTCTTTGGCAGAGCGTGGTTAGGAATGTTTAGAGCAGGGAATGGGCGTGGCCCATGCTGTCCATGCTCTATCCTACATGTGTGGACATGTTCTGTTGCTCTTTTCTCTGTGTCCTTATCTGAAAACTAAAAAGTGGAGATAATGATTCACTGTGTCACTGCCAAGGTTTGGCAATAGTACCATCAGGGTAGTTCATGACCAGGTAGAAGGCAGTGGGATGGCGTGAGGTGGCCGTGCGACCTCTTAGCAAATCCCTAAACGGCTGGGAGCAAGGCAATCATCTCTAAAAGGACACACAATCTGATGAGGATCCCCATCGGCCTTAAAACGCAACGCCTTTATGTCTGACTTTTAAAGTTGTCGCTCTCTGATAGCCAAAGTGTGACGTTTGCGGTGGGAATAATAGTCCCTTTGTGTCTCCCTCTTCGTTTCATTCCGGGACCGAGGTCAGAGAGCCAGGCTGGGCTGGGCTGCCTGCGGGAAGCAGTCTGTGATGAGGAAGATACTGGGGCGTTGTGAGTGAGTGCTCTGCCGTGAATGTCACTTGTTTCCTAAGCCAAGCCTCCCGCAGAGGGGCAGCTTCCAGAAGCAAGCGCACAGGTCTGCCCAGGCCGGGGAGGAAGCGTCTCAAGGCCGGCGCCCCGGCTGGCGCTGGAAATGTCTGTAAGGGCTCTTTCAGCCGGCTTTCTGTCGTGTCTGTGTGGGCCTCCCTCTTTGGCACCCCTGGCAGGCAGACGGGCTCCGGGCCCCGCTGCAGGAAGACTCACTGTGTTGGCCTCGCCCCAGCCCAGACATTTTCTCTGGCAAGAGAAGCGCAGACCCAGAGCACCAGGGTAGGATGGAGGGAGGATGTGGGCCTGCTCTGTGGAAGGAGGCGGCTCGTTTAAGTCAACCTTCCCCTCAACCCCACTGTGCACTTCAGCGCCCAGGAATAGAGGCTGCATCACAGTCAGGATGCGCCAGGTGAAGGAACTCCTCTTCGCTCTCACCTGTGCAGGTGCATTTGAAAGGTGCAGAGCTCCCATTCGTGGATGTTTTTTTAAACCCACTTTTAGTACATTTCAAGAGTTTGAATATGACAAATTTATCAAGCCATGAATCTATAGGCAAGGCAGTCAGAGCCCCAGAGCCCAGTGGCGATGGGAAGCAGATCTCCTTCGCCCTCCAAACGACATCTAGAAGGGGGTTAAGTTGAACTATGTTGAACTTGAGATAACTACAAGCAGAGAAGCTCCCGGGGCAGCTCCCACAGCATTAAAGGAATAGAGCATCGGGCCAGACCTCTGCCTTCCCTTCCCTGCTTGAATGCAAGTATTTCCCAGCACTAAAAAAAAAAAAAAAAGACAAAACTAAAAACCCCATTTTACGGAAAAGGTGACTGAGGGACACCAGTGTCGGGTAACCGACTGAAGACCTCAAGGGGAAACAGGCTTACCTTCCTCAGACGCGGGGCCCGGCTGGGACACGGGTTTGTGGGACGGCCTGGCAAGGGGGTTGCCTTACTGCATGGGGCCTCAGGGATGGGGTGGGGGGGCAGCCAAACGCAACAGGACCTGTTTGCCCGGGAATGGCTGACTGCCTTAGACATCCCTGCTTTTAGCACAAAGAGGCTTCTGGGTCACTGTAGACAGAGGTGAGTTCATATGCTTGTAAAATGGTCCGAATCTTTGGGAGGCAGGAGGGAAGTAAACGGAAGGTCCCAGGTTAAGTGAAGGCAAGTTTCCTCGTCCTGTCTGTGGTAAGGGACCCTTGGGCCTCTACGACATGCGGAGTGGAAACCCTTACCTGTGCCTGACAGGTCTCTGGCTGTTTCTCCTGTGCGGAGTGCAGCTCGGACAGGCCAGAGTTCTCTCTGGTCCCTGGGCCCCTTGTTGGTTGTCTCCTCTTTGCTCTTTTCCCTTCAAAGTCTGAATGTTGGGGAACCTGTGACAGCGAAATGACTGAAAAGTAGCCTTTTCTTCCCTTTTTAACCTGATGGTGTGTGGTTGTGCTTGGGAGCGTGTTTTGTGCTTCGTCCAGCGGAGCCACACTGTACGGCCTTCTTGGAGTATCACTGTGTTCATTACCACCTGAAGACCGCGCGGGGTGTGATGGTTAAAAATAAGCACACGAATCTGCCCAATTATATTTAATCCCGTATTCTTCTGATTTTTAGTATCACACTTAATAGTACTGTTTGGAGTCAAATCTAAAAAAATGATACAAATGAACTTTTTTAAAAAACAGAAATCGGCTTACAGACATAGAAAGCAAATTTATGGTTACCAGAGGGGAAGGGGAGTGGGGAGAGATAAATTAGGAGGTTGGAATTAATGGATACACACTACTATATGTAAAATAGACGATCAACAAGGACCTACTGTATAGCACAGTTTACTATACTCAATATCTTGTAATAACCTATAATGGAAAAGAATCTGAGAAAGAATATATATATATATATATATATATAATTTAACTGAATCACTGCGCTGTACACCTGAAACTAACACAACATTGTAAATCAACTATACTTCAATAGAAAAAAAAATAAGTTAAAAAATAAAAATAATACTGCCTGGGGAAAACATGGTCTTAAAACAGATTAAAATCTTAGATTCTTAAAAGATTCCAGTTGACTCTGCATGTTAATAGGCTTATTCGGGTTTAAATGAAAATAACAAATTTTTTAAAATAAACTTTTTATTTTAGGGCAGTTTAGATGAACAGATTTGGTTTTAAATTTAGCTTTAGGTTAACAGATTTGGACTTATATTTAGAAAGCTGATGTAGATTGTATAGGGAGGTACCATATAGAAGAGTTTGAGGTCTCCACCACTGCTGACATCCCATCCCCACCAGAGGTGTGGGTGTTACAGCGATGAACCTACACTGAGACATCCCTCCCACCCAGAGTCCATAGCTTGCTGTATTAGCCCAGGCTGCCATAACGAAACACCATAGACTGGGTGACTTAAAACACAGAAGTGTATTTTCTCATAGTTCTAGAGGCTACAAGTCCAAGATCGGGAAGCTAGCAGGGTTGGGTTCTCCTCAGGTGCTGGTGAAAGCCCTCTTTGTGGCTTGCAGGTGTCTACCTTCTCCCTGAGTCCTCACCTGTAGGAGAAAGAGAGGGCGATGCTGAGATCTTCCTCTCTCATAAGGCCACAGCCTTACTGGATTAGAACCCCACCCTTACGACCCCACTGAACCTTCATTGCCTCGAAAGGACATACAGTCATCACACTGAGGGTTAGGGCTTCAACACAGGAACTTTGTGGGGGACATGACTTTGCCCACACCATTGACATTGGGGCTCACACTTGGTGTGGGTTTTGGCAGATGTATAATGACATGCATCCACCATTACAAATCATACTGATTAGTTTCACTGTCCTAAAATATCCTCTGTGCTCGGCCTGTTTATCCTTTTCTCCCTGACAGGCAATCTCTGATCTTTCTACAGTCTCCATAATTTTACCTTTTCCAGAATGTCATATAGTTTTAATCAGACAGTCTGTGGCCTTTCAGAGAGATTGGCTTCTTTCACTTAATAACATGCATTGAAGGTTCCTCCATGTTTCTCCATGGCTCGACAGCTCATTTCCCGTTAGCCCTGAAAAAATGTTCCATTGTCTGGATGACACACAGGTCATTTATCCGTTCACCTCCTGAAGGACATTCTGGTTGAGGCCACGTTTTGGCAGTCATGCGTAAAGCTGCTGTAAATATCCATGCACAGGTGTTCGTGTGAATATGTTTTCACGTTAGTTGTGTGAATACCTGGGAGCAGCATCATCTCCTCTGGAGGAGATGACACTCAGACACCTTCCTGAAGGTTCATGGAACCACATACACTTGGATAAGTCAACCTCCCTGCAGTCAGTTTTCTACCCAGCAACCGTTCTCATGTTTCTGCTGTGACTGGCAGCTCCAAACTGTGAAGCTGTAGCTTTCCACCCCGCCGCCAACATGGAAGCACTCGGGTTAGGCCCAGGAAGCTCCATGGCAGAACTGGAATTAGTTTGTCTACAGACCCAGAAGACTCCCTTCTCATGCCATCCATAGGATATACAAAGGACGTCTCGCAGGCTGGTTATGTGCCTTCTCTGTGTCTTGCTTTCCTCGTTGTTGAAATTGGAATAATAACAACTACTAAAGCCTCAAAGTCACTGTGCGGATACATGAAATAATGTATAAAATTGGTTCACATAATGCCTGATGCACATATATGTGTATGTAATGGGCTGTCTGCCTGTGACCAGCACTGTCCAGCAGGGTAGAAAGCACTGCTTTTCAATTTGGGGGACAAACTAATGCACGTGGCAGATGTGGAAAGGCCACGCTTCCCCGGAGGGAGTCATGGCAAAGAATAAAGGAGGCTAATATGCAGAGTCTAACCCCGTGCCTGGCAGACACAGGCTGCGCAGTGTAGCATTTTTGAGAGGTGATCATGTGTTGGGCTTAAGCCCCTATGGGCTTCAGGGTGGGAGGGTCCTCGGGGGAGATGCTATCCTGTGGAATCATGTAGCCCAGCGGTTCTTAGACTTCACTGCATATGGGAATTCCCTGAAAGGCTAGTGAAAACTCAGATGGCTGTGACTCCCCCTGCCCCCTCGGCTGGGGAAGAACCACCAACATGCCTCTGCCGGCTTTAGGGAAGTCCTGAGAGTAAAAGTTGGGTAGTGATTGGCTGACACCAATTTGATTTTCCCTTCCCCTACTTTGCCTTGAAGGGGTGACAGTGGGTGAGTTGGGACCTTCAGAATCCACAGCCTCAGAGCCCAGGTGCGATGGTCCTGGCCAAATAACCACATCGTACTTTTAAGACTGTCTCCCTCAATGGGTTTTTTTCCCTTCTAGCTCTTTCTCATCTTTGTATACCTCTCATCACAATGCACCCTCTGCATAACCCAGACGTGCTTAATAAGTAACTTGCCTTATAAACATTTTGAGTTGCTTAGATTGAATAATGCTTATAATTGACCAGATGTTCTTAAAATAGTTTGTTGTTTCATTCTACTTGACATGCACATTAGGAAAACAAACACTTTTTTTCTCTTATTGTGCATTGTGATTTTCTTTGCAAATTCCTGTTTCAAGTTTGCAGCTGTTCAATGTTTGCAAAATCATATTCAGCCCATCCTGTGTGTCGGGAAGGTCGTGATGGGCTTAGACAATGTATCCCCTTTTTTTTTTCTTTTTGGTAAAATATGTCCAATTGTTGTTCCCATTGAATCATGATTGTGAGCTCACCTTAGAGAGTGTCTACTGTGTAGGAAAGAATACTGACAAGATGCCAGGAGACCGTGTCTGACCTGCTTCAAGGCTGAATCATGGGGCTGGGAGGTGAGAGGCTACGGCTAACCTGTGCCCAGGGCAGTGGAGGCCACACTGTCTCAGGTCAAGTGGAAATCATGGTCCAGGAAGAGAGGAGGTGAGAGGTCAAGCCTTGCAAGTTGAACTGAGGGTCATTATAAACAAGAAAGGAGCCAAGCTCAGAAGCTGGGGGAGAGAGAATTGTCTGGGGAGGAACCAGCCAGGATGGGACCAGTGGTCCAGGGTGAAAGGCAGTGAGTGGGGTCAGGGCCGTGGGCTTCAAGGACTATGTCAAAGGGTTAAGTCCCTGATTTCTGCCATTTGGGGTGATGTCCAGCCTTGGAGCAACCTGCACAGCAGACGATAAAGCACGAGGCTTCTGAGGTTTTGGTGTTTGCTTCTTCCAAAGATGACGACCATCAGCGTGAACTTCCTAAGACTAAGTCCGTCTTACCATCTCTCAGTTTTTCTCCTCCCCTTGGTTCATATGGGTTAATGTCCAAGCTCTTGAACCCGACAGAGCCTAATGACCTTTACTTACCAGGAATTTTAAACGTATTCTTTCTCACTCACTCTTCACAAGTGTACCTGGGAGGTGATGGTGTGTACGTTTTACAGAGAGAAAAACACTAAAGTTCCTCGAGGTTGAGTAATTTCTCCAAAATCACATGACCAAGTGGCAGAACAGGAATGTGGACCCAGGTCTGCTGGGTGACATGTCATCTGCTGCTCAGTGCCCTACAGAATCTGGACCCCAGACCTTTTGGACAGTGTCCACTGCAGCCTTTCCCCAGCTCTCCAGGACAGAAAAGCCAATTAAGCAACCTCTGTCCTCTTGGGGACATTTCCAGTCTTAGGCAGTTTCTCAATGCTTCCAGTAAAGCTTTGTGATCCCTGATAGAGCTTAGCTAACAGTCTTAATCAAAACACAGTTGACACTCTGTACTGTGAGCTTTAAGAGATATTAAGGATTAAAACAAAAAAAGGTGCCGAGAAACATACAGAAAAAAGTCTTGGCACCTGAGCCCAGGATCCAGGCAACACTGGACATTTAAAATAATCATCATAAGCATAAATTCAAGATGCAGGGAGATGTTCCAAATGAAAATGAACTCAGGGACAGGAGGAGCCTTGATTCTGGTACACTCTGCACCCCCAGATCACTGAGTGACCCCCAAATCACCTAAGTGTTCTGGTGCCCTTGGATTAAGGTCAAATGATCATGTTTGTTTAAATTAGCTGGAAGGCTCCAACCCACCCCAAAATTACTTGAATTTGTGTCAGAGTTCTTTTCTAACAATGGAAAGTGCACTTACTTTAGACTAAGTCGCCCACAGATACTAACTGTCCTGGGAGGAGGCTGCTGTCCATTCCCTGCCCCGACCTCGGATTTCCCGCCCTCACTCCCAATGCCGATTCCCGCCGGAATTCAGTAACTCCCCTCACTTGCTTGAGCTCTTATAGGTCAGGGTCTCCTCCGCTGCTCTGCCACCCTGACATCACTCACGCGCCTGGGTCGTGTGTCACTGTGTCTTACCTCCTCTGTGCGTTCCCAAGACCATCGCAGAGTCTCTTCCCCAGCTCACACGTGCCTTCCCCGCCCCCAGCGCCCTGCGTAGAACCCACAGTGGTTCGTCCTAAGTAAATATTTGCTTAGTGATACCCGGTGAGCTGTGACTGTCAAAACACGAGAAATGGATATAATTTTTTTCTAAAAAAAAGTATCATGACAGCTCCCTGACCCCAGAAATAACTTGCACACCCAGCCCCTGGCTGGTATCATCAGAGGCCTTCTCACAGGTGGATAAACTATGGCCAAATGAGGCATCCCAGGGGAAGGGACGAGGGTTTACTGAGCATTGCCCATGTGTGTCAGGTCCTTCATATGATCTCTGCTAATCCTGCACCAGCCCTGGGAGATGGAGGTTGTGGCCCCATCACACACATGAGCAGACTGAGGCTGACAGTGGCCAAGTAAGCCAGCACCCTACTAGATAGGGGTGTTCTGTTTGCCCTGGAGGAGCAGAGTTCCTTCTGCCCCTATGGTGTTGCCTCCACACCCTGTTGCCTGGTGAAAGATGCTGGGTTACCTCTCTCTCTTATTTTGATATCCATCCCCTTTTCACCTGTATGAAATGCAACCTCCCCTTAAAACTCAAGCCTTATCTCCCCTGCGAAGTTCTATCCGGAAGATTCTAGCCCAGGCTGATTTCCAGTTTTCCCGAGTGCCTTGAGCACTGATTTCACACATAATCCTACACTCTGCCTTGTGTTATCAATTAGCTTTTTATTTGGCAAAGGATGTTCCTGGGTTGAATCCGAAGACCCTAAGGTGGGGAGCTCTGTCTCACGCATCTTTGAGACTTTCCAGGATCCGAGAGCCGTTTTGTGTACGTTCTGGGCGTTGGTTGGTGTTGCTTTGTCTTGTTTTCTTTCCCTTCATGTGTGTACCTTGGTCGTTATGCGTACAGTCTTCTGCTGTACATGTGGAGTTGAACAAGACAAACCCTCTTTTCGTGGCCTCACAAACTCGGGGGGAATGTAGGTGTGTCTTGCTATCCAAATCTTTTCATGCCTCAGTTTAGAGAGTGAGGTTAGGGGTTCAGTAGGGAAGGATACCAAATTCTCTAAATCAGTTTAGATCCTGAGATTTGGATAGCAGATAGTGAGAGTTTGGATGGCCGTGGATTTTATCTGAAATTTTAACTGAATCTTTCGCAGTTCTGAGTTTGGGGGGCAAGGGGCTGCTGGTAGAATAAAGCACATACTTACCCACCACAGGTGCAAAATAAGTGTTGTAAGGCTTAAATCAAGTCGCAGGGGGTATGCTAGGAGCAAGGAGCCATTTCCCTGGATGCAAGAATTCAGTCAATCAACAGGAAATTATTGAGGCCACCGTGGGTCACAGCTGAGCTAAGAGCTGGACACTCACACCTTCTCTGTTTCCCTCGAGCAGTAAGCAGTGGAAATCGGTGTGTAACATAGCAATAGGAAGATGCCTGTTATCAGGGGAACACAGACCAGAGGTGGATGTGCACAGAGAATGTTGGGGAGGGTGGGGAAGTGAGGATTGTTCCGTGGACGATTGTGAAGTGTCTGTCACATACCGGGCACTGTTGGATGCACTTGACCCACATAAATGAACAAATCTGCCAAAGGGCCTTGCCTCCCTGAAACTTACATTTGAGACAGTCTTCCAGGACTTCGGAGGCAGTGGTGCTTGAGCTGCTTCTGGAAGGTCAGGTGACACCTGGGCAGTGAGGACAGAAACCAGTGTGGAAGGACCATTCTACTGGGAGGGCACAGAGAGGCCAGAACTCCACCAACTGGTTTCCCTGGGATATCCCTACAGCAGAGACTGGAGAACACTTTGATCTGATTAGTAACTATTTTAACGAAAGCGTCCTTTGCCGGGTTGCTAAGGTTCTGCCCTCCTGAGCTGGGTGGTTCGTTTAGTGGACGATGTCTTCCTCAGTACCCATCGGAGGGGTGGAGGGAAGGATGCCGATGGGGAGATCCCTCGCCGTTTTGAATATTACCATCGATACGGGAAGGGAATCGCCCACAGACTCAGATCGGGGACCTCTGGCTAAAACTTCTCAGAGGACCCAGACGAGGACTCTAAAACCCCGGGCCCCTCAGTGTTCACTTGGCCACCCCCCAGAGCCCCAGTTTCAGCCAGGAGTGACCCCTGCCTCGGTTCTGGTGGAGGCCACAGTGTCTGATGGCTTGTGCTTCTCTCGTTTCAGACTGCTCTGCCATGACCACAGCACGGTGCCGGCCCACCTGGGACCTGGCCCTGGACCCGCTGGTGTCCTGCAAGCTGTGTCTCGGGGAGTACCCAGTGGAGAAGATGACGACCATTGCCCAGTGCCAATGCATCTTCTGTACCCTGGTGGGTCTTGCAGAAAACGCCAGTTTAAAAGAATTTCAGGATGAGCCTTTTTCACTTTTGTTTTTGGAGACACCATGCAGCCCTTTGCCCTCACTTTTACCCAGTTATCGGAGGGATTCTCCTCCAAATCAGTCAGGCTCCCCAAGCAGGTGCGATTGCAGGCGCTCGTGGTGCAAAAGTAATCAGTTAAACAGAATCTTAGGAGCTGGGAACGCAGTTGAGAAACCCTGAGCATGGCGTGTGCGCTCCTTTCTGGAAAGGCAAAGCTTCACCCCAGCTCCCTTTAAATTTAATTGAACAGTGACATGACTGAGATTGCAGGGGTGCTGGCCTGGTGAGTGCGTACGGTAGAATAGTCAGCTCTCCGTGTCAGCCGTCACTGCTTTAGTGCTAAGCTGGAGAGGCTGCATCTTGAAATCACATTTGAATTTCCTGAAGATGCAGCCAGCGTCACCGTGGGCCAAATGGCCTGCTCTTAATGCCTGTAGGGGCTCCTGTTCCCATCAGGCCTCTCTCAGACCCAGCATTTTACCTATCAGAAGAGAAGAATGAGGGTGTAGGGCTTGTTTTCAGTTTGTCTCGTTTAATTATGCTTGGTTTTTCTTCCCATTCAAGAAATAGAAAAAAAAAGAAAAGAAAAGTCCGGAAAAAACAATTTTCCTTTAGACTGTGAAAAACTAAAAAGGTTTCTGAATTTGACTACTGTTATAAATGGACTGTAGGGACGGCCTTCCCATGTATGGTTCAGACGTCTGGACTGGGTTCTGTCCCCGGCAGCCTCCTCCTGATTTTCAGAGACTTCTTTCTTCCTGCCCCTATTTTACAGACCTTATTCTGTTTGCCTCTGTTTTACCGACCTTGTCTGTTTGGGACCTATGTGCATTCAATAGCATCATCTGCATTTTACAGATGAGACGGAGCTTCAATCGTTTAAGTCTGGGTCTCTGACTTCCCTTTATGTTAGACACTGGCTTCCTGAGGGCACAGTTCTGCCCCCACATGCCTGGTTTGCAGCGGGGCCCACGATAGATAATCGGGAGAGGCAGCTGGGTTGAACCGCACAGAGTCAGCCTCAGCCGTGTGCTTAGCAGCCGAGAAATGTGCCTCATTAAAGCCCCAGGAAAGTAACTTCAACCTGGACCACCGGAAGTTGCTTTGGGCTTTTTCTGAGCTGGGGAAGGATGGGAGGGAGAGAGCCCTGGGGGGAGGTGGGTGGAAAGACACGTGCAGCCAATGAACACAGAGAATTGGACTCGTTTTCATTTCTGGAGGATGAGATGGTCCAGCGTGGGGATGGATTAGAGTTCTCTTTATGCAAGAATTGCCTCCCTCTTGCCTGAAGGGGAATTTTCCGCAATCTCAACCAATTGGCTCGATTCCCCTCTGCAGATGTGCCTGTAGGCGAGCTTGCTGCCGCTCGTGTCCCCTGCCTGCGTCGTGTGGGGAGGGCCTCACGGGCCCACGACTTCTTTTCTTCCACTGTGAGGTCGCCCATTCACCCTGGCATGGTTTTACCCAGCCTTTCATTTGTTGTCATTGTTGTTTTAGTTTTCTATTTCTAGAGCATAGTAGTGAAAATAAATAGGCAAGTCTAATTCAGATCAAACATTTAATTTAAGTCAGGGACTGCGAATAGAGGAGAATAACATTGTTTTCTCAAAGAGGGGTTTGCTGGGAGCGCTGAGAAACAGGTGACAGCTGTGATTGTTTTCTCACGGCCATTTATTAAAAATTAAGATGTTGAGGCAGGCTTACTTGTGTCCGCAGCTCCCTGCACCGTGAAGCACAGGAAACACCTGCGTGTCGCAGACTGGGGGAAGGCGCCCATGTCCCCTAGGGCTTCCGTCACCTGCTGTCCCCTCTGTGTAGGCCTCAGGGCCCCCCAGCCAGCAGAACTGCCATTGTCTTCTTCCTGGGGACAGACCTGGGAAGGTAGGAAAGAGTGAAGAGAGAAAACTGTGCAAAGCTGAAAGGGGGCACTCTTCAAATAAAACACTACTAGAGAATTATGGGCTTTAGGTCTGAGGTAGATTGACCTCAAGGAGGAAGGGGCTCGAGGGGAAAGCCTGGTGTTTGGGGTCAGGCGTCAGGGCACTAAAATGCAGGCTGTTTCTGACCTCAGCTTCCCTTGTGTGCCTCATCTGTATAACGGAGCTGAATGGAGTTTACCCTAAGGTTCAGGAAGGACGTGTGAAGGAGTTGCCACGTGGAGGCTCAGATCCTCTCCATCTCGCTTCTGAACTGGGACTTAGAACCGCAGGGATTCGAGGGAGCTCTGGGCAGCTTTCCCCAAGCGTGTGTCCTGAGGAACACTTGTCCTCAAGGATGCACTCAGACAATCTGTGTGTTTCAGTGGATTTACTAAACGCAGCATGCCGTGTCCCTCTCTGTACCCTTACCCCTGGGACGCTCTGGGTGCCCAAGAGCACAGAGAAAGCCCCGAGGAACCCACACGAGGGACAGCTGTTGATTTAACCTGCATCTCCCCAGATTCCTCGAGCACCAGAAGTGTGTGCCTACCACGTACTAACGTGGCGTGACCATGACACATGTTCTGGGGGATTTCCCTTGTTTACAGGGCGCCTGGTGGCTTTAGGGTGAGTTCAAAGGTCATGGAGAGCCTGTGCACGGGGCCGGTGGGGCGTGACACAGGTAGGAGAGGGATGCACTGGTCCAAGGGTCTCAGTGACTGGAGCGACCCTCCCAGCCCCGTGCACATTTCAGGTATGATGCTAAGCTCCAGGGCTTTGGAGATGTGACGCCCACCAGGTAGCTCAAATGGTCAAGTTTTGGCTGAGGGTGAAAATGAAACTTAAAGAGATAAAGTAAACTTGAACGTTTGTGTGCAAAAATGTGAAATCTTCAAGTATGACCAACAGTTTCTGTGCAAAAGTACTGGGAGGAGAGAAAGGGTTGTTGACGTTTATGTCAAAATATGTCCTTAAACTAAGATCCTGCACTGAGAGCCAATCCCACCTCCATTTCGTCAGCCTGTGTTTCTGGTGGCCTGGGAGACGCCCCGTGGACCAGAAGCTAACATGTATGACATTTTAAGCTAAAATGAAGCCCATCAAGGCCATTGTGGTCTCCCCTATACTTGCAGCATCCTATAACGTAGAACGTTTATGGTGTTTCACTGCTGACAAAGCAGGGTCAGTGTGACAGCTCGCAGCACTGGAGGGGATCTTCTTGTTCCGAAGGTTGGGGGGACTTGAGGCTCAAAGACGTGGGGTGCTGTGGTTCCCCCCTCAAAATAACACGCCCCAGGGATCAGGAAGGTGTGGAAATGTCTGTTTTCCGAGACCCAGAACTTCTGACTCTTTCCCTTAGTTATGTTTTCTCATCCAGAAATCCAGCACGTGAGGAGATGGACCTTGACTTGCACACCTTAACATCCCCATCAGCTTTGCACAAAGTGGGTGCTTGGTCACTTCCATTCTTCAGTCCTTGTCAAGGGCCAGCCTGTGCCAGGTGCCCTGGGTACCTGGGGGAGATGAAAGCTTCCAGTCTCTGCTCTCCTGATCCCATGTGTAGGCGAGAGAGAGGTCTGGGTTGCTGTCATTGGGATGGAAAGACTTGTAATCGCAGTATAAACAGAGGTATGTGATGACACAGAGAAGGGAACTCACCCGGCAGGCTTCAGGGGGTCACTTGAAGAAAGCGTGATGGATAGAGCCCCATCAGGAAGGGCAGGCAAAGGACGGGGTGTCATGAGGGGTTCCCACAGTGACATAACTGGCAGGGACTAGAAGGGCATCAGGCCAGAAAGATGTGAATGTGCAACTGTGCTTGGATGGTGACGTGCAGAGAGCAGGGCAGCTTGGGTCATCCACCTCCCACATGAGGCCAGAGATGTGCAAGGAGCAGAAAGCTTTGGGCCTAGAAAGTGCATGAATCTTCCAGTGAGACCAGCTTCTCAGCAGGGCATTGTTTGCATAGACAGCCACAGTTTGGACACTGCAGGAAGGTCACGTGGCTGTAATTCACAAGTGTTGACTAGTCCTAGGGTCCGCCCCACCGTTAACGATGGGGGGCCCTGGGCGAGTCCCTTTCCCCGTATTCTCTGGTGCCCTTGTCCAGGGAAGGAAAGTGGGACTCTTTAGTCTCTGAGCTCTCAGACTGCACGGACATTGTCACTTGCCAGTCCCACTGGCACTGCCTTTGTGTAGGCATTAAGAGCTTCCGGTGGCATGAGGATCCTGCCCGTGACCCAGGAAGCCTGCAGAGCTGGGGCTCCCAGCGATGGTAACAAAATGGTAGCAGCTGCAGACGGCACGTCCTCACCCTGCGCTGTCCACAGGTAGAGCGAGGGCATCTCTCTCGGTAACTTGTGGGTAAGGAAGACACGTGTGTTCCCAGGGAACCCTCTGGCCTCCTTGGCTGTGTGACGTCATTGCTCCTGTTCTTGGGGCCGGCGAGCTGGGGCACTGCTCACAGGCTCCGCAGGTGTGGTTTTCATTTTTACGTCTGGATTTAGGGTCCCTCTAAAACTTCCCCTTGTGGGTGAAAGAACAGCTTCTCTGATTGCCGGTGGTCTACCCCGTGCCTTGCGACATGACCGCACTTCCCATAAGACCCTGCCAAGTGGGCAGGATTCTCCATCTCCTAAAAGGGACACTGCAGCTCAGAAAGACGGGGCCAGCTGCTCTAGAACGTTCACTGGGTGTGCCTTGACTCCGGTGCATTTGGTTTTTGCATTAAAACCTGATGCCTGTGCATTAACCATGCAGAAGGAAGTGCTGACTCCTGGTATCAGCTTTGCTGACAAACATAACAAAGAACTGAAGGGCTGCTGGGAGGCATTTGCAGGCCATGTCCTGGGTCACGGGCACTGGGCTTCCTTCTCACGCCCCCAGATCTCAGTACCTTCCTACCCAGGAAGGACACTTGGGTCCCTTTCTCTCTCCTTGTTTTGTGCACTTGATTCTGAATCTCAAAGCCGACCTCCCTGTTCTCTTGCAGGAAGCCTATCCTCATCCTGCTGCAGTCAGGGTCCTGGAACCCTGCCCCATTGATGGCAAGACACCCAAATGGGCATTCTCGGTCTCCCCAGCCCCTTCTTATTCATGAGAAAAGACAAACAAAAGTCTTGGTTTCTCCATTCCATGGAATAATCTTCAGTCCTTTGGAAAATCTAGACAGCTGAACCTACCTAACGAGACTGGGTGAACAGAGTACCCCTCTGTTAGAATTAGCCCTCAGGTACCACCTATTCTGAGCAGTTGCCCATGTACTCCCATTGTCACACCCTCAGACCCTCAAACTCATCATATCCTTGCATCCCCTTCTCTCACGCGCCTTCTTAAATTCACATGCACACAACACACAGATCCCACACAACTGCGCACAAAACACACTCATTCTACTTTCAGGAAGAGTTCACCCCAAGGTTTATCTGTTGCTTCTGCATTTCCGGCCTCCTGGACTTTTGCTGCAGAGTAAATGAATATCTATTGAGTGGATGACACAGAGGACCCCTTTGTGTCCCTGACTCTGATTTCCATATGTTAACCCTGCCCACCACAGCCGGCTCTGTCTGGCCTTCCCTGGGAGCTCTTGGTGATGAAGGTGTGGTTTGGTGAAACGCTCATACTTGCTTCTCTGCGGCTTAGGAGAAGAGAGACCTTGTCCTACACACACGGCGTCTCCTGCAGCTCGTTTAGAAGCCCGAGGGTGAGGAGAGCGCCCTCCCTGCGGAGGAGAGAATGGTGTCTTCTCCCCAGAAAGGCCCAAGGACAGCCAGGGAGCAGAGCACTGAGGTTACCTGGAGCAGGGCTGACCGTGGGGCTGCACCTGGCCTTCAGCAAAGCCGAGGGGTCGGAGCTCAGGGGAGCTTTAGTCCAGGAGACAGCAGATCCTGTGGTTTGTCAAGAGCAGAGGACAAAGAGAGCACAGAGATGAGAGTTGGGTTTTGTTTTCTGGGGGTTTTCTTTTGGTAGAAAGTACGTCTGCATTCTGTTTTCCTCTAAAAATTTTACAAAAGCAACCTTCATACTCTGGACTCCCCTGCTTTGGGTAAAGTCACATTCCTGCAGTCTGGAGCAGCGTCGCTGCCAGCACATTGACCACGGGGCCGGCTGGGTGGCCTCCTCAGGTTTCCAGCCCCTGGTGGCATGGCCGGGGGGCGGAGGGTGATGCAGGAAGCATCCTTGTCATGCCTGCTGTGCCAGGCGGTGGCTCCCGCCTCCCTGAGGACAGCTCTGTGAGGAAGGGCTTGCCCTCCCCGCCTGCGGAGATGCCTGGGATGCCACGTCGTCCAGCTGCTCTTTGGCGGTGACCTGAGGTCCGTGCCGCCCTGGGTCTCCCCTCCTCTGCACGGCTGCCGAGTGTCCGTGTCCATGCGGGTGTCGGCTTGTCGTGTGTGTGAGCGCTCGGCTCCCCAGTTGTTGGCATCTGCCTTTCCCTGCGGTGTTGTTAATCCCTTGCATTCTACCAGCACTCACAGGCACAGGGACTGGAGAGATAAACAGTTCTTGCTTTCAAAGAGCCTGCCTTCTAATGGAGAAGGAATGTAAGCAGACCCTCAGTGATGGAGGCTGAGGGGGTGCCGGGCAGAACACGTGGTGCGTGTGCGGGCACCATGCCGGAGCACTGCGGGCCCTGGGGCACCGACTGTAGAGGCACCCTTTTCTGTCCGCCAGGCTTGTCTCATTCCACACCGTGGAGGACGGGGGCTCAGAGAGGCACAGCTCCGGCTCCAGTCACACATCTGGCAGGCGGGTTCGCTGGCATCCCAACCCAGGGCGGGGATTCCAGGGTCCTTGCTGTTTGAACACTGTTCGTGGGGGTCCCACCACAGTTGTTTGGACCCGCCTGCATGTACTGTTTGTAAACAGTGGATCTTGGTAAGCAGAAGCTACTCAAGCACCTTTGAGCACAGTTTCTGGAGGTTTCTTTCAGCTGTTAGCATCATCAGTAGCCAGCAGGCCTCCAAGGGAGAAAGCAGATGAAATTCAGGCTTGCTGCAGACTTTACATCAGGCAGAGGTGTCTGTGTGGCCCCCTTCTCCTTGGCAGAAAAATTCTGGCACGGCGGAGGTACCTTAGCAGATCAGCAGTGCTGCCTCTGCCTTTGGACCGGGTTTCAAAGACTTGGACGACAGAGTGGAAAACGAAAGGCCTGGAACATTCTGCGGCTCTCAACAGCCCCCCTCCCTCCTCCTGCCCTTTGTGTGGTAGACGCTCCTTTGCTGGGACGTCTTGTCCCTCTGGCCAGCTTTCCGTCTCTGGGACGCCTTCCTGAGCACCCGCGCCCCTGAGGTGGGACCCCACTGGAGCCCCAGCACAGTGCGTCTTAAGGATCTGCACCCGCATCTTTTCCCACAGGGGCCTTGGGGTCTTGATGTCATGGAATGTCCTGGCATCCAAGCATCAGGGACACATAAAGACACAGTCTAGTTTGACTCAGACTTTGCCACTTTAAAATGCATACAATGCTTTGTACTGAAAGAAAAAAAAAAAAACCTCATGAGGTAACAGAAAATAAGTAATAAATGATTGCTTATGAAAGAATTCTTGATTGGGGAGGAAGAAGACACGAGTTTAAAAAAACAAAACCCTCACCTCTTTGGAGTCAGGCACACGTGGGTTTGAGCTCGAGCTCCTACACTTACAGACTCCACCTCTGGGCTCGTTTTTAACCTCCCTGAGCTTTGTTCTCTCCTCCATAAAATGGGAGTGATTAACACCTCCTAAGAGCCTCCCGTTTATTTAGTTGGCTAACACAGGTAGTGATGAACACAGGGTCCTGAGGCATTTGGTTACAGAGAGCTATAACTAATATGATGGTAGGAAGTATCAGTACATCAGTGTCTGCCTTTGTCATGTATATTTTGACTGAGGTTTCTCTGGCGTACTTTTGTGCTCGTTTCAAGACATCTTTTTGCTATTAGATTGAAAACCATAGCTTGTGAGTCACGGTCTGCTTTATATCTGGAAGAAGCCCGGGCTTGTTTTCGGTGTGTGCTTGGTCAGACACTTAGATCCTCATCTCTTTTTATATAGTAAACAAACGGATGCTTCCAGAGCACAGTCATTTTGCAAATTGCATAGCGGCCTGCTAGTGGCATAGGACGGACGCTGCTGGGTAGTCCTCCGCAGACGTGACGCAGTGCTTGTTGATATGTGCCGTCTCTTCAACAGCGTCGTTCAGACTCGGAGATGCCCCCCGGGTGTGTGCTTCACACCAGCTTTCATGGTTGCATTTTGTAAACCTTCTCTCGTCACGTACTTCTCTGCACAGTACTGTGAGAGTTTTCAGCATTTTATCAGTTTATGGCATTCCAGTGTCCTCCAGAGACTCAATGTAGACAAACTTAATGTAAAAAGTAAACTGATGATCTTGTTGCTAAGGTTCTGACTTTCTTTTCACCTATGACTGTAAGGCATCTATCACCCAGAGAGACACACCGCAGGTAACAGTGGTCCCTCTCACTTAGCTGGTCTGTGTGTTGGGAATTGTGTCGGGTGCTTCTACATAGTTTCTTTCTTACCGTGGCAAAAGCCCAGCAAGGTGGGCATCTGTATTCTGTAGTCAAGGGGGCTGTGGCCCAAACTCTTCACATAACCGGTCCGCGGCTCTGCCTGGAAGGGCAGGGATTCCAGGTGTCTCTGTAGCTCTGAAGCCTGCGGTGTTTCTCTTCCTCAGCCTCTGCCCCCAGCCCCACACGGGACATTCGCTTTCCCGTCACCTCCCACCGTGAACAGACCTTGCTGTCGGGGTTCAGCACACCACCAAACCCTGGTGCCGTCTTCCTGAAGAGGTGCAGGCCTGATGGAGGCTCGGCGTGACCCCCTCCCTCGTTCTGGGAAGCTCCTGTGTTGGTTTTGATGAGTTTACCTCTGAAACCTCTGCCATCTTAGGCCTCAGAGGCAGTGCCAGGACTAGGCTCATCCTTACTCGGTTCTCTGGAGCTCTCTTCATCATCACTGCATTGGTGAAACATAGATGATCTGGGGAAAACCTGAGTTCAGGGCCCGCGTGGTCACAGGGAGCTTGGATAGGACAGAGGCATACAGGGCCCTTGGGTCATAGCAACCCAGGCTGCAGTTGACACGTGGAGTCTTGGCGTTCTGTTCAGTGCTCTTGAGAGAGGCTGTAGGAGGTGGGTCTTTTCGAGGACTACCTTGATTTCTATTTTTTAAGGAAACTGCCATCTTTAGAGTCTTTAGTGAATGAAATATTCTGGTTTTGCTAAAGTGGTGAGAATTACCCATTTAGATCAACTGTCATTTATATATTGAGCATACACTCTTGTCCATGTAGTCTTCTAGACTCTTTCTCTTTTTGTTTTTTAACATAAATGTATTTACTTATTTACTTATTTACTTATTTATTTTGGCTGTGTTGGGTCTTCGTTGCTGCACACGGGCTTTCTCTAGTTGCGGCAAGTGGGGATTACTCTTCATTGCGGTGCGTGGGCTTCTCATTGCGGTGGCTTCTCTTTGTTGCACAGCACGGGCTCTAGGCACGTGGGCTCAGTAGTTGTGGCACATGGGCTCAGTAGTTGTGGCTCGCGGGCTCTAGAGCGCAGGCTCAGTAGTTGTGGTGCATGGGCTTAGTTGCTCCGCGGCATGTGGGATCTTCCCAGACCAGGGATGGAACCCATGTCCCCTGCATTGACAGGCGGACTCCTAACCACTGAGCCACCAGGGAAGTTCTCGACCTCTTTCCCTTGCACAATATTTTTTCGACTCCACCATGATGTAGGCTGAACCACCCTAAAATGCAGATCCAGAAAATGAGGCTGGTAGAGAGGCAGACTTGTTCAAAGCACAGAACCACTGGAAGGTGCAGCTGGATCTGATTTTAGGCCCATCTGTTCCTAGGAACCATGCATTCTTATAATGAAATGGATTAGACATTTTGCGGGGGGGAGGAAGAGGCTTAGGAAACAGCTTATGTGCTTTCCTTTTTTTTTTTTTTTTGAATCTTTGAATTTTATTTTATTTATTTTTTTATACAGCAGGTTCTTATTAGTCATCAATTTTATACACATCAGTGTATACATGTCAATCCCAATCGCCCAATGCATCCCATCACCACACCCCCTGCCACTTCCCCCGCTTGGTGTCCATACATTTGTTCTCTACATCTGTGTCTCGATTTCTGCCCTGCAAACAGGTTCATCTGTACCTTTTTTCTAGGTTCCACAAATATGCGTGAATATACGATATTTGTTTTTCTCTTTCTGACGTACTTCACTCTGTATGACAGTCTCTAGGTCCATCCATGTCTCTACAAATGACCCAATTTCGTTCCTTTTTATGGCTGAGTTATATTCCATTGTATATATGCACCACATCTTCTTTATCCATTTGTCTGTCGTTGGGCATTTAGGTTGCTTCCATGACCTGGCTATTGTAAATAGTGCTGCAGTGAACATTGGGGTGCATGTATCTTTTTTTTTTTTTTGCGGTACGCGGGCCTCTCACTGTTGTGGCCCCTCCCGTTGCGGAGCACAGGCTCCGGACTCGCAGGCTCAGCGGCCATGGCTCACGGGCCCAGCCGCTCTGCGGCCCGTGGGATCTTCCCGGACTGGGGCACGAACCCGTGTGCCCTGCATCAGCAGGCGGACTCTCAACCACTGCGTCACCAGGGAAGCCCCTGCATGTGTCTTTTTGAATTATGTTTTTTTCTGGGTATATGCCAGTAGTGGGATTGCTGGGTCCTATGGTAGTTCTATTTTTAGTTTTTTAAGGAGCCTCCATACTGTTCTCCATAGTGGCTGTATCAATTTACATTCCCACCAACAGTTCATGCGCTTTTCTTGATGAATCGCTGTGACACGTAATAGTGTTATTATAATAGTGTAGTGGTGGTGGAATTATGAGCCCCAGTATTACACTGGGCTGTGACCGAAAGGAGGTTTGGAGACGCTGGTGAGATATTGTGCTTTGTTGTCCCTTCACTGAAAGGTCTGGTTTCCCATGCTCTTTGAGTTCTGATGTAAGCGCTTCAATGTTTGTCTCAGTCACAAATGGTAGTGAGCTTGCAACTAGGGAAGGTCATGACCTTTCTTCTACTTGTTGTTTACAAAGGCTTTTTAAGGGAGTATTGGATTTTTACGACTAGCAGACAGTGAAGCAAGAGTAAACTGGCATTGGGAAAGGCCTCCTCACTTTGGTATGAACTTTGCTTTGTGTCCCTCACTGATTTTTCTGACTTACTTCAGATGTCCAGCCAGACTGCCAAGTAGCGGAAGGTGGTAGCAAGTAATTGCCCAGTAAGTAAGGGGTCCCTGAAGGAGGATGGGCAGCCATACCTGGGTTCTGGGTGTGGGGTGCAGGGGCGACTTAGAGGCAGGCGAGGCTGGCTTGGAATCTGGGCTCTGCCCTTGCTGTCTGGGTAAGCTGGCAGTTCCTTCTTTGGTGACTCAGTGTTCACACCCAAGTGATGACATGGTCACACCTTTCCTGCGAGAATATTCTAAGGAGCACGTGAAACAATGGAATATAGGGGACTGAGCATGGCGCCTGACGTCTGATGTGTGTCTGAGGGACGCGG
Organism: Orcinus orca; assembly: GCF_937001465.1. Lineage (NCBI taxonomy): Eukaryota > Metazoa > Chordata > Mammalia > Artiodactyla > Delphinidae > Orcinus > Orcinus orca. The sequence continues at coordinate 86,930,558 of NC_064571.1, read as the reverse complement.
CTTCCCTGCTTCCCTCGATGCCTCTGCTCCTGCCCTGGGCGCACTGACATGGTGGTTGCCGAGGTCGGGCCCAGGGGTCCAGCCCGCATCCCTAGTCCCGGTGCAGAAGAGGTACCACGCAAATATTTGTTGAGTGAATACAACCCCTAATTTGGTCGTTGCTATGGCTACACAGCAAATATACAAAAAAACGCATTGGAACAATGTTCTTGATTTGCCCTTTTTTTTTTTTTTTAATGCCTCACTGCTCCTTCAGCCTTAGGGAAGTAAAGATGTTTACAGATATTTCTCTGTTTTGTTTTTTCTTTTTTTCAGTGCCTGAAACAGTATGTGGAACTCTTGATCAAAGAAGGATTAGAAACTGCAATTAGCTGCCCTGATGCTGCCTGCCCCAAACAGGGCCACCTACAGGAGAACGAGGCACGTTCAGCTGGGAAAACTGGGGTGCACGAGCCTGGGCTCCTCAGCGGATCGGGGGTTATGGGTTCTGTCTAGGCTGACCTGGCATTGTAGTCTAGCCCTCAGATTGTTATACTCCTTTTTCTTTTTTCCCTTAGATTGAGTGTATGGTTGCAGCTGAAATCATGCAAAAATACAAAAAGCTACAATTTGAAAGAGGTAGGTGCGCCAGTGTCGTAGCCCGTGACAGAATCCGGGTAACTTCGGGGAGTGCTTTGGGTGATTGTGATTATAGATCACTTGGCTACAGCAGAAGTGAAAACATGGATGTAAATTAGACTTCTAAAGTTCGGCTGTCGTTTGAATTCTCTGCAGAGCTCACAGCTGGAAGGCCTCTGTTGGGGATCTCGTTAGGACAGGAAAGATTCGTGAACCACAGCTTGCTTCTAGGGGGTTGGGATTTGGGGGGTAGTTTAAAGAGACCCTCGTGGGGCCTAACAGTCTGAGAACTAATTCTTTGACCTCCGGAGAATTTAAGAGATACAAAGGCCTGGAAGCAAGTCCCGAGGTCACGCAGGGTGGAATCGTGGCGCTCGCCATCCTGACCGCACACATGTCCGTCGCCTTCACAGGCTGCGTCATGCACGCTGGGACCAGTGGGTGCTGAGTCCTTAGTTCACCAAGTCTCCCAACAGCCCGACAAAGTTGTCTGTTAACCTGACACCCACAGAGACTCACTGACGTGCCCTGATTTCCATCTCTGGTGGGTAGTGGGGTGGGGTGTGGACCAGGTCCCCCGCAGTGCCCTGCCCAGCCCTGCTGGCTGGAGCCGGGCCGCTGCAGAGTTCAGACACGCTGAGCGTCCGGGATGGGTCTTTCTCTTTGCTGTCTGAAATACTTCAGGATCATAACATGGTATTTTGAAGAGTCTGTGGATTCTGTTTGGCCTCGTTTTCATATATATTCTGGACCTTGGGCTCATCTGAAAAGGAGCAGAATAAGACATGGGTAGAAGACGCTCTGTAGGTAAAACTTTATCGTGAAGATGCTGCATCCGGACTGTAAAATTTTCAGCTCAGTTTGTGAGCACTGAAGTTTGCTCCCCGCTCTTCCTGGACTGGTTCTCGGTCCTTGCCTGGATCAGGCATTTATGAGAGATGAAACCCTGGGTGGCGTGTTTACAGGAAAACACCATCAGGATGGGAATGGAATGCGGAATAGACTAGAGTAAAGTGTCCAGAGACTCTTAGTTTAGCTGAATGTGGAAAGTTTTCTTTTTTTTTTTTTTTAAAGAACTGCTAAAGATAGCTGCATTTCCTCTTGAGGCTCACTTCTCAAGAAACGAAAAAAAAAGGTAATGTGTGGCCAACCTAAAAAAAATCAAACAGGATTTTTGATGGCATTGAAATTTGTTTTCAAGAGTTTATTTATTCAAATGCCATATATTGTTTGGTTTGGGGCAGTTTATAGCTTAAATATAATGCCATGTGATACAAAAGTCAGTATGTGGAGCAATAAAATTAAGTTGGATTTCTGAGACTTTGAGCGTCTTCTGAAAACATTTTCCAGTGGGAATCTTGACAGAAAGTGGCAGTTACTTGGGTTACAAGAAAATGAACTTTCTATGACATTGAATTTAAAAACGCAGCTGGGTAAATATTCCTACATAATAATTTTAACTGTGTTATTTCTTCCGAACTTTAGCTTAGTCAAAGATTTTTTTTTTCCTTTGCATAATAATGAACCCAACTCGACTTAGGTTAAAAAAATATCTCTCAAACCCATCACTTTAAAACATTTTTCTAGCATTACGTTCAAAGCAGCAAAACACACAAAAAGGACTCGGACTTAATAGGACCAGAGACCGGTCTGAATGAAATGTTAAAATGTTAGGGCTAATAAAATACAGCTCTTGATTATAGCTGGTCACTGAGTAAATTCTGAGACAGGATCAGTGAGCAAGTTTCAACGTACTCCCTCCCTTTGAAATTCGTTTTCAAATGAGGATGGTGACTGGATTAAAAGTGACAGTTGCCATGATTTTCTGACAACCGTTAGTTACTAAAAAGTCCTATGGTTAAAGTTTCAAACACTGTCTTCCTGTGAACTTTGCACATCTCATCTTATATCAGAGCCTTGATTTCAGTCTGAGTTTCCCCACTCCTCCAGACAGGTCCTTGGGAAGCAGGAAGCCAGGAGGGAGGCTGTGAGGTGCTTTCTGAGCACCTACTCTCCCAACTGGAAGACCCCCAAGGCTGGGAACAAACAAGCTTCCAGGGAATGTCCATCGCCCTTGCCTGCAGGCCCCACTGGACTACACACGAGCTCCTATTTGGGCACCGAGCACACCACACTGCAGGCATTTGTTTATATATCCAGGGCAGTGAGAATGGACCAGTATGAGTGGGGATGCTGGGCCCTTCACAGTGTGCTTCTCAAAGGACAGCTGTGTTTAAGAAAGAAAAACATCTTTATGTGGCACATAGGTACAATGGAATATTACTCAGCCATAAAAAGAAACAAAATTGAGTTATTTGTAGTGAGGTGGACGGACCTAGAGTCTGTCATACAGAGTGAAGTAAGTCAGAAAGAGAAAAACAAATACCGTATGCTAACTCATATATATGGAATCTAAAAAAAAAAAAAAATGGTTCTGTAGAACTTAGGGACAGGACAGGAATAAAGATGCAGATGCAGAGAATGGACTTGAGGACACAGGGAGGGGGAAGGGTAAGCTGGGACGAAGTGAGAGAGTGGCATGGACATATATACACTACCAAATGTAAAATGGATAGCTAGTGGGAAGCAGCCGCATAGCACAGGGAGATCAGCTCGTGCTTTGTGACCACCTAGAGGGGTGGAATAGGGAGGGTGGGAGGGAGGGGATATAGAGATGTATGTATATGTATAGCTGATTCACTTTGTTATACAGCAGAAACTAACACACCATTGTAAAGCAATTATACTCCAATAAAGATGTTAAAAAAAAAAAAGGAAAGAAAAACATCTTTTAAAAGAGTTGGGCTTTTTGATAAGTAGAGCTGTTAGGGAACTGCTTCATTAATCTATTATGAATATACCTTTGGGAGATGGGAGTTAAGATGAGTTTCTTCTAGTGTGCAAGAAAATACACTACTTGCCTTGTGTGAAAATATATACAAATATGTATATATATATAAAAGATACAATATTTATAATAGTTATATCATATGATATAATGTATCTAATGTATAGTATAACATATATATGTAATACATAGGTAGATAGACAGACATAGATATGTGTGTATATACACATCCTGGAAAGAAAACCTCTGCTGTTGCCCGGTGTGGATTTTCCTGTTGATTGCATCCCATCTTGTACAACCAGCAGGCAGACTCCAGCAGCGGGGTGATGATGTAGAATTCTAATAGACGTCTGAGAGAGGAGCCCAGGCTGTGCCCACAGGGGCATGTGTGCCGGGCGCACGACAGAAGGGTGTTCTGAGCTAGCAGATCCATGGGGCAGAGTGTTTGCCCTCCACATCTCCCACAGGGAGTCTCTCCCATAGGGATGGGCGGTGCCATAAGGACCCAGGTTGCACAGTTGAAGTCGTTACCATGGAAACCCTAACTGGGTCTCCTCTGCTGTGCGCTGCATGATATAATTGGGCCTTTCATGAAAAGCTCCCCCCGCCCCCCCCCCACCCGCTGGCAGCCACGCGTGCCGTCTAAGAGGAGTGGACGGAAGATGGCGCTCTGCCGTGAGATGCAGGCAGAGATTCTGCTGGTCCCCTCCTGATGTCACAGGCTCCTCAGAGCAGACGCGGGGAGCGGTGGGAACTGGAAGGGTCTAAACTGGACAGTGTTGCCCCTTTAGGGGCAACAGCACTAAACACCTTGCCAAGTTGGCAGGGAAACAGACCCCGCTGAGGTCGTACCTGCCCGTGTCCAGCTGTTGGAAGGCCGAGCGCGCACATCCCGCAGCACTGCCCTCGGGGGCCGGGCACATAGGGGCCCCGTGACGTAGGTGCGGCAAACCCTGGCTCACCCACCAGCACACCAGTACCGGAGGCAGAGCTCTTAGAGAAATTCCAGATGACGGAGGGGGAGGGCCGCCTGCTAAAAGGCACAGGACCCTGGGGCAGCGGCCTTTGGTGTTTCCCCCGGTGCCCCAGGCCGCCTCTGCATCCCTCCCTCCGCCTTCCTCCTGCCTCCTCAGCCCAGGGGCCTGCAGGCCGCTGCCCCACACACGTGCGTTTTCCCAGAAAACCACTGCCTCGGATCGGACAGCCAGAGACAGTCTTAGAAAAGCCCCCACTCTCAACTCATCGTGACAAGAGCGAACTTTACTCCTTCGCTCACTATTAGGCGCATCAGGAAGGTTTTACCTTATTATAAAGAAAAACAATTAAAAAGTATCACATTTTCCTGAATGCAGGTGTTCCTCTGTATTAGCAAGTCTTCTAAAGCTTCTGCCAGACCTACCAATTTGATACTTTTGTGCTGTTGATTAATTCACCTTTTAAAAAAAGTTAGATTAGGTTAGGAGTCGGCCAGCCATGGCCAGTGGGCCAAATTAGTACGGCCCCTGGCTTGGGGTTGTAAATCAGGTTCTATTGGAACACTCGTTTACGGGCCAGCACAGATGCCTTTGTGCTACCACAGAGCTGAGTAGTTGGATGGAGACCTCATGGCCCTCCAAGACTGAAATGCTTACTGGTGGCCCCCGGATTGGTGGTGAGATGGGTTTTAGTCCAGTTGTACCTGACAGGAGCTCATTCATGGCGGGCTGAATCCGCATTTGATTGGGGAGCATGGCAAACACACGGGTGGCCTGTTGAGGTGAGGCCCGGACGCCTGCAGCTCATGACAGCCCCAGCCTGTTGGAGTTCCCAGTGACTACAAATCCTGTCTCTCATGTGGGTGAACCCACCCACCCTGGCCGTCGCTGGTCACATGGCCGAGAAGGCTGCAAGCGCCTTTCACTGCTTCCAGCACAATGCAGTCCGTTCCTTCTCAAGAGCGACCCTCAGTGGCTGACTTGGAGGCCTTTGAACACACCCTGGAATCCTCTGGCCTCCCTCGCGGCGTTTTGGCCTTGCATCAGCATCCGTGTGGGTTCCTGCCCAGCTCTCCCTCCCGCTGGCCTGCATTGAGAGTCCAGTCACACTGGACAAAGGGTCCAAGGAACCAGTAACCAGGCTCACGTGAAGGACAGCTCGGGACCGTTATTTAAAGAAATGCGAGATATGAAAGCAGATGTGAAGGAATGGGAGGGTTGTGGTGTTCTGTTTTTCAAAATCAACTTCCTGACTGATTTCATCAAATCAGGCTTTTTAGTGACGTGGGCTCCACTTCAGAGGGAAAGCCTGCTGTTGAAGAGTGAATTTCATACAGTCCTTAGCTCAGGGCTTAGCTTTGAACTTGGGAGGGAGATAGTCATAAGTCAGAGGTCTGACCTTCGATGGGAAGAAGAATCAGCCATCGCCCTTCCCTCTTTTCCTTCCATCCTTAACCAGTATTTGGGGATGCCCGATGCACGCCCCACACTGGGCTAGGTTGTGAGGCTATGAGCCTGAAGGACGGTCCTGACTCCACGAAGCTACGTCCCAGGGCAGGCGGGCAGCGAGCAACACGTGGTCCCCGGACCACAAGGCTTCCAGGATGTAGGGGCCCCTGAGCCACGAGGACTCTGGGGGTACTTGGGGATCTGCTGTCCCCCACGTGAGTGGAGTGGGAAATGGGGAGTGGCTGCGGGGGAGGAGGTAGAGCCAGATGGGTCCCGGATCGTGAAGGGGATGTTATGTCTGACCTTGATTTCCTTTTCTCCCTTAAACACGTGAAGTCCGTGTCCATCAGTCCGAAGCCCCGCCAGATCCTTGGTCCTGCGGCGTTTGACTTGCCCGTTTTTATTCCCTGTGCCAGAGGTGCTCCTGGACCCCTGTCGGACTTGGTGCCCGGCGTCCACCTGCCAGGCTGTGTGCCAGCTCCAGGAGATGGGGCTGCAGACCCCGCAGCTGGTGCAGTGCAAAGCCTGCGACACGGAATTCTGCTCCGCCTGCAAAGCCAGCTGGCACCCTGGCCAGGGCTGCCCAGAGACCATGCCCATCACCTTCCTTCCCGGGGAGACCAGGTACGCTCGGGGCACAGACTGCAGGCCAGGAGAAGGAATCAGGCTTCTCCTTCAATGTGCCTCTGGGGAGGACAGGGCTGCACCCCGGTCAGTCTCCAAGGTCAGTCTTCTCTTGGGTCTCATTCAGACCTGGATTTGTTTATTATTAAATTTTGAGAACTGATTATGTGCCTGGCACTGTGCCAGCCTCTGGAAATATAAAGTTGCATAAGAAACAGAGTACACTCTGCCCATCCAGAAAGGCAAACGTATGAACAGTCAGTTACTAGGCAGGGTTTTAAGTCCTGTGATAACCTGAAGTTTTGCCAAGACTCCATTGTGCTGAAGATGATCCGAAATGGGGGTGCGGGAGCAGAAACGAGAGGGGGCAGTGGTTAGAAACACCAGAAGGATCACCAAATACAGGCTCCTGGTGCCTGAGGCCAAGGGGGCCACATGTCCCTGAAATGGGGGCCTTGGCAGGAAGGCTGCGGTAAACCACTATAGCGGTTTTGCCCTCCCGTCCCCCGCCAGACCCTCAGCCTGGATGGCCAGGTGGACACCACAGCATCACTCTGTGTACCTTGAAATTTAGTAGGTTGAAGCATAGAAACTGATCGTATTCAGCTGTTTTGTCCTCCAGTATCTGCAGTGGCATCTGGTTCAATCAGATAGAGGTGGCCCAGCGCCTGTTGAGGCCAGTTCCTGGTGGAGTAAATCTCACCATCCACCTGAAGGTGTCACCAGCCTGTCTTCCTCTGTCCCCATCTGCTGCCCCCGCCCCTCTCACCACAGCTCGACCTGCCCAGGGACCCTCATGGCGACGCCGGACACACTCCTGTCCCCTGCCGACTGCACCTCTGCGCTGTGCCTGGAATGTCCCTTCTCTGCCCTCCTGCTTCCCCTGGGGACTCCTTGCCACCCTCGAGGACATGGCTTATGTCCCCTCTTTTGTCAAGCTTCCCAGTTCCCGGGGCAGGGTTGGAGACCCATCCTCTGTGCCCCCGCTGGAGATCGTTTGCATTGATGACAGCACCAGCCTTGTTGGCTGTTAGTTCATCTGTTTATGTGGCCAGTCCCTCCACTAGGCTGAGCTCTTGTGTGTGTTTGGGCGTTGTCACCCCACATCTTGGCATACGGCAGGCGCCGAAACACTTAACTTATACTTAGGGTCTTGATCCTTCATAATTTTGTGAGGAGAGCCACACTGCGAGTGTGACAGATTACACATAACCGGGAGAGCTGGATTTCCAGGCTGGGGAAGAAGCAGGTAGAGGGCAGGCGGGGCTGTACCCTCGTGAAGCAGTCGGGTGACTATTTAAGAGAAGGCCCCGCTTAGTGAGTGAGGGGCTCCTCCCTTCCAAGAACCAGCGAAACCAGGAGTCAGGAAGAGCCGGTGTCCTGCTCTTGGGAGGGATGGAGAAGGGATCCATAAAACCTCCTTAAGGTGGAGGGTGGTGGGTGGTGGGTGGTGGGAGCCTGACGACTTAGTATTTCTTCATCTGTGGTGCTCTGATTTCATGGAGGTCATTGCCCAAAGACTGCAATTATGTCACGGTGGCACAACATACGTGTATATTAAATCATCCGTGATATACCTTAGAAAGGACAAGAACAAACAAAATGAAAAAAAAAAATCAGGTTGTGCCACCTAAGAAACTGACACAAGGGCAATTTGAATAAGAACTCACAAATCTCATTTTGTGAAAATATAAAAAACAAAGATTTTACCCCCAAAAAATCTGACTTTCTGGCTTATCCAGCCACATGGAACTCCATCCCCACCAGGAGACAGGTGTCTGGAGCTGGGCAGCAACCCCTTCTTTATCTGGGGTTTCTGGCATCTTTACTTTGCCACAGTCCTCACCACTCCCTCTTGTCTCCCTGGCCCCTGGGCTGACTGTCAACTACCATTTATAACTGAGGACATGCTCGGTTATTTTCATATAACAGACTTTTTTTTCCTTTAAGTTAAATCTTCCTTTAACCCCCATTCCCACCCACCACCTGACAAGCCCCACTCATTTATGTTGTGTGTTTGCCCCTTAAAGACATTAGACCACGTAAATTGTGATGAAACTGTCAAAAGACTCCTACCTGCCTTCACAAGTTTGAGTGTATAGTAGTAGTTGTTACTAATAATCATTTTAAATATAATTAAGGTACCAGAAAATGTTTGAAAACTGTTGTCTATACCGTATAATTTCCATGCCGCAATGCACCAGAACTTACATATTTTAACTGTTTCTGCTTGAAAAGTCTCCCTGAGAGGCGCTTTCCACTCTCCACTAACGTGGCCTCTGTTCATGGCATTTCCTTCAAAATTAGTTTATGAGTCACATGAGAAAATTGGTTTCATTATTTTAAGGTCACACCTGGCTTTCAAATCAAAACAACGTTTTCTAACCTGATAGTCAACCTTAGTCACGGGACTTGGTACCTCCTGACTTTTGGCCTTTGTTAGAAATCAAGCTCATTCCAGAAGGAGGCAGCTAGCGTCTGTGCATGGCTGGCCCCTGCCCATCCCCATGGAGGTACCTGCACGTGTTATGACAGCCCTGCTTCATTGTAAATCTCATTCTGTGCAGCCAGGCTGGTCCGCAGTTTGCTGTTAAATTAGAGATGAATTTGAGCTACAGTTGTATTATCTTTCAGTGATAGTATTACTAACAACTAGCATTTATTGAGTGATTACTATATACGTGCTGGGTTCTATGTGCTCAGCACAGAGAAACTCTTTACATCTTCATCACCCGCTCTGAGACGGATGCAGTTCGCCTCATGTCTGCAGACGTGGAGACTGATAGTACGTACACAGCCCAGCTAGGGCTTGCATGTCTGTCTCCAGACCCCCTGACTATGAGGACATACTGCTTCCTTCCAGGTCGTCTTACCTGGTCACCTTGTACTAGTGAACGAAACAAGAAGCTATTAAGCTGGGGCACGTGCCCCACGGTGTAGGAGCCTCGAGCTTAGGAAAACCCTGAGACTGCAATTGTTTGGAAGCTCACTGATCCTCAGACAACCGTGTAAAGTGATGACATAATTAGGGCTGACATTCACTATGATGCTTATGGAAGATCCTTCAGCCAGAATTTACTCAGGATGCCAGAATTTGCTCACTTGCAGTGAATTTATACTCACGAATGCATTAGGTTCTGAAAAGGCTGCTCATCCCAATGGGAAGTCATTTTTCTCCTGGTGACGTTGAGTAGCTGCAGTGAGTTCAAGCAGTACGTGCCCCATAATCAGCGATGACTGACCTTGGTGGCTTCTTTTTCCAGGTGATTCCATATTTTTAGCTGTCTTTTAAGATGAATAGCATGGGATGGACATCGTTCTACAGTCAACCTAAAAAGATACCTAGGCTGTCTTTTTATGAACAGCATAGAATCATTGCTGCCATTTACTGGGCACTTCACACAGGCCTGCACTGCCCTTTGCCCTTCACACATGCATAACCCCATCTGTCACACTCACACTGACCAGAAGGCTGGGCCTCTGAGAGGTTGCCACCCAGCCGGTGTGCAGATGAGCTGCACTTGACCCCAAGCTTAAATGCCACCATACTCACCCCTGTGGGCCTGCTCAGACCTCTCAGGAAAACAGTTTTGTACAGACAAGCCAAGTAGATCTTAATAAGCGATTAGTGTGTATGTGTGTGTGTTTTAATATGTTTTTCTGATAATGGCAAAGAACATACCGTGTGTTTTCAACCCTTCGGAAAGTGTACAATTATATGAATAAGGGCATCAAATTCGACCATAATCCCATTGCTCAGAGACGTCCATTCTAAGCCTTTTGCCCTAGTTTCTTTGGTTTGTCTGTGCGCGTCTAAATTTAGGCATGTGCTGATCTTGCTTTTTCTTCCCCCAAGTCAAACTGGCTGCTTCACCGTTTTTCGGTGATTGTTTTCCAGAGTTCGAGTCTCTTTGGTTTCAACATATTTCACAGGTGACCTCAGTCCCTCTAGTTGAGCTAGTGCTTCCAGCGTTAACCTGTGCTGGCAGGTGTCTCCTGGCCCTCTGGCCCTCTGAGCACAGCCCTGATGCAGCTTCTCCCTCAGCAGCTCCACTTTCCAACTGGAGGAGGACGACGCGCCCATCAAACGCTGCCCCAAGTGCAAGGTCTACATCGAGCGGGATGAAGGGTGCGCACAGATGATGTGTAAGAACTGCAAGCACGCCTTCTGCTGGTACTGCCTCGAGTCCCTGGACGTGAGTACACGGCGGGGGCTTTGGGGGTCAGGCTGAAGCCGGAGGCGTGCGCTAGCCGCTTCACTGAAGTTACACTGTCAGGCGTTTTCTCTGTGCGTATTTATGGTAATGTGAGCTCCCTGGATGCAGTGGTATCCCAGGTATCCAGATGGGAGTTTGTGCAGGAGCCCTGGGAGCGAAGGGTCAGCTCAGACTGGGGTTCAGCCTGGGTGTTAAAGGGGTGGGTAGGATCTCAGCATCTCCCCACATCGGGGAGCTGAAACAACAGACGTTGGTCTCTCCGTGCTGGATGCTGGGCGTCTGAGATCAGCGCCGGCGTCCTCAGGTTCTGGAGCCGCTTCCTGGTGTACAGACGGCCGCCTCCGCTGTGGCCTCACCTGGCAGAGAGAGGGAGCTCTGGACTCTCTTCCTCTTCCTATAAGGACACGAATCCCATCATGGGGGCCACAGCCTCATGACCTCCTCTGAACCTAAACACCTCCCAGCAGCCCCACCTCCAAACACCATCACACTGCAGGTCAGGGCTTCAACACAGGGATTTTGGGGAATGCAAACAGTCCATAGCAGGGGCCGTTACTGGAATAGCAAGGATGATGGAGGCAGGGGACCGCGGATGCTGGGCGCGGGGCAGTTACTTTAGTGACACTCGTGTCACCTGCAGGGCAGAAGAACATACAGACCTTCTGCCGTCTGGCAGGATGGCAGTTTCTGGCCTCATACGGCCACCGTCTCCCCAGTGTGCCCTGCGCTGTCTCTGCTGTTTGGAATGACGTCTGAAGCACTAAAAAGTCTTCAGGGCCGTCAGAGGCTTTATGTGTATAGTTTCTTTATTTATTATATATACAATTATATATATAGTCCAAATATATAGTCTCTATATATCATATATAGGCTATATATAGTCTCCCTGTATTATACATAATATATATATGTGTAATTTGCATTTTACTGTATTTCTTTTTTTTGAAAACTGATTATTAAATTATGTTATATTATCTAAAGTCTGGCCTGCAATTTGCAATTCCTTATCAACTTTTCCTAAAGGGGGAAGGAAATGAAATGCCAGTTTTACCTCATGTTATCAAATCTCCTGGTAGATTTTTTGGGGGAAGTATTAGAAATGGACAGACACAGATTTCCAGAGGGAGCATTGCTTCTGCTGTGACCTCCCCTGCTACCGTGACCTCCCCGAGGTCTGTCCCCTTTGAGCCCAAAGCTATTCTCTCTCTGATCTGGTCTCTGGAGAGACACCCTCTCTGTCCGTCTGTGTGTCCATCTGACTTGGCTCTAAAGCACAGTCCGTGCCGGCCAGAGGCCCCGTTGTGTCCTCACTCTGCCCGGACCAGGGACAGAGGTAGCACAGGGCAATTTCCTCCTTGAAGGTCAGTGTCCTTGGGGCCAAGGGTGGCCTGTTTTCCTCTGTAGGTGATGAGCTGCTGAAAAGTGACCCTGTGACCACAGAAAACAGACCCTGAGGGACAGGGGGTCTGCTCTGCAGTGGTCAATCAAGGACAGTAGCCATGATTTAGGGCAAGTGTGTGAACGTGTGTCTGGAAGCAGCAGAGCTTCCGAGACGGAGGAGGGGCTTACACAGCCCCCTTCCCTCCTCTCGGGAATTTTCCTCTCCGAGCACCGGCTCCTGGGCACATACACCTCCCGGAGTTATCAGTCATCTTAGGGTGATTCTTTCCATTCTCGTCCTTGCCCCTGCCCCCCCGCCAGGCCCCGCCCTCACCCGTGAGGCCCAGGACTGCACTGCTTCTCTGCTGCCCCTGCGGGCCCAACATTCACCGCTTACAGACAGAAGGGACCCGCTCGCCTTCTATCGTTTTTGGAGTTGGTGGTAAATGGTCCCTATTTATGAAGTGATGCTTACGTGGGCTGAAGGTTAGCCTATCTGTGACTTGCGCTGCACAGCCCTGTTGTTTCATACGGGCACTCCTTCTGTGAGACGTGGAATGATTGTTTCCTGACCTTAAGAAGCAGTCCAGGAAGGTTAACCATCTTTCCCCAAAGCACCGAAGGAGTGAGGAACGGACTTGGCATCCACTCTCTGATCTTTCAGACCCCAAGACCCAACAGCTTGGGTACGACCAGTCACTGTCAGCCAGAGTAGGACAGGAAGTCTCACACCTTCCGTGGTGGAGCTGCTCTGAGGAATTCACTGTTATCTGCGAGCATCTGGTCCACCGTGCTCTCTTTCGCCAGCACCATTGTTTCTGCTTCCACCCAGAAGCTTGATGAGGCTTCTCTGAACAATGTAAGGGAAACATTCACTCTCACCACGCACCTAGGTTCCTGGCAGGCCCTGCGGTGGGTGTACCCAAGGGCTTCATCCAGGAACTTAAAGTCACGATGAAATCACTTTTATATTGTAAAAGCATGTTGGAGTGCTTTTGTTAGGGAGAAGGCTTTTGTTTTGCTCAGGAAGCATGCCGTGAGTGTTGGCAACTCAACTCCGCATGGAGGCCTGGGCTGCCAGGATGCCGCTGGCAAAATCCGTGACCTTGAGGGGCTGGTGACCTCCCGACTGAGAAGCCCCTAGTAGCACCTGGTCCTCGTGAGCACAGTGCTACAAGACGGCTGGTGTGGAGTCGCCAGCAGCCCCTCCAGGGCGGGTCACTGGGTCTGGGGTGGGAGTGGGGTGTGGGCACAGCTATGGAGTTAGCTGACCAGGCAGAGGGCAGAATGTGGGAGACGGGTCACCTCCAGAGGACAGGACGTGGTCAGGAAGGATGTGGGCTGTACGTGGTCTGTGTCTGGCCGAGGCGGGGAACGTGACCAGGGTCTCCGTGCCGAGCTAGAGCTGGACTTCTGGCACGGGGGCTCGTGCCCCCCAAACACTGGTCCAGCAGCAGCTTGATGAGGGCCACGTGGGGCATCTGTGACCTGGGTACACCCCCCCACCCCCCGACCCAGAGTCAGGATCCGCGTTTCCCCAGGCGGCCCCAGGGACTGTAACGTGCAGTCCCTGGGTTTGTCCAGCTTTGCCAGGCGAGCGCCCTGAAGACTTTTCAGCTGGGTCACGCAGAGCAGCTCAGCTTGCGTTTCAGAAAACAAATCCAAAGGCTGTTAGGAGTCTACAGAGCAAGGCCGTGAGAGGCAGCCTGGGAAAATGAGGCTTAAAGTGGGACGTGACTCTCCGCGGTGTGTGGGTGAAAGAAAACAGAATTAGGAGTTCGAGGAACAGAGAGTCTCCGTGGACAGAAGTCATCAGAAATGGCCCCAGAGAGGACAAGCTCCAGCCAGAAGAGGCGTGCGTTCACCCGCGCCTGTGCTTCCTTGGACAGATGAGGGTCTAGGACAGGGGGTGAGTCGGGGGGTGGCAGTCTGGGCCCTCACCACAACCCCCAGAAAGCCAGGATTTCCTGATGCTCCAGCGTGTGTTCAGGCTCCACGAGGCCGACCTATAAAATCATCAGACTGGAGTCTCCCTGGAGGACCACCCAGCGGGGCCGCTAAGGACCAAAGGACACCACCGCCCCCGGCTCTGCCCGGCCCTCAGAGGAGTGACTTCCCGCCTCAGACACGCTGGGCCCTGTGCTTATTTCCCCTTTTCTCAGAAAGAGGCTCTGTTTACAGGCTCAGTTAAGTAAACAAACAGCGTCAGCCTCTCTCTGTGCTGTTTACTGAGCTGGTCCTTTTCATGGACGATAGGAGAGAAAATGGCGCCTCCTGTACATGGAGAAGCAGAGGGCTTTGTCCAGAAAACGCACTCCTGTTCCTCGGTCGCTGCTCGCTGAGGTTTGGGGGCCGCGCACCGAGCCGGGGATGTGGTGACAGAGGCTGACATCAGCTCAGGGTCCCGGCTCCAAGAACCTGACGGTCTGGTGAAGGTTGTCAGGGGAAGGTGATTGGAGATGAAGGTGGGACGTGAGGACATCTGGAGGTGGTAGGGTGGGCAGGATGTTCCCTCGAGCTGTCTCTCACTTCTAGACAGTCCGAGGTGGAGGGTGGGTCTCCTCTTGAGTACTGAGAACATTTTCTTGGTCTGAGCTGAGAGGAAGGACTTTCAGGGCGAGGAGGATGGACCAGACATAAAGGAAGTCATTGCATCCCGGAATAATCCTGCCAGGGTGGCGGGAAGATGCACAAGCAGAGACTCGTGGGGAGTAAAGCACAGCCAGGGCTGGGGGCAGCTCGTGGAGCAGCAGGGGGCTCTGACCTACTTGTACAGAAGTCCTGCATCAGCACAGAGTCCCTGAGCCCGGCGGGGGTGGGGGTGGGGGAGCCAGGCTGCAGCAGAGACCGAAGCTGGAGCAGGGCTCCCTCTAGTGGCCCGTGAGCAGTCTGTCGGGGACGCTCCACGGAGGATGGAGAGCCCGGGGACTCACAGGGACCTGGGGTGGCAGCAGCTCCCTCTGGGTGTACGTTCTTCCTCTGCTGTTGTCCTCGTTCTCTCACATCCCCAATTAAAGCTTTAAAAAAAGAAACTGGGACCAGGCAGGACTCATTCACTGAACAGAGAGGACTGTCCCACCCACCCCTGTTCTTTCCCTTCCTTCTCAGGATGACTTCCTTCTGATCCATTATGATAAAGGGCCCTGCAGGAACAAGCTGGGTCATTCCAGGGCATCTGTCATCTGGCATCGGACACAGGTAGGAGGCCGCTCACCTCGCACTCTGACCTCTGGGGGAGAGGGGGAGAGAGAGTGTGTGTGTACATGTGTGTGGGGTTTCCAGGAGACTTGCCGGTTGGTCAAAGGTCTATTATATAGAAAAACAGCTAGTAAATGGGGTTCCTGCCTGAATTTTTCCTGGACCAAGATGATGCTTTCAGTAGGCCTGGAATAAACATGCACCACACTTAGCCCCTGATGACTCTTCAACATCAGGCTTTCGATTGCTAGCACCTACTCTTGACCTTGGTAATGACCCACTGTGCTTAGTCAATCCTTGCATGGCCTTCAATGGAAGAGCATTCCATAAAGGCTCCCAGGTGAGCAAATTAGTCACAGAGAAGGGTAAGAGGGAAAGAATGGAAAGGTCCCTGGGTGATGATGTCTGTGCAGCTGGTGCGGTTATTCATGCTTTCAACACGTATTTATTTCCTATTGTGTGCCTGGCAGTATTCTAGGAGCTGGGAATACTCCAGTGAATAAGATAGATGCATCCTTTTCTGATGGAACCCACATTCCGTGGAGGGACAGATAACGTATATATATATATGATGTGAATTCAGCTACAGGGGAGGTGTGATTGGGGAGAGGTCTTTTAGATGGTGTGGCTGGGAAGGCTTGTTGGAGGCGTTGCTTTAGGACTGAGCACTGAGTGTTGGGGAGCCGGCCATGGGAGTAGGTGGGACAAGGCAGAGGGGACAGTGCAAGCAGGGGGGAACGGAGATGGGCTGATGGGAGGAACTATGGCATAAAGGTCCATGGGAACCATGAGGCAGCAGTGGTCAGAGATGATCAGAGTTGACCCCATGGCTTTGCAGGATGAGGTGCAATCTTCACGGGGGGAGCCCACCGAGGGGAGCTGCAGGCAGGACTCAGGTGTGCGCCAGCTCCTGGGTACGGGGAAGAGCCTTGATGGGCTCCGACCATTACCACGTTGTCGGCATTTCTCAGCACAGCCTTGAAGCAGGCGGTCTGGGAGATGCAGGAACCGAGACTCAGGCAGTTTTGTGGGAGTAGAAGGAGACCACCCGTAAGTGTGCTTCTTCGGTGATCCTCACTGCAGACCACGTGGCAGGGCTGATGGGCCCCCAGGTGGCCGGACAGTAGACGGTCCTGGCTTTGCAGGCCATAAGGTCTCTGTTGCAACTATCAGCTCTGCCTGGTAGGGAAGCAGCTGCCGCAGCCAGTAGGCCAACAAAGGCCTGTGGCTGCATTCCAGGAAAACGCTTTGAACAATCAGGTGGTAGCATTGACTGTGGCGAAGGTTGCACAATTCTGAGTGCACTAAAAACCATCAAACTGTGCAGTAAATAGGTGAGTTGCGAGGTATGTGTGTTATAGCTCCATAAAGTTGTAAGAACCAAACTAAACAAAACGGACTGCGGACCAGATCTGGCCCGAGGGCCAGTCTGCCGACCTCAGCGTGGAGAGTGGATTTTAGCTGCATTTTATTTCGTCCTCCTGGCCAGTACGGCCAGCTCCAGTGCTCACCCCTCTACCTCTGCTGTGTAAAAAAAGCACCCCAAACAACAGAAATAGACTCCCTCGTGGTTCTAGAGGCCAGGAGTCTGGAGTCGAGGTGTGGGCAGGGCTCCCTCGGAAACCTGTAGGAGGGCCCCGCCCGCCTCTTCCAGCCCCTGGTCGTTCCCTGCAGTCCTAGCTCCCAGGTGCGCCTCTCCAGTACTTCATCTTTCTCTCTGCACATCTGTCTCTGTGTCCAAACTTCCCTATGGATAAAGACAGCAGTCATAATGGATCAGGGCCCATCCTAGTAATGTCATTTTAACCTGATTCCCTCTGGAAAGGCCCTCTTTCTGCATAAGGAGCTGTCTCTCCATGTGGCCTGAGCTCCCTAAGAGCACGGCAAGCTTCCCAGGAGAGTGTGAGAGCTGTGGAGACCGTGTCACCCTGTCCAATAGCAAGGCTGGGCTGGGCGCTCACACCTCAGCCCTCGTGCCTGCTTATCCCCGGGAGTGAGTCACGTGTTCCTGGGGTCCTGGAACAGTTGCGGTTTCTGGTAACGGTCATTTAGAGAACGGGCCCTTGAGAAATGCAGAAGCCTGGACGGGGGTCCGTAGCCTCCCCTGTTGTTGAGGAAGGATCTTGGGGGCACCTCCCACCAGCCTCTCTCAGCATCGTCGGTCGGCACCTGCCAGGGGCACCTGCTGAGTGCCAGCTCTGAGTCACCCCTGGAGCCACATGGACAAAGGAAGCCCCCCCCCCGGCCCCGATCTCAGGCCCCTCTCGGTGCTGGTGGAATTGAACAAAGGCACTCGGGGTGCAGGGGTCTCTTCCTTGGGGTGTGAGGAACCCTGGAGACACGCAGGGCTGTAGACAGATGTCCACACATTAGTGTTGGATTTGGGGTAAACAATAAAATATGAGTGAGCAGTGTCAAAAGGAAAGTAAGGGAGTCACGAAAACTAGCAAAGCATGTGACATATAAACCAGGAACGAAGGCCAGAGGCTTGGGAATTAGCGAGGGACATGGTGTGCAGTGGAAGCGCCCCGCCCAGAGCAGACATTCCTGTGCAATCACAAGACCAATTAGCTCTTAAGCCTTCAGTTTTCATAGTTAGAACCACCTCCCAGCACATGGTACAGAACCTCCATTACTGAAAGGAACTTTCACTCTTGTAATTTGCTTTTAGAGGTAAAGCATCCAGGTGGAAGCTGAGAAAGTCCTCCTTCCCTTGTGAGTCTCCTGGCTCTCCATCCGATTGGTGGCCTCCATTCCCTTACCCCTCAGACGGGCTCTGGCTCAGGGCACGTTCATCATCTGCTTCGCCAATGATCCGCGAGTGGAGTTTCACTTTGCATTTATCACCAAGTCTCTTAAGCAGAAATGCAGGTTTGATTATCTTCCATCAATTTACTCAGGAAAATTGCATTCAGTGTCTCCCTAGCGCCTGGACGTCATAGTAGGCGCTGATGTCCAGGTGCTCTGGGATGGCGGGCAGGCCCCCGTTCCATGGCCCGACTCTGGGTCTCCCTCCGCAGCCCCTCCTCTTTTTATCCTCGTCACTCACTGGCCTTCGGGACGCAAGCCCCCAACTGTGCTGTGTCCCTCTCCCTGGCCCCGCCGTGGCCCCGCTGTTGTCCTGGTCTTCATCACCCACCCCTCTCTCTCCCTGTCTTGTCCATGCCCAGCTCTGCACGTCCTAATTCTGCCCCCTTCCCTGACCACACTGAGGGCTCACAGCCCGGGCCTTCCACCTGCCCTCGCGAACACCTCTGGAAACACACTTGTTATGCGGCAGCCCCTGCCTTTCCCGGCGCTGTTCCAGCCGTCGTGCGTAAGAGACAAGGCGGCATTTCTTTCTCAGTCAAGTAAATCTTCTTCCTTAGGAGGCCAGCACCTGACAAGGGGGAATCGCACCCACACTGGCTCTTCCTTTTCTTCTGAGCAGGAGACCCACCTCCCTGTAAAGAGAGAGCTCACTTTTAGCCCGAGGGTGGCATTTCACACGCAGCTGATTGCTGATGTCTGTGTTCACACGTGGTGGAGCTGTCCTCATTCAGCCCTCCCCCGAGGCCAGGCTACAGGGCAGGGGCCTCACGCAGTGACCTGTTCTGAGGGTGTTTTTCACTGCACTCAGGAAAATACACACAAGTTGTGTCTTGTACTTGACCTAGACGCCCATTCCTCTCTGTCTTAAGTGCTGGGGCCTTTGGAATCGCTCTTTGGCCACAGATGTTGCATTGGTGAAATGAGAAAATTGGACTGGGTCATTATCCAGGGTCAACCGTGGTTTCATTATTCTACATTTATAGGCAGGTGGGACCAGCGCTTGTGACCACAGCAGGGAGGGGACGTCGTGTCAGCCCTCTGTGTGCATTCCTAGAGCCCACGGCCCCCCGGGACTGCAAGGCTATGTCTGCCTCACTTCGGTTTCCGTCCTGGCGGCCCCACCGAACTCGCAGCTTCGTGCCTACCTGGCTGCCGGCCATCTCCACTTGGACGTCTAACGGTACATTTCAGCTAGCATAGGCGCGAACAGAAGTTTAGATTTTCCCTCAAGATCGCCTCCTTCTCCAGGTCTCCCTCATGGCGGGAAGCACACCCCCAGCTTCTGTATCTTCTGAGCAAAAGACCTGGGCCGCCCCCAGCACTCCCCCCAGCACCCCTCCACTCCGGCCACATCACCTCCTTCCTGCTCCCTGACCCCCACTCCCAGGCTCACTGCACGGGTAGCCGTCTTAACGTTCCCTGCTGGGGTTCTTCTCCTGCAGACAGCAGCTCGGCGATCCCATCCTCAGAGACAGCTTCCCGTGTCTCCCTTATCAGGCCCCCATCTCCACCTGCCTGACCCCTGCGGGTCCTGACGCCTCTCCTGGGGCTGTTTTCAGTGTCCTGACTCTGTTTTGGGGCAGAAGTTTTTCATTATTTGCATCCACCTCCTCCTGCCAACAGGAGAACCCATTCTCTCAGAGGACAAAAGCAGACCCTAACTCTCTCGCACCCTATCCAATCCAGAACGGCAGATATTCATGAAGCAGAGAAAAGAGGGGCTCTGTGGTGGGGCGAGGAGGACTGCATGGGAGCAATCGGTAAACGTTGCATGTAGACGACGCAGCTGCCACCGGCCCCCTTAGCTCATTCATCCCCTGCCTCAGAACACACACAGGGCCAGCGCAGTGAGGATATTCAACAACTGGCCATGGGGCGGCAGGGGGCGGGGCGGCGTCAGCACCCCCAGGATGGCTGTTTCAAGTTGCCAAGGTGATGTCATTGGATGGAGAACTGGAAAGAGACATGGGAGCAGCCCCCATATACCCCAGCACAGCCCTCGGCCAGTGGCCCGGCCTCTGCGCATTCAGGCCTGGGCGCAGCAGACACCCAGGCTGTGTCCAATGCCAAGTTTCAGTGAATTAAATGTGTCCCGTTCATCTCACCATCTCTTTGACTTGGGTTAGTGTTGCCAAGCCCTGGAGTGGTTTTGTCACAGAACTCTCTGGGGGCAGAGGATTCAGAAGCTACTAGATTCCCTTGAACTGGTTCATCCTATAAACACATACTGGACATTTGTTAAGGCAGAGCCACCAGGCTGTGCACAGGGGCTTATGGTGGCCACACAAACTGTGTCCTGCTCTGAATGAGTGTACCTCTTGAGAAACTGTCTGACTGCTTAGCCGCTCCGTTAAATCAGGGTTTGACAGTAGGAATGATCCTCGTTTCACCGTGATTCCTTCTTTATCCTTCTGTCTTCCTACAGTATATCATTTCTGCCTGACACGTACTTATAAGATGCTCACGAAGTGATTATTTTTGTTGTGAGGTATTTGCTTCCTGTCTCATTCTTTATTGTTGGCTGACTTCCCTCTGACAATACCTGTATCCTCCCATCACCAGTTGGGACCCACTGGGTAACATCGCTTGTTCAATGGCATGCAAAGAAAGAGACAAGATAGCCTGAGTGAAAATGAAGATGGGGTCTTATTGACCAAGAATGTGAGCATTTGGTGAAGGATTTTGGTGTGTTATTGGTGCAAGAGTCCCTGGCTCCCTAGAGACTGAGAAAGTGTCCCAGGTGGTTGAGGTTATCCAAGATGCCCTGCAGATCGGTGATGCCTTCCTGGGGGGTTTTATGTATTCTGAAATATCTGCGTGCGTGATTTTAACAGAGCATGATCTGAGTCCACACCGCGTAATCCCACCGTTGACATTATGTTCAGACCAATGGACTCAGCCAGGCGGCAGAAAACACAGATTCTGAGCATAAGCACAGTCTAATTTAGAAACACAACATGGTGTGTGTGTGTGTGTGAGAGGGTGTGTGTGTGTGAGATGATTTTCCGGCAAAATCAAAGGGTGCACCTTCATTCACACTGCTGTGATGCTGCAGCGTAGCATCATACTTCAGAGCTGATACTAGCTCTTGGAGATCTTTTACTTTATCTGCTTATTTTATGATTGAGAAAACTGAAGCCCAGAGAGGTGAACACACCGAGTCAGGATTAGAACCATGAGCCCAAGGGGTTCATGTATTTATCGCTCTGAACACTAGGTGGCGGACGAGCTCCACCTTCGGATTCCGATTCTGGACTCCAGCAGCTGGTGGAGGGGGGACCAGTTAAAGAACCACCCCCCTTGCTTCTTTGTCTAGCCTCACTGCCTGATTTGAATGACAGTATGTCTACATTTGAGGCTTACTTCCTTCGGTATTTACTCATACCTAGGGGTAAACATATGTTTTTTTAAAAAAATCAAAATTCGTAGCAGTAAATGTTGGGTTTTAAACTCCAGGGATAACACAGGTCTGGTCACCCCCTAATGCACCACGCCTGTGCCTTTCTATTCTCCCACCTGGAATGCCTTATCCCACTCATTTTTGTTTACCACCCACGTCCTCATAACCCTTATAATCTCAACCATTTCCCATTGCACGCAAAGTCTCCTGCCCCTGGCTAATGTAGGTGTCTGGCTCCTGGGCTCCCTTTACACCCTGGAACACAATGGCAGTTTTTGTAAAATGTATTATTATCAGTTGTAGTCATGGTCTCTTTCCACCAGACTGGGTGGTCCTTGAGAGCCAAGATCTAATGTGCCTCTGTGTTTGCCGCCCCTAATACAGCCTTTGGCTCGGAGGAAGCTTGTTGGTTAACTGGATGTATAATTGGATGGATGTTTGGGTATTTAGGTGGAAGGAGGGAAGGGAAGAGAAGGGAAAGGAAGAAAAAAGGGAAAAAAGGGAAGGGGGAGTGAAAGGAAGGAAGTGAAGGGAAGGAAATATGGATGGATGGATGGATGGATAGGTGAGTGGATGCTGGATAGATGGATGACGGATGGGTGATGAGTGGGTAAATAAATGGATTGATGGATGGATGATACAGGTGGTAGATGATGGAAACACGCATGGGTGGATGGATGAGTAGATGGAGAGATGAAAGATGTATGGAAAGATGGGTGGATGTTGTGTGTATAATGGATGGATAGATGGATAGGTGGATGGATATACGTGGCTGGATGATGGATGCGTGGATGAAGGGATGGATGGATAGATGGGTGGATATAGGTGGGTGGATGGATGGGTGGACAGATGGATGGATGGATGGGTAGTTGGATGGTTGGGTGGATACAGATGGATGGATGGATAGATGGGTGGATATAGGTGGGTGGATGGATGGGTGGATGGATGGATGGATGGGTAGTTGGATGGTTGGGTGGATACAGATGGATGGATGGATGGGAAGTTGGATGGTTGGGTGGGTACAGATGGATGGATGGATAGATGGGTGGATATAGGTGGGTGGATGGATGGGTGGACAGATGGATGGATGGATGGGTAGTTGGATGGTTGGGTGGATACAGATGGATGGATGGATAGGTGGGTGGATGGATGGGTGGACGGATGGATGGATGGGTAGTTGGATGGTTGGGTGGATACAGATGGATGGATGGATGGGTAGTTGGATAGTTGGGTGGGTACAGATGGATGGATGGATAGATGGGTGGATGATGGATGCGTGGATGGTTGTGTGGTTTATACTTTAGCTACTTAACTTACAGACCAGCCAACCTACCCTCTGCTCCTCTGTTTCCTTCTTGCAGGTTGTGGGCATTTTTGCTGGATTTGGGCTCCTGCTCTTGGTGGCTTCACCTTTCCTGCTCCTGGCCACTCCGTTTGTACTTTGCTGCAAGTGCAAGTGCAGTAAAGGCGACGACGACCCCCTACCCACCTAGAGGAAGGCGTGATGCTGGAACAAGACCCCACCTCCGGGAAGCGTGGTTCTCTCCCATCCCCACCCCGCCGTCCCCCTCTCACTAAACATGTTTCTTGCCTTATGTGCCCCATTGAGCTTCACAGTGTCACGCCGGATGCCGTGATTTCAGGGACTGATATCAGATCGTTGGCGGAGGCCCCAGGTGCAGTCACCCCGGCGTGGGGGAGGCAAGGCTGGCATGGGTGGGGCATGTCCCACAGAGGCTGTCTCTGCAGACTTGACAAGGGAGCTGCTGTATGGACCACCAGGTGGTGGTAGACTAGGAACGTCTGGTGTTGCTTAGGAGACCTTCTCTCGCAGAATGTTGTCCGTCTCCTCCTTGGCTTCAAGCTGGCGCCACGTTGCTGAGAGAAGCAGTCTTTTAAGGATCGCATCTCACTTCAGGCAGAATCCAAGTGTTCTGACTTGAGAAAAGCACTCTGTTTATGACAACTCTTTTTATTACTAATGGCATTTAGTAAAATCCTTTTTAGAAGGTTTTTTTTTTTTTTCCAACTGAGTAGTGAAAAATCAACAAGGTGCGTTGAAACCACCCTATGCCTTTTCTTGAAATGTGCATTTTAAGAAGTTATGGTTAGATGACCTTTCTGGCTTGGCCACTTTTCAGGAGATTTAGAAAGCCTTATGCGCTCTTTGTGTTTTTCTTGAAACTTGTGGAGACTTTTTGGATGCTGTAAGCTGTGTACTGTTACCAACGTGTTTCCTGTATCATTGCATTTCTTTGAAAACACGGATGCATTGGAAGGGACATGCCCATCCTTAGGTTTGCCTTTTGTCTTTCTCTCTCTGGTGATTCAGCTCAGCTCACAGGGCTCCTCTCTTTTCACCCAAGTATCAGTAAATATTTTTTCATGTCTTCAGAAACCAAATGTTTTACTTGGAAATAGTTCTGCTGAGAATCCCTGTGGTTTGGCCGTAGCCTCAGTCTCCTCAAGCAGACAAAACCAAGCAAAGAGTGACATTGATGCCCAGCAGGGGGGCCTCCTATCAGGGCTGGGGGACTCCCAGGGGCTGGGGGAGAAGCTTCCGGATGTTCACAGTTTTTGTAATGACTAAGCTAATTTGGAGAAATCATCTTAGTTCCAAATCCTGTTGCTTACCCTGCTGAAAAAAATCTTCCATTTCACTTAGTTATTTGGATTGGTCTTTTACAGGCTGAGTGTGTCGATTACCATGGCAGCAGGATGCCCGGATCAGTAAGACACACGGAACTCCATCAATTGCCTTTGGACAGTGTGTTCTTTACAGAAAGTTGACTTTAATAATGGCTTTTAAAGAACAAACTGATTGCATCCAACTTGGGACTTCTAAACATAGTAGAAAGGCAAATGTTGTAGATTTATCATGGTGGAACTTTTTTTTAAAACTTACTAAGCATTCCACAAAGGAGTAAAATGAAAACAAAACCTGACTTTTATCTCAGTTGTTTGCTTGTGGCAAGCACATTTGTAAAGTGTGGTGGTGTTTTATATCCTTGACTTCTGCAGTTGGGTACCTGTCTCAGGTCCTGGTTTACCTTCCCATAGAGAAATGTCTTTATTTCTTAACATTTCATCAGTTAGGAGAAACAGGCTCACCTCACTCTTCCCCTCTAGTATTGATTTTCTTTTTGAAACCGAAGCCATTTAGGAACCCAGTCTGTGTCAAAATTACATGCAAAAAATCATCCTTGTAATTGCAGTTTGAAAACTCAGTAACAATAAGAACATGCCTGGGACCATCTTTTTGGATGAAGCCTGGGCACTAGGTCTCTGCAGTATGAGACGTTTTGATCGGCCCTGGAGGTAGAATGGCTTTTCTGGAGAGAGTGACAACTCCAGGAGGCCTGAAGGTGAGGTTGGCGGCCCAGGCGTGAGATGGCTTCATGATCTGTGAGTGCGCTTTAGAATTCGTATGGAATACAGAAGGCTCGTGGCCCATGTCCAGTGGTCCACGGAGCAGGCCTTCATCATCCCAGGTCATCCTGCCTGTGCTCACTACTGCCCATTGCATACAGAGGTCCACACAGTAGTACCCGCTCCTTTGGGGTGGGAACCAGAGGCTTTGGAAAGGTTGCATTCCCTGGGTCAGTGCTCAGGTTCCTTTATTCCTAGCGAGTCGGGCTGTCTTGTCTCTCCTAGAAGAGTCCATGGGCAAATCGTGCACATCTAGAGCATCAACCATCCCTGTGCCTTTACCTCTGCTCATAGCACATGGTTTGACCCAGGTAGGGAACACCGGAGATTCTGGGGCCGGCCGGGTACCTACTTGCTCTGAGTTTTTGCATCAGGCATGCCTCAGAGTGCTCAGTCTGATTCAGTAAAAACAAAACTAAAACTGTCTATTCCCTAGAAAGATACCAGTGGGATCGCATTGAGATCCTTACATAGACTTGCATCGCCCCCATATGACTCCTTTTCTTTCAGGGAGGAATGCCATCCCGTTGTTTGTGGGGATGCAGTATGAACCAGGCTTGATGTCAGACGTAAACAGGATGTGGGAAGGTGGCCCGCGGTTTGGGTTTTGACCTTTCGGTCCCTCCCAGTAAAACCTGGGGATTCGATGCTTAGGAGCTGGTCTTAATTAAAAATGACACTTTTACAGGTGGTTTTCCTGCTGACTCTCTGGAAGCACACGTCTGTTTATTCATTTAGAGGCCTTTAAATCTGGGGAGGAGGGATGGAAGAGCATGGAGACAGACCACGGCTGACTCTGCCCCTGTCCCGGTGGGGTTATCTGAGTCCCTTTGGTAACTGACAACGCTGTGAGGTTTCCCCGGCCGTGCCTGGTCTCTGAGCCTGATCCTGCCCTGCATCCTCCAGCCTGGCCGGCCGAGCTCGCCATCGTCACAGGGGACCAGCGCCTTCAGAGGCGTCTCTGTAGATGCTCACGGGACAGAGACCGACCTAGGACCTGAGCATGCGCAGAGCCTTTGACAGCACGCATGGCTGTCCAGACCAGTGTCTGCTCCACCTCCAGGGGGAGCTGCGGGCTGAGGGACCAATATCCGCCACCTCTGGCATCTTTTTAAAGGGGAACAAATTCTCTTTACAGCATATTATTGCACAAAACCGGTTTAGCAACCAGGCCAGTTCCCGGGGGAAGGGGAGTATCAGATATGCAAAAATTACTCCAAGATGATTTTATCTTTCTCTCCTATGTTACAAATGTTAAAGGTTATTTCGCAAATTAGAAGAGAGCGTTTTCCCTTGGTCGTCTTTAAAAATGAGAGGATTGGAAAGAACCAGGGTGGGTTTTTTGTATATTTCTCAGATTCTCATTGATTAATAAATACCCCGGGATGTGTATATAATCACAGTAAAATCATCAAGGGAAAACATTTTGCATGTATAAAGCTTCCTGAAGGTCTCTTTAAAAAATGCCAAAGCTTGTTTATTCCTTATCATTAACCCAAGCCCTTATGAAAGCAAGCAAGAGTTATGACTGGTATTGTCAAAAATGCCTGCTGGAGAGAAGGGGCTGCATTAAAGCAGAATGATGGACGCCTCCCAACCAGGAGAGCCTGCTGTTTGGGTGTGTAAAGCCCGTGGTCTCCCCGTCCTTGGTTTGCACAATCCTGTCTTCCGAGATTCCAACAGCCTTCAGGGAGGGGTAGGTACCCGACCTTTCCTTCATTCCATGCTCATTTTACCATGGGTGTATTTTAATCTTGTATAAAAATATGCATGAATGAGTCATGCACATGTATACATTATGTATTTGACAAGTGGTGGTAAAAACAAAACAACAAAAACAAGTTTGGTTTGTGTTTTTGAGATGTCAGTACGTTTTGTGCCACTAACACTGTGATGTATAAAAGAGCTGTTTGAATGCCTTTTAATGTTGTGTTTTGTACTTTGGAATCATATGGAAAAGTTTGATTTGTAATTTCAATACATATTTTAAGTGTATTGTGTCTTATGTAGTTTGCCCCCCCACCCTTTAGAAGGGATTTCTTTTTAAAGATATTTTGGCTGGAATACAGGTTACTTTTGTAAATCCTGTCTGGCTCCATCTTTTCTATACTCTTAGTTGACTGCTGTCTTGAAGGTTGAAAATACTATGAGGATTGGAGGTGGACAGGAAGGGGAACTTCTACCACCGGGAAAACGGTTTTTTTGTTTGTTTGTTTAAAGAGTAATAATTAACATACACTAGGATATTGTTTTGGGTGTACAGCGTAGTGATTCAATATTTTTATACATTGTGAAATGATTACCACAGTAAGACCAGCTACCATTCGTCACCATATAAAGCTTTCACAATCTTTTTTTTCTTTATTGGAGTGTAATTGCTTTACAATGTTGTGTTAGTTTCTGCTGCATGGCGAAGCGAATGAGCCATACGAACACACATATCCCCTCCCTCTTAGACCTCCCTCCCATCCCATCCCCCATCCCACCCATCTAGGTCATCCCAGAGCACCGAGCTGAGCTCCCTGTGCCATACAGCGGGTTCCCACTAGCTAGCTATTTTACACACTGTAGTGTATGTATGTCAATGCTAATCTCCCAGTTCTTTCCACCCTCCTCTTCCCCGCCATGTCCACCCTTCCATTCTCTACGTCTGCATCGCTATTCCTGCCCTGCAAATAGGTTCATCTGTACCATTTTTCTAGATTCCACGTACATGCATTAACATACGATATTTGTTTTTCTGTTTCTGACTTACTTCACTCTGTATGACAGACTCTAGGTCCATCCACATCTCTACAAATGACCCAGTTTTGTTCCTTTTTATGGCTGACTATTTGCCCTATATTACATTACATCCCTGGGATCTCACAGCTGGAAGTGTGTACCTCTTAATCTCCTGCACATTATCTTGTCCATCCACCAGCCCCCTCCCTTCTGGCAACCACCAGTTTGTTCTCTGTAACTATGAGTCTGTTTCTGTTTTGTTTCATTTGCTTGTTGGTTTTGTCTTGTAGATTGCACATATAAGTGAAATCGTAGATTCTTCGTGTTTCACTATCTGACTTATTTTACTTAGCGTGATACCCTCCAGGTCCATCCACATACACTGAGGTTTTCTCTCTTGGGAATGTTCTCAGCTCTGTTTTGCAGCCAAAAAGATCTGGGACGCTGGGAAGGTGGGCCCACTCATCCTCCCGTGTCTCCTTCTCCCGGTGCCAGCCCAGGAAGGCGGCATCGGAAAGCATCCCAGCCTGGCTCCTCTGCCTACGTCCACAGGGACAAGCACTTGCAAAACTACCAAAGTTTACAAGAGCATCATCAAAATCAGTGATCAACCTTTCCCTACTGGGAAAAAAAAGAATAAATATGGATTCTGTGTGTTTAGCAGGGGAAAGGAATAGTAACTCTGAGTGTTCCACCTTGATTTTCCTTTGCTTCATCTACACCTCATGGAGGAATGTATGTACCTCACTCATTAACCTGAACTGAAAGGCTAGAAATAGACAGTTAATTACCTGTCCTATGGCTACGTTTTGAAAACCACCCTTAGAATCTGGAGATGCAGATGGAGCGAGGAGTGTTGTGTGAACTGGGGACTCATTGCTAGCATTGAAGACACAGAGTCCCTGCTCACAGGGACTCCTAGTCCGGAGTGAGGCAGGTCTGTCCATCAGAGACGATGATTAGTGATCTGGTGGGCCACCTGCAGCCCTTCAGCCGGAGAAGGAGGATGAGCTGTGTGAACTGGGTCTTGGAGATGAGTAAGGGTCAGCCAAGCAAAAACGAGGGCTGGAGTGTTCAAGGGATGGCCCAGTCCAGCAAGTGCAAGGGCTTTGGTCAGACCAGCACACTGGGGCTGGACTGTCACTCAAGTGTCCACCTGCGGTGGGCATAGCGTGAAAAGCTCTGGGACTCGACCTTCATTCTAAAGCTACGGGGAGTGTGTCGGTTTTCTAGGGCTGCCATAACAAAGCCCTACAAACTGGGGGGCTGAAACAACAAAAATTTCTTCTCCCACAGTTCTGGAGGCCAGAGGCCCAGGATCAACGGGTAACAGGTTTGGTCCCTTCTGAGAACCCTTAGCGGAGAGGATCAGTTCCAGCCTCTCTCCCAGCTTCTAGGAGTTCGCTGGCATCTCTGGTGTTCCTTGGCTTGTTCATGCCTCAAACCAATCTCTGTTTTCATCTTCACGTGTTCTTTTCCCTGCGTGCCTGAC
Source organism: Orcinus orca (assembly GCF_937001465.1). NCBI lineage: Eukaryota > Metazoa > Chordata > Mammalia > Artiodactyla > Delphinidae > Orcinus > Orcinus orca. The sequence goes on along the minus strand of NC_064571.1, from coordinate 86,901,394 downwards.
TGTCTCTGTGTCCACATCTCTTCTTTTTATAAAGACACCAGTCACTGGATTAGTCCCACCAGGGACTGATCATCCAGGATGACCTCATCTTAACTTGACCGTTTTCAAAGACCCTATTTCCAAATGAGGTCACATTCACAGGTGCTGGGGGTGAGGATTCCAGCATGTTTTGGAGGAATACAGCTCAGCCCAAAGAGGGAGCATGGCCCACAGGTGGACAGCCCTGCCCGAGTGAGACGGATCACAGAAGGCAGAGGAGATCCAAGGTGGGAGGTCGCCAAGCCTCCCCTGCCCTGAAGCAGCCCCTCCCCACTCTGGTTGGACCTCAGTGCTTCAAGCTGACCTGGAACGTGGGGATCACCCCAGAGGACACTCTGCTGAGAAGGAAACTGCTTTTAAGCAAAATAAATCTGCGTGCGTGTGTGTGTGTGTGTGTGTGTATACACATGGGCACGTGGATTCGTCCTCCCCACAAAAACTACTCCTCACTGTACCAGCACTCACCAACATCAGCCTCTTAGGGGACCCAAATTGCAGGGCGCAGGAGGGTGTCGGTACTGACCACGGCTTGTGCACGTAGGAGGGTTGCTGCGAAGGTCGACCTCACCGTGTGGAGAACGGTTCTCCACCGTGTGGAGAACGTAGCTGTTGATGTGGCCAGATCCGAAGACAGTGTCAAATGCTGGGCTCTGTCTCAGCCCGTGGGTGACTCAGACGTTTAAAAATAGCCATTCCTGCTCATTACTGGTTTATTACAATGCTTCCCTTTCTAGCGTCTCTCAGCGTGTGTGTTTTAGGAATGGGGCCGACACGGAACAGGAGGCAGAGCATCATGGTCAGGAGTGTGGCCACTGTGCTCAGGGCACCCTGGGCTCAGGTCCCAGATGGGTGACTTCCTAGGCATGTGACTTACCCAGGGGGTCCCTTTCTTCATTTGAAAATGAGGGTTAAAATACTTCACGGGATTTTTTTTTTCTACCTACTTTTTTCAATATTTATTTAAATTTTAAAATAAATTTCTACAAGTTTTAAAGGTTACTTTGCATTTACAGTTATCACAAAATACTGGCTCTATTCCCCAAGCTGTGCAATACGTCCTTGAGCCTGTCTTACACCCAATAGTTTGTGCCTCACACTCCTTCTCCCCCACCCCCGTGTTGCCCCTCCTCCACTGGTAACCACTAGTTTGTTCTCTGTATCCTTCCCTGGACCTTTCCAAGGATAAATGAGAAAAAGTAAGTCAATCGTAGAGTGTTGGGCAACATGTCAAGTCATTGATGAATTCCGGTTCTGATGTGGGTGACAGCCCCACCAAGAATAGTCACTCACATCCTCCAACTACAAAACACCGAGGGCCCCTCCCCCTCTTCTCATTGTAAGACCCGTGAAACATGCCGGATCCGACCACTTTTCCCTCTGATATCACAGCCCATGCTGCCAGGGATACTGGTAATGGCTGTGTTGGACTCTTTGACACAAAGAAACACGGAGTAAAATTCTCCGTATGGGAAAACCAAAAGTCATTCACTTGTTCCCCTAGGTAGTTATTTGGGTCTTTTTAAATACATATTTTAACTCATTCTATATATAGTTTTTATCGACTTAGAAAATCCACTCAGAATGTCCATATTTTTAATGCAGTTTTCATCACACTGGAAAGCTCCAGGAGAGCATAGTCTGTTCTCACTCCTCAGATTCTCTCTGTTTATCACAGCTTTTATGAAAGGCCCAAAATGTAAAAAGAATAAATTTTGAAATCTTCAGAAAAGTGAACTCGATTGTTAGTTTTATCCAGGAGTTTAGGAAATTAACATTATAAATATGGGTTTTTACTGTTTGCATCACTAACTCCTACTACTGTCTGACACATAGTAGAGACATGGTAGATGCTTGTCACATGAAGGAATTAATTGCTCTGTGAGTGTGTGTGTGTGTGTGTGTGTGTGTGTGTGTGTGTGTGTGTGTGTGTTTACAGGAGGAAGGTCAATTGCTTGGGTCATTCAGTTAAAAAAAATCAACCATTAAATTTAAACTGGCAGACCCAGCAATCCCACTACTGGGCATATACCCAAGAGAAAACCATAATTCAAAAAGACACGTGCACCCCAATGTTCACTGCAGCACTATTTACAATAGCCAAATGGATAAAGAAGATGTGGTACATTTATACAATGGGATATTACTCAGCCATAAAAAGGAACAAAATTGGGTCATTTGTAGAGACATGGATGGCCATAGAGACTGTCATACAGCGTGAAGTAAATTAGAAAGAGAAAAAAATATCGTATATTAATGCATATATGTGGAATCTAGAAAAATGCTATAGATGATCTTATTTGCAAAGCAGAAATAGACACACAGACGTTGAGAAAAAATATATGGACACCAAGGGGGAAAGGGGTGTGTGTGGGTTGAATTGGGAGATTGGGATTGACATATATACACTATAGATACTATATAGAAAATAGATAACTAATGAGAACCTACTGTATAGCACAGGGAACTCTATTCAGTGCTCTGTGGTGACCTGAATGGGAAGGAAATCCAAAAAAGAGGGGATATATGTATAGGTATAGCTGATTCACTTTGCTGTACAGCAGAAACTAACGCAACATTGTAAAGCAACTATACTCCAATAATAATTAATAAAAAAAATTGAACTGGAAGTATACAGACAGTCTAGAAGCAAAAGTGTCACTATACTTGTATTATGAATTGGGACCCTATCATAAGCTGGGCAGTTTGCTCACTCCCTTACACGGGTTGATTTGAGTGCTCACAGGTCTGCAAGGACTGTCATCTCCACAGCACAGGAATGAAAGGGGCTCTGGGAGGCGTGGCCACGAGGACCCCTGTAGGAAGTGGCAGCTGGCGGGGGATGCAAGTCTGCCCTGCTGGACACATGTACTGCCCATCACACTATTCTCCTGCCTTTTCTTTCTTGATCCACTCTTAAAAAAATGATTATCTATATAATGTATATTATATATTGTAAATATACTACAATAAACCACTCTGCATGGTTTAGTGTAATATATTCTGTAGAAGTTTTGCGAACAGAAACAGTGCACAACAGATCCAGGAAGGCAGTTACTTTCTAGGAAACTGGGGTGTGGCAGGGTGAGGGAAGGAAGGGGACACCCATCAGAGACTTCTCAGCCTCACCTGTGATGTTTATTTCACACACCAGACATATAACTGAGCTCTATAGGATTCAGGTTTTAATTTTTTTTTTAATTTAGCTGAAAAGTGCATGGGTGTTTGTTACACTATACTTTTTAGTTTTTTGGATTTTTAATTTCTTAAGAATTAGATTTTGACCCCCAGCTTCCCGTACTGCTCCTTATTTATGCTTTTACAATTCTAAGACAATAACATATCCCAGGAGTGTGAATTCTCTGGAGCGCTTCAGGGAGATGCAGAAGAACTCTCCCTTCAAGGACTGATTCTTGGCTCTCTCTTCCGACCTCATGGAGGAGATCCCGAATACCAGCATTTCAGTGAAGCTTTGATCCCTAACGAAGCTCCCCAGGGAAGAATCCCAGAGATCACCTGTTCTTATAAAGGAGGAGCCTGGCGCCCAGCGGGGAGACTTCCTCGCCCACAGCCCGCAGCTCCTTCTCGGCAGATCTCTCTCCATCCTCGGCACCTTAATTCCGCACACAGACCAAAGAATGTGCAGCGGGATTCTACCCTCAGGCGTCAAGGCCACTGGGCTGCAGAGATGAGGAGGTTATACCTGCCCTGAAGCACAGTGAGGGGCAGAGAGGAGCAGCATCCCTCAGGGGAAGTCAGAGCAACTCCTGGGGGAGAAGGGATTGCAGGGCTTGGGGGTGGGCAGAGAGAACAGGGCTTCCCTGAGCACAGACAGGAGGGAGGAGAGCCTCTTCACACCCCCTGTGTGAGCAGAGTCGCAGAAGCAGGCCTCCCGGGGTGGGGTTGGGGACAGACAGGTGGTGAAGGGGCTGGAGCAGCAGGAAGAAGACCACTAGGCTTGGCCAGCCTGGGAGATTCGGGATGAAGGCTGGTGGTGGCATGAGAAGCATGGCTACCAGTTGGGAGCCTGCAGTGGAAGGGAGTGGAGGCCTGGAAGTGACTAGGAGGCTGTTAAAATGGGTGGGCGTCTGTACCAGACTGTGGAGTGGAAGCAGAAAGGATGGAACATCAATAAAAAGACTTAAGATCAACAGAGGTGAAATTGCAGAGTTGGCTCTGTTGGCAGCCGAGTTCTGGGTGTACGGTTTGCTGGACATGCTGCAGTGACCTGGACTCGGGGACTGTGTGTTCCTGGGCCATGTTGTGGCACTTTGTCCACAGGGTTCAGGATGACCAAGGGAAGAATGACTACTCTGACTGTTTCCGTCCTCTGCTTTCAACACTGCTGGATCTTCCTGTGCTAAGCGCCCTCCTCCAGGAGAATCATGAAAACGCCCAGTGTTAGGAGATACGCAGAGCAATGCTCGCCTGGGTGTGCCCACTTCTTACTCATATTCCCCCTCCTTCAATCCATCTTAATTATGATGCTTAATTAAACATCCCACAAATGCCGCCAACATGCCCCATTGCCTCAGCAGCTAGAGCTTGGAGGAAGTAGATGCACGGGGACAGTCCACGCTCACCCTCAAAACTCAGGTGATACTCTCTCAGAGTCACCTTTTCTTGATGCTGAAAGAAGAAAAGGAAACTGATGATCTTGGCCAAGGAGACCATGGGGAAATGGGCAGGGGGATGACTAATTTTTTTCTTCTGTGACGCTTCACTCAACAAAGAAGCTTACTGCCTAGCGTGGAGCATGAGAAACCTTAACCCTTAACATTTTCTAATCCTTACAAAAATTCTAGAAGTCTGTATTATTTTGCACCCATTTTGTAGATGAGAAACCATAAGTTGACCTGCCCACGGTGAAAGTCAGTATTCCATGGAGCCAGGATTTGAGCAGGTGTCCTTAGGGTTGCCAAGATGGACCTCTCCACCGAATTGTTTCATTTTCCCAATGCCTCTTGTAGAGTGGGTACCGTGGAGGCAGGACGGCTCATTATTTTGAGAGAGAAGCTCATCATGGCTCAGAGAGGATGTATCATAAGTGATGTAACTGGTAGCAACAAAGCCAACTTATCCCATGCTGCCCAGCGACTGTGCACTTGTGCCTTTGGTCCAGTGTTTTAGAAGGAGAAGCTCTTGGGTTTGTGGTCCCCATGCTGAGAGCATGTTTCAGGCTTCTTTTGTGACATGGTGGGGGCCACTTGTTTACCAAAGACCCTCCTGTTCCCCATAATTCTCGGTTTGTGTATGAAACAGGGTAAGTCGTGCACAGGGACCCATGTACACCATTACACATGTAATATTTAATTAGAGCTAGCACTTTGTTGTAATTTCTCTTTCCAACATTTATTTCATCATTAGTCTTTTCATTTCTCCTGCAGAGCCTTGAGTATTTCTTGAAAATGACTTCTATGAAATACTTCCATATGCATTTAAACTTGTTCAACATACTTTTTCAGTTTTTAGTGAAATTGCAAAAGTCAGTTTTAGATATTTGCAAACGGCAATAACTTCTTTTCTTTGATCCTCACGTGATTTTCTTCTCCAGCTGGTATATTCCTAGAGTTGGAAGGAATCTCGGTAGGCGTCTTATCTCCTTTTTACTGAAAATGTGGAACTACTTAGAAACGCAGAAACTAAGCCCCACCTCAGATCTACTGAGTTAGAATCTGGATTTTAGGGTGATCCCTAGGTGACTGGTGAGTACATTATATTAAGTTTTCATGGCTGTGTAACAAATTAGCAAAAACTTAGTGTCTTAAAGCATGCTGATTATCTCACAGTTTTTATGGGTATGTAGTCTGGGAAGCTTAACTAGGTCCACTGCTCAGAGTCTCGCCAGAAAGGTGTCAGCTGGGCTGTGTTCTCATCTGAAGTCTCTACTGGGGAAAAGCCCACTTCTGTTCTCATTTACAATGTTAGCAGAATTCATTTTCTTCCATGTGCCTGTTGTTGTCTGCGGGGGGCCCCTTAGATCCTAGAGGTTGCCTGCACTTCCTCACCACGTGGGTTTCTTCAACATGGTGGCTTACATTATCAAATCAGCTAAGAAAGTCTCTCTCTAGTGTGTGCTAGCAAGGTGAACATATATGCATATGTATATATGCACTTGTATGTATAAATATATGTATATATACATGTGTACGTGTGTGTGTGTGTGTGTGTGTGTAGATTAATCATGGGAGTGACATCTTTGCCTTGTTTAGAAGCAAGTTACAGGACTTGCCCCACTTGAGGCAAGGGAACTATACAGGGTGTGAGCATGGACGCTACCCTAGGGTCTTTCTTTCGTGTACATAGAAATTTGAGAAGCAATGATCAGATCTCATCTGTTACCACATTCTCACAGGTGCAATGACCTAAGGCTTTGCATATGAACCACTTTTCCTAAGTGACACAGCTGGATTTCTAATCCTCTCGTTTGCTTTTACACCACACTCACCAGCTTCTACACCCACTGCCCTCTCCAAGCATCTCTTGCTAAAGTCACCAATGTCCTCTCAACCCCCACGGGCTCCAGTTGCATTATGCCGGCATTCTGCTTTCCCAGAGAGGGTCACAGCTGAAAGGGCTCGACAAAGAACGCGTGGCGGTGTCCCCAGTGGACGAGGGGGTCTGTAAGACCCTCAGCCATTCTCAAAGCACGTGGTAATCGGCGGTTCTGGATGCTTCTTTTGCTCCTCACAAATTCCAAAGGATTCAGCCAGACACATACTCCAAGACCCTCTGGAGTGTTTCCCTTGTGCACAAACTTCAGCCAGAATAAACCAAAAGTGAGATGGAGGGAAAGGTCACAGTGTTTTTCTGGGACTCCAAGTGACTGCCTCAGATTTAGCTCTGATTTTTCCAGCTCACGATCCCTAACCACAATCCCACTGTCCTTCACTCTTTCCCAGACCACATCAGAGATGCCTGGGCTCTCCTGCCTTCTCTTCTCACTTGGAAGAACTCTTGACCTCCTCCAAGAGACCCTGCTCAGATGTCCCATGCTCTATGAAGCCTCTCCTGTCAATCCAGCTACTGGTCCGCCCCACCTCCCTGACAAGCTCCTGCAGTCTCGCTTTCCTCCTATGCTCCCCTTGCATTTGGTCGAGTTGCCATGCTGGCACTTAAGATGAGTTGTAATGACCTATTTATGTGCCTGTATTCCTTGGGAGAACTTGGGCCCTGAGTCTACACTTTGTTTTTCCTAATGTCTAGTAGATGGGCACCAAATGATTTCTAAAAGGGTAGATGTAAACTATAGAACTCAAAGACAAATAAAAATGTTTTGAAGACCTGAGTTCTACTAAGACAGCGGCCTGAGTAGACCTGTTCTGTTCACCCCTGACATTCATGTGAGCTGGTCACAGAAATAAAGAGGCTGCCAGCATGTCAGACCTGAGTTTCGTTATCAGGTCCAAATTAATTCCCAGTTTCCAGGCAAAAGCAGAATGTGGCACTCTGACAACTCATTCCAAGCTCATTTATGTAAATATTTTTCTGCACAGCTTTATGTCTCTGAGTTGGGGTTTGACTTCCAATGTCAGCACAGAGCCCTGACGGGAGTATAATATTCCCACCAGGCTTCAGTTGAATATTTATGACTATTCTGTAGTAGCTGCCTTCTATTGTTCCTGGAAGACTTTTATTATTTAGAGAGTAATTAATCATATTCTGAGGGACAATGCAGGAGCCAAGTTCCATGGTGAGGTTTCTCTTCCCAGATGAACAAAATAATAACCACAGCCAAGGCTTTCCCCCCAGATCGCTTATCTCCTGCATTGATCTGCACACGTTCCCACAGGCCAAGGTGGAATTCCATCACCACGCAGCCAGCTGAAGAACACAGCTCAGCTGTACGTCTCCTGCTGTGATTTTGTTGGTTGGTTAGCACACCTAGTCTTTGGAATTCATGATTTAGGCCAAATGCTGCGGCCTAGAATTATATCTCATACTTACTTCTGGTAAGGCTATCATAACTCTTCATAAATTACCCAACATAAGAATGAGAACTATTTCTAGAATCTCAGAGGTTGATATGGAAGAGTCCCCACTCTGTGCATGAGACACTCTGTGCCTTTGACAGATGTTACCTATCAAATACATATTGTATGACAGGAATTTTCCCCATTTTACTCTGTAACAGATAAAAAACATAAGTGATAGTAGATCAGTTTGCTATGGATAATCATTCCCAAGTTCAGTGGTTTAAAATAATGAGTATTTCTCATTGCCGGTGAGCCTAGTGGTCAGGGAGGCAGTTCTCCCTGTGTCCCCAGAGCTAATTCAAGCACCTGTGATTAGCTCGGGTCAGCGGGGTTCGTGGTTCTGCCGATCCAGAACTGACTTGGCCTCGCTTCACGTGGAGGCCCGTTTCTAGCAGGTTTGGCAAGTGTTGTCCTCAGGCTGACCCGGGCAGAGGTTGAACAAAGAGTAGAAACACGCAGGGTCCCTGGAGGTCTAGGCTTGAAACTGTTTCATTTTAATTCTGCTGAGTTTTTTTTTTTATATTGTTGTTTCCTTTTTGTTTTTTTGCCAAAGCAAATCTCAAGAAGGTTCCAGAGTTAAGAAATAGGGAAATATTGTACATTCTGCCTCTTGATGTGAGTGGCTGTAAAATCACATTGCAAAGGGGGTGGATGGGGGGCCATCCATGTAATCAGTCGCAGATGTGTTCTTTGTAATGATGTGGGGAATTCGACGCAAAGAAGGTTACGTACGGGGCCTTCCATCTCAACCAAGAAAGGCCACAGAAGACATTGCATCCTTGGTATGAAGGACATTATGGTCCCAAGTTAAAACAAGTTGATTACAGACAACTCAGGTGGAGAGTCAGATAAACAAAGAACGATAAAGGTTTGTTCACCACTGATACCAGCGTGCGTGGTGTTGAGTGAGATGGACCAGAGGAGGGAGGAGAGATATACACCCAGTTTCTTTCTCTGAATCTCTGCTGACTTTGAAGGGAATTCTCTCTTCTGCTCAGAGGGCTGATTGTGGTGAAGTTCTATCAGCAGCTTCATTAATTCTTAAGCAGCTCAAATGGGGAGAGCTTCAGATCCCACCACGTATCAGGGCAGTCATATTAGGGATGACATAGTTTCTGGTAGGCTCCTGTCTATGTATGGACCATCTCCTTTCTCTAGAAATTCTTCTTTTGGGGGGAACAGAAATATAATAATACTAAGAATATGAAAACAAAACAATGACAAAAATTCAATTGGAATTGTTTGTGGTCCAAGTACTGAACAGAGGTGGAAAAACGAAAATGTTTGACATTTATCCTATGGGTAAGGTGTAAGCAGGCAAGAGGCAGGATCAGCTTTGCAACTTAGAAAGGGCACATCTGTATGGAGTGAATACTCACACTAGATTTGAGAACACAAAACTGAGTTTGGCAGTAATCTACGGAAGAGATGCTAAAGGTCATGATGGGGGCATTGGTCATTGGGTTGGAGAAACGAGGATGAATTTAATAATGTTCGTAGGACAGAACGTGGCAGTTAGCTGTAGCAGCATGGTGGTGACAGGGAGAAAGCAGCAGCTCTTGTACTGGGTTCAAGGCCTTGGACAAATGTGCATATGCACTGGGGTGGTGAACATAGGAGGAGGAGCAAGATGGGGTTGGGAGGGAGATTGTGGGTTCGGTTATGGACAGGTTAAGCTTGACGTGCCCATGCGGTACCCAGTGGAAGTGTCCAAAGGGCAGGTAGATATAAAAGAACAAAGCTTAGGAAAATAATCAGGGCAGGGGATTAACTTTGGAACCATTGTTATATAGATGGACAGTAAGGATATGGAAGCCAAAGAGGTGTTGAAAGAGTTACCAAAGGAGAAAAAGCCCAAGGCAGCAGACCAATATTAGAGCTTCGTCAGAGGAAACACAGCTCACAGAAGGGAGACTCAGAAGAAGTGGTCTGCAAGGTAGAGGGAGAAAATAGGAGTGGAGAATAAAAGATTTCAAAAATGAAGAAATGGTCTAATGTCTACTGCTGCAGACAATTCAGGTTAGATTTTTTTTTCAAAACCATTAGTTTTGCCCTAAGGAGAGCATTGGTAATCTTGAAGAATAGATTGGGAGCCAGAACAAATTCAAGGCTACAGTCTGCTGTAACTATAAGCTGCTATCGCGTTTAAAGTGCTTTTTAGGTGTCGGAACATTTTCTTGGCTGTAACAATAATAATGGTAAAAGCTAACATTTCCTGAGTGTTCAACATGCTAAGTACCAGCATGGTACTTAGTGCTTTGGGAGACACATTTTAAAATTTAATCCCCTGAACAACTCTATGAGTTTGATACTCTCAGTTTTACTTTAAAACTGAGCACATGAGGCTTCGAAATGTGAAGGAATTGGCCTGAGGTCAGGCAGCTAATAGTGATGGAACAGAACTGGTTTCCAGGTGCTCCAACCCCAGAGGCAGAACCTCTTACCCAGTAAACCATGACCCCTGTTCATGGTGTTCAGACTCTTTGGGCTGCAAGTATCCCATTCAGTTCTGTTAAGCCCACAAGAAAAAAGATGAATTCATGACAATGAAACAGGCAGGTGTGCAAGTGGGTCTTTTACTGGGATGGAGAAAGGTGGTGGCTTTTCTAGCGACCCAGAATGTTCTCTCCTTCTCCCTTGCATGGACATCTTTCTCCCTGAAGCCTGACTTTGTCAGTATCCCACACATCAGTGTCCTGACAACAACGGTCTTTAAGTTGATATTCCCTCTGTTCAAAGAAGATTTAGGTTGATGCTCGAATCTCTTAGTTCCAAATCAAAAGTCCTGGAGAAGAACTCTGATTGGAACAAACTGATCAAGTGTCTTCCTGTGGCCCCATCAACTGAAGTCAGGAGGCCTGGACCAAATGTAAAAATGGCTACTCTCGTCTTGACCTTGTAGAATTGGGAGAGCTGGAAAGGTAGTTTCCTAAGAAGTGGGATGAGGTGGGGGGAATCTTAGGGACAAAACAGTAGGTGTACATTTTCCATGATGTCTAATTCCTCTGGCATCCCAGAGAATTGGGTAGTTTATCCCATGTTTTAAAAATGAGCACTGACAGGTATATGAAAAAATGTTCAATATCACTCATCATGGGGGAAATGCAAATCAAAGCCACAGTGAGATGTCACCTCACACCTGTCAGAAAGGCGGTTATCAGAAAAACAAAAAACAAGTTTTAGTGAAGATGCAGAAAAATTAGAGTACTTGTACACTGTTGGTATGCAAAATGGTGCAGCCACTATGGAAAACAGTATAGAGGTTCCTCGAACAATTAAAAATGGAATTACTGTAAGATCCAACAATCCTACCTCTGAATATTTATCCAAAGCAATTGAAATCAGGATCTTGACAAGATATTAGCATTCTGATGTTCAGAGAAGCACTATGCACAATAGCCAAGGTATGGAAACAAGTATCCACCCACAGATGAATATATAAGGAAAATGTGGTGTATCCCTACACTGGAATACTATTCAGCCACACATGACAACACTGACAGACCTCGAAGACAATTATGCTAAGTGAAATAAGTCAGTCACAGAAAGATAAACACTGCATGATTCCACTTACAAGAGGTATCTATTAGTCCAATTCATAGCATCAAAAAGTGGAATAGTGGTTCCCAGGGGCTGAGAGGAAAAAGAAATGAGGAGTTAACTAACTGTTGGGCATAAAGTTTCAGTCAAGCAAGATTGGAGATGTACAATGAGATGAATGTTGTTTTCGTGCCTGGTAACACAACACCCATTCTGCAGCCCGTGGATCAAGGAGTGATTCTGACTTTCAAGTCTTGCTAAAAAATACGTTTTGTAAGGCTATAGCTGCCACAGTGATTTCTCTGATGGATCTGGGCAAATTAAACTGAAAACCTTCTGGAAAGGACCATTTTAGATGCCATGAAGAACATTCATGAGTAACGGGAAGAGATCAAAATATCCATATTAAAGGAGTTTGGGAGAAGTTGATTCCAACCCTCATGGATGACTTTGAGGGGTTCAAGACTTCAGTGGAAGAAGTAACTGCAGATGTGGTGAAAATAGCAAAAGAAGTAGAATTCGAAGTGGAGCCTGAAGACGTGGCTGAATTGCTGCTATCGCATGATAAAACTTGAAAGGATGAGGAGTTGCTTCTCATGGATGAGCAAGGAAAGTGTTTGTTGTCATTTCAACAATCTTCACTTCACCAGGAGTACGTTCCATCTCAAAAATAAACAAAGGATTCAGAATATTACAAACTTAGTTGATAAAACAGTGGCAGGGTTTGAGAAGATTGACTTCAGTTTTAAAAGAAGTTCTACTGTGGGTGAAATGCTACCACACACCATTACATGTTACAGAGAAATCTCTCATGATAGGAAAAGTTAATCAATGCGGCAAACTTCATTGTTGTCTTGTTTTAAGAAATTGGTGGGACTTCCCTAGTGGTCCAGTGGCTAAGACTGCGCTTCCAGTGCAGCGGGTATAGGTTCTATCCCTGGTCAGGGTACTAAGATCCCAATGCCGTCCAACCAAGAAAAACACAATTGCTGCAGCCACCCCAGCCTTCAGCAGCCACAGCCCTGATCAGCCAGCAGCCGTCCACATCGAGGCAAGACCCTCCATCAGCAAAAAGGTTATGACTCTCTGAAGGCTCAGATGATAGTTAGCATTTTTTAGCAATAAAGTCTTTTTAAGTTCTGTACATTGTTTTTTTCTTAGACATAATGCAATTGCACACCTAATAGACTACAGTGTAGAGTAAAGATAAGTTTTACATGCACTGGGAAATGAAAGAATTTGTGTGATTTTCTTTATTGTGCTACTGGCTTTATTGCCATGGTCTGGAACTGAACCTGAGCTATCTCCAAGGTCTGGGAGCATTTCGACCAGGTGGTGAGGATGAAACTAAACTCCTTGAAGCCCCATTAGCTTGGGTGTATTCAGTCCTCCTAAATATAATAACTAGAGAAGATTCAAAGTAGTCCAACCTAAGCAGTCATCAGTAGAATAATTCCTTGTTAGTTGTAGCCCAGCTTCTAAACACACGTGCATTGGAGGTGGGGGGCACATAACTTAAGAGCGGCCGGTCCCCAGGTGTCTGTGGCGCTGCCCATCCTGCAGGGAGTTACTGCAAATTAACCATGGTCCCTTGGCCATGGGTGTCCTGTAGGGTGTCCTGTCCTTCTTGTGAGCAAGAAAGTTGAGGTGTTTTATCAAGAACTTGTTCTTATCAGAGCCACCTGTAACTGAGCATCCCTCTGGAACGATAGCCTTTTGGTTTATTATTATTAAGACAGTATTTTAGAGTAATTTTAGGTGCACAGCAAAACTGAGCTGGGGGTAGAGAGATCTCCCGTTTACCACCTGCCCACGCCCACACACATGCCTGCCCCCAATCTCAACAGCCCCCTCCAGAGGGCACATTGCTGGAATCTATGAACCTACACTGACACATCATCACCCAAAGTCCATAGCTTACATTAGGGGTCCTTCTTGGTGTTGTACATTCTGTGGTCGGACAAATGTATAATGACATGTATCCACCATTATTGCATCATACACAGTATTTTCACAACCATAAAAATCCTCTGTGTTCCACCTATTCATCTCTCCCCAGTCCCCCAATCCCTGACAACCACTGATTTTTTTTTTTTACTCTCGCCATAGTTTTGCCTTTATCAGAAGGTTATCTAGTTGTATTCATGCAGTATGTAGTATTTCATATTATCTTCTTTCATTTAGTAATGTGCATTTAAGGTTCTTCCATGTCTTTTCATGGCGCGATAGCTCATTTCTTTTTAGCACTGAAAATTATTACATTGGATGTATCACAGTTCATTTATTCATTCACCTACTGAAGGACATCTTGATTACTTCTAAGTTTTGGCAATTATGAATGAATCTGATATAAACATCTGCATGAAAGAGTTTGTGTGCACATAAGTTTGCAACTCCTTTGTGTAAGTACCAAGGAATGCAATTGCTGGACATATGGAAAACATATGTTTTTCTGGTAAGAAACCACCAAACTATCTTGCAAAGTGTCTGCACCATTTTGCAGTCCCACCAGCAATGAATGAGAGTTCCTGTTGCTCCACAAACTCATCAGTGTTTGCTGTTGTCAGTGTCCCAGATTTTAGCTGTTACAATAGGCGTGTAGCGGTACCTCATTGTTGTTTTAATTTTCATTTTCCTGATGATGTACAATGTGGAGCATCTTTTCGCACTATATTTTTTAGCATTGTGTTTACCCTGGAAAGGCTCTTAAAATTTGTCTCTAAAGATAGGGCAATATGAACTATTAAGATTATCCTCACACAAATGTTACCTTTCTCCTCCCTCCCTCCCTTCCTCCTTTCCTTCTTTCCTTCCTTCCTCCCTCCCTTTCTTTTTTTTATGATTAAGGCTTTATAGACATGCTAGGCTATGAAAATATAGTTAGTAAATAATTTACGGTTTAATGTGGAAGCAACATGTGACCTATACTACTATTACTACTACTATAACATAAGAACTATAATAATTCTTAGAAGTCAAAGACAGAATTACTGTCCCTCCCTGAACAGGTGTGGCTCAAGGAAGAGATTTAAGGAGGTACCATGTGATGTGCACACACTAAAGGTGAGTCAAAAGCTCTGGTCCCATTCCACTTTAACCCTACAAGGTGGAATGATCTTTTCAGATTTGAAATGCTAAAGTGATGTGACTTTACCAGTATCAGGAGTTGAAGAAACTATTGGCTTGGCCAAAAAGTTCATTCCAGTTTTTCTGTAAGACGTTGTGGAAAAACCCAATCAAACTTTTTGGCTAACCCCAACATATCACAGCAAAAATCATAGACACTAAAAAGAAGGCAAGATTATGAACACATTCATGCCACTACATTTGACAACTTGGATGAAATAGAGAAGGCTTTGAAAAAAACACAACTAACCACAAGCGACAAAGAACAAATAGAAAATCCACACATCTCTACATCTACTAAAGAAACCAAATTTATAAGCAAAGACCTTCCCAAAACAAACAAAACAAAAACCTCCAGGCTGAGAGGGTTTGACTGGCAAACTTTATCGAATATTTAAAGAAGAAATGTTAAAAAATCTTACATACAAACTCATTCAGAAACTAGATGAAGAGCGAATACTACCCAACTTATTTATAACCCTGATACCAAAGCCTGACAAAGATTAGAATGTAAGGAAACTGCAGAAACACAGATGCGAAAATTCTCATTAAATTTAGTAACTGAAAACCAAAAATATACCAAAAGTATAATTCACCATAATAACAGAATAAAAATAAAAATCATACAATCATCTCAGTGAATATTGCAAAAGCATTCGACAAAAGTCAGCTTCCATTTGTGTGAGAGCTCTCAGCAAACTAGGAATAGGCAGGAACTACCGTGGTCTGTTGAGAGGCTTCACCTACAATTTACAGTGAAATAGTGAATGCTTCTTCCGTAACATTGGGAACAAGGCAAGGCTATCTACTCCTTCCATTTCTATTCCACATTGTACTAGAGTTCCTGGTTCATGCAACAGGCAGGAAAGAACTAGAAGGCATAAAGATTTGGATAAGAAGTAGAACTGTCTTTGTAGCTGATACGATTACTTACATAGAAAACCCTAAGGAATCTACACAAAACTACTAGAAGCATCAAATAAATATAGTTATGTTGCAGGATACAAGGTCAATATATAAAATGTATTGTATTTCACTAGGCTAGCAGCAAACATTTGAAAAATTAATTTAAAAATCCATTTTTAACAGCAGCAAAAATACAAAATGCTTAGAAATATATTTAACAAAATACGTATAAGATGTTTACTCTTAAAATCTCAACCCATGGGTAAGAGAACTTGAAGAAGACTTGAATGAAAGGGAGATACGTGATGTGATGTTCACGAATTGCAGGACTCAGTAGTGTCATGATGTCAATTCTCCCCAAATTGCTCTGTAGATTCAACCTACTCTCAAGGTCTTATCAGATGTTTCATATAGAAATTGAAAGTTGGTTCTAAAATTTATACGGGAATGCAGAGAACCTAGAATAGACAAAACAATCTTGAAAAAAAAAAAAAACTTGGACGACTCACATCACGATTTTAAAATTTCTTATAAAACTACAGTAATCAAGACCCTGTGGTTTGGGGATAAGGATAGACAAAAATGCGTTGACAAACCACAGCTGTGAGCCAAAAACAGCCTGCTGTTTGCTGTTGTACAGTGGTAAGAATGGCTTTTACATTTTTAAAAGTTTGACAAAATCAGAAGAAGAAGAATATTTTGTGACACGATGTGAAATTTGCCTTTCAGTATTACAGAAGTTCCCCTGGAAGACAACCACACCGCACACTCTGACTATTTCACACCCCAAGCGGAGAGGTGAGTCTTTTCAACAGAGACCACATGGCCTGCAAAACCTAAAATACTCCCTGGCTTGCTCTTTACAGAATAGGCTTATTCATCTTTGGACAAATAGATCAAAAGAGTAGAATAGAGAGCCTCCAAAGAGATGCACGTAAATGTGGTACACTGACTTTTAACAAGAGTGCCCAGGCAATTCGATCGTGAGTTTTCCTAACAACTCCACGTGGAAGGCCTGAGCCTCAGTACCTACCCCACAACCTACACAAAAATGACTTGAGGTTGATCATAGATTTAGCATAAAAGCTACTGAAAGAAAACAGAGGAGCATATCTTTGTGGCCTTGGGGTAAGCAAATATTTTTTTGAGAGGATACAAAAATTTTAACCGTGGGAGAACAAGATTGATAGAATGGTTTTATCACAACTAAAGCTCAAAGGGGAGGCTATGAAGAAAATGAAAAGACAAGCCGGGGAGAAAATATTTACGATATAGTATCTGACAAAGAACTTATATCCAAAATATATAAAGAACTCCTTCAAATCAATAATGAAAGGGAACCAACCCGATTTTAAAAGATGGACACAGGACTTCTATAGCCATGTCACAATATAAAATACATGATTAGTTAATAAACACATGAAAAGGTGTTCAGCATCACTAGTTACCAGGAAATTACAAACCAAACCTGCAATGGAATAAGGTTACACCCCCACCAGAAAGGTTAAAATTAAGCCACTGACAACATCTCTCACCTAACAGAAAGACTTTCCCCTCATAATTAAAGTTGGCTTAGGCAAAGATGCAATCGTTTTGAAGAAGCAACAAGTATATGAATGAATATTGCAAAGATTTTTGCTCCTGCACAGCTTTTGAAAGATTCAGAAACAGCCACGAGTGGGGATTTTTCAAAAGAAAGTTTTATGTCTCTAGTTCCCAAATCTATTCTCAAATCATAGCCTCAGCCCCGAGGACGAACATGACATTTGTTTACGTGCCCTATGCCTTATAATGATTTTATTTTATTCTGGTTTACAGATTTTTGAAAGAGAGAGTAGGACCAGCTGAGCTTGAAGGCGTGTGGTATGTGTACTCAGACCCTGCGATCCTGAACTGGACGCCCCATAGTGTGAGGATTTAGGGGAGTAACAGGTGCTCTGCTCTACCTGTTCGTTCACTTACTCACTGGCTCTGAGCACAGGGTGGGGATGGAAGGGAGGCAGCGGGACTGACCACAGGCATCCTGGTCAGGACACAGAACAGTGGACTTTCTGAGCATCTACTCGAGGCCAAGGGCTGCTGGTGGTGGTGGTGGTGGGGGCTTCCTTATGGCTGCACAGCGTGGCCAGCATCTTGTAAAACGATCCACACACCCGTCAGCCACCTAAAGAATGTGGGCAATGGGCAGGAACCCGTGGCGGGCCATTCGGAGTCCTTCTCAAGGAAGTCCGACGTCATATTAATGCTCACGAGGCCAGATAAACTTGGGGTGTCCCCACCTGAGGAGCAGAGGGAAGGCTGGTCTGCAGGGAGATGGCGGAGAAGGACCAGCGGGGAACGAGACCTGCGCTCACAGTGGCGTCCAGTTCTAGGGAGCTGCCCTGCACGTGGACAGCGAGGTCCTTTCGGGCTTCGAGGTGTAATAAGATGGAGCAAATGTTTTCAGGAGAATCCTTCTCTGCGGAGCATTGTTACGTTTTTCAGGAAGGTTTTCTTTCGTGAACATATTTAAGGTTTCTAGCTGAGATCAGCCCTGGAGAGGAGTTTCTGGTTCTTGTTGGACACATGGAAGCAGGAAGAAGGGTGAGAGAACCCGGAGGTGGTGGAGGGTGAATTCCTTGGTGTGGTCATTTCTGGGCCGTTAAGGAACCTCACAAAGTATTTGCGGTGGGCGAAATATGTGCATGTGTGTGCACACTCGCGGAAATAACCTGGCGCAGGGTCCGGACTGGCATGGAGGGAAACCCAAGGTTCATGTGAAGAGGAGGGCCCACGGAGGCCGGAAGAAGTTTGCAAGAGGAAAAAGTGGGCGAGAGCTTGGAGCTCACAATCTCTGGAATTGGGGTTTGAGTCAAGCATCACTGCATTTCTGAGAAGCCGGCCAGCATGCAGTGCCAAGAGATAGCCAGCAGGTGGCACTGCAGCACTTCGTGTTTCCAGTTTCCGGCGGGCCTGTGCTTTGAGGTCTTTTGTTATTTTTTATTTTGTCGTTTTTGTTTGCCATGTAAGTGGCGAATTCTGTGTCTGCCTCCTGCCCTTGCACCCTGTACGCACCTAGCTTCCTTTCAACTTCTTTCAGAATACTTTTTTTTTTTCTTTCTCCCTTAAATTAATCAAAACAAGAAGGGCAGCAAAGGAAGAAAAAGCAAGTGCTGAGGTTCAGAAAGGACCGTGTGATATTTAGGGCAGCTGAGCAGACCCTGCCGTGCACGTCTCTGACTGAGACCAGGCCTCTGCGGCCATCGCCTCACCCTGGTCCTCGGGGGCCACACTGCGAGTAGGTGGAATCCCATCATGGGGTCCAGAGACAGGTGATGGACAGGTACCTCCTCCCCATGCACCTGGTCCACATCCCAGATGGACACACCTGTTTGAAGAGGTCCCCTTTCAAGATAATCTAAAAATCAGCCTTCACCTTAGACGTCCTTCAGTAACTGCTTTCTGTTCTTCAGGCCAGGAGATTGGTTCTTGCCCAGACAATGGTTTCTCCCCGTAGGCTCCTTTCTCCTTAATAGAATGAGAGGGAACCCCAAAGACACACCCGCTCAGGGGGAACTCTGGTCCCTGCTCTGCCAGTCACCTCAGGCACGTCACTCAACCTCACTCATCCTCGGTGGCATCACCTGGGAAAGGTTTTACTACTGTGCCCTCTAGACCCCCAGGAAGCGAGAATAAGAAAAAATTAAATGGGTTTTGCCTTCTCCCTTCGAAAGTGTTTTCAGCCACTTTTAATCCTTTGAAAGGCTTTGAGGTAGGCATTGCCCTCCCATCTTCTCTGCCCCTTAACGCCTGTGGGACCTTGGACCCACTCTGCTCCATCTCTGAACTGCAGGTTCACATCAGCTCTTCATCTGTAAAATATGGACAAGAGTACGAATCCTCTAAGGGTTCCATTCATTGAAATAAACATGCATAAAGTTAACTGGGTTTAGTCATTGCAGTGGTTAGTATTGTATCTTAGGGTCTAGCCTGATTACAGATCCATGCATGGATGGAAAGGAGATCTATTTACAACTTTAATGAAGGAACCTAATATTTTTCCTTCTACTGCCAGATTCTACTCAGAATATGGGACCAGAAACATTTGCTCCCCAGTCTTAAGGGTGAGATGTTTGGGCTGCAAAGCAAACTCTTTGTTTCATAAGTAAAAAGACTTCTTTGCATAGTGAGCAGAGTGATTCCAGATCTTTCTCATTCACTCTGAGCGGCTCCGTTTAGCCTCTGGGTTGGGATGCAGTGTGTTGCCTTATTGCCAGCTGGGAATTAGAAGGAGAAAGTCGGAAGACCCCAGGTTCTGCTTCTGCTTGTATGGTCTTGGGCCTCACTTCACGCCTTTGCCCACCATTTCTTCCCTTGGAAGCAAGACTACCCCTTCCTAAAACAGCTCATAAGGCTGTTGTGAAGATCAAATAAAGATGGGAGTGTGAGAACACTTCTAGAACTAGAGAGTTTTGTAGACATAGCTGTTACTAGCGGGTCATTTAATTCTCAACTTGTTGAGAACCTCTGTATCCTGGTCCTAGGCACATGGCAGGAAGGCACCTGGCAGGAAGCAGAGTGAGACAGAGCCCTAGAAATGAACAAAGCATAGTTTCCTCCCTCAAGTCATTTCTATGGAGCCCCTGGACTTGACAAAATTGAAGACCATTTATTTATGTTTAAAAAATGACCAGAAAGGGATTAATGTTTGGTTTCCCAGAGGTAATTCCACCAAAAAGGAGTGAGATTTCATTTTAAAGCTTTAAAAAAAAATGTATTGATGAATCTCCCTGGGATTCATTTCTCTAAATAATAAGTTTTATTTACCTTGAAAATCTCAACGAGTATTGTGGACTTATTTCTAGCTGACAAAGTGGGTATTTTCCCTACTTTATATCTCAGTGTTGTACTGCTTTGAAAGAGTGCTGATCACATGAAATCATTTTTTTTTTTTTTTTTTTTTTTTTTTTTTTTTTCCGGTACGCGGGCCTCTCACCGTTGTGGCCTCTCCCGTTACGGAGCAACAGGCTCTGGATGCGCAGGCTCAGCGGCCATGGCCCACGGGCGCAGCCGCCCCGCGGCATGTGGGATCCTCCCAGACCGGGGCACGAACCCGCGTCCCCTGCATCGGCAGGCGGACTCTCAACCACTGCGCCACCAGGGAAGTCTGAATGTAATTATTTTTACGTCGAGTTGGCCCACGGTTGTCCTTTCTCTTCTTGGTTGGTTTGTTTTCATGTGTTGCCGCTTTACAAAATGGTTTGGGAAGTTTTCTTCCCCTTCTCCCTCTTCCATCCTCCGCTTCCTCCTGCTCAGAAACACTTCATGTCATTCTAGTACCTCTTCCTCAAAGGATTGTTAGAAATCTCCTTTGAGAATGACCGGGCCTGGTGCTCTTTTATAGGAAGGCAGTTAATTCTCTAGGACTTCGTTTGTTCTCTATTAGCTGGACTATTTAGAATGTTTTCTTTCTTTTGGCGTCAGTTGGGTCATGTATATTCTATCTCAGGTCTTTACATTGATTTGTGCAAAGTTTTGCACACTGTGCTTTATCTTTTTTCACTTTCCCCTTATGTCTATAATTCTTATCATTAATGGTTCATCATTTTATTGTTATTGTTGCTCTTTAAACCAGGAGTTGGTTTTTAAACATTTTTAATGTTTTTCTCCATTTTATTTATTAATGCTACTACTTTTTTTCCTAAGTAAATAACTTCTGCTTTTATCTTTATTAGTTCTTTTGTTCTGCTTTCCTTAATTTTACCTTTCTTATGTTTTTCTAATTTCTTGCATTAAATAACTAAATAACACATTTCCAGTTTTACTTTCTGATTAACGTGCATGATAATGGCAGAGAAATCCCCTCTGAGAAACTTACAGTCCTGTTCTGTGATCCTGGCATTTCACGTTCTCACTGTCCTATGTCCAGAAACTTCACACTCAGTTTTGAGCTTTGGATTTACTCTTTGACCAAAGTACTGTTAAATGGAATTTCTTAGATTTCCTCATGAAAGGCTTTTAGGATTAGTTTTATTTTCTAACTTTGTTTTTTAATCTCTGGGTTTTTTTCCATCGTTGTATATAGCATTTCTACTCTTTGGGGATTTAATGAGTTTTTTCTTGTGACCTCATAAAAGGTCCATTTTTAAAAATTGAAGTATAGTCAACATACAATATTGTGTAAGTTTCAGGTATACAGCAACGTGAGTCCGTTACACACACACACACACACACACACACACACACACATATATATATATATGTACATATCTATATTCTGTTTTCAATTCATTTTAAAGGGCTGTTACACGGACACTTGAAACTGTCTACCTATCTTCTGTTCCCATGGCATATGTTAGACATGAATTGATTCTCTTCACCTTATTAACATTTTATTTAAGACTCCTCTTTGGGATGTGTTTTGTCTACTTTTATCTTTTCCGTCATGATACAAGTGACCTAAAATTCTGCCCCTAGTGTGTTTCTATTTGTCCACGTCCTAGCTTCAGTTTTTGATTTATAAACGTGGGTTCCAAGGTATTTGGAGCATAAGCCTTAGGTCTGTTCTGACTTGAATTCAAATCCTGACCCTATTACCTATTAAACGTTTGGCCTTGGTTGATTTCCTTTATTGACCTGAGCTGTCTTTGGAAAGTGGGATAATGTTTCATACACTGTAGAATCATGACAGAGTTTAGGAATGATGCCTGTGGAGAGCCAGACCCTCAGTAGATGCCAATAAACTGTGTAGTTTTCACTCTTGCTGCCATTATTCTTATAATTACACTCTGTTAGCAAGTATAACGGGTAGTTTTAGTAATGAAGGTGTGACGGGTAACACACTTTTCTAATGGTTTCTCTACTTCTGTGGACGTTGTTTATGTAAATACTTCCGTACAAATCCTACCGTTCATGTGACTCACACTATGCTCATTACCGTTGCCCTCATACTGCTGCTACTGCTTAAGCTCTTGTCGCTACTGTTAACACCTAGGCTGCTGTTATCTCTAATACTTCAATAACTTCTACCTTCGCTGCTGCTTCTGCTATTAATATGTCTTCCAGTACAACTGCTTCTCCTGGTGTTATTCCTCTATTGTTACTACCACTGTGACTGCTGTTCGTGAATTACGATGATTCCTGAGCGTTTTAGTATAAAAGAATGTGGGACCGGAAGCCAGAGGTCAAGGCATGGTTCTAGTTTTGCCGCAAATCCAGAGCAACTCGTTCACTCTCTGAGCAGATTTCTCTACCTGACAAATGTGGTTTCACTGCTTCTCTAGCCCCCTCACTGAGTCACCATGAGATTCAAATGAGATCACATTTGCGAAAGTTCTGCAAAGACGCTGAGGCCCTAGAGGTTACCTCGGAGGTTATGACATCCTGGCTTCGTTGTTTGTGTGTTCCAGAAAGGCTTGGCCTTGTGTGTGTGTGTGTGTGTGTGCGCGTGTGTGTGTGTGTGTGAAGGAGCACAGGACCCAGTGTCTGTTTCCACACCTAGTCCCAAATCAATTCTGGAACCACATCGATTCTATGCTGTTCCTGGAGTGAAAGAAGATGCTCTGAGGCCAAAATGTATCACTTTGCCCTTTAGATGTTGAATCTCAAATTTCTAGTATTCCTTCCAAGCTAAATATATGTGCCCATAGATACAATAATCTAGTTAAGTCTCAAGATTTATTATGTCACAAGTGAGGCCAAGAAGATGGCTTCTGCCGAGGTTGCCAGGAGAGCAGGGCCACAAGCCAGAACGAGGCTTTTCTGGAAGAAGGAATCATGTGCGGTTTTCATCAGGGCTGGGAGTTCCGAGGTCACTGACAAGCTTGTTGTTTCCCAGAGAAAGATGCATTTAAAAAGTCTCCTGGGCCT
Source organism: Orcinus orca (assembly GCF_937001465.1). Taxonomy (NCBI): domain Eukaryota; kingdom Metazoa; phylum Chordata; class Mammalia; order Artiodactyla; family Delphinidae; genus Orcinus; species Orcinus orca. Next base: position 86,877,962 of record NC_064571.1, on the reverse strand, counting down.
TCAAAATTGCAGGATGGAGGTGGTCTCAGGTCTGTGCCCTTCTGTAGCTGTAAGTGAAGTCACAGACGAGTTAGGGGCCTCCAGCCCTGGTTGACCCCCTGCTACCGGGGCTACTTCGGCCCCATCAGACCTTCTCTGAACTCCATCCCTAGTGCTTGTTCAATGAGGTCAGGCAGGCAGGCAAAGATGGTTGAAACAGTGAATGCACATAGTAAACCTCAACAAATGTGATGATTAGAATGAAGGTCATAATCTCTACCCTGCAGAGTCCGTGGCTGCAAAAGGGAGTGACCCCATGACATCATTTTGGGTGTTTTGGAAATGTTCCCATTTCCCCTTAGGTGTTCCGTCAGGAGAGACAAGGATTGAGCAAGAGAAGAGAAGATGATGCACACGGTGCTGATGGGAACCAACCAGAACATTAGAATTTTGGAGGGGTAATTGCGAGAGAGAGTTGGGCAGCTTTCATTTTGTGCAAACACGGACATGTGTGTACATGCATGACCTCACACACACACACACACACACACACACACACACAATGCAATGGCTGTTATACTGAAGATGACAGACAAGCAGTTTGTGTACCAGGAGTTGGCTCAGATGAGAAGCCTGCCAGCTGCTGCACAGGCCGTGTTCACTCACAGACTGCTGGCTGGGGCAGAGGTGCCTCGTTTGGAGTGGGAGTCCACTGAGGTGATGCTTGGTCACTTACTACGATGACCTAGTGGAGGGAAGTGGGCTAAGGCAGCATAGCTCAGAGAAGTCGGATTGGATGGACAGGTGGATTGTCCCAGGATGTCTGGGGTTGGAAGGATTAGGGTCCACTGGGGTGGGAGGCAAGGTGAGCTAAAGAGAGTTAAAAGCATGCGGGGCAGGTGAGAGAAGCCACCTGGGGAAATGGCTGAGCTCCAGTGTGTGTTGATAAACCAGGTTTTTACCCAGAGCCCTGATATTGTGCAGGGTTTGGGGAGACACTGCCTCATGGCCAGTCTGGATAGAGGCTAGGAGGCCACACAGACTGATGAGAGGAAGAAAACAAGACTGGCTGAAGAAGGTGCCTTCCCTCTGTGTATCTGGGGAGCAGCAGGCTGCCACTCGCCCTGCACACCCGGAGCACAGGTCAGCAGGGCCCTGCCCCACTCAGCGGCACCCCAGATCAAGGAACGTGACTCTGGAAAACTGATCAAGGAGCTAGGGGCTGACGCATGAGGGCTCCACTGCGAAAGGAGAAAACATGCAACAGGATGGATGAGGGGAGACTTTATCTTGACTTACAGGCTCCGTGGTCATTTAAAAAACTTTCCTAGGGCTCACCTGCATTATACAATAGTATTTCACAACTCAGCAATCCACAAATTGAATTTTTTAGGGCTTGTAATATTTGGTCATCTAATTCCACAGATGAGGAAATAGAGCCTCAAGATAAATAATTTGTCCCCGTCTGCAGCTCATGAGAGGGGGAGCCCGGGTGTGACTGGCTGCAGAGTTAGCTCTTTTCCTCTGCAACCCTTGGCCTGAGTGCACTCAATGTATCCAGGCTTCAGATGTCCGCAGTGGGTTGGTTCCTTTTTGAAGGTCATTCGTGGCAGTGAGTTTATTTAACTGTTGCCTGCAGGCAGCCTGGGCACGGGGTGGGTGTGCATGCACACATACAAGACAGGTGTGTAATTGTGAGCGTGTGATGTTTAGCTGAGCTTGCACTGGAGTCAACTCAAGCTGACCAGGGGCCATTCCCACCGAGCTTATCCAAACACCCAGCGAGGACGTTCGGGCACTTTATAATGCATGTGACTAGGTTCTGCTGTACGATGGTGCATGACTCCCCTTCATTAAATCCTGGAAACATCTGTTTCTCTTCAGCCTGTTTAAAGGTCTCACTTTATTAGATATTGGGTAATGATCACCAAGTCATTTGCTGTTAAAAACAGGTGTCCCCGTGCTTAAAGATGGTGTCTGGGGCTGATGGGAGGACAACCGAGCCTGTACACAAAGGGTGAACTGTGGGTGTCCCCGAGAGAAGCCCCAAACCACTGAAGCAACAGAATGGTCCACTGACAGACCCTGGGCTTGCACTATCTTAATCCTAGCCCTGTGGACTGAAGATCATGATTGTTATTTCCTTGTTTGGGGGTTGGTTCTGGCCTTGAGGGATGTCCTGTCTGGACACATAAAAGCACATGCCCATGGGGGTCCGTCTGTGGCACCTGCACTGTCGCTCTGATCTCCTTTATACCAATGCAGTTGACTGCCTGCCCTTGGATGATGAGAAAATAGTGGACTTTGACCGCTGCATGCTTGATTCTCCAGGAGCCTTAAACCCTGACTTTGCTGGAGCCAGACATTGGGAGGAGCCTCGTAGCTAAACTGCAGCCACCAAGCTCTCGGGCCCTACAATGTGAATGTAAAAAAAAAATTTTAATTGAAGTATAGTTGATTTACACTGTTTCAGTTTCAGGTGTACAGCAAAGTGATTCAGATATATGTATTCTTTTTCAGATTCTTTTCCCTTACAGGTTATTACAAAATATTGAGTATAGTTCCCTGTGCTATTCAGTAGGTCCTTGTTGTTTATCTCTTTTATATATAATAGTGTGTATCTGTTAATCCCATACTCCTAATAATTTATCCTTCCCTCACCTTTCCACTTTGGTAACCATAAGTTTGTTTTCTATGTCTGTGGGTCTGTGTCTGTTTTGTAAATAAGTTCGTTTGTATCTTTTTCTTTAGATTCCACATACAAGGGGTATCATATGATATTTGTCTTTCTCTGCCTGGCTTATTTCACTTAGTGTGATAATCTCTCCACCCCAGACTTAATTTGAGGTTTTGAGCTCTTTACCAGGTATGATGTGAAACTGTAAAAAGAAAAAAATCCATCTAAGTCTCAGTTAATGACGATTGAAACACCTATTCAATGGCTTATTCCAAAGTCTTGTAGAGAAGTTCTAGAATTCTAGAAAGTTCTAGAGCTTTCTTTCAACAATAAACTTGTGGGACTTCCCTGGTGGTGCAGTGGTTAAGAATCCACCTGCCAATGCAGGGCACACGGATTCGAGCCCTGATCTGGGAAGATCCCACATGCCACGGAGCAACTAAGCCCGCGCGCCACAACTACTGAGGTCCGTGCACCTACAGCCTGTGAGCCACAACTACTGAGCCCAAGTGCCACAACTACTGAAGCCCGTGTGCCTAGAGCCTGTGTACCACGAGAGAAGCCACGACAATGAGAAGCCCGCCCACTGCAATGAAGAGTAGCCCCTGCTCGCCGCAACTAGAGAAAGCGTGCTCGCAGCAATGAAGACCCAACACAGCCAAAAATAAATAAATAAATAAATTTATAAACAAACAAACAAACAAACTTGTGGTTACCAAAGGGGGAAGGTGGGGGAGGGAGTCTGGGATTAACATACACATACTACTATGTATTAAATAGGTAACCAACAAGGACCTACTGTATAGCCCAGGGAACTATACTCAATATCTTGTAATAATCTATAAGGGAAAAGAATCTAAAAGAGAATATATATAACTGAATCACTTTGCTGTGAAACTAACCTGAAACTAACACAACATTGTAAATCAACTATACTTCAATAAAAATAAAATAAAATAAGTGGCATAAAACCCAGCCCTGAGCCCACAGTGGGAAGCAACTCTTGACCATGTCAATCTGGGCATGATGTTCAGCTCACCTTAACCTTTTCTCTCCCAAGTGTCACTTGGTGATTCAGTGTAAAAGTCTGTCACAAGTCCAGCTCAGAGTGGCCGTGCAGTAAATGTGACTACTGTCCCTCAACCTTTCCTGGATCCCGATGATGGGAAACTCCGAGGACTTGGAACTTCCTAACAGCATCTGCACACGTTGCTTTCTTCTGGGTCCAAGGTGTTGGCTTCCTGACACCTGCAGGTGGCAGACTCTTGCACTAGTTAGGTGTGTTGGCTTTAAGGAAAAAAAAAAAAGAGGAGCAGTTGGGCTTTTTGTCTTTAGCTTTTTTGGCTAGCTGCTTCCTGCTTCATAAATCTGGGGAGTGAGGCGAGGGAGCCTGGGAGGGGGGTGAGCTCAGCACCTCTCTGGCCAGCTGCTGGGTCCATCTGCAGCTGGGGCTGGCGCCATGATCTATGGCCAGAGTGCTGCACCAGGGGGCCTTTACTGCTGCTTCATGGCAGCTGGTGTGAATGGCAGTGGAAAAATAAACCCTTCTTTTCCCCAACATCAGGAAAAATGCTCCCAAAGACAAACATTCACGCATGCACACACACACACACACACACACACACACACACACAAACACACACACACACACCCCTTAACTATTCCATTCTGGTTGCAGTTCTCAGGCCTGCAGTACCAGCCCCAAGGGCTGGGGTTTTTACTTTTGAAGATCTGTCCTTTCACTTGGGAGCCATTGAACCCCCAATAATATATCAAAGTTGTTTGGTATCCAAATTTCCAGCTTCCAAGGGAGTTAGGAGTCTCAAGGGAAAGCATCAGTCATGAATTAAGAAGGAAAACACCTTCATTTCCACTTACATTGTTTTTTCCCATTTTTAAAAAAAATTTTTATTTTGTATTGGAGTATATTTGATTATCAATGTTGTGTTAGTTTCAGGTGTACAGCAAAGAGATTTGGTTATACATATACTTATTCTTTTTCAAGTTTTTTTCCCATTTAGGTTATTACAGAATATTGAGCAGAGTTCCCGGTGCTATACAGTCTTTGTTGGTTATCTATTTTAAATATAGCAGTGTGTATATATTTCGAAAACATTCTTTGAAATGACAGATTGACAACAGTACTTGTCAGCCATTGGAAACTCCGTGTTCTCCCAGACCAATCTGGTAACTAGCGAGACTGAAAAATGACCTTGGCCCTTCATCTCGGGCCGTGTCCTCAAGCCCAGCACTCAGCAGGGCCCCCCTGAATCATGTTGAAATGCACTTTATTAAAATGGGCTCTACCCCTCTGAAATTCCAGTGCCTCAGTTAAACAGCCAGGGATTCTGATAGGAACTGAGTTGATAGGACAGAACAGGCATGCATTTTTTTCTTTCCTTTGGCAAGTATTTTTAATAGATGCTAATAAATGCCAAGCAACCTTTAGTTTTTGGTTAAGACAATTCCCAAGCCCTGAGGTACTCAGAGCCCAACAGTGCCATGGGTGTTAGGACACACGTCTGCAGAGGGTACTTCAGGTTCAGAGGAAGAAGCTGTCAGGCCTGCCTTGGGGACGGGTGTCAGGACAGGACTGAGGCATTTCACACTGGGAATCCAGGGGTGTGATTGAAATTGTCTGCTCATTAGAGCCCAGATTAAATGCTACTATCTCCATGAAGCCTTTTCTGATGTTTCAGCCAAAAGTGATTTTTTCTTCCTCTATCCTCCACAATTTTAGATTCTAAAATGTGTCTTTACTAGTTCTCAGTGGACATCTAGTTTCTGCCCGTGGACGTCTTGAGGGCAAGGATGGGATGTGGCACATCTTGTACTCTTACTTCGTTTACTCAGCAGGTCAGAGAAGAGCACATGTGTCTTCTTTGCCTGAATAAACAACCAGGCAGGAATCAGCCTCACTCAAGGTCATGCTAAGGTCTGGGTGCCTTTGGCCTTCATTCAGTCTCAGGGCCTGGCCAGCCCAGGACCCATCTGGACAGATGGAAGGTGGAGGCTGAGTCTGTTGCCTGCAAAGCATCCTTGGGAACTCTGGCCATCCTGATGAAGTTAATATCTGCAGATGTCCTTTATCCCTGTGCTGTGAAGCAGGAAAGGTAAGAGATGATAGGAAGAGAATGAGCTCAGAGAAGTCAAGAGAATAAGGTTTCATGTTGCTACATGGAGTCCAAATCAAAGAGACCTGGATTGATAGGATACAATACATTGTATTAGGAGGTCATGATTCATGGGCTTCCTTATTCTACTACCTTGGATATATGACCTCATTTCTCTAAGCTTTGGTTTCTTCATCTTTAATTGGCATTCGTTAACTATATTTTGTTAGTGTGGAGAGGAATTAACAGAACATGTGTATGTGTGTGTGTGTATATATATTTTATATATATATATATATATTTTTATATATATATATATATATATATATATATATAATGTACCTAACACAATTACTGTCATGTAGAAACTGGATTAGTACTCTATTTGTAGAGAGAAAGCCCATGAATTTTTTCTTTTTTTAAAAAAAATTCATAGTAAAAAAGTGTGCATGGCTTACAAAAATCAGAGTAATAAAAGCTTAGAAAAAACTGTAGCCTGGGCCCATGTCCAGAGTCATCTACTTCAAACTCTTCTAGTTATATCTTCTGGTTTAAAACTTCAGATTTTGAAATAATATATATTTATTCTATTTTTTAAAAGTTTAAAACCTTCTGATTGATCTCAGTCATGGACGATGAGGTTTTAGGTGTTACATTCTATGCCTACCACATATATCTTTGATAAAAAATATTTTTTCTATTAACCTATCAATAATTCTTTTTGAAAAAGGGGTTTAGTATACCATCCAGTATCATCCAATGCATAGTAAATATATGGGCTCCATTGTTGTTGAGACATCCTTGTGAGAACTTCCATCCTCCTGCTCTAACATGGACGGTTCTGTGTTAAATCTGTGGTCCAGTGGTCATCTCAGAACTTGCCTTCACCAATTTTCTCGGAACTCATTTTTGTTACACCTAATTTGGCTTACCTTCATTCTAGACTTCATGATTTCCTCTTTTTCTGGAGTTTGCATCTTCATTTGAGTATATCCTCCAGGATCTTCCCAAGAAAATGTGCAGAGGAGGTTCATCTAGTGAGGTACTGCATGCCAAAATGTAATTATTTGCAACTAATATTTTATTTCGGTTGGATATAGAATTCTAGATCAGAAATTATTTTAATCTCAGAATGTTAAGTTCTGTGGATATTGCTACATTGGATTGTAGTAATTATTATTATAATTCCTATCTGAGTCCTGTTCCTTCGAAGATATTTTTTTCTTCTCTCTGAAAGCTTTTAACCTCTTATCTTTAACCTTGGCATTCTGAAATTTTGCTATGGTGTTTTTTGCTGTATATATATATATATATATATATATATATATATATATATATATATATATACATATGTATATTTTTCTCCATTTATTGAATAGGTCACTTTATTAGTTTCCTGTGACTGCAGCAGTTACCACTAACTGGGTGGCTTAAAAAAAGAAATTTATTCTCTCAAGCTCTGGTAGCCAATGGTCTGAAATCATTGTCACTGAGCTGAAACCAAGGTGCTGACAGGGTTCCATCCTGGCCTCTCCCAGCTTCTGGTGGCTGCCACCATTCCTTGGCTTGTGGTTGCATCACTCTGGTCTTTGCCTCTGTGGTCAAAGTGCCTTCTCTTCTGTATGGGTCAAATCTCCTTCTGCTTTCCTCTTATGAATGCACAAGTGATTGCATTTAGGGTCCACCTGGATAATCCAGGATAATCTCCCCAGCTCAAGGTCCTTAACTCAATCACATTTTCAAATACTTGAAATAAAAACCCAACATACAACATTATAGGTTCCAGGTATTAGGACATAGATATTGTTTGTGGGGGTGGGCAGCTATAATCCATCCCACCACAGTCACTCAATAGGAACTGAAGTCCTTTGGTTCTGAGACATTTTCTTTTATTATTTTTTTAATAATTCTTCCCTTCTATTTACTCTGTGTTTTCTGTAACTCCTGCTATTAAGATATTTGATTTCTCAGACAAATCTTCTTAATTTCTTATCTTCTCCTATTTCCCATGTCCCATAATTTTTGTTACATTTTTCTGGGAGATTTTCTCAAATTTAACTTCCAACCTTCTTATTGTGTTTTTAACTTTTTGGATTATAGTTTTAATTTTTAAGAGCTCTGTTCTCTGATTATTCATGTTTAACAGCATTCTGTTCTTGTTTCATTGAAATAATATCTTATCTCTTTGAGAATATATTTTTAAAGTTTCTTCTACAATGAAGAAACTTTAAAAATCTATTTAATTAATATTCTTTTCCTTGTTATTAAGTTTTGATTTGTCTTCCTGCCCTCCAAATGTCTAGTGCTTCTTGGTTTTCTGCTTAGATTTAAGAGTCAAGTACTAAACAGCCACCTGAAATTCTGAGTGTATGGCTTAGTAATTGGTAAGCTTCACTTGGAGTAATTGGTGTTTGGATGGATATGACTGTGTCCTTGGACCTATTTTTTTTTCCCCCCTCAGGCACATCCATTCTCAAGAGATTGGTTCTCCCATCTCTTCCTGTGGTGTTTTGTGAGCCAAGGAAAGAAGAATCTTGGGAGGACCTCCTCTTCATTATGCTGATGCCATTCTTTCCCTCTGTCTATAGCCTCATACTTTACCTTTTCCCTCTTTACTCCCACCTGGATGGAAGAGTGTAGATGCCTTAGTGCTCAGGGTGGAGTGGATGGGGGGCTAGCTCTCTGTATGGCTATCAAATCAGTTTTGTTCTCAGCCTCTCTTCTTACTCCTGTTTCTTGAAGTAAATGGAATTTCTGAGATTTTCTGTGGTCTATATCCTTAATAAGCCATTGACTTGAGTACAGTGATTGTGAAGCTTTTTGTTTGGATAAACAACAGTCACTGAGTACATGCAATGTGCCCAGTTACCATGCTGGGCATTGTCTGGGAAGTGTGAATGGTTTGAGATAGAAGGAACAGTTAGGGAATTATTAAAAATTGAGTTGAAACGCATTGGGCAGACTAATCAGAAAAGTCCCTGTGTGCTGTACCTTGAGGACTGAATCCATCTTATGGCCAACGAGGCACCCATGACAGGTTTGAAACGGAGACATACGATGTCTGGCAGAAAGTCCAAAGAGGGCATATTCACCCTCACATTTTTCTCTCTCTTCTTTTATTCTCACTGCTTTTTCTCTTTGCATCCTTTTTCTTCTCTCACAATCATCCTAATAAACACTTTCATTTATAAATTTCCCAAATGGATTTTCTTTCTTTGAGTTTGTAGTATTTTATCATCAAGTAATCCTTTAACTCAGCTACACTTGGCTTACGCCATTTCTTTCTTTCCTTTTTTTTTAGTAACAAGCACAAACAGTTTGATTTGTTCAAAGCAGATTTTTTTTATTATTAAAATGAACAGTTCACACCAATCAAAAGAAGTCAGTGCTTAGAATAGCTGAAAATGGATAGACATAGAGCTTTGGAACATATTTTGATAACTGAACAGGAGGACAGCTTCAAGATTTGTGACTAAAGGTTGTCCAAGTTTCCCATATTTTAAAGATTTGCAGGCAAGCTCAAAACCTGTTTAAAATAAGGAACTCCTGTCTCAAATGCCGATCACACTTGTCCTATGTATAGATCATGCTTATTTTATAAATGTCATCCAAGGGAAGGTCAGAGCTACCCACCTGGTCCTTATCTTTACCAGCTGTGAAAGAGAAAGTTGTGAAAAGACAGCTTCCAAAAAATCACATCTCTGGCCATGTATGAAAAAAAAAAAAAAAAGGGAAAATAAACCCAACGTATTGAATACCTATTATGTGCAGGGCTCTGTGCCGGGCACTTTGACCTGCACTCACCTTCCTTCATGCAATAATGATGAGAGGCAGATGGTTTTATTACCACCTTCAAATAGCAAAACCAAGGCTCAGAGGCGGATGGGTCCAGACCACCAAGGTGGAAGCGGGGAGTGCAATCTGTACCCAGGACAGTCTTGGGTCCCACAGCTGCATTTTCAGGTTCCAAGAGAGTGAGGATAAATCATATGGTTTCTTTTCGTCATACACCGCCAACAGAAAGAGCTCCAAAATGCAACTATCTTCGTTGGGAAAGCAGGTCTCTGCGTGCTTCCTTGTCAGCAGTGACAGTCTGTCTTCCCCTGCGTGGTGCAGAGGGTCAATTTAAATCCTCCGAAGTGCCAAGAGCCCCATCTGCTCCTCCATCTGAAATGGGAATATTTTGCTCTTTTTTTTTTTTTTTTTAAGTCTTGATTTGGTCTTTCAGTGTTTGTGTTGCAGCTTTCAGCCCTGATGCCAATAATGAGGAAAATGTATTAAGTGATAAGGGGGAAATCAGTGAAATGAACATGAACGAGAGAGGAAAATGGGAAATGGGAAACTGAATTTGTGCTGTAATATCCAGTCCAGGTATGATGAGGAATGAAAGCGCATTCCTGAGAGATTCCAACAGAACTGACGAAGCCCCCCACGTCTGGAGTCGAGGGTTCAAGACGGCCCCAGAAGACGTGACAGAAACACCTTGAAGAGCCTCCCTGAAGGTGCAGCCTGTTCTAGGGTCCAGCTGCTGTGTATTAGGAATGCTTATATTTTATGTATGCTCGCCTGAGAAGGGAGTGCTCTGGTAACCACAGTGTTGTTGGTTTCACATCCGTGTGCAGAGCCGCAAGTCTCCATGATAAGAGTTTGAGGACAGTGTTTCAGGGAATCATAGAATTACAGAGCTTGAGGCTACCATGGAGGGAGTGGGGTTTGGGGGTGATAAACAAGCACTGGGCCAGGAATCACAGGGATGGGGCTTTAGAACCATCCCGGTAGGGTTACTGGTCAACCTCCCAAATCTCCCTGAACCTGTTTCTTCAGCCAGAAAATGGACCTAGGGATGGCACCACAGAAATGTAAAAAGCAAATGCAATGGTCATGTTTAACATGTTCTGCTAAGTAACAAGGTATTATTAATGATCCCCTAATCTGATCTCTCATTTTATATTTGGGCAAAGGGAAGACTAAGGAAGTGAAATTATTTCCAGTTTTACTTAAAAACAGGAATTGTTTAGTCTTTTGCATTGATTAAAACTTTCTCAGATAAGTTGTCCCCCTTGATTCTCATAATGGCCAGGAGAACTTCTGCAGGCTGGGTCATCCTCACCCACAGATGGGGATGCACATGTAGTGATCTGCAGCTTGTAGGTCTCACAGGAATGTGGCCATTGTCCGTGGACCATGGCTTCCATGGGGCTGGACAGAACATCAAGGCAGCTTACCCTGTGCTTGGCAAACTGCCACATGAGGGTCTTTGGGCTGCCAAGGAGTTTTTTCAAGGCTGCTCTGGGTGAAAAAGTAAAGACTCCACCTTTTCCAATTTTAAAACTAGGCTTCTCTGCTGATAATTTGATGCATGCAAAGAGGGTTAAACAGATTTCTATGACACTTTGAAGACTCTTGAATTATGCTCTGACTCCCTGATTTGATCCGTGGAGAACTACGACTAAGAGAGGTGAAGACACCTGCCGGAGGACACCCAGCTCACTTATCCTCGACAGCCCGCTTCCGCTAATTCCTAGACCAGCACTCCCGCCATGAAATAAACTCCTCTGTTTCGGGTATTAGTGACATTCATTTGATGGATTTCCTATGGGTGTCAAACTATCCATGTAGGTGAAAAGATAGTTTTGGAACCCCAAAATAATCATTTTGAAAGTATTTACATGACTACTTGAGAGCAGGTCATTTAAAAACGTGTCTACTTTAAAATATATATATAAGGTAGGAATCTGATATGTCATCGACACTTCAAGGCCTGCCTTAATTAAAAGTTAAGGCAAATTAAAATCATCAATAATAGAATTATTCCCTAAGATTACAGGTAAGTGTGAAATGGGCATTGATCCTAAATGTTTCCTGTTATAATTTCTAGGGTTTTAAAGAAATCTGGGTACTGCGTCTTTGAACATGAGGACCGTGTAAACTTGATGAACTGGCAACAGCAAGCACTTATTTTCCCAGTGCAGGGAAAACAGGAGAAAGAGGACATTTCTCACCACGCCCTATGTGGAGGAGGGTGGACCTTGGGTGCTTCTTTGCTTGGGGAAAGTCCATCAGCAGAAACCAGTTCCTGGTGGATCAGGGTCTGCTCTGAGGATGCTGGGCTTGGCCTCCTAGGAGAGAAGGAGAGGACTCTCTGCCCCCGAGGAGGTGTACCCGATCCCTCTAACCACTCAGGATTCCTGGGGTCAAGAGCCAGCTCTTATTCAGCCTTTCCTGGCCAGGTGGCTTTGTGCCAGGCTGGCGGGGTCTTTGATCTCTTTGTTTTTCAACACAGAAAACCTTTCTTTCCCCTTTGTTTTTCTCTTCCGGTCCCTGGCCTCTTGTTTGATGTCGCTTGTTCAACGCAGAAGTACTGATTCCTGCAAAATGAGCCCACTTATCCTTCCAGATGTTGGAGATCTGAAAGCCATCTTCGCCCCACAGAGACTCCTCTGGCAGAAATCGCCAACTTTGTCCTTAACAACAGGTGTCACTGTTGCAGCAAAAACCCTGCCAGGGCCAGGTTAGCCCAAAGACATTTATACCCAAGGGAGAAAAGGCCCTACAGGAGACGCAAACTTGGCCAAAGGAACTCCGAAATGAATATGAAACCTCCTAAAGGCTGTAAATCATCCTCATGTCATGAAAGGCTGAGCGCCCATCCTTTTGGAAGCGAGACAGTGGGACTGGGCCGTATCGGTAAGCACGGACGATCTCACAAAAATGGGCAGAGCCGGCACATCCTGGAGGCCAGTGCTGCCTCCTGGCCCAGCAGGGATGGAGAGGAGCAGGGACAGACCCCGTGTCTCCTGGACCACAGTCCGGGGGGAGTCTTCTGTGCTGGGTCTGGTGCTCATGTCCTCAGTTTCTCAGTGACGACCTCAGCAAGAAGCCGTGCACTGGAACCCACGCAATTCACTGGGTTTGCCCAGGGACACCCAGAGAGAAGCGAAGCTGTGCAGACCCACTCTTGTCTCGCAGCTCAGGCTGGTAGAGACAGAACAATGAACTTATTTACAAAACAGAAGCAGATTCACACACATAGGAAACAAACTTGTGGTTACCAAAGGGGAAAGGGTGGGGAGGGATAAATTAGGAGTTTGGGATTAACAGACACACACTATTATACATAAAATAGATAATCAGCAAGGACCTACTGTATAGCACAGGGAACTATATTCAATATCTGGTAATAACCTATAAGGGAAAAGAATCTGAAAAGGAATATATATATATAAAACTACGGCACTTTGCGGAACACCTGAAACTAACACACCGTGGTAAATCCGCTCTACTTCAAGACCAGCACAGAGCGCCACCATCGTCCAGACTTCTCCCGGGTCTCTGTACCCAGAAACGCGGGGCCTTCCAGTGAATCGTGCAGACGTCCTTTTAGGCTGGGGGATTCCATGTGACTGTCTAAGACCGCTCACTCGCAGGGGTGCTAATGGTTACAAGACTCAAAACTCTTTACTCTCAAGTGGGCTTTGTTTTTTGCAGACCTGGTTGTTCGTTTAAAGTCGAAACATCCTGAAATGTTAATAAGAAGTCAGAATTTACCTACCTTTAGGCATACCTGAAAACTGCCCATTTCAGTAGACAGGACTTTGGAAGGCTGACAAGCAGCTTAGCATGCCACCATTGGATTTAAGTACAGCGTACACCCATAAATAGAAGAAATAAAAGAAAGGAAGAAACACTGAGAGAGAAGGAGTCTGGGAACATGTGCTCAGAGAGCTGGATCCATCATATTCCTAAACAGGACCTGTGTCCCGGGAAGCCAGTGCTGGGTGGGGGCAGGCTGGGATCACAACTGCTATTTACTGAGTGGTCCATTCATAACACACAAGTCACGCTTCCTAAGGATGCACCCCTCCCCCAACATCTGCACCAGTAATGACGTAAGGATCGTTTCTAGTTTTGCTTCAGGGAGGGAAAGAAATGAGAGTATCTGTCAACGCAAAAGTATTAGGTGCTGAGGATGCCCGGGAGGGAACAGATAAAATTGTCCTCGGAGATGGAGGCAACACTGTGTGAATAACTCAGATTCCATTCACAGACTGGCTTTTTTTTTGTTTTTAAGCACATCCAATAATTTTTTTTCATTTTGAAAATTGTCTTTAGATTCTGCTTTTTTAAATGAATCCATTTCTATCAGCGCTGTATATGCTGTAATTTAAGTCATCCTTGACACTTCCTACCCATCTTCTCTCTAGTGGGTTCTTCTATCTACATCTATGATCCTCAGTACCAAGTTACACCATCATTTCTATTTCTCTCTCTTCTTAAAAATAAACTTCATATTTTAGAGCAGTTAGTTTTACAGAAAATTGGGCGGATAGTAGAGCGATTTCCTATCGTCCCCTCTTTCCTCTGTCACAGTTTCCCTTATTATTAGCATCTTTCATTAGTGTGGTACTTTTGTTACAATTGAACCAATATTGCAACAATATGAAAGAAGGCCAGAGTTTACACTGGAGTTCTCTCTTTGTGTTGGGCGTTCTCCTAGGGGTTTTGACAACTGCATGATGTTATGTGTCTACCAGCACAGTATCGCACAGAATAATTTCCCTGCCCTTAAAATGCTATGTGCTCTGCCTATTCATCCCTCCCCTGAGACTAGGTTTCTGTAGTTGATCAGTAACTAGCTAACTATGTAACCATAATTAGGCGTCTGATCCTTCCAAGACTCAACTTCCAAATAGATGAAATAGGATTTATAATGCTATCTACTTTATGGGGTGTTTGTAAAGATTAAGAGAGAAAATGAACATAAAAGTACCACGCATAAATCCTTACACTGAAAATGTTTAATTTAGTAACAGATAAAGTGGGTTAATACTTGGCTCTCCTTCCACAAGCACAGAGCTTTATGGCTAGGAGGGTTTCGGCGGTGATAAGGGTGTTTTACCTCAATGCTGCGAGCACTGGTAAGGGTTGTCTGAGGGCTGCTTTGTGCAGGATCCTGAAGCCGGTCCCACTTAAGCAGGACAGAGTTTTGACCTTTATCATCACAGTCAGGGGCATAGGAAGGAGAAGTAGTGTCACACTGCTGCATATTTGCCGTTCCGGGTCCTTCGCAACTGCATCTCAGACAAGCCCAAGGCGGTCAGGGAGCCCTCCTCCTGGGCAGTGCAGCTCATCTGGTGGCCATTAGGTCCAGCCCTGTCTTCCAGGCTGCACTGAGGCCACTTCCCATTAAAGGACGCTGCTCCTATGGCTCGGATGCAATACAACGCTAACCACCTAGACTTTAAGTAGAGGGAGACCTCTTCAAGAAGGGGGTGTCAGTGGTAAACCTTATACCCATTAACTCGGCCTTTGGTTGGGATCCGGGATTTCATTCCTTAGCTCCAGAGCAGAATTCCTCATCTCTTCTCCCAGGACAGAGTAAGACACTGAATTTTGCTACGTGTTTGTCAGAAAGATGCAACAGCCCTGTGGTTGGACAGAATCCCTGTGGAGACGCCGTGCCGCCCTGGAGGGGACACTGTGTGGGCCCGACTGTCCTCCCACACGACCCACATGGCAGGCCCATGGGTGGACGCAGACCAGTGAGCAAGCAGCCCTACTTTAAAGGAAATGTCACAGGTGAGAGGCATGGCAAACAGGACAGGAAGAGCTGGAGGTGACCCTGTGCATTTGGGGGGCAGCGGTCACTCTGAATGCGTCCTGGTCTTCTCTCCTTCTCCCCTCTGCTGTCCCCTTCCCCAGAAGTCGGGTTAGAGAGGAGGGGTCGGTGTCACCGTATGGATGGGGGTCCCTCAGTTCTCCTCTTCTATTTCAGACAAGCCATGGTCTCACTGGCCTGCCCGATGATTTGGTTGGAGTGCCCAAGGTTGGACTTGCTCTTTAAGAAGGGCAACCTGCCCAGGAGAAGCTCTTCATCCGGTCAAAGGGAGGGGAAATGTCTCTCCAGTCCCCACCACTTTGTCTTCTGGAAAATGAGTAAATATTACCAAAGCCACGAGTCATACATTTTGAGTAGATAATCACTAACAGAAAATAAAAATAGACAATTATTTCAAGTAAAAGGACCATCACAGAGCTGCTGGCTGCAAGCTTTGCCTTGCCTATGCCTTGTTCAGTATGGAGGAACTTAGGTGCCAAGAAACATGGATATCTTTTCTTTTCTTTATTGTTAAAATTTTATTTATTTCAGATTCTTTTCCCTTATAGGTTATTACATAATATTGAGCATAGTTCCCTGTGCTATACAGTAGGTCCTTGTTGACTATCTATTTTATACATAGTAGTGTGTATATGTTAATCCCAGTCTCCTAATTTATCCCTCACCCCACCCCCCCTTTGCCCTTTGGTAACCATAATTTTGTTTTCTGTGTCTGTGAGTCTCTTTCTGTTTTGGAAATAAGTTCATTTGTGTCTTTTTTTTTCTTTTAGAGTCCACATATAAGTGATATCATAAGATATTTGTCTTTGTCTGGCTTACTTCACTTAGTATGATAATCTCTAGGTCCATCCACGTTGCTGCAAATGGTGTATTGTCATTCTTTTTTATGGCTGAGTAATATTCCACCGTATATATGTGCCACATCTTCTTTATCCATCCATCTGTCGATGGATATTTACATTGCTTCCATGTCTTGGCTATTGTAAATAGTGCTGCAATGGGGTGCATGTATCTCTTTGAAATAGTTTTCTCTGAACCTAGGTACCTTTTCCTAGGAATTGTATGAGGCAGGGGTTCTGGGACACAGTCTCTTCCCTTGGCTCTGCTGTTCTCTTCTTCTTATCAGAGTGGTAGCCAGGAAACTCACAGTTCTCAAGCTATATTCTTCGGGTTTTCCTTTTGAAGTAGATGCTGGGCATTCAGAAGAGAATGAGGCAGAAAATGGAGAGAAACTTGGAAAGAAAAAATTTAAAGAAGTAGTATGAGAAAAGTCTAGCATAAAGTCCAAACAGCCTAAAGTCTTGTCCTGGATTTTGTATGTATGCTGAATATAGCTTGAAAGGAGTAGGCTGAATTAAGACAAAAATGAGCTACTGAGACTGACAGTGATAAAATAGAATAAAAATATACAGCGTTGAAGAGGGTGAAGGGGTATGGCATACTCGCACACAGATTGTGTGAAAATAATTTGCTGTAACCTCTTTACAGACTGCATTGAAAGCTTTAAAACTGTTTGTGACTTTGACCTGCTTCTAGGGATTTGTATTAAGAAAATTATTAGTCAAGTGCCAAAATATGTATACACAAAGATGTTCATCAAAGTGTTTTTTAAAATAAAAACAACAACAAAAATTAATCAACTGTGATCTTATTTAAGGCTGTGTAGCAAATAATAGTATTGCGCTCATTTGGTGGAATGGCAAAGCCACTGAAGTCATAATGAACACTATATAAACATTGTAATGAACACATAATGAGCATGATAATGAAATTGTTACTACCAAAACCTGATAATACATTACAGCTAGCATATACAGTGTGATTTCACTGTGTAATATAAACATGTATATTATAAATCTATAGGAAGCAAAAATGACAAGCTCCAAAAATGTTATGAAGGGATTAAAAAAGATATCTCCCCCCTGCAATTGGGTTAACATAAGTCAAATCAAGTTGATATTAATCTCCCTTAGTTCTGAAGAGATTACACATGATTTCTTCTTTCTTTTCCTTTTTTTCTTCTCCGTATTTTCTATGTTTCCAAATAAACATGCATTATTTGTATACTCAAAATAAAAAATACAAATAAATAAAATGTCAATCTGAATTTAAACATCCTTTCCTTAAAAGAAGAAATCAACAGTTATTTGACCTTTGTTTTAAAAGTGATTTCTTTATAAATTTAAGGTTTTTCAGTTTAGGACACTTTGAGTCTTTCTCCCAGTTCCTTTAAAGCTACAGTTTGGAAATGCCAGCTGCCATCTGTTCAAGTATTGACCTCGATCAACAGGGAAGTGAAATTGTGCTTAGAAAAGAAACACAGAGGAGAATCCTGAGACTTCAACTACAGTCGAACACAAAGCAGATTGCTCTTCCTGACAGAAAATTCAGGGAGCTTGAGTTGTCTGTTGGTTCCTGTTGCCCTCCAGTTTGATTTTACTTTGTAGCTCTTTCCACAAAGATGTAGTTGATAGGATAGATAGGGTACACATTCATTGATCTTCAACTATATTCTCTTGCTGTTAAGAAAACTGTTCCGTCTCTATGAAGAAACATGTGAAGATACAGTTTCTGTTTTTTTGGAATCTGATACAATATATTTAATAGCTGGTTCAGCCCTGAGTATAAACTAATCAAAATGAATGCTGGTTGTTTTAAAAACAAAGGTACTTGGGACCATATTTGCATGCTGGAAGAATATCGGGGAGCTCAGGTGTATTCACATAACTTCCAATTAAACCATTCTGTTTGGAAGAGTATTTTTTCCTTTGTTGCAGCAGCAAGATCTACAGTAGTGCAGGTCACCTGCTAAGGCAAGCCTTCACTTGGAATTTTTATTGATTTCTACTCCTCTTTCGAGTGGACCTTCTTTAGCTTGCTGCTGGTGGTTAGGTCCAGTTAAGAGCATCTTTGGATTCTGACAGAAGAGCATTTGAACCTCCTTGCATCGCTCATCAACTACATGTCCCTGGGCAAATTATTCCAACTTTTGAGACTTAGTTTCCTAAGCCACAAAATGGGGGTAATGTTATTTATCTTGCCCAATCGTAGTGTAATTGAGATCATATAAGTCATCAAGATGTCTGCGTGGCCAGAAAAAACATATCTCATCAATAGTAGTTGTTCTTGCAAATATCATTAATAAAACAAAATAAAGTTGGCTTCCAGATAAAAACCTGCTTCACATGAAGGCAGTTTTTGAATATAGAATCATCTAAAAAACAAGCTAATTCTGTAGCCAGTGCAAATATTAATTATCAGTCTAGCGAGAAGCAGGTCACAATGCTGAATGTCAATGTGATAAAATGTTTCCCAGTTACAAGACAGTAGCACCTTGCTAATTTGTCATTAAGGGGCCCCTGGAGCTGAGAGAGATGACAAAAATCTGTGTGAAGAAGAAATTCTCACTGATTAAATCAAGCTTCTGCAGTTTTGAAAAATGTGCTACCTTTGTTAGCTCTGCTTTAGAGTTTTAATGATATCCATATAATTGACAGGGTCTCCTACTGTTGAAAATTTACCACTTCAAGTTTGGCAAAATTTTTCAACTAAATGACAAAATCTTTTCATTGTGGATGGGAGACTAGAGACTTGGCTAAAGAAATTTAAATTTTTTTCTGAATTTTAATTCAACTACCTAGATATTTTGCAACTGGCTCTGTCTTCAAAATTAACACATTATATTTGCATTATCATCAGGAAAATGTCAAGACTATTTAGTATTTCCACACGAATATGGGAAAGTTTAACAGAATAAACCTGGTGAGAAGTAGGGATTATGTGTTGGAAAAGCCAATGTTTTCAAATTCAAATACATCTGTATTGGATTTCTAGTTTCAGACTGAGTATGTGACCTTGGGCCTTATAGGTAAAATGGGGACTGTTTTTCCTGCCTGACAGGGTCGATAGAGACAAAGTATGTGATGAACTTGAATAGAGCAGGCACACACAGCACGCTGTAATGGCAGCTTCTCTTATCATATACATTATTTGTTAATTAAATATCATTGGAAAGAAAAAAATGCTCAGTTACCGATTCTAATTTCAATTCCAACCTTTTCACCTATAACAAATATTTTGAGAGAATTAGAGCTATCAAATGTTTCCTCTTAGGACCTGCTAAAGACACAGAGGTTATCATTTTTAAAATGGTGATTGAGTGAGAATTCAGTTCACCAGCGATTTGTGCAGTAGCCCTTCCATGTGGCCTGGCGTGCAATTCTCATCATAAATGTTCCCTCCCCCAACAGAGTTTTTTTTTTTTTAATATTTTTATTGGCGTATAATTGCTGTACAATGGTATGTTAGTTTCTGCTTTATAAGAAAGTGGATCAGCTATACACATACATATATCCCCATATCTCCTCCCTCTTACGTCTCCCTCCCACCCTCCCTATTCCACCCCTCTAGGTGGTCACAAAGCACCGAGCTGATCTCCCTGAGCTATGCGACTGCTTCCCACTAGCTATCTATTTTACATTTGGTAGTGTATATATGTCCATGCCACTCTCTCACTTTGTCCCAGCTTACCCTTCCCCCTCCAGAGTTTTTGAATTGAAGTTTCTTCGGTGTCTGGCCACTCCATGGATACATAGCAATCCAGAATGAATGTCCTGCAGGGCTGCCCAGGATCTCAGACCTTCGCTTCTGTTTTAACAGGGAATTTGGTTCCTAAAAACAAAGCCCACACTTTAGGTAGGATATTGGCCAGGTCAGTGGAGGCAATGCCATTGAATCAGCCTGATCTGAGGTGCTGGGCTCTGGGATCCGTCTCAGTTCTACCTGCAGTGTGCTGTGGACCCTGAGCAATACGCACCATCTCTCTGATGCATTTCCTCACCTGCAGTCCTGTTTGAGGTCCCCAACCTGCTCCCCGATCCTAAAGTTTAGGACCCTGCATCTTCCCAAGTCTAGGTTTTCATCAGAAAGTCACTTGTTCTATAAAGAAATAACTAGTTATAGCCACTACTGTACAAAAGCTTTTAGTGATTAGGAACAAGCATATTCTAACTGGGCTCATTTATGTGCTATAGGAGTTTCTACTGGGAGAATGAAACCCAGCTGAAAGTTTTCCCAGTGGGATAGTCTTGTGCTATATACATTTACAAATAATTTACATTTCTCCCATTTTTAGCAAATATTAAAATTCCTTAGCTGAGACACTTATGTTTCCTAACATTATTTCATATTATTTTGCCATAATTTATATTAAGAACCTCCATTTATCTTCCAAAGGTTAATGCATAATTGTATGTGATACTTAATATGTCTTTACCTGTAAACTTGTAGTTATAGGGATCCACTGCTCTTTTTCATGAAAAAGCTTCTTTTTAGCAGTCAACCTTTTAGTTCTACTTAAATTGTGTTTATAACCCTGAGGTATAAAACATATAATAATGTCCAACACTTTTATGGTGCCCATTTTATGTCTGGCCTCACCCTAAGGCATTCAACTCATTTAATCCTCATGAAAAATCTATAAGCTTGGGAAGGTAGTATTATTACCTCCATTTTATAGGTGGAAAAACTGAGGCACTGAGAGAGAACTATCTTGTCCACAGTCACAAAACTTGTCAGTGGTGGAAACTGCAATTTAACCCAAGCAGGGTGAGTCCAGTAGGTATAGAACCCCTGCACTGCATGGCTTTTCACAAAAAATGGAGCTCATTTGGTTAAAACACAGAGGCTTGGGAGCCAAGAGCCCCCAGTGCTTTATCTTCACTTCTTCCCCTGGGGCAGCCCTAACAGTGGTTCTCAGTGCTGGCTCTCGGACCTTTCCATTGCCACATTACTCTCTGGTGTTCTCTCCAGTCTCATTGCTTTAAATAGCTTCTATACTCCCAATGAATGTCTGATCCCTCCCCTGAACTCCAGCCTTCTACAACCACCTACTTACTTGACATCTCTTGTCGGATATTTCATTGGATTGTTACTCAACATATCCCAGACCAAACTCCTCATTCCTCCATCCCTACACACACACAGAACTCCCTCCCTATCTCAGGATACGACAATCTGTCCTTACAGTCAGTCGCCCAGTCCAAGCACCGGGAAGTCTGTCACCTTGGACTTATTTTCTCACGGTTCATGTGGAAAATCCTACTGGAGCCAACTTCAAAATAAATCCAGAATCTGAAGACCTCACCATTTCCTTTTCCATTCCCTGATCCATCATCTCTCCAATGGATTATTACAACTGCTCCAAACTGGTCCAAGCTTCTCCACTTGCCTCTGTAACATGGGCTATTCTTGACATAGGGACTGGGGTGATCTCTTTATGTGGAAATTCCATCATCTCAGCTTCTTGCTCACAACCTGATGGTCCCCGTCTGCCCCTAAATAAAAGTTACACGTCCTCCCTGACCTGACTTTCTGCTGTTCTGCTGGCCACCTCTTCCACACCTGTCCATCCACATCACTGGCGTCCTCCCTATTCCTTGGACATGCTGAGCAGGTGTCCACTCCAGGGGCTCTTCTTGTGGTTCTTTCTTTTGGATACTCTGCCATCAGATAGTCTCATGGCTCCTTTCCTTCTGTCCCTCAGATCTTTGCTAAAATACCACTATATTACAGAGACCCATTCTTGGGCACTCAAAAAAGAGCTACCCCCTCCCACCTCTCCTGGAAATTTCTTTTCTCTCACCTTGCTTTATTGTTCTTCATAACATTTAACACCATCTAACATCCTCCATAATTTTGATCATTACTTCTACCCCCTCCCACTCCAACCCCTACCAGAATGCTATCTCACGAGGATAGGGATTTTATTTTTGTTGTTGGTGCAGAATCGATAGGGGGCATAGTAGTCAGGTAATACATATCTGTAGAATACAATAATGAATGACTTTCCTAGAAATTTCCAGGTTTCATGGAGCACAACCACCTGGGCTCAATATCAGGGATGCAAATACAGTGGTGGTCTGAGCTGAGGTGTAAGGGAAGGAAGCTGGGACCAGGTCAGACCTGGCTGCTGAGATGACTTGAAACCCTGAGAGCCAGAGTCTAACACTGTCCCAATTTGGTAAGAAGGGTTAGTGGTACAGCAAACTTTTGCTTAATCCATGCCAGTGTCAGCATCCAGGGCAACCTACTCTGAAAGGTGGGATGCAGGAGGTGACATGTGCAGTGAAGGTCTCAGAAAGTTCAGTCTATTTGTAGCAGAAGGAAGTGTGAGACTGAGGTCTAGAAAGTGACAAGAGCTGGACGGGGAGTCAGGACTGAGCATCAAGGCAGGAATACCAGCAAGGCAGCAGGGATGGTGAGAGGCCCAGCACTGTTGGGGCCACATGAAAAGTGTGGGGAATGATGGGAGAGGACAAGCAGGACTCTATCTATATGGACTAGACTCTGGGTCTGGCAAACGCTTCTACCAAATGCAAACTTCTGCATTCCTGAGAGCCGGGTCCTATAGCTTCTCCCCTACGGGTCTGGGATTCTGCAGGTGCTGAAAGGCAGCACCTGTAGCCAGAGGAGCCAGGGAAGGCAGGGCTGACACCTATCTCTACAGCCTAACAGATTATCTTTCCGGAGGTTTCTCCAGCTTATGTTTATGGTATTTACCTTCTGTTCTCTTTGGATTGTTTGTTTGTTTAAAGGAAGATTAAATAACCTCACACAACATCATGACACTTGAAAATAACATGAATCTGAGATTGTTTGCTTCATTATCTCCTTGTAAAAACAAACACCGCTGTCTCCTGCCCACCTCTCTCAGGCGGGCCTGCTGTCAGAATTCTCCTGTTAGAGCAACGTTACCACTGCATACACATCATTCTTTCTCATAAACAAATTGTTTTCATAAACCTCAGTGGCTTCTACAGCCCTTCTCCTCCAAGAAGCCTTCTTTGTGAATTTCCAATAACATTCGCTCTCCCCTACGACCAGCCGGCAGCTCTGTTTATTGAAAATGTGAAATATTGTTCCTTCCTTGTGTTGCCCCAAATTACTCCATGTTTATGTCTCTGGCCCAGATTTCTACTCTGAGCCCAGACCAATAGCTTAGTTGACATCGACACTTGGAAATCTCAAAAGAAAATGTCTCAAACTTCAATATTGAACATTTATCTCTTCAATCCTGGTGTATTTCAGTGCATGACACCGATATCCGTCCTGGGACATCTCATGTGGGTTAGCAATTGTTTCACCTTGAAAACCGCATAAAAGCCAAGTATGGCTTTATTCCCATTTAACATATGCAAGCACATGGCATAGACTCAACCTGACAAGTTCAATAACAGAACACAAAATGCCATATTAACCTACCCCTGGGATAAGGATGGTGGAAGACCCCTCCCCTCTGCTGGGACACCTTCCTGCCTTGTACATGTCAAATACTTGCCTAGTCCAGCTACTGGAGAGATTTGTTTCCAGCAACACAATGAACCATGCTCCCTGAATGACCCTTCTTGATGAAAACAATCAAAATGCCATCAGTTTACAGTTTTTAGAGATATTTTTCTAAAATATATAGAAATCAGCTTTTTAATTGTATCAATAATCCCTTAAGAAATTCTTTCTGAACTTCTCAGAGGCCAAATATAGTGTGAAAGATGAAGGTCAGAGAAGTGAGCAGATCAGTACAATAAACTGTCACCAGATGCCATTTGCCAATGGGGCAATTAGAAGATTCAATATTCAAGGCCGCATTGAGCACAAGGCCACACGAAGCCAAAGCCCCACGCATGTTGGGGGACCAATAGATCTGTCCAACGAACCTGTGACTTCTAGTAGCTTCACCTTTAGCTTAAGAGTAAACTAGAATAAGCTCACTGACCAGTTCCTTACATGGAAAATTACATTTTGTTCTTGGTTGAAGGTCAAAGAAATCTTCCCTGAGAATCAAAACCACAAGCTGAATTCCACATAGGTTTAGAGATCTAATTCGCCTCCTTGTGTAGGGTGAATAGTGTGGAACCAGGATTGAGAGTCTCCAGGCACCAGGTGCCCGGAGCAAATACAATTACTTTCTGAAGGAACTTCCTTTGTTGGAAATGTAGATACTCCTGACCCATCCCAGATCCGCTCAGTTAAAATCTGTAAACACATGCACATATTGAAATCCCATAGATAAAATTCCAATAAATGAAAATGCACAGTAAGTCATAAAACACAAGGGATCCAGGCACCATGAATAGGAATAAGAAACAAGAATCACATCACATAGACCTTGGATATTGACATAATCAGACATTGGATGTCTTCTAACATTGCTTCTGAGCATTTATGGGCTACCTAGTGATATTTTGATTTATTAAAATAATATCCTAACTCAGTAAGTCTAAGAGTTGGTCCTGATATTGTGCATTTCTAATAAACCCCCAAGGTTTGCCATTGCTTCTAATCTGTGGACCACACATTAAGTAGTAAAGTTTTGATTTGATGTTCAATACATTGTATCTGTTTTCTATTGTTGTTATAAGAAATTACCACAATTTAGGGTTTTGAAAAAACATGTGTTTATTATCTAGTTCTGGGGGTTGGCTCAGCTGAGTTCTCTGCTCCAGGTTTCAGGAATCCAAAGTTTAGGCTTTGCTGGCATAGTCTCATGAGAAGGCTTTTGGGAGAATCCACTTCCAAGCTCATCAGGGCTGTTGGCAGAATCTGGGTTTTTGCAGTTGTAAGCCTAAGGTCCATTTCCTTCCTGACTGCTGTCTGGGGGCTACCATTAACTCTGAGGCCTCTTTTTGGTCATTTTATGGGAGCACCTACATATCAGATCCAGCAAAGGTATATTGAGTCCTTCTCACCCTGGGGACCTTTCTGCTCTCCCCTCCGCTATATTTTTTTCTTACAGGAGGAAGTTCTCCCCTTTTCAGGTTGCCTGTGATTAGAATGGATCAGCCTGGATAATCGAGGCTAATCGTCCTCCTTAAAGCCTGTAAACTCAGTTACATCTGCAAAGTCACTGTTGCCCTTTAAAGCAATATATTTGTAAATTCCAGGGATTGGGGCATGCACATCTTTGGAGGGGGGACTTTCTCTACATTATGTGTATTAAGATATTAGGGAAGCTTAATAACATCTTCAAAAACAGGAGAGTGAAAAATAATAAATAAGGTTAATTAGAGAACTAAATAAAATAATTAAAAATTAAAATACCATGACAATTAAGATAAAAATCTATTGGAGAGAGTAAATGGAAAGTTGGGCAGCTGTAGAATCATTAAATCACATGGAATATGGTCAAGGGGGATAAATGGATGTCATATAGTAAAAGGGAAGTTGAAACACATGCAGCGGAGATCAAAGTTGTGAACTTGCATCAAACTGGAGTTTCTGAAGGAGATAACAGAGAGAATGAGAGAAGAATTAATATTAAAGGATATAATGACTTAAAATTTTCCAGAATTGTAGAAAGAAATCAATCCTTACATGCAAAAATCCCAATAAATCCCAAGCAATATAAGTAAAAAGAAATCCTTACACAGACTCATCACAATGAAACTGGAACAAAACGAAAACAAAGATAGAAAGAGTATTTTTAAAACAGAAAGAAAAGATTACATTTACAAATACGACAGTTTGATGGATATCTGATTTCTCAAAAGCCACAATGGAAGTTGAAAGATAATAAGATTTTCAATACACTAAGAGGAAATAAATGACCAGGCAAAATTATATATATGTATGAATTATAATTATTATGTAATTATATGTATTATATAATGATTTTATATATAATTATATATATATTATGAAATATGTTTAAAAATGAGGACAAAATAAGTATTTCCTATTAATAGAAACTCAATTTTCCTCCAGCCAATATTAGAGAAATTTCTAAAGGATGTATTTTGGGCAGAAGGAAAATTATCATGCATGGAAATTCCGAGAATCATGAAGTATTGAGCAAAGAGAGTAATAAATATGCAAAAGAATCTAAACAATCATCAATTTTATCCTACAGTAAAAATGAAGTCTGTGATGTAAAAGAAACAAGAGAAAACTAAAATCAGTGAAAACAATATAGCTTAGAAGTCAGAAGACAGGCAGTGGAAAATAAATATTTTAAGATCTCTGTATTGTTCATGGGGAAGGTAATGTTATTTTAGGTGCAAAGTATGTGTGTTCAATTGTCTCATGTAACCACCAAGAGAATAATAGAGTGCATAACTTCCAAACTAAAGGAGGAGAAAAACAACAAAAGGTACATAACCAATCAAAAGTAGGGTGAAGTGAATCAATATGAAGCACAAAATCAGGTGGTAGAAATAAGTACAAATGTATATGTGTATGTATATATACATGTAATAATATAATTGAAAATGAACTAAAGTATCCAATTAAAGATTACCAGACTTGTTTAAAATTGTTTCTATGTATAGACCTATGTGTTATTTATAGGAAACATATATGAAACAAAACAATACAAAAAGGCTTAAAGTAAAGGCAAATCCTAACCCAAAGAAAGCTATGATGGCTACATTAATGTCAGACACATTAGTCTTTAAGGCAGAAAGGAATGCCTGAGAAAGACATGTAATCTCTTGAAAACTACCATGAAATATAAAATTATAAAATATATAAAAATAAAAATACTCTGAAATTTATATGGAATAGTAAATGGCAAAAATTTAAAAAAAGCCAGAACATTGAAGAGCAGCAGGGCAATGCTAGGGTAGGGGGCTGAGGGGTGACTTTGTTTGAGACATTGAGACTTCTCATGTTACAGTCATTAGGAGGGCAGGAGAGTGGGGCATGGCTTCAATGACAGACCAATTAACCAATGAGCAGGACAGAGATCCCATAATCACCACTTGATAATAGCACCATGATTTATGACAGCACTGGTATTGCAGATCCATAGGAAAAGGAGGGCATAGCTCTACATCTCTAAAGGAAAATACGGGACAACATCTTTATCACACTAAGGTACAACTTTTAACAAGATGTAAGAAGTGAAAAACAAAAGAACTGCAAAAATCAAATTCCTTTAAAATTAAGAATCTCTCTTCTACTAAATAAACCTCAAGGAAAAAGATTATGAATGCTGCAAGCTGGACGATGTTTTTTCAAACATGTAATTGAAATGGGATCAATATGCAGAATATATAAATAATTGATACACATCCATATGAAAAACACAAACAACCTCATAAAAAAGAGACAAAATGTAAAGAGACATTTCACAGAAAAAGAAATTCAGTTGGCCGATAACATGAGAAAAGTCCTCAATTTCATTAATCAGGAAAATGGACATTAAATACATGTCACTGGATTTGTAAGACTGGCAACAATTTTAAAGACTGCCAAAATCAAGTGTTGACAAAGATGTGGACTAACTGGAATTCCTTGTATGCTGCTAGTAATACTCTAAATTGGTAAAACCATTTTGGGAAATAATGAACATTATCTACTATAGTCCAAGATGAAATTAACCTATATGGCATTAATATACAATCCAGTAAGAAACAATAAAAATTGGCACATATATTGAAAATGCATACATAAAATTTGAAGCTGACAGATACTAATATGATTTGTATGGGAATATCACAGAGCTAGGTAATTATTGACCCTCAAACCCGTCCAGTCAAATTTGAAGAGAAGTTCTTTGATTTTGAAAAATAAGATGATTATTTTAACCAAACAGTAAACTCAAAAAAGACCCTGTAATTCTTCTAAATAATCAAAATTATATTATGGATATTATAGGTTAAAGGATTGCTATCACCCACACACGTTAATATAAATGCACTGGATTATCATAATAGTTTATGAAACAACCTAGGACCGTTATGGATTTGGAAGACTCTTTGGCTAGGACATTCATAAGACTTAAATCCCCATTTTGAGTGTGATTCTGGAGAAGAAATGAGCATCTGAATGGAATCCTTTGGCTTTTGTAACACAACCTGATCTAATTTCCCTTCAATTACTCTGCCCACTCTCTCTGTTTCTGTTGTAGGTTCATCACCTTTAATTGAGACACTAACTTATGCAGTTGCTCAGGACTCAATCCCAAACCCTCTCCTCTTCCCAGTCTAACTTTTCCTCAGGCACTTTCATCCGTATCTCTGTCTTTATTACCACAGTCATAGACAATGTCGAATTATGTGTTTGCCCAGATTTCTGCTCCGAGCATCAGTTCTGTATACCCAAGTGACAGCTTGATATCTCCATCTGGTGTTTCAAAGGCAGCTCAAGGTCAACATTTTAAAATTTAATCCCATGATGTATTTGCTTCAAACCATGTCAGCTGCTCCACAGAAAGGCACTGGTACCTACTGTCTTATGAAAGCCAGAATCCCCTACATCACAAGGCAAATCCAGCTTGTGGCCTGTTTCATGTAGTTCATGAGCTAAGGATGAGCCAACCATTTAAAAAATGGTTGCTAAAAAGCAAGAAGCAGAATAAAATAAACCAAGAAGAACAATATGCAACAGAGTCCACGTGTGGTGTGGCTTTCAAAGCCTAAAATGTAAAAATGTTTAGGGACTCCAGATTTAGACTTACATTTGACACTTTGCTGTTTGTTCATGTGCCATATGCAATCCAACATGAAATTTTATCAATTTGCTATATGAATATTCCAAGGATCTTTTCAGTTCTGTTTATCACCACTGCACCACTGCAGGTGGGAATCTGATGGTCTCTTGTCTCAAGTATCACAGTAGGCTCCTAATTATGATTTGTTTCCCTGAATCCATTCTGTGACAGAGGAACTTTGTCCTATGCCTGATGAAAATTATTCAATGGCTTTGCCCTTGTCCTCAAATAAAGAACAAATTCTTAGTGTGGTTTACAAGACACACTGAGGTCACTATCGTTTTCCATGCTCCAGCCACACTGGCCTTACTTCAGTTACCAAAACACGCCCTTCTTTTTCCTGTCACTGGACCTTTGCACAGATGCTCTTCCTGTGTCTGGAACAGCCTTCACTCCTCCCCCCTTCTCCCGTGAAAATGCCACTGTTCCTTCAAATCTCACTTCTGTTCAACAGTCTGTATCTATCCTCTCTGATCAGGCTAATTTTTATTATATTCTCTTTTGTAGCACTTATAATAGATGTAGTTATATATTTGTCTGATTTGTGGTTTAATTATTTTTGTTTTTATTTAAAATTTACATACAATAAGGTTCACTTTTTGGTGCACAGTTCTATGAGTTTTGACAAATGCAGAGAACTATGTAACCACCAGTGCAGTAAAGTCACAGAAGGTTTCTATCACCCTAAATGAACACCCTTATGCTGCCTCTCCTACCCCACACTTCAGCCCCAGAAACCACAGACCTGTTCTCTGACCCTATAGTTTTGCATTTTCCAGAATGTCATATAAATGGAATTAGACACTATATAGCATTTTGAGTCTGGTTTCTCTCGCTTAGCATAATGCATTTGGAATTTATCCTTATCGTTGAATGTACCAGTAATTTGTTAATTTTTATTGCTGAGTAGTATTGATGTATC
The DNA here is from genome assembly GCF_937001465.1 of Orcinus orca. Lineage (NCBI taxonomy): Eukaryota > Metazoa > Chordata > Mammalia > Artiodactyla > Delphinidae > Orcinus > Orcinus orca. The sequence continues at coordinate 86,848,163 of NC_064571.1, read as the reverse complement.
ATATTTTATTTATCCATTCACTGTTAAAGGTCGTTTGGTTATTTCCATTTTTGGTGATTTATAATAGAGTTTCTATAAACTTTGTCATATAGATTCTTGTGTGAACTCAATTTTTCATTTCTTTTGAGTAAATGCCTATGAGTGGGATTGGTTGGTCGTAGAGTGTGTGTTTAAATTTATAAGAAACTGACAAACTGTTTTCCACATTTTTTTCTACTGTGCCTTCTTCCATTAATGCGTGAGAGTTCTTGTCATATACAGTGGTATACCTTGGTGATTTTAATATGCATTTTTCTAATGCCACATGATGTTGAGCATCTTTTCATGTACTCATTTGCCTTCCACACACTTTCTTTGGTAAAAACTGTCTGTGAAAATATTTTGCCCATTATTTACATTGGCATGTTTGCTTTTAAATTTTTGAGTTTTCTAAGTTCTTTATATACTGTGGGAAACGTCCTTTGTCAGATATGCAAATATTTTCTCCCAATCTATAGCTTGTCTATATTCTTTCAGCAACCTATTTTGAAGAGCAGAAGTTTTAAATTTAAAGTCCAACTTAATATTTTTTCTTTCACAGATCATGCTTAGCTAAGAAAGATGCCTGAATGAAGGTCATAAAGGCTTTTCTCTGATGTTTTCTTTTGAGAGTTTTATAATTGTATATTTTACATTTAGAGCTGAGATATTTTGAGTTAATTTTTAGTTAAGGTATAGGTTGAAATTTGTTTTTTGCTTTTTGTTTTTATTTGTCTGTTTTGCATATGGAAGTCCCATTGGTCCAGTACCATTTTTTGAAAAGGCAATTCATTGTTCATGTAACTATCTTTTCACATTATATAGCAATCTGTTCTGTCACATTGGTTTATACCAATACCACATTTTTTTAAAGGTATCTTTGATGAATTTATTTTGTAATTTAATTTATTTTTTATTGAATTAGAGTTGATTGTTTTTTATTCAAGTATAATGTTATATTGGTTTCTGGTGTACAGCATAGTGACTCAGTATTTTTATAGATTATACACCATTAAACGTTATTATGAGATAATGCCTATAATTCCCTGTGCTATATAATGTATCCTTGTTATTTACCTATTTTATACATAGTAGTTGTATCTCCTAATCCCATACCCCTATCCTGCCCCTCCCCACTGATAACCACTAGTTTGTTTTCTGTATCTGTGAGTCTGTTTCTGTTTTGCTATATACTTTTGTTTGTACTATGTTTTAGATTCCACATATGAGTGATATCATACAGTATTTGTCTTTCTATCTGACTTATTTCACTAAGCATAATATTCTCTAGGTCCATCCACATTACTGCTAATGGCACAGTCCCATTCTTTTTATGGCTGACTAATATTCCATCATATATGTCTTCTTCATTCATTTGTCTGTTGATGGACATTTGGATTGCTTCCATATCTTGGCTATTGTAAATAGTGCTGCTAGGAACATTGGGTGCATGTATTTCTTTGAATTCGTATTTTCATTTTTTTCTGGATATACCTACACCCAGGAGTGGAATTGCTGGATCATATGGTAATTCTATTTTTAGTTTTTTGGGGAACTCCCATACTGCTTTCCATAGTGGCTGCACGAATTTACATTCTCACCAAGAGTGTACAAGGGTTCCCTTTCCTCCACATCCTCGTCAACATTTGTTATTTGCAGACTTTTTGATGATAGCTATTCTAACAAGTATGAGATGATATCTCATTGTTGTTTAGATTTGTATTTCCCTAATAATTAGCAATGTGAGCATCTTTTCATGTGCGTATTAGTCATCTGTATGTCTTCTTTGGAAAAATGTCTATTCAGGTCTTCTGCCCATTTTTTGATTGGGTTTTTTGTTTTTCAATATTGAGTTGTATGAGATATTTATATATTTTGGATATTAACCCCTTGTCAGTCATATCATTTGCAAATATTTTCTCCCATTCCATAGGTTGTCTTTTTGTTTTGTCAATGGATTCCTTTGCTGTGAAAAATCTTTTAAGTTTAATTGTTTATTTTTGCTTTTATTTATTTGCCTTAGGTGACAGAACCAAAAAATTATTGAAATAATTTGGGCAGTATTTCTTCCTCTGTGTTTTGGAAGAGATTATGTAGAATTGGTAGCATTTCTTTCCTAAATGTTTGGTAGAACTGTAGTGAAACCATCTGAGTCTGCAGTTTTCTTTGTTGGAAGGTTTTTAACTACAGTTCAGTTTATTTATTTGGTGTAGGAAGAATCATACTACCTATTTCTTCAGTGAGGTTTGATAATTTGTGACTTACAAAGAATCATTCCATTTCATCCATGTTGTTGAACTGAAGACCATAGAATTGGTCATAGAATTTCGTTATTATTCTTTTAAAGTCTTAAGGGTCTCTAGTCATATTCCCTCTTTAGTTCTTGAATTAGGGAGTTTGCGTCTTCTCTCTTTTTCGTGGGCAGTTTGAGTAGCGTTTTATCAATTTTATTGAGCTTTACAAAGAATAAGCTTTTGATTTTATTGATTTTTTCCTCTATTGTTTTTGCAGTCAATGACTGCTGCATAGTTCCACAATTTGGTTCACCCTTGAGAAGACAAAGGAGGGGGGAAAAATCTATGACAGTCACTCTGGCTGTAAGTTGTTACTCAGCTTTTACTTCAATTCCCAATTCATCTGATATTGCTTACTTTTCAGAGGCCTCAAGTAGCTTTTTGTTGTGTTCTGTCCAATTTCAGCTAGAACCAGTGGGAGAGATAGGCTGTAGTCAGCGTGTGGTCCCTCTAGGCCACAGTGTAAATCTGCATGTTGCCTTGTTGCTGTCTATGTCTCTTTCATCTATACTGTGGGTTCATTGAAGCAGAAAGCTTGCATTTTTCCCTATTAGCCCATCCTCTGGGTTTAGCAAAGCACCTGGTACATTAATATATAGTATTATAGGTTGTTAAATCCCTCTTTTTCAATATATATTTAATGTAGTAATCCTAGTTTCCCATAAAACTATTACTACATTGATTTGAAACCTTATAAGATGGAATCTTAGAATCAAGGATGTCTTAGTCTTCTCTTACTCCATAACAAACTATTACCAACATACATATTATCTCTAGTTTCTGACCTGTTTCTGTGGGTCAGGGGTCCAGGCACGGCTTAGCAGTCTTCTGCTCAGTGTCTCACCAGGCTGTGACTGAGGTGTCAGCTGAGCTGTGTTCTGACCCAGAGGATCATTAGGGAAGAATCCATTTCTATGCTCATTCAGGTTGTTGGCAGGGTTTATTTCCTTGTGGTTGTAGGACTGAGGCCCTCAGCTTCTCACAGGCTGCCCTTAAGTCTTGGACCACTGTGGTTTTCTGACACTTGGCCCTCTCCATGGGCTCTTCACTACATGGCTGTCTGCTTCTTCAAAGCCACCAGGAAAATCTCTCTCTAGTCTGCTAAGTTATAATCTTATATAATGTAATGTAGTCATGGAGTGATAGCCTTCACCTTTGTCATGTAACATAACCTAATCAATAGAGTTACATCCTTTGCCATATTCTGTTAGAAGCAGGTCACAGGACATGTCCACATTCAAGGGAAGGATAGTCATCACATTAGGCATCACCTCAGGGGGTATGTATCACAAAAGAGTTATAATATTTATTCATTTCATGTGAATATTTAGAAAGCACTACTAAAGTAGACTTGGATCAAGAATGGGAGTGAGAATGTCTCCCATTTCACTTGCTGTCAAGTTTCTAGTTTCACGTTCATATAAAATAGTTGATCTATAGGAAATATCCTTTGAATTAATAAATGAGAAAATGCTTGGAACTTAACATTTGATAGAATGTAGCTCTGCTGCTAGTCTCTGGCCAGAGAAGATGCAGAATAAAGCCCATGGATGATGTGACTTCATTGGACTCTTCTAAAGATTCCCAGACAACCCAGTGCACTGTGCCCAAAGGTTTCACAGCATATAACACAGTTTGTGTTCATAATTTCAGAGAATTGTTTTCTACCCCAGCCCTAGAGTTACACTGTTCTACCTGGCACTGTTGGGTCTCACAGAGAAAGAATCCAGTTTGTGATGCAGTGCAGCATAGATGACCAGTGATTTAATCCATTCCACTCTTACTTTAGTGAAACTGTTTCCATTGATTCCCTATGATGCATTGCATTTTCTGGTAAAGATCACATTGGATGTTATTGAACATCACACTTATTATGTGATATTTTGATATCAACATCATCAGCTGGGGAAACTGTAGAAAGCTGAAACATGCAATCATAGCTCAGGTCTATGAATCCTGAGGTCAAAGAATAATTCTTCTCCGTTTCATTTTATTCAGAGCTTTCAAAATTTTGAAGTCCCTTACATACATTATCTGTAAAATATTGTGTTATCCAAAGATTTCCTACCACATAAGTGACACATGCCCACTCATGGTAGGTCTCCCTTTCTGAATTTATTTTTAAGTTTATATTTTCCACAGGTGCTACTAAATGCTTTCCGTAAATGCAGCAGCATAATATTTAAATGTTGGACCTTGATGTCTCCAAGACTGATTCCCTTCCCTTGATAAGGAGTGGACTTTAAAGGCTCCAGGAGGACCAGGGTCAGTGTGCTTCTTTCCTGTCGTTGTGGGTTGAGATAGCGTTGGATTCTGTAAGAATGTCCAAGGTCAAATAAGAAATAATAGGTCTGAAATTTACAATGATTACAGGGATGAGATGGAGAGGGGATCAAGCTGCAGGGACCAGAAGATGATGATGAATGCAAGGGTGGGAAAACAAGTCACAGTTGGGTAGGTGAGGAGGACCAGACACACGGGAGGTCAGCCCACGCTAATGGACCAGAAAAAGTTCCAAAAGATAGGGTGGAATTTTCTTAGCTTGCCATGCAGGTCTCCTGTTACTTGGACTCTCCAGCTCTTGGTACCTGATCCTTTCTGGCCATATTGAGTGTCTAACTATTCCCTTATAAAACTCGGAGTGTGCTTCCTGGTTTTTGTAAATGTTATTTCTAGATGCACTCCTAATATATCCTTCTTTATTTTATATGATTGAATATCATAATCACCTCTAAAATGGAATTTGAAAGTTACCTCCTCTGAGAAGTACTCGGTCCCTCCTCCTTCTGTACACTCATCATAAAAGCATAGACCGCACTATAGGGTCTTCCCTACATAGCGTGAGAAACCTGCTCATTGAGAACAGAGGCTAGGACCTCACATATTAGGTTCTTCTTTGAATTTTCTTTTTATTCATCTAAAATCAAGGGAACTTTGTAGGAGTCAGTGCTGTGGAAGACAAAAGGACCCAGTCTCTGAATTCAAGAAACTTACTTTAATGGACAAGATGACACGTCCGCAAATGTATAATATATGGTAAGTAATGAAAACTAGCATTTTGTGGTACTTTATAAGCCACAATCATTACCTCTTTGCTTCTCACAAGACATATGGGTCAGATAATATTTCCATAACTTCACAAGTGACAAAACTGATAGATAAATTGGAGTACAATTATTGTCCAAGGAATACAAGGAACACAATCATTGTCCAACCGTCTTAATTAGGAATTTAATTTTAGATTTTCTGCTGCAAATTTTATGCATTTTCCTCTAACTCAGGATGTCTTTGACCAAAATGAAGGATGCAAATGACTTGTATGGGAGTTTCTGAAGACAGAGTGCTTGCTTTTCCTGCACTGGTTCAGGAAGGCTTCATGGAGAGCGTACTAAGTGAAATACTCCTGGAAGCATAGATAAAAACTTGATCAATGAAGTAAAAGTGAGAAGCAGTTTTAAAAGGGAGGAAAGAATGAACATGTTGCATTTGGGGCATAAAGTCTGACTGGGAATAATATCAGAAAGCTTTAAGTGCTTGCTAAAGTTTTAAATGATCTTTTTGCAACAAAAGTGTTAATGGCTTCAGAAGAAAAAACAATGATGAATGTGGTACCTCAAAGGTCCCAATGTGGAGGTGAAAAATAGGATGAATTGCTGATGGATCCTAAGGTAAGATAACCAGATAGGAGACTTGAATACAACTAGGTGTGATTACCTCTGACAAATGGAGTGTATTGGTAGCAAAATTGTGTTTAGAGAAATGGTCATCATATTACACTCAGAGAAATCTTAACCCACCTTTGATATTTGGCAAGAGATAATAATATTTAGGCAATAGAAAATGTAGTTTGGTGTTTTTGATAAATCAGCACAGATAACGTTTGAACACCTGTTATGTACCTGGCGTTGTCTCAGCTGCTGAAGATACCACAATGAACAATACAAAAATGCCTTAATGGAGCTCCTATTCTGGCATTAAATGTGTTCCCGATACAGATAACAGACGCTTAATGATAAACAACCACTCTTTTTTTAGAGGTGAGGAGTGGAGAGGGGTGGATGGTGTGAAGGGCAAAAAGAGAAGCTGGCTGTGAAAAGAAAATGTCTTATTTTAGCAGTGTATGCCTGATGAATTGGGATGAAGCTAGAAAAGCCTTTATACTTGAAACTGCTTGAAGAAATTCAGCTGAATGAAAAACAAAATCTTGTTCCTGTGGGCAGCTGGATGAAAAGTTTGAAGCTTTGTTGTTGTTGAGAACACTGGTCCTTCTCACCAAGCTATTCAGAATACTCTGGTCTCCCAAGGCAATGCGGAAGCAGGAAGCAGGTACTGGAGCACATTTTTTTCTAAATTTAAAATAAATCCAGTGGGTTTTGTGCTAAATAATCACCAGCTGCTGTGAGTTCAATGTGTGTGGAATTATTAACAGGAAGCAAATTACTAACTACAACCTGTGGAGAGAATTCGTCTCAGGCAAGGACTTTCTTTGAAGGATTATGCCCAGTGTGAAAACATTTAATTTCCCCACAGTCACTCCACAGGGACCCACCAAGGGTGCCATTGGTAATAAACAAGAAGTTGCTGGATGCAAAGCTTTGGAATCACTAACCTGAAATACAGAGAGGGAAGTGTAGCAGAGAAAAAGTGCATTCCATCAACAATATCTTCAAGCTTTGGTATAAAACCTCCAGGTTAGTGAACAGGTCCCTGCATTGGATTTGAGACCTTGTGCTTGGAATGTCCTCAATAAATATTTTCTGTTATTGGTTGAATGAACCATACCTTTACACTCATGAGATGCTGCACTACAAGAAACCATGGGGATCATCTAAATCAAGTTCATTTTTTTAACCAGAGACATATGACCTTGGCCCCAAACCAGAATATATATCTCCATAGAAGGGTCCATTGCTCAATCTACCTCATCAAAAAGAGTTTAAGAACCCTGCTGGCATCCCCAATCGATCTTTAATAAATAACAAAATTAGAACATAAAATCACAAAAGTCTTAGTGAAGAGCAGTGAGAAGGACAGGCTGGATATCTATAGTCCTTTTCTGATATCTCCCTGATTCCACAGATTGTGTGGACCACGTTACAGAATCATGAGGTAATAAATGAAGAGCCATTGAAAAAGAGGAAGAATACTCAGTGCTAACGTGTCTCAGATACTTCGTGCGTTGTTGAGAGAGTCCGCTTTTGCACACAGCTTGCAGAGTGAGGACTAGGACACAGGTCTTCTGACTTCAGTTGGAGGAAGAACTTCATAGAATTGAAGATATCTGAGCTGAATTTTGAAGAATGGGTAAAAGCCTTTATAGGAGAGCCAGCAAAGGTCTGTCCTCTATGTAGAGGACATTTTATGAGCAAATTCCAAAATGTGAAAGAATGTCAGAAATCCAAGTACTGCAAGAAGTTTGTGAGTGGAAGGCAATCTGAAGGAGATGGCAGATTATGAGTGACTTTGTTTTATATACTATGGGTTTTCACTTAACACTGTATTTCATAGAAGGATTTTAATAAAGCATGAATACATTTGGATTTCATAAGGTTTACACCAGCAGCAATGTAGACTATGTCTTTGACAGAGGAAAGGGAGAAGTAGGGTAGATAGCTAGACTGTTGTTGCTGTCTTCTTGGGTAGATATAAAGTTCAGAAGTAAAGGATATTAGCCAGACAGTCTAGGCTATACCATGGTAACAAAGGAACTGCAAATTCCAAGGGTGTAAAACACCAAAGGTTTATTTCTTGCTCATCCTAGATATTCATCTCAGGTCAGCTGGGGGGCTCTAGTCTATCTGCAGGCTGTCAGATAGATCCTCCATCTGTAATATTCTTGAAAACATTGGTAGCAAAAAAGGAAGCATGATAAAGTGCACTTAACTCTTAAAGCTTGTACCAGTGATAAGTGTCATCTCTCACCCTTCACTGGCTGAAACAAGACATATGGCCACACCTGAGGTCGGTATGGTGGGGAGACATAATTTCTTAATAAGAATGAAAGCTGGATATTGGTGAGAAGCGATAGAGTTTACCAATAAGGTGGTGACATTGAGGAAACTGACTTTTTTTTTGAAATCTCACACACCTTGTGTGCTGTTTTAGCTTTTCATTTTTGGGTAAGTCATAATAAAATCACAGGGCCATGTTTGCAGGTCCAAACATGTTGTAGATGGTAAAAACAAATAATCAGAATCAAAAGTTGACTTTCTTATTTTTATCCATCAACATTTTAATCATAATCCAATTAAGAGGAAAGCTGGCATAGATACTGATAGTCTTTATTAAATAGGGATTTTATACCCATCCTGCTGGTGGCAGGGATTTTTTTTTTTACACATCTGTTGATGCCAGCTAATTTTGTCCTCAATCCTTGGACTTGTACCTTTCTGGCTATTTGACAAAATCTATAGTTGAAAAAGATTAGAGAGCAGGATTACAGGGTGCCTTTTCTGGTGTCTTTGGAAGGTTCAAGGGTTGATAGATCCATGGACAAGTTATACCCATATAAACTGAGAAAGAAACTGTTTTTCAAAAGGTTAACGTCTGTGTTGCCTGGTCTGTGGGATAGATGAGACGGAAGCAGTATTTTTCCATCTTTACCTGCCTGAGAATCAAGTACTGAAATGTGAGGTGAGACAAGGTCAGACCTGCAGTACCCACTTTCCCTAGGACACATACGGTTTTGGTCAGCGGTTGACCTGCTATGTATCACCTGTCTCTTTTTCACTTGCATGTTGCAATGAACAGTTGCCACTTTGAGCAGAGGTTATAATCGTGTGTGGGATCACAATTAGTCTACATTTTTTTGCAACAACTGTGACCTTATCCAATCTTACTTTTAGATAAGTGAGAAAAGGAGAGTATTGTTTTATACCTGGGGAGAAGGATGGGGCCTTGGGAGTCTGAGTCAGGTGGTAAAGGGCTCTGGGATAGAAGTGTCACAATTTAGATCAGAGTTGGTGACTATGCTGTACTAAATTCATGATAAAGTAAGTAAGATGATATAAGTAAGCAGAAAAAAAATAGAATTTAAGATAGAGATCGAATACATAACACCTTGGAGACCAAGTAGAGACAAAGTGTACTAGACTTTCCATTTGTCAATCATCAATTCCAATCTCACAAAGTCTGACTTAATTTTGGTTTGCCCTTCTTGAATTCTATAACATTTAAAAATTATTGAAATAATGCTCATTCAATATATTTAAATTTGTTTAAGTGGATTTTATTGTTTGCAATTTAAAGAATCTGGACTGGACACTGCTAGGGCTGGAGATGAGAGAGGGTCAGGAAGGGCTGCCCAGACTCTCTTCAGCAGTAGATGGTGGACATTAAGTGGCCTTTAATATGTAAATAACCAAGTATTAAACGCACTATTTTTGGAATGAACACAGGGAATTAACAATGCTATGGATACTTTTAAATGTGGTCTCATTTAGTCATTTATATTCAATTTAATAATTTATCCTATCTTCTAGTAGACCTTTGCTAAAATAGTTTTCAAAAAATGAGTATGTGTGGACCTCTTTGAAAAGTTTTTTTTAAAAAGTCTTTTGTGTCTCAAAGAATACATAAATGAAGTTCAGTTTTACTTGATACTTTGGAATTATTGGCAATTTGCTAAGTATGATTAATTTGCTAAGTATGCTAAGTATATAAATATCATTATATTACAATTATAGGAGATTGTCTTTACTTTGATGAGAAACTCACTGTAGTATTTAGGGTAAAGCATCATGATGCCTGAAATGTAGATATGGTTCAGGAAATAAAAGCTAAGTAAAGAAAATATGGGACAATGTTAAACACACATACATATCAACACACTCGTATTTAATTTGAGATGGTTGGGTAGATGGGTGTTTATATTAGATTTTCTCAGCTCTGCAACAAATCACCACGAATTATGTAAGTTAAAAAAACTCACACCTGTATTGTTTCACAGTTTCGATGGGTCAGGAGTCTGGGCTCAGCTTAGCTGGGTCCTCTGCTTAGGGTTTCACAGGCTGGGCTGTGTTCTCATGAAAAGGTTTGCCTGGAGAGGGCTCTGTTTCCAGGCTCATCAAGGCTGTTGGCAGAATTATCTTTGTAGCTGTGTTCATGTCAGCTTGCTTTTGAGATCTAGAAATGGATAAAGACTCTAACAAAACAGGCACCACACTCATATAATCATGTGCACATAATCAGGTGTGTCACTGTTGCCACATTCTCTTGATTAGAAACAAGTTGCAGGTCTTTATCACACTCAAGAGATAGGGATTACACAAAGGTTAATTCTAGGAGTGGGTGTCATGGGGTCCGCCATAAAGTCTGGCAACCACAGGGTTCATGGAAGGCAGAATAGGAGAGACCCCTTCTGGCCATATTTAAAATGGATATCTTGGAAACTTTATGAGTAACCAGGGGATACTTTAAGTGAGATTGCAGTTCATTGCTCTATTCTTTCAACTTCTCTCTCTCTCTCTCTCTCTCCATATATATATATATATATATATAAAACACATATATATATACACACATAAATGTTCAATATAAATATATATACATTCAATATAAATGTACATATTCAAACAGGAGATGGTATTCTTAATATTTGAAAATGTGTCTCAACATCCAATTATGCTGCAAAAGAGAACTTTCATCTTCTATCTTTGTAACCAGTGAAATCATTGCAAGAAAGTATTTGTCTAAGGAAAAAAATGTACATTTTAAAATCACTTGGAATTTGAGGGCTTCTGAGAATACTTTTTTAGATCCCTGAGTTTCGCAGATGCTGTATTAAGGTACAAAAGTTTAGTGAAGCAGTTTAATGATGGCTAGTTTTAACTGTCACTGTCAACTTGGCTAGGCCTGTCAATCAAACAGGAGTCTAGGTGTTTCTGTGTAGGTGTTTTGCAGATGTGGTTAACATTTACAATCAGTTGACTTTTAGAAGAATAAGTCAATCATGTAGGTGAGCTTCATCCAACATTTGGAAATCCTTAAGAGCAAAAGCTAAGGAGTTATGCCGCCACAAGCCAAGAGACACCAGGAGCCACCAGAAGCCACATGAGGCTTCAGAAACATGTAGAACCACTTAAAGAACTGCAAAAAAGAGATAGTTTACTGAACAATTACAGTTGGAGATTTCCATTCACCCCCCAAAAAATTGATGGACGAAGTAGACATAAAATCAATAAGAATATGTTTATCTTCCTAAATATATGATTTTGTGGAAGAAATTGTATGGAGATTGAGATTTCCTAGATCAAATGACATTCACTTTCACTTTGGAGGCATCGGAATAATTTGTTTCCTTGCCTGATTCCAACAAAGAACATTGGTGGAAGAAGTGAACTAAGAGAACATATTGGGAACCAAGCCTTCCCAGGAGCATGTGAGCTTCACTGGCTCGTGAAGTAGCCCAGGGGTTGCATTCTGTCCTCACACAAAGAACCTGTTGCTAATTAAAGATTTAAGAAATACAGCGGGATAAGTAACATCAGCCCAGATGGCATGGCAAGAAACCTCCGGTGAGGCTTGAGGCAGACAGTAATTCTGCATGATTTGTCAGCTAGACAGGGGTCTGGAATGATTGGCCCAATACACTTCAGGTGGAAATTACCTTCAAGGACTGGGGACTCGGGGCAAAGTAGAGACTGCTAACTCCTCTTTCAGAAGGTTTTTGTTCGGTTCACTTACTTCGGAATAGAGAGATTATTTTTTTTTTCAAGCTGAGTTTTATTTATTTTCATTTTCTTTTCTCTTGGGATGTAATTTACATACAATATATCCTAAATGCTCAGTTCAATAAGATTTAACAATAATATACATCCATGTAATCAATAAGAAGGAGAAGATATAGAACATATTCATAGAGAGACCTTTTATTCTTTAAGCTTCATGGAGATTTCTGTCTAGCTTCCTTACCTCTTTATGGGACTCAATAACCACATGAATTCAATGTGTGCTTTAAGTCCTGCTGTGTAAAGAGCATGAACGTTAGATTTGTAAGGGATGCAGTGGTGGGGTATTTCCCATAATGTGTTCCTTAGAATCTAAGTCCATTAGCAAAATGGCGGGTAATGTATTAAAAAGGAAAAAAGGTGGGTTTGTAGCCAAATAAAATCAGGAAGTATTGGCTCAACAATTAAGATTTCGATTTTTTAAGTTGAAAGTTGCAGAAGTTATCAGAACCTGTAATAATTTAAGAAAAAAGGTGACTGTCCCTCCAACCCTGGATGAGCTGGCTTTATCACCGGATTCCCCAAGTCTACCTGTGGGGTTGTGTCTGATCACTTGGCAGAGGGAAAGGAATAGAACAGACTACCTGTCCTCACCTTAGGTCAGTGCCTGGCACCTGCAGCTTGGCTGATGCTGTGATCTGGGGAACCTGCACCATCATCAGCTCAGCCAAGGTGGATTCACAGTGATGTGACCTAAAGCTTAGAAGATTTGAGTGGTCCTCATTGAGAAAAAAATTACAAAATCATAATTACATTAGGAAAGCAATTAGGAATGCATATTTAAAATGAAAATATCCGTCATAACGAATTGCTAGAACATTAGAGATTTAGGCCCCAATTGTTCTGAGCTGTCTTTGGATAGTTGACCTGCTATGCTGACATGGAAATACTTCCCGATTGCAAATTGTCCCCCACTCCACACACACCTGAGAATATTCCCAGCAACTCTGAGTGGTAATGGATGCAAGAGGAGTGTCTTAGTCAACGTGAGCTGCTCTAACAAAATAGCAGAGGCTTGGCAGCTTATAAACAGCAAACACCTATTTCTTGAAGTTCTGGAGGTTGGGAAGTTCAAGATCAAGATCCTGGCAGATTCGGTGTCTGGTGGGAACCTGCTTCCTGGTTCATAGATGGCTGCCCTCTCCCTGTGTCCTCACATGGAGGAAGGGGTGAGAGAGAGATTTCCCAACTGGCTTTTACAAGGCACTGATCCCATTCCTGAAGGCTCCACCCTCATGACCTAATCACCTCCCAGAGATCCCATCTCCTAATACCATCTCCTTGGGAAATAGGTTTCAACATATGCATTTTAGAAAGACACAAACATTCAGACTATAGCAGGGGAAGGAAATTGATGGGTCCTCAGCCTTCAGTTGCTTCAGGCTAAGTGCTCCTTGGTCTATTCTTCTGACCCCATGCTCCTTCCCACAGGGCTAAGGATAAGGACCCTAATTCCCATGTTACAAATATAAGTAGTATCACAATTTATTAAATTTTTCCTAGTTTTCTAATATCAAAAGATAAACTCTTATTATTGACATTATTGAAATATATCTTTGTTTGTAACAGTAGCTACCATATACTTTAAGTAAAATAAATCATAACCAACCTTATTATAATTTTGCAAATCTCCTAGAAAAATATGGGAGCATACGCATCATTAAAAAATTGGTCCCCCTCTACTCAGGCCATTTTGGATTTGGGGTTTAAATCCATGGGAAGTAATCTGAATTTTCCTTTGTGCATTGTTTAGCTCGCTGTTGCACTAAATAGGTGTTAAAAAGATTACAGAAGAGCTTGCTGTTTGTGCAAGAATATATTAAACACATATTATAGACTTCTGGTATAAACAGAGTACTAATAATTTAGTTATATTCTGCTTACATCAATCTGGTGTTAACTGACCACAAATAGAATGTTTCCAAAGAAAGTCAAGGAGAACAGTTAAGGAAGACTGAGCATTGGATTTCTGAGTGGAGCTTAAAAGGACTAAATCCGTGCCTTAGACGACTAACAGATGAGAGCTTCTCTAACATTGGGGAGGGGGAGAGCACATCCAGGGGAGTGCAACTGGGAAAGACAGAATAAAATTAAGCAAAGGAAAATTGAGCGAGGGAAAATTAAAGCAATCCTAACAGTGAGTGCTATTAAACCATTGAAAAGTCTCCCAAGGGAAGTGATGGAAACCTCCTTACTTGAGTCATTTCAAAATCGACAAAGCAACGGAAAATGTACTGCGGGGAGCAATCCAGTGCCAGCAGGGAGCGGACACGATGATTTAATAGTTCTTTTCCCTCTCTCATTTCCACGTTCTGTGAAATTGTATTGCAGCTATGAAACAAGATATTCTTCACTCCGACAGTATGTTTACAGAGGCTTCATCTGAAGCACAACGTTGAAAAGAAAGGAAAAAAATGCACTTAAAAATTCTGTGTTCAAATTCTTTTTATGAACTGGGATTTCAGATAGGGTGTAACACTGGAATTTAAGTTGAACTTTGTGTTCCTTTGACTTAACAAGTAAGAACTTCTAGAACTTTAATAAATGAATAATTCTGAAGCTTAGCTTGTATTTGTTCCAGTGTGAAACGGAATACTAGGCAGAGTAAAGTTTAATATTTTTTGGAATTGCCCATGTAAACATCAAAAGTGGCACAGCTTAGGCAATAAGCATTAGTCAAAAGCTAACTTTAGCACAAAAGGAAGAGAGGAATACAATGAAGATATCAGATTCCTCTTTGCACCTGAAAATCTAAAGACAGTGATATTATTTTTAAAAGGTGCTCTTGAATTTTATTGCTGGGTAATTCTTGCTTAGAGATTAGAGCTGATCTTAATAGCCAAGAGAATATTGTGGAAAGAAACCAACATATGACCCAGACACTGAAGACATAAGCAACTTCATTAAAATCAGTGTTGGGTTTTATCTTCAAAGTGTTTAAAGACCTTGATGTGATCCCTAATCAAGGGCAATTTATTATGTCTTTTTAATTGTTTCCTTAAACTGTCATACTGATTACTTACCGTGTTCCAGACATGCTAAGCCATTTTCACATATAATTCATTCAACAATATCGAATTCCTTTGTTGGGCTAAACATGGCACAATAAGAATTTTTAAAAGTAAATTTTCTATTTGAATGATTTCTGATTTACAGATTCATGGAAGTAATGCAGAGTTCCCCTACATTTTTCATCCAGTTTCACTCTCCCCTAATAGTATCCTCTTACATTACCAGGCTACGTTTCTCAAAACTAAGACATCAACTAAAGCCCTTCCTAGTAAACAAGGTCCACACTTTACTGGGATTTCAGCAGTTTTTCACTAATGTCCATTTTCTGTTCCAGGATACAGTCCATTGCCCGTAGTCTTCATGTCTCCTTAGCCTCCTCTGGTTTGTGACAGTCCCTCAGACTGTCCTTGTTTTGATGACCTTGATAGTTTTAAGGCATTCTCACCAGGTAATTTGCAGAATGTGGGTGCATTTTCTCCTGAATAGACTTGGTTAAGGGTTTTTGGAAAGAATATGACATGGGTGAAGTGCCCTTCTTGTCACATCATATTGGAGGTACCTGGCCTCCACGTAACATCAGTGCCATATCTCCTGGTTAAGGAGCGATGGCCAGTTCCTCCAGTTTGAAGTTATTATTTTTCCCTCTACCTACTCTACTCTTGGGAGTGAGTCACAAAATTCAGAGTACTCTCAAGGGGGTGGATTAACTGAACCTTCTATGGGGAAAATATCTACATATATTTGAGATTTTGTGTAAGAGAGAGTTTGCCTCTTTGCCTTCATTTATTTGTATATTCTACCATTTATTTATACAAACTATGGATTTATTTTATCCTGTGGATGATAATCCAATTCTACCTTATTTATATTGTTGCTCAAGTGGTCCTGGCTATTGGTAGCTGTTTCAGTTGGGCTTGTGTGTTCCCTTTTTTGAAAGTTATATTTCATTTAGAGTTCCTATAAAATATTGGCTATATTCCCTATGTTGTACTATATGTTTGTGTTGCTTATTTATTTTATACATAGTAGTTTGTACCTCTTCATTCCCTACCCCTATTCATGTGTTCCTTTGATATGTCCCCATCATTTCTTTTTTTTTTTTTTTTAACACTTCCTTACCTTCTAGGTCGAAGAGATGCTCCAGGTTCATCTTGTATATCCCCTGTCAATGTTCTAGAATCAGACATTTCTCCAAGGAGCCCTGGATTGTTTTCTAGCAGAAAAATATTTAGAAATCAGAATCTGGATGTTAGCATCCAGGTGTCAAGGCCGTCTCAGTGGACAGGTTAGATAACACATGTATGTGTACAAACTAATGTATGCAGGGTGGGATATTGCCTCTGTATCCTCTGTAAATATATGTATATTTATACACACACACACACACACACACACACACACACGAGTTCATACTGATGTCTTTCACTAATCCAACACTCACCACAGGGTTCATTCCAGCCTTTCCTTCTTGCTTACCTGTAGTTTCCTTTTCTAACAATGAGAAACTTGATTCTAACCATCCACCATCCATCTCTTACTTGTCAAACACCAGTATACATGTAAAGAAGTTTGATAATAGTTAACCCCGTTTGCCGTGAGAAGCAAATTTACAAGGGAGTACAGTTTCTTTGTCTTTAGTCTTACAGTTTCCAGTTAAAACAACATTTTCCAGGCTAACTTAGATCCTCCACCCCTGCCCCTTCAGTGAGGTCATATCACACATCTCAGGTACTTTGATTCATTTGGCATTCCATTCTCAGAGCCGTAGACATCCTGGTTTAATTTTTACTTTTTAGTTTGCATACATTCAAGTGCACTGTTTGGCATGTGCAGCTCTATGGGTTTTGACAAATGCACAGATTCCTGTAGGCATCACCCCAGTACCACACAGAATGGTTCCTTCACTTCATTGTCGGATACATACAGAGACTGTGTTCTCCCAGCTTATGGATTGTTTTTTTTTTCATTTTTAGTTGTAGCTTTTGAAGAGTAGAAGATCTAAATTATCATCGTTTCCAATTTGCCTTTCTTCTTTTATGATTATGATTTTTGTATGTCTTCCTTAAGAAAATTTTACCTACCTGAAAAGTTATTCTCCTATGACTTCTTATAGAACTTTAATGGATTTAGCTTTTATGTTTAGAGCTATGATCCATCTCAAATTAAATTTTGTGCGAAATGTGAGTTAGGGGTGTGTAATTAGTTTATTTTCCTTCCACGCGTTTATTAAGTTATTGAAGTGATATTTTCTTTCAAAAGACATTCTCTGAGACACCTCAGGTCTTTAATGAAAAATCAATTGAATGTATATATGTGGGTCTATTTCTGGTCTCTACTCTGTTCCAATAATCCGTTTATGTATCCACAAACTAATAACTGTACTTCATAGTAAGTCTTAACATCAGTTAGTGTGCATCCTCCAACTTTATTCTTCTTTTCCAAGATTATTTTGTATCTCTTAATTTCTTTGTATTTCCATATATATCTTTTAACATCTTTATTGGAGTATACTTGCTTTACAATGGTGTGTTAGTTTCTGCTGTATAACAAAGTGAATCAGCTATACACATACATATATCCCCATATCTCCTCCCTCTTGCATCTCCCTCCCACCTTCCCTATCCCACCCCTCAAGGTGGTCACAAAGCGCCAAGCTGATTCCCCTGTGCTATGCAGCTGCTTCCCATTAGCTATTTATGTTACATTTGGTAGTATTCCATATACATTTTTGAACTGACTTCACAATAAACCCTGTTGGGGTTTTGAATCCATAGGTCAATTTGGGGAAAATAGATACCCTATAAATATTGAGCTTTCTGATTTATGAATATGATATATCTCTACATTTAGTTATAGTTCCTTTAAATTATCTCAGTAATGCTTTTTATCTTTTAGAAAGAGGTTATGCAGGTCATTTGTTAAATTTATTCTTATATATTTCAGTTTTTTTGATGCAATTTAAATGGAATTAATAAATATAAATATATTTAGATTTTTAATTTCTGCTTATGTCATTTGGTAAGGGTTTTTTTTTCCCCCCAAAGAATTTCTCTATTTTATTTCCATTCTCAAATTTTTTGTCATAAAGTCATTTTAGTATTGCTCAGCATTTTAATTTCTGTAATATCTATAGTAATATGCTTCTCTTTCCTACTGGCAATTGGTGTCTTCTTTTTGTTTCTTGATAAGCAATTCTTGATAAGTAATTCTCTGCCTTTATGTTTTCATGAAACAACAGCCTTTGTTAATTTTCGGCATTGATTATTGCTCTATGTTTACACATTTTTCTCTTTTCTTGTGCTCTTTTGAATTAATGGAAATTTACTATATTTTTCATCTCTAAGTTGTGTGTTATTACAGTTACATGTTATTATAAGTCTTTTCTCTTTCCTTGACTTTTATGTAAATAGATATTTCATTACATTTTCTTCTCTATTTACTTGTGTGTTATATTTATATTATTATGCTATAATTGTTATATATTATTATATTTTAGATTGGTCCTTACATTGTTTATTTTGACTTGTTACTGCCTAGCATATTTTAGTACTTTTAGCACTTTCCACTTAGTGCTAGGATCTTTATCTCCATTTATACCCACTAGGGGCTTTTTTTCTATGTATTTTAATTCTGCATATATTTTAGTCTCCATGAGGCTTTAATATTCATGCTTTGCATAGCTCATATATACTTATATTTAATTACATATTTACTATTTTTTACTCCTCATTTCTTCTGGCATTCCCATGTTTCCATCTGGGATATTTTTTCCTTCTCAGAAAATTATCTTAAGTGATTCCTTTAATGATGCCAACTGGCAAAAAATTCTGAGTTTTTGTTTGGCTAGAAATATCTCTATTAAATTTTTTTGTTTCAAGGGTATATTTGCTGGGTATTGAATTTTATAGAAATCTATGTTAGCTGTTCCTTTCTTTCACCAGTTTAAAGATAATATTCTGTCTTCCAGGTTTTGTCATTTCTGCTCTGAGATCAGGTACCAGTGTAATTATTTCTCTGATGGTGATTTTTTCTGTTTTCAAAATTTTTCTTCTGCCTTTTCCTTTTAGCAATTTCATTATGATAAGTCTATGGATAATTTCATTTACATTTTTTTCTGCTCATAGTTCACAGCTCTTTTTGAACCAGAACCTTTGGTTTGGGAAACAGTTTTTAACAGGTTTTCAACTATGTTTTCTGCCCCATTTTCTCTTAACAACCTTCCTGGGACTTCCGTTAAACTTTTTTCCCCCACTACATAACACATGGAGGAAAAAGTTTAATTTGTATGGAATTAAAGCATATTTTTCTTTGATGTTTTCTCCTATATTTTTCATCCTTTTTCTTTTACAAGTCTCAGCCTATATACTTTCTACTGACCTATTTTACTGTTTATTCATTCTCTTTTCTGCTGTGTTAAATGTACTGGAAACCCATCTACTGACACTTGTTAAAGGTGAAAAGTCAGATTTTATTCAAACTATTGCCGTAGAAGAGAGAGACTTTGTATAGAACTGAGCTCAACTCCAAACACACCAAGGGCAGCTGGGGATTTATAGCCACTGGGCAGGAGTCGGTGGATTGAAAATTGTTAAGATGAATTAATTAAATATCAAACGTGGGGGGATTCCCATTAAACTGCTTTAGATTCTTGCTAAAACTGGGCTGGAAGGCCAAGGACTGCAGGTCAGGGTCCAGGCCTGGTTGAGAAGAGGGCTCAGAGGAGGCTGACTAATGTTTGATCAAGGATAGAGGCCTTGTCAACTGACATCTTAATGTCCAGTATTGAATTTTTCAGGTTTGTAATATGCTGTCCAGGGATCCATGTTGTCAGGTTAGACAGTTTACCAAGGTCTCTTCTTTTTCACTGGGTCCTGAAATCCAGATGTCTATACTTCAGCCTAATAAACTACTGAATACTCTTTTCTGCATTTCAGTGGTTTTGTGCTTAGTTTCTTAGCTGCTTGCTTTGTGCAATTTCTGACTTCTACAAATGCCTAGAAAGGGGAAATCACCAACTTCAGACTCACTTTTTTTCCCCAGTGGTTGCCTTAAAGTTTATAATATACATTTATAACCAGTCAAAGTATACTTTCAAATAACACTACAATGCGTCATGAGTGGTGCAGATGCTTTGTAACAGAGTATTCTCAATTCCTCCCTCCCATCTCTTATAACATTGCTGACATTCATTTCACTTATCCATAAGATATAATCACCAAATACATTGTTGCTGTTAATTTGAATAAACTGTTATGTGTTAGACCCACTAAAAATAAGAAAATTAAAATTTATTATTAAATTTAAAAAATTTAATTTTAGAAGTAAAATAATTTTACCTTCATTTATTCCTTCTCAAATGCTCTTCCTTTCTTTTGTAGATCCAGGATTCTGACCTTTATCATTTTCCTTCTCTCTGAAGAAAGTTTTTTAACATTTCTTGCAAGTTAGGTCTACTGGTGAAAAAGTCCCTCAGTTTTCTTTGTTTGAGAATGTTTATTTCTCCTTCAATTTTGAAGGTAATTTCAATGGATAAAGAATTCTAGGTTGGTGGTTCTGTTTTTTCAAGACCTTAAATATTTCGTTCCACTCTGTTCTTCTTGCATGGTTTCTGAAGAAAGGTCTAGTGCAATTTTTATCTGTGTTCCTCTATAGGTAACATATTTTTCCTCTCTGGCTTCTTTCAAGAATTTTTCTTTATCCTTGATTTTCTGCAGTCTGAAACTGATATGCCTGAGTATACTTTTATTTATTTTTTTTGGTATTTATTCTGCTCTGTATTCCCTGAGCTTCCTGGACCTATGGTTTGGTTTCTGACATCAACTTAAGGCAATTTTCAGCCGTTGTTGCTTTAAATATTTCTTCTGTTCCTTTTTTTTTTTTTTTTGAACTTTCTTCTCCTCAAGTATTCCCATGACACGTTATGTCATACATTTTGTAATTGTCCCACATTTCTTGGACATTCAGTCCCATTTTTTCATTTTTTTTTCTCTTTGCTTATAAATTTGAGAAATTTCTATTGACATATTTTCCAACTTGCTTATTCTTTTCCCAGCCCTGTCTAATCTACTGACGAGCCTTTTAAAGGTACTCACCATTCTGTTACAGTGTTTTTGACCCAGTATCTACTTTTGATTCTTAGAGTTTCCACCTGTCTGCTTACATGTCTGGCATGTTGTCCACTTTTTCCATTAAAGCCCTTAGCATATTAATTACTGTTATTTTATACTTTCAGTCTGATAATTCCAAAACTTTGACATACCTAGTCTGCTCTTACGCTTGCTTTGTTTCTTCAAACTGTTTTTTTTTTTTTTTTGGCCTTTTAGTATGCCTTCAATTTTTTCGTTGAAAGCTCTATGTACTGAGTAAAAGAGAGTAGGGCAGATCAGCCTTCAGTGTGAGGTTTACGTTTATCTGGCTAGGAGTTAGGTTGTGTTTACTCTTCCCTGTAGCCATAGGTGTTAGAGGTTAACATTTTCTCTGTTTTTTTTCCTCCCCTGTTGTCTGGGTTTCTCTAGAGAATCTTTCTCTGGGGTCTGAACTTTGTTATTCTTTTAGTTGCAAGCCACTGTTATTTTATAGATGCCTAATTAGCTTTGTGGTAAGGTATGAGAGGATGGAAAACAATCTGTAATCTTATGATTAGGTCTCAACCTGTTAGCGAGCCTGCATCACTGGGCTGTGACCTTCACAAGAGCGTCTCAGCTTTTTCCACCTTAGGTGAGACAACAAGGTTAGAGGCGTCTGGAGTGGGGTTTTCCCTTCCCCCAGAGTAGTTAGGCTCTGGGAAAATCTTTTTTTTTTTTGAGGCAAGTCCTTTGTTAAGAGAAAATAATGTTCTGGCCATATATCAAAATAGTTATCTTTCCTCTCTTCCTCCTGGATCCTGAGGAGATTCTTCTCAGGTTATATTCACACTGATAACCTGGTGGAATCTTGGGGGTAAAACTCATAAATGTGGGTCTTTCCCCCAAGACTGGCCCCCTGGAGATTTGAAATCTCTAGCTTCTCCACTCTGAACATACAGCAATTTGTGAATTACCATTTAACATTTTCTATCTTGATAAGAAACACACAGAGACATTATTTACTACATGTGTATGTGCATTAAGTACAATGATATTTGAAAGAAGGATTTCTATTCTATGTGCATATATACATGTATATATATTGTGTGTACATATATATATATATACATAAATACTCCTATGCATAATGTTTAAATATACATACCTATATGCAACTAATATATGTAATATTTATACACATGTATATAAAAATATTAGTTTTAAAATGTATTTCTAGATAAAGGAGAATTATTGCTACAACAAAGAACATGAACTTCTTTAAGTCTTCTGACATATGTTCTCTCTCTCCCCATCTCTCCTCCTATTGTGTACATATCTCTCTATCCCCTTCATATATCTATTTTTCTAAAGTACTCTAAAAGATTATATAAATTTATGTCCCCAACAGTTAGCTGAGAAAAGTTGTCTCCTTGCACCCTTTTGAAAATAATATATCCTTTTAGAGTCTTTGAATTCACCTCCCATATACCTTCATTCAGGGAAGGTGTATTATTTTTCTGCTTTGTTCTCCTGCTAGCTGCAGTGTTTGAAATGCTGGTAACTGCATGTTGAAAAGCTGACCCTGGATTTTCTGATTTCTTTCTTTCTTTCCTGCCTCTTACATGAAAGCAGATAATAGGGGAGCCCTGTCAGTAGACCATTCAGGTTCAATAGTAAGTCCATCTCATAATGTTCTTGGGCTATTGTTTTTGAATAGATTTTTTTTTTAACTCATGGTTGCAGAAATATTAATCAAATGAATATTTATCATTTAAAAAGCATAACCATGTGAAATTTAACAGAAGGGTGCTTGACCTGAGGGAAACTTCCCTACAATATGAAAAGCAGTGCAACACGTTCAAAGGAGACTTGAACACACCCACCCTTCCCTTCTCATTTCACTCACTTAAAATCGGTGACAAGAATCTCGAGGGAGCTGTCATTTACTCTCTGGGCTGTGACTAATGCCCGATTTCTATCTTTGTTCAACTTCAAAGGAATCTGAAGGCAAGTAAAAGGCTCTCTTAGACATGAATCATAACAATCCCTGTCTCTCTCTTTACAACTAAATACCAGGTCTTTCAAACAGAGTTCTAAGAAGGTCATGGATAGTCTGCAGGATCACTGAAGTCAGGAATGAATCAACAACACTCATATTGCTGAATTATCCATAAGAAAAGTCACTAGGAAGCAAACTAGAGATGGTGCAGTCCAACCGCTTCAACTCATATATGAGGAAACTGAGCCTCTATGTTATCCGCTGCTCTGTCCACATTGCACTGCTGCTTGGCAGTAGAGGTAGAACTAGAAACATGTTATTCCAACTCAAGCCAATACCATTTCCATTATCCATTCAGATCAATGGTCTGTTCTTTACTCAGGATCACAGATAACTTGGATCTAATTATGTGAAACACCATAGGAGGAACATTGTCTTGTAAGGTATGAATATGCAAACACACATAGGCCTGCATTTGATGGGATGAGTGGTCCTGAGACACTTTTTGAGTTCAGTAATCTGCCCCCATGTCTAGTAAAGAGTTCACTGCCAGGTTTTCAGGAAAAGTCAAGTATTTAGGGTCAATTTTCCTCCTGGAGGGCCATCGTTCTGTGACTTGCCATA
This sequence comes from Orcinus orca, assembly GCF_937001465.1. NCBI lineage: Eukaryota > Metazoa > Chordata > Mammalia > Artiodactyla > Delphinidae > Orcinus > Orcinus orca. Next base: position 86,824,423 of record NC_064571.1, on the reverse strand, counting down.
TAAGTCTGTGCTTTATGCATCGAGGTCCATTTTTATTTAATGAAAATTACTGCAGGGTAAGTACCCCAGAAATCTCAATACAGTAATTTCAACAAAAATATCTTATTACTTTTCTTTTTTCTCAATCTAGATTGCTTCCATTCTTTTGCCATCCATCTTTGTATTTGGTCTTGTTTCACTAATTATTTTCCTTTCCTCTTCTGAAGGAAAATAGATCTATACATTTTTTCTTCTTTGTTACTTGAGTGATATCCTTTGCATAGGCCAACATCTGCCCTTGGATCTGTGGAGAATAGGCTTGAATGTAATGTGTTTCACCTGTGTGAGATGTTATGAAGGTGGCAGAGAAAGACTGGTGACTTTTCACACTATGTCCAATGCCCAAAACCTTGGGCACACTTAATCAATGCATGTTCTTCCACTTCAAATTCAGATTTGTTACTTTCCATCCAAGTATATGTAAAAATGCATCGTAAGGTGTGAAATGTTTTATTTTATTGGGAAGCTGTAATGCAATGACTGTAGCTAACATTACTTAAGAGCTTACTATATGATAGATACTACATGTTAAAAGTTTTTATCTTACTTAAGCTCATTAGTAGGCAATCTTATCCCATTTGCAAAAGAGGAAATGGGGCCACAAAGAGTTCATGTAACTTCCCCAAAGTCATACTACTCATAAATGGCACAGATGGAATTTTAATTCCCAAACATGCTATACAGCCCACAGTTGTGGCAAAGTGAAATAAAATAACACACCTAAATGGACTAGCAATAAGTGGATGTGAAGTTCAACTTCATCATTAGGTTAAGTAGATAGGTAATAGGTAGATAAGAGATAGATAGATACATGCATACATAGATAACGATTCCTCCAGCTGGGGAAGAGAGCAATGCTTTTCACCGTCATAGAGATGGGGCTCAGAGCTTTTTTATGGTGGTTGCCCCAGGAGGCTGGGAGACCCCAGGAAGTTAGGTTCTCAGGTTATAAAGTCATAAAGAGATGGGACCAGATCTACAGAGGTTCTGAAACTTCCAAAGGACTCCCAAAGAGCTGATGACCCTGTGGGCCATGTAGATAAAGACAATAGTCATTGCAGCAGTGCATGCAAGGACAAATAATCAGTGACCTGCAGTACTGCTTATGAGAGGCCAGGGACATGGAACATCCCTAGGAGGGCAGGTGGGAGGAAATCCACAAGAATGACTGAAAGAAAGTGACTCTCCTGCAGCCCATCAGAATGGTTTGGAATAAAAAGCTCAGCTATGTATATACAAGAAGTTATTCATTATAGATATACTTTAAATTCCTATCTCGTGTCAGACACCAGGAACTCAGAGTTCATATCAATGTGCAATAAAATACAGGAAATTATCCATGATGGCTAGGTATGCATTCTTGTTATTGACATTTAAAGTAATAAAAAAAATTGTGTTGAAATGTTCTCATTACCTCCATTTGATGTCAAAGCCTTATTGTAACCAGTAAAGCTAAGGAGAAACAACACTGGAGGCGGTTTTGGATGGAATCTTGACCTACTTCCCCTGGTGTGATAAATCTTGGGTATCAAGGACCGCAAGCAGTGACAGCAAATGAAGAGCAGAGAAGGAAGGCAGCATGTCTCACTGGTGGAAGCTATAGCGTGTCCAGCAGATGATGTGCTCTCTAAAGATGCCAACATTTGCACATGCAATCATGTGTCTCATCTCTGACGCTGGATGTAGATTTTCTGGACCCCATCTGTGTAATCCATGGAGGAAGTGTTTTGTGGGGTTAAGATACAGACATCATAGGCCTCCAAACACAGCCTGGTATTGATTCTCTCCAAACTTACGTCCAGTGCAGGGTCATCACTGTGTCTTACTATCCATTCTGTCAATATCGATGACATTTCTCTGCTGAGTGAAATGTATGACATGTGTTTATTCTTATTCATATATCTCTAAATACAAATTAACCTATGTAAAAATAAAGAGTTACAAGAATGAAAATATTGATATTAATCTAAGAGCACCCTTGAACTGAGGGGAAGGAGGTGGCAACAGAGAAAATGACATGTGCTTCTTCGTGACTCATATTTAACACAAAAACTTGCATACCTGCCACTGGCTTCTTACTTTTCAAGTTACACTTGAGTGATAGGTAGGAAAGGCACGACCTATCATGAAACTACTGTTTCTCAAAAAATTTTAAAGCAAGCAGTTCTTTCAGCAGGTGAAGTGTTACTCTGTAGCCCTATGTGATTGGAAAAAGCAGAGATATTTCGCTGAAGCAGGGGCAGGGGGCCCAGAGCACCCCAGCTCACCCCATTTCACTTCTCCCCAGCCGCCCCCGACGTACTTCCTTGGAATATTTAGGGTTCTCTGAGTACCCCAGCTTACGACACTAGACTCTATGCTCCTGGAGAGAAGAGATCTGACTTCCCCATCTCTGTCTCCTCATCACTTATTTATTGACGAGAACTGTGATAGAGTCAGTAGCAAAACTAAAATTAGAACCCAGTTGTCCTGACTCCCAGTCTTAAACTTTTCCCCATTACACTAACAACCTATCGATGGATTTTAAATGTTGCATCTCAGGAATTATATAGTTTTATGAAGCTAAAAGTTACATATGTTTATTCAAAACGCCAGTAAAACTGAAAATCTGAGGGTTATTTTCTAGTTATTCCAATAACCTCCCAAGCGTTCGGTAAGAAAATGTATTTACCACAGCTAATAAGACTCTTATTATCTCTCCACTATCATTACATTTCTTCAAAACATTTCCAATAAGAACACTCCAAATTACACCCCCCCTCAGCTAGCTCATCTGTTTAGTCAATAAGCAACGTTTTATTGCTTTTATGAATTAAGCCCACTTTGCATCCAATCATTTTGCAAACATCTGTAGCAGAAGCAGTCTAGGGAGCTTTTGAAAAATCAATCAGAGGGGAACAGCTTTCACTTCATCAGTTTTTTTTTTTTAATTTTAATAAAGTATTTACACATGTTTGCTCTGCCTGAAATGGAAACACGATGGAGGCCTCAGCAGCATCACAGGATGAGGGCTCCTTTGCCGGGGCAGTGACTGCGCCCCTTGGCTTGTTCTTCTCGGGTGAGAAGTTACCGTCGCTGCTGCCTTTTGGTTGAACAACAGAGCTGAGCAAGGCTTACCTAGTCTTAGATGGGGGCATTGCTTATGTGAATCTCATTGGCTGGGGGAAGATGTCCATTTTTTTATCCTTCTGGCCTTTCTATGAGCTTTACCTGTGAATGGAAGAAAGAGGGACATTTTCAATTATAACAAGGTTCTTAGATCTGGTCTTTACAAATGAAAAAATGATAAGTTACCTGTGCAGAAGTGAGATTCTATATGATTACTTGATATTGATTTCAGAAATCACTGTGAATGTAAAGTCAGGAAGGAGAGGGTCAGGAGAAGAGAGACTGCTGTATCCCAATGACAGCTACTGAGACTAAAAGCTAAAGGTAGAGATCATGGACCTCAGCACTTCCAAGAAGGAATTCTGAGGCCATCTTGGATACATTAGTTACTTTAGAAAATCTTGATTGTATTGATTTTTCATCTCTTTTCCTTTATTGTGCTGCCTTTAGAACATTTTGGAATTAGTTTTTTAGTATTTGACATTTTCTCATGCTGTGTGGTTTAGAAGACATTTCAACAGTGTGTAGAAGGGGGCAGGGGGATGGGAGGCACAGATGGCGCATTTGACGACGTTGGTTGAGGCAGAAACTCAGCCATGGTTAACTTCTGAACCAAAGATGTTTTGGGCTAGAGGAGAACCATTTTAGTTGAAATCTTTCACTTTACTGATGAGAAATTTAGAGCCAGAATTGCAAAAGCTCTTCAAGGAGAAAACCTCAAAGATTATATTAGGGGTTCTTTATGTCACCTTGTTTTCTTTCCTATCTTTACCACTGATAGGTTTGAAGGAGATTTTCTTTTAAACTGTGCAGTAATATCATGCTATGAGAAACATTCCTTATTAACAAGAGAAAAGTGACTTGTAGACCGTGAGTTCGTTGTGAAGAATAAGAGGATCCAGGTACCCATGCAGGTGAACCCAGACTTGAAGAAGCCCCCAACCAGTTAACTAATAGTAATGCACACCCCAGTCCTTTCTGTACACTTCTGAGCTGTGGGCCCCTCCGGCCATGGGCAGCAGAGGGCACCCACAGTGGCAGAGATGCAATTATCTTCTTGTTGGACAGGATGGTTTGGGAAGCAAAACCCTAGAGGAGAAATGGAGAGAGAGTTCAATTTTTTTTTTATTAATTTTTATTGGAGTAGAGTTGCTTTACAATGTTGTGTTAGTTTCTGCTGTACAGCAAAGTGAATCAGCTATATGTATACATATATCCCCTCTTTTTTGGATTTCCTTCCCATTTAGGTCATCACAGAGCACTGAGTAGTGTGCCCTGTGCTATACAGTAGGTTCACACTAGTTATCTATTTTATACACAGTAGAGTTCAATTTTTTAACCAGAGGCAATTTCCAGGAAGGTCTGTAGATGCCACCTGGCAGTTCAGCAGCAGCTCGGACTCAAGAAAGCAGGCTGTACTTAAGACTGCTCTTGTGGGAAGGCCAAGTTTAACGTGCTTTATTCCCCCAAAGCCATTTTTGAATTCTCAGCTAAAAGGATTTAAGCAGAGAAGCACACTTCCATGCTCCCCAAAGGCAACCCCTTGAGCAAATACACTTCCAACTCACTTTTAAAAAGCTGCAATCCGCTTTGCACTGAAATGAAGCACAGCGTGGTAGAAAGCTGAGGTTTATCACCAGACTTGTGATGAATATTCAGCTATAGCCTTCATGACTACAGGCATTAGAATGCTGTTGTACTAACCGGGAATACATACCTGTCTGTTTTCACATGCTTTCTGACAAATAGGCGGTTCCCACATGCACGGCGGTTAAACACATTATCTTTTTTCAAAAATGTCATACATTACTTTGACTAACACCAAAAAATATATATATATTGTAGCATGAGAGGACGAGAATATTTGTGCTTAAGTAATAATAATAATAGTGCATCATTACCCTGACTTAGTGTTTCACGGTTTCCAGGGCAAACACTAAGAGAACTGTACATATACTCTAAACAATCTCACACTTTTATAGGTCAATTATACCTCAGTAAAGCTGAAATTTTTTCAAAAATCTGCTTTTGACTCCCTCTCTGTGGTGATTTGGAAACATTGCTGGTTTAAGTGGTGGTCCTCCAATTCCCACCTTGACACCCTCTGTGGCAAAGCTGTTCCCTGAATGTACAGATCACAGAAGTCAATGCAGACCTCAAAGTAATCTCAGAGTGAGCTCCCTCAGGCCACCTCGGTCTCCTGCCTTCTACCAACTTGGTCACAATTGCTCTCTGATTACTTTGAGTTTTCTCCCCTTGGGACGTTTCCAAGATGTTTTAGGCCACACGTCTTGGATCAGGGACCGGATTCTTCCTGCATTGCTGTCTATATTCTGGGACTAACACCTGTTACACAAACAAGACCTTTTAAAAACGTTTTTTCTTAGGTTGGTTGAAAGGGATGTTTCTGATTCATCTTTGCATCAGTGGCCCAGTGTCATCACAAATGTCCTTATAATTGAAAGCAGGCGGCTGGAGCATCACAGGGGGAGGGGTGATGGTGGGAGCAGAGGCTGGAGCGTGAGATGTACAGGGTGACACTTGGCAGGTGTCTGTTGCGTGGATGAGCTGTAGTCCCACAGAGTGTGGGCTCCTTTATTCATGCTCGAATTCATTCATTACCTGGAGTTTAAGGGATGCCGGCTCCGTGCGCGACCCCTATTCTCTTGATGGCTGTCCTCTTATTTCTCCCTCCTCTTTCCTGAGCACCTTATCCATTGCTCTGCTGCGCCATCCTCCTGGAAACACCTTCTTCACCTTGGTTCCCAGGACACCTTCTCTCATGCTTTTCCATCTCCTCCTGACAGCGTTTTCTCAGTCTCCTTTCTGCATCCTCCTCATCTCCCTGACCCCCAGATGCTGGGGGGCTCAGGGCTCAGTCTTTGGCCCCATCCTTTCCCCTGCCGACCCTCACCTTCATTTATTGAGGGTCTACCCTGCGAGTGTGGGAGTTTCACTGTTACCTCTTTGATGCTCCCTAGCGATATTGTTGATAGGTGTCATCATTCCCAAGGAAACCAAGACTTCCACAGAATGAATAACTAAAGGAAGTTCTCAGAGCTTCCGGGGGCAGAGGTAGGATGTGAAGTCAAGTCTGACTGACACAAAATCCTGTTTTCTTCTGTGCCTATTTATAAAATGTGAAATTTCAAAAAAGGAGATGGCAGGTATTTTTTTTCCTGCCATGCCATCCTGCCTTCTGTCCTGAGGAAATTCCATACATTTAAACCAGACAGTCTTCCAGGGTTCCTGGGACCTTCTCTTTCCTTTTCCTCATGTTTCTAATACCTCTTACATAGCATCATGTCTGGTACCCAGATGGAGAAGATAGAAACTATGCCCATGTGAATATTTTCAAAATGATGATATTTTGTAAAGAAAGTCAGATTCATGTTTAGTAGAAAGCAGTATATTTTCACTTAGCAGCCTTAATATTATTATGTCAGACACAGTAAACAGCACTCATAGTCTCTTATCCCCTATTGAGAAAATGAGCAACTGTAACCAAAGCAGCAGGAAAATCCAAACCCTGAAGAGTAGGGCTGAAGTTCTGAGACCTGGCTGAGGCCCTAGGCACGCATCACATTAAAGCCAGCCAGATTTCTTCTGACCCAAAGCTCAGAGCAACAAGAATCATGAATGTGGATTTACAAAACAAGGATTCTGAGGGGAGGACTTGCTTTAAGGGAGGTGTAGACTTAAATGCTGACCAGAGGAAATGCGTTGGACTCAGAACCTATGTACACACTCAAACTAAGAAAACCACAGAAAACCGTCTTAATCATTGAACAACTGACCTTATATTGGCACATGTGGGGACCATTCAAGGCGGAGTCAACATGTTGAAGTGAAGGCCTGAGGTCTGCGGGCATGCGGACAAAACGTGAGCCACTTCCTGCCAGAGAACAGGCACGGTAGACCCCCGGGAGGCGATCTGTCATTGGCAGCTCATCGTGGTATCTGTTCTTCCAACCTCCCCACGGCTCCTCCATGGATCATAACAGTCCTTATCCTCTCTGTCCCCTGCAGTTAGAAAAGAATATAATTCACCCAGTGGGACTTTGGGCCAAGGTTCCTTTCAGAGCATTTGGACATCGTTTCTTTGCTAGAAAGGGCATCCAGTACAGTTTATTAAAGACAAAAAACAAAAAGAAACCTGAAAACAAAATCTCTGGTCTCCTTCCCTATCTTTTTTTAATTGTCAGGAGAGCTGGCCAGTGGGTAAGTTGTTCTTTGTGTGAGTCTGGTCATGGTGATGTGTATTTAATAGTAAGGATAAAATGGATTTGTGAGGCCATTGTGAAGGGGAATGCAATGCTAATGTACCATGCGGCTGGACTTGCAACTTTCCTTTGCTAAATTAAAGCTTTTGGAGAGAGGAACACTTAAAAGTGCTAAACTCTGGAAATCGATATCCGTCATGTGCAAACTGGGTTGCATGTATGACAATAGATGACTGACAAACATTAAAATAGTTATTGAATTCTCACTATTTCTCACTGAGTTTGATTTACCATCCCAATTTTATGGATTAAGATAAATACCCAGAGAGATGAGTTAATTCATTCAGGAATACACTGCCCTATTTGAACACATCTAACTACCTGCATACTTTCCTTTCTCTAGAGCAATTGCCTTTCAGCATTTATTTGAGGGCTATAAAGACTCTTTTTTTTTCTTGTTCAATACTGAGGCAGAATCCAGTAGCCACTTCCCTCCTATACTTAATTATGTAGAACTGGGAACTGCACCGTCACACAGGCACGATTAAGTACCATACAGTTTAGAGCTTTACAGAACATAAAGCCTCATTTTTTTGTAACTGACACTTCTTTTAGGAATTAATACCATCAATTTCCATGCCCTTCAGTTTCAAGATCTGGGGCTCCTAGATATAGAAATGAATTTGCTAACTTGCCTCCATGGCATTCATTTGGCTCATAGGAAATTAACCTTCTTACTGGAACACTTTTTTTCTTATATTCTAAAAAATCTATCTGAAGTTAGGGTCAGAGTATGAAATGAACTTGTGTACTTGGAATCTTCTTATGGGAAAGGAGTTGGACATTTCATATTCGATTGCATTTATTTTTGTACATGCAGTGAGGAATCCTGAATATTTTTTCTCTAAAATCTTAGAGGAAAAAAAATAAACAAAAATGAAATAGTTGTCATGTGGTTAAACCTCAGTTTACTCTACTTTTCTTTGTCTTTCCCTGGAGCCCTTTCAGAGATGGAAGATTTCCTCAGACAGCAAGTTTCTCAGCACAGGTTGGAAAAACAAACAAAAAAGTGCCTAGGATTTTAGGCTATGTCATTGACTCAGGAAAAAAAAAAAAGGACTTTAAACTGTCTTTTTGGGGGCTTGGGTTAAAAAGAATTCAGAGCAACAGCTGCTTCCACTTCATTTAAAATTATACAGGTAGACACTCCCTGACATACATTAATTTTCATCCTCAGGCAGCGGGACTGGTAGATGAGACTCAGCACCATCTCTGTCCCCCATCCCTGTGTCCATAACCCTTTGAACTTCCCTGCACTTCAATCTTACCTTTTTCTGTCCCAATACATCCAATTTACAGAAGTACGAGGTGAGAAAAGAGCATAAGGTAGATTAAAAAAAAATCATATTATAGAGCAAAGAAATTCATGCAGAGGCCATGGTTCTTGGTTCTATGCTTGGTCTGGGGGCCAACTATATTTGTGCTTTTCTCCTCTTTGTTTTCCAGGTACTCTTTGCATGAAGGCAGCACCTTAGCAGTAGCGTTCTGGGTAAGGAACCACATCCTCACCTTGTCCCGTGGTTCTGTCCATGGAGGTGGCAGTGACCTTACATGTGCTTTTACCGCACAGGCTGGGGTCCCCCAACCATCTCCATAGTTAACGGAGTTTCCCATCATCAACAGTCACCGTCTCTCCCCTTCATCACAGGATCGGTTGCCCCAGGGATTAGCCCGAACTGCATTAATGTCAGCCTCATTCTACAGGGGCAAAGGGATCATCAGACGGCCCTGAGACTGTCTCAGGTTTCAATCTGCTGAAACGGCCCTTGTGTGCCTCATCACAGATGCTCCTCCCTTGGGGGGAAACTATTTGGCACAGACCAGAAGCATGGAGAGTGGGTCACTAGGTACATCCCACCTGAGCCCTGTGTTCTGTCAATGGGGAATAATCTCATTGAATGCTGAGGGAGAGTTCTACTGTCAGTAGAAAACTGACCACATGGGTAGTGAAAACACACAGTTACAATACAGAGTGGTCAGGGCTGTGAAAGGAACTGGAACAGTGTTCCCTGTGAGCAGACACGTGGCTCTCCAAATAAACCTGAGCACGAGTAGGTTTCCGGGGGCTACGGGGGCTGAACTGGGTCTTGAAGGATCGGTAAGAATGGATGAAGCAAGAACGAGGTTCAAGCAGAGAGAAAAGCATTTTCAAGACAGAGAAACTATTGGTTTCAGAGGGGGTGATGTAGATAATGGTTAAGAGTGAGACAGATGTGGGTTTGAGTCCTGGTACAGATCCTTATCCACTGAATGTCTTACTTTGTCCTTGTGTGTGTGACTACTTTATAAAAAAATAATAACATTAATAAAAATAGTACTTACCTCATTTTATTTTATAAGCATTAAATGACATAATGCATATATTGTCCTTGTGTTTGGAACATTTTAAGTGTCCATTAAGTGTTAATATTGGCAGTGATCATTGCAATCATGATAACAAACACCAGCACTATGCATTCTGACCGAGGAAATGAGCATTACAAGTTCGAGATGTGCTCTTGGAGAGTTTTATGAAAGATACGGTCAACATTTTATTTAGCTGGAAAAGAGTAAGGATTGAGTAAAATATGGAAATATGTAGAAAAACCAGAGCCAGCCATTTAACAGGTCTGAGGGATTTATGAGTGGGAATAATGGGGGGAAAGACCTTAATATTTTAGCAGGATTATGTTGGGCTTTGAACGGCTATATATTGTTTGGATGTCTTCTGTAAGTATTGAGGAAATTGATGGAAGGCATTGAAAAGAAAACCACCAGGGAAGAAAAAAAAAAAAAGAAAGTTCTTTGAATTATGAAGCTGGCATCATAGGTGTCCTTTCCCCCATTTAAAAATGGTATTGACATGTTTTCTACTATTGACATTCCAAACATGTGACAGCTCAGTTCAGCATACAACAAATGAAGGCAGATGAGAAGCAAGAAAACAAGCTGATCCAACTGTTACTGGAACGGGTTTTGGGCTCATTAACAAGTATAAAAAAGTATAATACCAGTGGCATTTTAGGTCAGTGATAATGCAGAATCCTGGAAACATTGCTAAAACCCATCTTTTATAACCTTCTGATACATGATAATTTTACTTTTCCATTGGTTTTCTCTAGACCTAATTTTATTTATCAGAATTTATCGTAGGAATAACACTGTTGGGATTTGGGCATGAAAAGAATAGGAAATATTTCCGATAAACCACGTGGCTTAGCCACTGAGTTACCAAGAGTCTGATTAAGAAAGAAAAGTTTGTAAATCAACTATACTTCAGTAAAATAAAATTTTTTAAAAAAGAAAGAGAATGGGGCTTCCCTGGTGGCGCAGTGGTTAAGAACCTGCCTGCTAGTGCAGGGGACGTGGGTTTGAGCCCTGGTCCGGGAGGATCCCACATGCCGCGGAGCAACTCAGCCCGCGTGCCGCAACTACTGAAGCCCGCACGCCTGGAGCCTGTGCTCTGCAACAAGGGAAGCCACCACAATGAGAAGCCAGTGCACCGCAACGAAGAGTAACCGCCGATCTCCAAAACTAGAGAAAGCTCCGTGCACAGTAATGAAGACCCAACGCAGCCAAAAATAAATAAAATTTATAAAAAAAAAAAGAAAAAAGAAAAAGCAGTTTCTGTAGGGGGAGGGGAGAGTGAAAAGAGTGAGGGAAACGGTGAGAAGGATGGAAAGGAAGAGGCCCAGAAAGAGTCAGAGAGAGGGGGAGCTGCATCTGGGTGCAGCTCCTTTCTCTGACTCACAAATATTAGGGGACCCGATGAGAGACGCGAAACACAGAAAGTGTGGTGTTCTGTCGAGGTTTTGAAACTGGGGTGTACGGCCAGTTTACCTAAAGCATCAAGAGACTGTGGGCCCCAGCAGCCAGGTTCCTGCTGCTGTAACCAGTTCATGCTGGACTGAAGAGCTAGACCACTGTAAGTGACCTGAGGCTTCCTCAACACAGGAAAGAGCTCAGCATTTTTTTTTTTCAGACTTTAAGATAGTCTGTTTAAGAGGAGCACTACTGCCAAAGCCCAGAGCTGGGTGTGGCTGTGAGGAGAGACTGGGGTTGAGCCTGGGTTTAGAACACAGTGTTATTCAGAGACTGAAAGTTAGACAAGAAAGGGCAAATACTTGGATTCACCAACATTTTAAATATAAATGTAAGTAGAAACCCAAGTGCACCCTTTTTCTCTTGGCCTTTAGTTTACAGGAAAGCAGTTTGTTATTGGCATTTGGGGAGGACTAATGCTGACTTGCATTTATGTATGCATGCAACGACTCATCAGAGAATGGAGATGTGCTGCCTCCTGTTTGGGGATTTCCTCAAGAGAAAATAAGTAAGAAGCAAAATGGTAGAGAAGAGAAACACTTGGGAGACAATGCAGTAAAAAAAAAGCAAAAAACATGACTTTGGGGGATAAGATTGACTTAGAATTGAATCCCTGCTCTGCCGTTTAGACTTCTCCAGGTCTCAGCGTCCTCACCTGTAAAATGGGGGCACTAACACCTACCTTGCAAGGGTGTATTAACGATTAGGGAAATAATATGAGTGAAGCCCTTAGTGGAATAGCTGGCCATCAGCACATGGATTTCCCTCAGCCCCAGGGACGTAGCTCATCTCTTTGCAGGGAACTTGGATCAGCTTTGTCTTGGCTGTTGCCAGATGGGGAAGGACTCCCTATGTGAGGTCGTGTAACGTGAGTGCTATGATTTCTTATGGGGTTCGTTCCAGGCCCTCCACTGTGATTAGACATCTAGTTAGAGGCTCCTGCTATCACGTTAATCCCATGTATCCTTTGAGTTGACTTGGGTGAGAACGACTGCACACTTTACTGTTTCTGTTTGCTTCAGAGCACGACTGGAATTGATACGGATTAGGCTTATCATTCCACATTCTTTTAAAAGATCATGTGGAGGGCTTCCCTGGTGGCACAGTGGTTGAGAGTCCGCCTGCCGATGCAGGGGACACGGGTTCATGCCCCGGTCCGGGAGGATCCCACATGCTGCGGAGCAGCTGGGCCCGTGAGCCATGGCCACTGAGCCTACGCGTCCAGAGCCTGTGCTCCGCAATGGGAGAGGCCGCAACAGTGAGAAGTCCGTGTATGCAAAAATAAATAAAATAAAATAAAATAAAAGATCATGTGGAAATGGGCATTTCAATCAAATAATTTGTCAAGTATGTTTCCAGAAGTGCTCTAGAGTAATAAATGCTGAAATTTGAAATTTAGGAGAGATTTTGAGTGTGTATAGGAGAAGCAAAATGAGATGCCCCCAAACGCACTGTTTCCCCATTTATACCAGAAATCAGGTATTTAGTTTATATTCCCCTTAGATCCCTACCCATTTGCTTCTAAGGCTATCAGAGTCTCAAGGTTTAACAGGCCGTAAAGTGGGGACAACTTTTCTGTAGCAACGGCCTGCAATCAAACTGTTTTCCAATAGAGGCTGTGGTCCCATCCACTCTGGGAAATGCAGGGAGAAGTCATCCCCATGGTTGGTGGCTTCAGGGTGTTTGCCGTGAACACCCCGACTTCACGGAGGTGGCCCCTCCTGTTGGCGAGTGACGTGTGCCTCTTCAAACACCAGCACACTTTCTCTAAATTTTTTTTCCTGCCTAGACTACATGCTGACAAATACCCATTCTGCAGACAGAAAGGTGCTTCTTTTTAAACTACTGCCTTTTAAGAAGTTTGGGTTTTCATTTTCTTTTCTGTTTACCTTCTATCTGCTCTGTCCTTGCCACTGGCTGCCCTCCCTCTGAGCACCTCACACTCCGGGCATTCTTACCTTTGTGGCAAAATGGCCACAAAGGGAGCCTGCTGGTTAGACATTATCCCACGACCCTCTTTATTCGCTGAGCATGGTTCACTTTTCCTCATGTTCTTCTAGACAACTTCTATAGTGGAAGCCATCGGTGCTGCCTTCAAGTTTGTGTCTGCTTTGCCATGCAAAGTAGCTCTCTCTTGACATTTTCCCACTTTCTACACATCTGTCTGCCTTGCAATAAACAGGTCAGAGCTTATCCACATATATGTAAGGAATTCACCAAACTGAATTAAGCAGACCTGTGACTTTGTGTCCTGGTGTATCTTAGTCCTGCTACATGCCAGCTTTTCATGGAGAGCTGTGCACTGTACTCTGCTGTAGGGTGTAATCTGCTCCTCTATTTACTGCTATGATCTCTGTGTATTTTACAGTATCATCAGCATTTTCTCAAGTCTCTCTCTTCACCTTTAGCTTCAGAGTATTCACTTTAGAAGTTGGGTTTCTTCTCTCTCTCTCTCTCTCTCTTTCTCCTCTATGTTTATTATTATTATTTTAACATCTTTATTGGAGTATAATTGCTTTACAAAGGTGTGTTAGTTTCTGCTGTATCACAAAGTGAATGAGCCATACATATACACACATCCACATATCTCCTCCCTCTTACATCTCCCTCCCACTCTCCCTAGCCCACCCCTCTAGGTGGTCACAAAGCACCGAGCTGATCTCCCTGTGCTATGCGGCTGCTTCCCAGTAGCCATCTATTTTATATTTGGTAGTGTATATATGTCCATGCCACTCTCTCACTTCGTCCCAGCTTCCCCTTTCCCTTCCCCGTGTCCTCAAGTACATTCTCTATGTCTGCGTCTTTATTCCTGTCTTGCCCCTAAGTTCTTCATAACCATTTTTTTTTTTAGATTCCATATATATGTGTTAGCATACGGTATTTATTTTTCTCTTTCTGACTTACTCCACTTTGTATGACAGACTCTAGGTCCATTCACCTCACTACAAATAACTCAATTTCGTTTCTTTTTAGGGCTGAGTAATATTTCATTGTATATATGTGCCACATCTTCTTTAACCATTCATCTCTTGATGGACTCGTAGGTTGTTTCCATGTCCTGGCTACTGTAAATAGAGCTGCAATAAACATTGTGGTACATGACACATTTTGAATTATGGTTTTCTCAGGGTATATGCCCAGTAGTGGGATTGCTGGGTCATATGGTAGTTCTATTTTAAGTTTTAAGGAACCACCATACTGTTCTCCATAGTGGCTATATCAATTTACGTTCCCACCAACAGTGCAAGAGGGTACCCTTTTCTCCACACACTCTCCAGCATTTACTATTTCTGGATTTTTTGATGATGGCCATTCTGACTGGTGTGAGGTAATACCTCATTGTAGTTTTGATTTGCCTTTCTCTAATGATTAGTGATGTTAAGCATTCTTTCACGTGTTTGTTGGCAATCTGTATATTGTCTTTGGAGAAATGTCTATTTAGGTCTTCAGGCCGTTTTTGGATTGGGTTGTTTGTTTTTTTGATATTGAGCTGCATGAACAGCTTGTAAATTTTGGAGATTAATCCTTTGTCAGTTGCTTCATTTGCAACTATTTTCTCCCATTCGGAGGGTTGTCTTTTGGTCTTGTTTCCTTTGCTGTGCAAAAGCTTTTAAATTTCATTAGGTCTCATTTGTTTATTTTTGTTATTTCCATTTCTCTAGGAGGTGGGTCAAAAAGGATCTTGCTGTGATTTATGTCATAGAGTGTTCTGCCTATGTTTTCCTCCAAGAGTTTTATAGTATCTGGCCTTACATTTAGGTCTTTAATCTATTTTGAGTTTACTTTTGTGTATGGTGTTAGGGAGTGTTCTAATTTCATTCTTTTACATATAGCTGTCCAGTTTTCCCAGCACCACTTATTGAAAAGGCTGTCTTTTCTCCATTGTATATTCTTGCCTCCTTTATCAAAGGTAAGGTGATCATATGTGCGTGGGTTTATCTCTGGGCTTTCTATCCTCTTCCATTGATCTATATTTCCGTTTTTGTGCCATTATCGTACTGTCTTGATTACTGTAGGCTTGCAGTATGGTCTGAAGTCCAGGAGCCTGATTCCTCCAGCTCCGTTTTTCATTCTCAAGATTGCTTTGGCTATTCAGGGTCTTTTGTGTTTCCATACAAATTGTGAATTTTTTTGTTCTAGTTCTGTGAAGAATGCCACTGGTAGTTTGAATCTGTAGATTATTTTGGCTAGTATAGTAATTTTCACAATGTTGATTCTTCCAATCCAAGAACATGGTATATCTCTCCACCTGTTTGTGTCATCTTTAATTTCTTTGATCAGTGTCTTACAGTTTTCTGCTTACAGGTCTTTTGTCTCCTTAGGTAAGTTTATTCCTAGGTATTTTATTCTTTTTATTGCAATGGTAAATGGGAGTGTTTCCTTAATTTCTCATTCAGATTTTTCATCATTTGTGTATAGGAAAGCAAGAGATTTCTGTGTATTAATTTTGTATCCTGCTACTTTACCAAATTCACTGATTAGCTCTAGTAGTTTTCTGGTAGCACATTTAGGATTCCCTAAATATAGTATCATGTCATCTGCAAACACTGACAGTTTTACTTCTTCTTTTCTGATTTGGATTCCTTTTATTTCTATTTCTTCTCTGATTGCTGTGGCTAAAACTTCCAAAATAATAGTGGTGAGAGTGGGCAACCTTGTCTTGTTCCCGAACTTAGTGGAAATGGTTTCAGTTTTTCACGATTGAGAATGATATTGGCTGTGTTGTCATGTATGGCCTTTATTATGTTGAGGTAAGTTCCCTCTGTGCCTACTTTCTGGAGGTTTTTTATCATAAATGGTGTTGAATTTTGTTGAAAGTTTTTTCTGCATCTATTGAGATGATCATATGGTTTTTCTCCTTCAATTTGTTAATATGGTGTATCACATTGAATGATTTACATATATTGAAGAATCCTTGCATTCCTGGGATAAACCCCACTTGATCATGTCGTATGATCCTTTTAATGTGCTGTTGTTTTCTGTTTGCTAGCATTTTGTTGAGGATTTTTACATCTATGTTCATCAGTGATATTGGCCTGTAGTTTTCTTTCTTTGTGACATCTTTGTCTGGTTTTGGTGTCAGGGTGATGGTGGCCTAGTAGAATGAGTTTGGGAGTGTCCCTCCCTCTGCTATATCTTGGAAGCATTTGAGAAGAATAGGTGTTAGCTCTTCTCTAAATGTTTGATAGAATTCGCCTGTGAAGCCATCTGGTCCTGGGCTTTTGTTTGTTGGAAGATTTTTAATCACAGTCTCAATTTCAGTGCTTGTGATTGGTCTGTTTATATTTTCTATTTCTCCCTGGTTTAGTCACAGAACGTTGTGCTTTTCTATGAATTTGTCCATTTCTTCAAAGTTGTCCATTTTTTTGGCATATAGTTGCTTGTAGTAATCTCTCATGATCCTTTGTATTTATGCAGTGTCAGTTGTTACTTCTCCTTTTTCATTTCTAATTCTATTGATTTGAGTCTTCTCCCTTTTTTTCTTGATGAGTCTAGCTAATGGTTTATCAATTTTGTTTATCTTCTCAAAGAACCAGCTTTTAGTTTCATTGATCTTTGCTATTTTTTCCTTCATTTCTCTTTCATTTATTTCTGATCTGGTGTTTATGATTTCTTTCCTTCTGCTAGCTTTGGGGTTTTTTTGTTCTTTCTCTAATTGCTTTAAGTGTAAGGTTATGTTGTTTATTTGAGACGTTTCTTATTTCTTGAGGTAGGATTGTGTTGCTGTAAACTCTCTTAGAACTGCTTTTGCTGCAACTTATAGGTTTTCAATCATTGTCAATTGTTTCTAGGTATTTTTTTTTAATTTCCTCAGTGATCTCTTTGTTATTAAGTAGTGTATTGTTTAGCCTCCATGTGTTAGTATTTTTTACAGATTTTTCTCCTGTAATTGATATCTAGTCTCATAGTGTTGTGTTTGGAAAACATAGTTGTATGATTTCAATTTTCTTAAATTTACCAAGGCTTGATTTTTGACCCAGGATATGACCTATCCTGGAGAATGTTCCATGAGCACTTGAGAAGAAAGTGTATTCTGTTGTTTTTGGATGGAATGTCCTATAAATATCAATTAAATCCATCTTGTTTAATGTACCATTTAAAGCTTGTGTTTATTTATTTTCATTTCGGATGATCTGTCCATTGGTGAAAGCAGGGTGTTAAAGTCCCCTACTATGATTGTGTTACTGTTGATATCCCCTTTTATGGCTGTTAGCATTTACCTTATGTATTGAGGTGCTCCTATGTTGGATGCATAAATATTTACAATTGTTATATCTTCTTCGTGGATTGATCCCTTGATCATTTTGTAGTGTCCTTCTTTGTCTCTTGTAATAGTCTTTATTTTAAAGTTTAATTTATCTGATATGAGAATTGCTACTCCAGCTTTCTTTTGATTTCCATTTGCATGGAATAACTTTTTCCATCCCCTCACTTTCAGTCTGTATGTGTCCCTAGGTCTGAAGTGGGTCTCTTGTAGACAGGATATATACGGGTCTTATCTTTGTATCCATTCAGCCAGTCTATGTCTTTTGCTTAGAGCATTTAATCCATTTACATTTAAGGTAATGATCGCTATGTATGTTCCTATTACCATTTTCTTAATTGTTTTGGCTTTGTTATTGTAGGTCTTTTCCTTCTCTTGTGTTTCCTGCCTAGAGAACTTCCTTTAACTTTTGTTGTAAAGCTGGTTTGGTGGTGCTGAATTCTCTTAGCTTTTGCCTATCCATAAAGGTTTTAATTTTTCCATCAAATTGAATGAGATTCTTGTTGGGTAGAGTAATCTTGGTTGTAGGTTTTTCACTTTCATCACTTTAAATATGTCCTGCCACTCCCTTCTGACTTGCAGAGTTTCTGCTGAAAGATCAGCTGTTAACCTTATAGGGTTTTCCCTTGTATGTTGTTTGTTGCTTTTCCCTTGCTGCTTTTAATATTTTTTCTTTGTATTTTATTTTTAATAGTTTGACTAATATGTGTCTGGGCGTATTTTCCTTGGATTTATCCTGTATGGGACCTGCACTTCCTGGACTTGATTGACTATTTCCTTTCCCATATTAAGGAAGTTTTCAACTATAATCTCTTCAAATATTTTCTCAGTCCCTTTCTTTTTCTCTTCTTCTTCTGAGACCCCTATAATTCAAATGTTGGTGCATTTAATGTTGTCCCAGAAGTTTCCAAGACTATTCTCAATTCTTTTCATTCTTTTTACTTTATTCTGCTCTGCAGTAGTTATTTCCACTACTTTATCTTCCAGGTCACTTATCCATTCTTCTGCTTCAGTTTTTCTGCTATTGATTCCTTCTAGAGTATTTTTAATTTCATTTATTGTGTTGTTCATCACTGTTTGTTTGCTCTTTAGTTCTTCTAGGTCCTTGTTAAACGTTTCTTGTATTTTCTCCATTCTATTTCCAAGATTTTGGATCATCTTTACTATCATTATTCTGAATTATTTTTCAGGTAGACTGCCTATTTCCTCTTCATTTGTTTGGTCTGGTGGGTTTTTACCTTGCTCCTTTATCTGCTGTGTGTTTCTCTGCTTTCTCATATTGCTTATCTGAATGTGTTTGGGGTCTCCTTTTTGGGGGCTGCAGGTCTGTAGTTCCCGTTGTTTTTGGTGTCTGCCCCCAGTGGCTATGGTTGGTTTAGTTGGTTGTGTAGGCTTTTTGGTGGAGGGGACTAGTGCCTGTGTTCCGGTGGATGAGGCTGGATCTTGTCTTTCTGGTGGGCAGGACCACATCCAGTGGTGTGTTTGTGGTGTCTGTGACCTTATTATGATTTTAGGCAGCCTCTCTGCTAATGGATGGGGTTGTGTTTCTCTCTTGCTAGTTGTTTGGCATAGGGTAACCAGCACTGCAGCTTGCTGGTCGTTGAGTGGAGCTGGGTCTTAGCATTGAGATGGAGATCTCTGGGAGAATTTTCGCCATTTGATAATGTGGAGCCAGGAGGTCTCTTGTGGACCAATGTCCTGAACTCAGCTCTCCCACCACCGAGGCACAGGCCTGACACCCAGCCAGAGCACCAAGACCCTGTAATCCACACGGCTCAGAAGAAAAGGGAGAAAGAAAGAAAGAAAGAGAGAAAGAAAGAAAGAAAGAAAGAAAGAAAGAAAGAAAGAAAGAAAGAAAAGAAAAGAAAGTTATTAAAATAATTATTAAAAATTTAAAAATTAAAAAGTAATGAGAAAAGAAAGAAAGAAAAAAAAAAAGGACAGACAGAACCCTAGGACAAATGGTAAAAGCAAAGCTATACAGACAAAATTACAGACAGAAGCATACACATACACACTTCCAAAAAGAGAAAAAGGGAAAAAATATATATATATATCGTTGCTTCCAAATTCCACCGCCTCAATTTGGGATGATTCGTTGTCTATTCAGGTGTTCCACAGATGCAGGGTACATCAAGTTGATTGTGGAGATTTAATCCTCTGCTCCTGAGGCTGCTGGGAGAGATTACCTTTTCTCTTCTTTGTTTGCACAGCTCCTGGGTTTCTACTTTGGATCTGGCCCCGACTCTGTGTGTAGGTCACCTGAGGATGTCTGTTCTTTGCTCAGACAGGACGGGGTTAAAGGAGCCGCTGAGGCATTACAACTAAATGTCATGTGACATGCTACAATGAATCCTAAAACATGAAAAAGGACATTAGGTAAACACTAAGGGAATCCGAATAAGCTATGGACTTTAATTAATACTAATGTATCAATGTTAGCTCAAAACAATTCATTAATTGTAACAAATATGCCATTGCTAATGTAAGCTGTTAATAATAGGGGAAACTTGGAATGGAAGATATGTGAGATCACTGTACTAGTTTTACAATTTTCTGTAAATCTAATGGTGCACTGAAATAAAACATTTAATAAAAATACTTCATGAATCCATAATAAGAGCCAGGCCCTACTCTAAACACTGTAGATGCAACTATCAATGAGATGGAGAAAGTGTTATCTCATATAGTGTAATATCTTGTGGGATATTTTATGGGTTTTCTTTATATTGTTAATTAAATTTGGATCTCTGCTCAAATTAAATTTTCATGAATATTATTTTCAAACCCTTCATTTTTGTCACCCAGAAACTGTGGTTGTTCACTTTAACACTGAAGACTAGATGTGAACACAAAAGTAAAACAAAAAATGTCTTAAGAGAATCCCCCAATAGTTGTTACAAATACCATGCGTGCTGCTCTTTGGGAAATGAAATCATGACTGTTCTAACCCAAAATTCTGTCAAATGGGGCTTTCTCAGTATTAGGTCCTTAAAGAGGATGCCTACTAACAATGGCAGAAAATGAAGAGGAACAAAGGAAACTGACACCAAAAAGCAGGTGCAGAGGTGAGCAAGTGTAATTGTCTGAAGCCACGTTCATGAAAACAAATCCCACATCCTTCAATGTCCTTCTGTCTACAGCACATTGTGACAACTGATGGTCACA
Organism: Orcinus orca; assembly: GCF_937001465.1. NCBI lineage: Eukaryota > Metazoa > Chordata > Mammalia > Artiodactyla > Delphinidae > Orcinus > Orcinus orca. Next base: position 86,803,759 of record NC_064571.1, on the reverse strand, counting down.
AAGATTCTTAGTCATTGGTTAGGAACCAGAATGAAGTGGTGAAGAACAGATTCTGGATCTAGGCTTCCTGTGTTTATATCCGAGCTGTGCCACGCAGTAGCTCTGTGAACGTGGGCTGCACTCAACCTTTTCTTGTCTGAGACTAATGGTGCTCTCCATCTCATAGCTTTCTGTAGGAATCAACTAATCCATTAAATGGGGTTAGAATAATGCCTGTCTATAATATGTACCTAACAAAATTAACCATGATAATTAAAAAATGGTCAAATGATTTCAGGTTATTGATGATGAGCATATATGTAATGAACTGAAAAAAGGTCAAGTAGAATCACAGAAAAATTAAGTTTTGGACAGTTTTACAAAATCTGGTATATATGATGAATGTATTGTGACTTTTCAAAATATGAATATTAGTCCCTTTCTCTGACATTCATAAGAAAGGAAGAAGGAAAGGAAGAGGGAAGAAAGAGAAAGTACATAGAGACTCATTTGTTAGAGTTCATTTCCTTATGTGTTTCAAGAGGATTCTAGGTGTTGGGTTGAACACTCAATGTTCCATTTTTGGGACATTTTAATAATGTATAGGAATAGCAAAATGAACTTGCCCTAACTTCATTATTGTCTCATTCATGCTAAAAGTCATTTTATGTTTAACTTGGTTAAGAAATATACCTGTTCTGCTACTTCCAGTGGATAATTTTTTTCAAAACTTACACAGGAGTTTTGTAGTAGATGTTGTGGGTGTTCTTTTGTGTTTCCTCTCCACCCCTCACCCTCATGCACCTCAACCACACACCATCCACGTCCATGTGTCTATGACTCTTGGTTCCAGGGTTTTCTTTGCTGTGTGAACTGCAGTCATGCAGGCTGGAAGGGCAGGGTATGCCCTGTACACACACACACACACACACACACACACACACACACACGTATATAAAGAATTGTATATATATATATATATATATATATATATATATATACATATTTATATGTATATATATACAATTGCCAAGATATGGAAGCAACTTAAGTGTCCATCAACAGATGAATGGATAAAGATGTATATATATATATACACACACACACACACATATATATATAAATGTATGTGTGTATATATATATATATATATATATATACACATATATGCATCTTTATCTATTCATCTGTTGATGGACACTTAAGTTGCTTCCATATCTTGGCAATTGTAAATAATGCTGCTATTAACACTGGGGTGCATGTATCTTTTCAAATTAGTGCTTTTGTTTTCTTCAGATATATACCTAGGAGTGGAATTGCTGGGTCATAGGGTAGTTTTATTTTTACTTTTTTGAGAAACCTCCATACTGTTTCCACAGTGGCTACACCAATTTACATTCCTACCAACAGTGTACAAGATTCCCATTTCTCCACATCCTCACCAGCATTTGTTATTTGTGTTCTTTTTGATGATAGCCATTCTGACAGATGTGAGGTGATATCTCATTGTGGTTTTGATTTGCATTTCCCTGATGATTAGCCAATGTTGAACATCTTTTCTTGTGACTCTTAGCCATCTGTATTTCCTCTTTGGAAAAATATCTATTCAGTTCTTCTGCCTATTTTTTAATTGGGCTGTTTGTTTTTTGATATTGAGATGTATGAGCTATTATATAAGTTAGGTATTAATCCCTTATTTTTTATGCATTTGCAAATATTTAATATTTATATACAGAAATCTCTTCATTTCTATATACTGATAATGGACTATCAGAAAGAGAAATTAAGGAACAATCTCATTTACCATCACATCGAAAATAATAAAATGCCTAGGAATAAACCTACGTAAGGAAGCAAAAACCTGTACTTGAAAAACTATAAGACACTGATGAAAGAAACTGAAGATGACACAAACACATGGGAAGATATACTGTGTTCTTGGATTAGAAGAATCAATATTATTAGAATGACCATACTACCCAAGGCAATCTACAGATTCAATGCAATCTAAATACCAGTGATAAAATTCAATGCTACCAAATTCAGTGCTATCAAAATACCAGTGGCATTTTCCACAGAACTAGAATAAATAATTTAAAAAATTTGTATGGAAAACAGAAAGGATCCTGAATAGCTAAAACAATTTAGAGAAAGAAGAACAGAGCTGGAGGAATCATGCTTCCTAACTTCCTACTATACTACAAAGCTACAGTAATCAAAACTGTATGGTATTGGCAAAAAAACAGACACATATATCAATGGAAGAGAATAGAGAGCTCAGAAATAAACCCATGCACTTATGGTCAATTAACCTATGACAAAGAAGGCAAGAATATACAATGGAGAAAATACAGTCTCTTCCATAAGTGGTTCTGGGAAAGCTGGATAGCTATATGTAAAAGAATGAAATTAAAACATTCTCTAACACCACATACAAAAATAAACTCAAAATGGATTAAAAACCTAAATATAAGACTGGATACTATAAAATTGCTAGAAGAAAACATAGGCATAACACTCTTTGATATAAATTGCAGCAATAATTTTGGATCCATCTCCTAAAGTAAAGGAAATAAAAGCAAAAATAGACAAATGGGACCTAATTAAACTTAAAAGCTTTTGCACAGCAAAGGAAACCATGGACAGAACAAAGACAGCCTACTGAGTGCTTTGCCTATATTTTAAAAATAATCCTTGACCATTTTCTCTTCCCAAACAGCAGTACTAGTGTGAAATCCAAAGTGTGATATTTGCCATCCAAGTCTTTCATAGCAATGATGTCTAGAAATTATGTCTGTTTCATATCAGCCACTGCCACTTCTCATCAAGCCTGCTCTTTTATGGGCTGGGGCCATTCATATTTATTGATGCAAATTTTCTATTCTGACCACAAATTATTCTCATTCTGTTAGCGTGTTCAAATCACACTGAGAGGTAGGGGCCAGATGAAGACAAAAGTCCTTATTGCTCTTTCCATAGCTCATTTTTGAAATAAGGGAGGAGACAGGGCTTGGAACTAAGACCACAACAATGCTATGATTTCCCATGTTGACTATTTTGTAACTTTCTGGTGTTTTGCTTATAATAATTAAACTCTTAAATGAAACAGATATATGACATGGTTTTTGCACCCAGGAGGGAGAGAGGAAACATCATCTGTCTATCTTGCAGCTACATGTGGGGAAACAACTTTCAGATACAGCAAGGCCAGTGACCACAGCTTAAAGGGGAGGGGGTAGTCTGTATTTCTGGGGATGTGAGTGCAGTGTGAGGAGCAAGGGTGTGTGGGCCTGGGATGAGCATTTGGGGCTGAGCCGCAGTAACACCCATCCGCTTGTTCACACATACACGTGTCTCTCCAACCCATAACCTCTTTGCGACCCTATTTGCCCCACCTCCTCGGCCATGTTGAGTAAGAGCATTGATTGTAAAGCAAGCTGGTGATTAAAAAAATCTGCCTGCGCCTCTTTTTAAATCCTAATTGTGAACAAAGTTATAAGTAAGTGACTGCACAACGTAATTTTCATTTTAAAGGTCTCAAAAGATCAAATGGAGTTTTAGAGAAGGAAGCCGTACATCACAGAGACAGGGGGTGGACCCAGGTGTCTGTATAACTGTTCATCTAGAAAAGACCTGTTGAAAATCTTTGTGGGAAGAAGAGAAAATCAGCTCCCCCAAACCAAATGATTTTGTGAAGTAAAATAGAAATAATAGTCACCTTGAATTAAATGAACCTGCGGAGTGAGTACACTTTCTTATGAGATGGTTAAAAGCAGAGGATAAAAACAAGTGTTGAATGTGAATATGATGGGAAGATATGACTTGGCTTGAAAAATGCAGCTGTCAAAGCCAACGTTTGGGAAGGCAGCCTGAGAGCAGTGTTAGTGTTTCAAGAATAGCAGGATTCCTTAGGGTATCAGACTCTCTTTAAAACCTGTCTTTACTCTAGAAATGCACTGACTTTTCAGTTCATTAGGACCCATCCCACTAAAGACTCATAACTGAGCCTCCGCTGAGAAATTCTACAGCTATCAGCAATGTGTGTGATTCACAATACATATTTTCTCTACTGTCACAGTGGAGAGGGTCCGGATGCATTCACTTTCTTCTCTACTGTCACAGTGGAGAGGGTCTGGATGCATTCACTTTCAAGTGTTTTCCAGATGTCATCCCAGCCTCCCAAGAGCCCTCGGAAGCATCAGGTGGCCCACCATAATTGGGTAGGCTGGCCCTTAAGACAGGATTGAGGAAGTGTTGACAAAGAGCCCATATTGGATTCAATTACATCCAAAATGAAGATCCAGGAGTCTTACCGACTAGTGCAAAGGAGATGCGAGATGTGTTGAGAATCAGAGATTATAAATGTGCACATTCGTTCATTTATTCATGCACTCACAGCTCCTACTGTGTATGGGAACAATGCTGCCCATGGTGTTTTAAGGAAGGTTGTACCAAGCACTCCTGGCTTCCTTCTCACATTTTCTCATGTATTATAATCTTCACAACTTGCCCTCTATTTGACAGATGAGAAAATTGAAACTCAGAGGTGTCTCATTGGCTGGCTTGTTCTGAATTATGCAACAGTCTTAGGATTTGGGATATCGTGAGAAGTAAATGTTATTTGGCCATTAGCTAATTTTATTTTCTTCAACAGTGTCAAAAGTCATCCTTCAAGAAGAATAGTAAACCCTTATACAACACAGACTTTCCACAATTATTTCATTGTGACAGCAACTTAATCTACGTGCGTTGCATTCACTTTAAATTCAGGAATCAGGTTTAGGTTCTTCAGATAGCTACTTTCTAGACCAAGGTCTTCAAGTTTTTGGATGTCTCATTTTTCCTTGGGTAAAGACGTGTGTGTTTCCCTAGGCAGCAGCTCATTAATTGGAGAGGGCCCTTGTGTAACCAGGAAAGGCTGCAGTTTTGTTTTCATTTGTTTATTTTTTTATTGAAATATAGTTGATTTACAATGTTGCGTTAGCTTCAGGTTGCAGCAAAGTGATTCAGTTATATATGTATAAATAACTTTTTCAGATTCTTTTCCATTCTAGTTTATTACAAGATATCAAATATAGTTCCCTGTGCTATATAGTAGATCCTTGTTGGTTATCTACTTTATATATGTTAGTGTGTATCTGTTAATCCCAAACTCCTAATTTATCCCTCCCCACCCATTCCCCTTTGGTAACCATAAATATGTTTTCAATGTCTTTGAGTCTGTTTCTGTTTTGTAAATAAGTTCATTTTGTATCATTTTTTAAGGTTCTACACATAAGTGAAATTGTATCATATTTGTCTTTCTCTGACTTACTTCACTTAATATGATAATCTCTAAGTCCATACATGTTGTGGTAAGTGGCATTATTTCATTCTTTTTAATGGCTGAGTAATATTCCAAAGCCTTTGGCGCAGATGAAGCAGTGGGGAAACCAGCTTCTAGACACCATTTGCATCTGGGAAGGAGCAGTGCTGAGTAACATCATCCCCTGCAGTTGACCATCTTGGGAGAAAACCTTCTTCCACGGTTTCTCATTCCTATTCATGGGTCATGGTAGACTCAAAAATAATATGTTGGGAGATTGGGATTAACATATATACACTAATATGTATAAAGTAGATAAGTGATAAGAACCTGCTGTATAAAAAATAAATACATAAAATTCAAAAGAAAAGAAAAGAAAAGAAAAGAATATATGTCTAGCCTTCTGCAAAGGAAGGAGGTGGCTGCTCATGGAGAAGGCCACCAGCTGGGGGTTCTTAACAACTCGGGCCTCAGGTGAACTCTTTGAAGGCCACGAAGGTCAGTCCATTGACCCGCTTCCAATCCATTTGAGCTACGCTGTGCCTGGGGTGAGAAGTTCTGAGTGCCTCCTTCTTTAGGATCCTCAGATGAAAAACAAAGCAATATGAGATGCTGCTTCTTGAATCAGCCAGGTTCAGTTTATTCAGCTAATTCTACAAGGATGCAAAGCATCTAGCAGGTATTGGATTTCATACCCAGCAGTCACCACACTGACTAAAAAATATTCACAACCTAGAAGTTGAGAGTTATGTTTTATTTGGTGGACATACAGAGGACTTCAAGCCTGGGAGGCAGCATCTCAAGTAACCCTGAGAAAACTTCTCTGAGGAGGTGAGGGGGGAGCTAGGATATATAGGAGTTTTGCAACAAAGGGCAGGTAGTAGGAACAAAAGATTACTGTTAATAAAAGAAAACTAGAAATCTCAAGTTAAGGAATTTAGCACTCTTCTATGTATGGGAAGATGCAAGAGTCTGGGCTTGCTGAGATCCTCCCTTTGATGTGCACCTCAGCTATCTGGGCCCAGTATCCTGTGTTTTTACCTCCTGCCTTTCTTCAGGGCTTACCTTAGGGAGTGGCTGCAGTATGATGGCTGCTAGATGGCAGGTATTCTTTGTTTCCTTCCTGAGTTCCCTCAGGGCTCACCAGTTCACCTGCTGGAGGTGGCTGCAATTGCTGGAGACTGTGACATCCTTTGTTTACTGACGTGGCAGGAAATATTCCATTTCTCAACTATTTATCAGTACTTGCTGGTGCGAAGGGCATCATAGCAAACATTCTTTCCTCAGACACCAGGCTCCAGAATCCTGCCCCCAGGCACCCGCCAAAGTGCTCTCAGAACACCTGCCTCTTAGGAGCTGGGACCATGTACATTTGCTCTTTGTCCTTTTCGTAGCACCTGGTACATGCTGTCTACCCCCAGGCTAGACATCTATACTTGTTCTTCATTAGTTTTCTCACAATCTCATTTATCCATATTTATCAACTCCTACCATATGCCAGACACTGGAGTAAATACTAAGGGCACTGGTGACATAATGAATCAGTTCCTGCCCTCATGGAGTTTGCAACACAGCGGGGAGGATGAGAAGTTCGATAAGCAATTAGAATTCAGCAGAGTCAGTTTCTGAAAAACATATTTAAAGATAAGAACACATGATTTCCTGCTTTCTGTAAGATATTTTACGGCGTTTATGAACTGTAAGCAAGTTAATTAGGACAAAGAATAAATAGTATTATGTCACAGCTAAAGAATTGTTCATTTAAAAGCTGACTCTTCCGAAGTATCCCAAATATACAACGTGGTAGGATTTGGTTTCAATAAATAATAGTAAAAAAAAATTGCTGGAAACCCAAAGTCACATCTTTTCATCTGACATCGTATCATAACATCCACAAAAGAGGTAGAATTCCAAGTTAATACACAAATGTGCTGTGCCTGGGATAACATCAGCTCTACTCAGGAAAAGAAAGGGGATCCGAAAGATGAGAATCAACCCCCCAGGCAGTCTCAGATCTGAAGCTCCATACCTGAGAGACAGGGTGGATGCAGAAGGAGGTGGGGGAATTCTTGACAAGGAGCAGGGAAACTCTGAAGGAGGTTTGAAGAAAACTGAGACAGGATGGGGAGAGGTGAGTGTCAAGTTCTCCCAGGTGACTTCTCCTGGATCTCTTTGCTCCGTGCTAGTGTACTGTACCTCTGTACCTGTGCAGTCTTTCTTGTGCCAAATGCTGGGTGATGCTGGCTTCTGGCAGTGATTGTTTATTTACTATGTTCTAATACCTGAGCAAGCAATCACAAGGAGTGGAAAGATGGTGTTTATACTAAACATTCTGGTTTGCTGTTATCAAAGGTATGGTCTACCCGATAAGGCAGGAAAATACATTGCTTTAATAATGTATCTAAAATGCTAATCGTTGTATGTGAAAAGTCTTTTTTCCATATTTCTTTAGGGCAGTGACTAGGGGAGCACAGAGAACCTTGTGACCCCTCCTGGATAGATGTCCAAGAAGGAAGAGTTAATCACTGTTACACTATCTGTAAAAGATTAAAAAGTAGAAATAGAATATATTTTCGTACTCTCTTCTGCTAGTTCTGTTTTCTTCTGTTTCTAGACATACGCCAGTTTCCAGTACGGCCAGGCCACTTGCATTTCAAAAACGCACATCAGGGTATCTTAGCCTTCAGTCCACAGGGTCTGTTTCAGTGCGGAAACCTTCCGTGTATCTTTCTGCAATGTCTAAACAGAAAGCGTTCATTCAACTCTTATTCAACTTCCTAGAAATTAAATATGAAAGTCGGTGAGAGCTGCAGTGCTCTCTGCTACCCAATGCAAACGTATGCAAATCTCTTCCTATTAGAACCATTGTCTCGTGGTCACCCTCGCACAGGGCACATCAAAGCCACATGACCCGATTTTTGCACCTGCTGTTTAATTAAATTTACAAGGCAGACACACTCTGCACCCCCGGTGACACACAAATCCGTTTTTACAACCACAGCTTCTAATTTACAAGACAGTTGACTGCTGTGCCTCACCACCAATAGCTGCCCAACTGTTCTTTGTCACAGTCAAGATGAAAAAAGGAAGAAGTGGCTATCGTTTGGGCAGATGGATTAACAGAAACGTCGCCAGTCAGTTCCGTGGCTCACCCAAGCCCCACAATTTTTGTTGGGGAGACGCAAAGGAAGATGCGAATTGGGGTATTTAATACCAATAGGAATAGCAATTTTGCTTTTGTTGATTTCCCCCTAATTTTCAGGAAAGGGACAAGACTCTAAGCTTCTCTGCCGTTGGTGCCCGTGGTTACTTTGTAAATGGGGAGTTAGGAGTTAGGGTGGTTTGACGAGAAAGATCAAATGCCAGGGCTGTCAGTGTTTTCTGAAAGTTATTTGTTACCTGAGGATCACGCACCATGAAATTCTCCCCGGGGCGTCTCTCCACCAGGAACGTTTAGTCTTTAGTGTCTTCAGGTAATGGCCAAAGGAAGAGCAGAGAGCCACGCTCAGATTTGTGCTGTTATTTGTTGTTGGGCCGGCATCCTTTTCTTTGTTTCCTGAGAGCTAGTGCACAGATACGGATTTGATTTCCCTGAGAGACGGCTCAGAAAGAAAAGCCGAGGGAAGTATTTTAAGAGAAAGCTAGAGTGGATGGAAAAATACATCTTTGTCTTTTTCTGCTACATCACCCAACGCAAGGACTTAAGTGGAAGGATTATGCCTTTTCAGTTATTGTATATAAAATAATTTAATCAGTATAATAATTTAGTTTCACCCATACGCTCTGAAATCTTGAAGGTCCTCAAAAAACAATTTTTGTGAAACGTTGTCTTTTGATAAAGGGAAGTGAAATTCTGAGGGTCCGCCAACAGGTGGCGCCACACATTCACCGAACCAAATTACATTGCAGACAAGTTTGGAACAAGTCACATAAATTAAAGCCTTGAGCTGCAACTAACTGTGAGACATATGGGTTGAGTCCCAGGCCTGCCCAAGAATAACTTTGAAGAAAATTTTGTTTTCTGGCAATACAGATGCTAACACACCACAGAACCTTTAAAAAGAATAAATATGTAGATGGTTCATAGCTTTCAGAATAATTTAACCTTCCCCCCCAAATTAAGATAGCATCATAAAAATAAAATGATATAAGCTCTGTTGTGTGCTTTGGAAAAAAAAAATTGGTGGCTGTGATCCTCTCATGAAGTATTTGTCAACTAGTTTTTATTTATTAACATTTTATTATTTCGGCCTCCAATATAGAACAAAGAGTGAATTCATCTTAAAATAAGCTAATCTTTGATGAATAAATAATATTAAAACACAGAGTTCTATGTAGGAAAATGTCATTGCTTGAATTTAGATTTTTTTGCTTCTTTGTTCCGTGGTGTAGATGCAGTCAATGTGTTTCCATTTGAGAACAAAACGGACTCCTTACAAAATTCCTTATTCTCTCATGGGAGGGTCTCATCACACTAGAATAGGTGGTGAACAGTTTCTGAAAAACAGGATTCACAAAGCCATCAATTTTAACTAAGAAATGAAGCTATTGCTTTAAGTAAACCTTTAAAACTACGGTTTGATTTAAACAATGACTCTTTCTGAAAGTCCTGGAAGCAGCACACGTTTGTGGGACCTGACCCTAGCTGAGTACTCTTGAGAATTGTACCTACTCAGGTGAGAGTAGACATGGAAGGTGAGCGACAGAATTATGCCTGACAGAAACGCCAGGTCCCTTTGACTAAAACAACCGCTTCTGCAGTGGGATGGCTGCAAGAAAGGACTTAAAACAAGCTCTTACACATATTTCTTTGTTGCCTTAAAAAGTCAGAGAAGGGCAGCAACATTCGTTTTTATTTATCCTTAAAGCCAGTGTCTTTAGTCCATTTTGCTGCCCTGAGAATGTACTCAACAGCTGGGTCAGATTGGATAAGAACATTGCTGATATGTCTCAGTGGATAAACAAGCAGCATTCCCCCTGCAAAGAAAGCACGTTTAAAAGTGATTTATACGATGGAATCAAACTATTGTAGCTTGTTGTTTTTATTTCAATACCTTCTGAAATGCAAAGGGTAAAAGTGAAACCAAAATGTAAATGCCTGCTCTGTGCCAGGGGTGATGTTAGCATGAGTTAATGCCCATATATGTGTGTGTGTGTGTGTGTGTGTGTGTGTGTGTGTGTGTGTGTGTGTGTGTGTGTGTGTATGGCATTGAGAAAAGATTCAAAATATTTAAACCTGAAACCTCAAACAGGGATAACACTTTTAACTACTGTATTTTGATCTCCTCAACCACACAGAACATGTTTTTTTTTTTTTTTTCAATTTCTTATGTCTAGCGCAGAGCTTGAAACATACTAAAGGATCATTAACTGTTCATTGCGGCCGCTGTTATTTTATTTATTATGTTTTGATTGATTAAACAAATGATGTGACTCCTGGGAGCTAAACACTGTGGTGGGAGCCAGAAAGGATGCAGACATGAAAACTGAGGTCTTTTTTGCTTATGGAGTCAGTAGTTGAATTATGGAGACAGACTTATACACGTATAACGGCAATAAAGTAAAGTGTCTTCACCTTTCTCATCATCGGCTCCTTCATGGGCAAAACGAGGCTTCAAAAAGTTGGGAGGATTAAATAAGAGGAGTTTTCATGGACTCGACACACAGGGACCACATAGGGGGCTGTCCCAGAGGCTCCACCTCACTTACATCAATGACACCACCCGAGTGGTGTAGTCCAGTTCCACCTGACACGGGAGAACACTGTGCTTAGGAAGGTTACCTGCTTTTCCTAAGGCTGCAGGCCTAGTTGCGGGAGAGCGGGCAGTGGGACCCAGCTGTCTTGACCCCCCAGGATGAATGCTTGACCCAGATAATGACAGGTCTTCTGCGTGGAGCTTCAGCAATGGCCTTTCTGGATGCGCTCCTGCACACTTTTCCCTCTGTAACTCAGTAGCTGTGTATTGAACGCCAGGGACTCCCCGAGGCCCTGAGGTGCACAGGATTGAAGGCGTGCTCCCCGAAGGAGCTACGGGTCTGTCCGAGGAAGCGTGACCAACATACAGGTAGAGATGATGACAAAAACCCGTGTCAAGTGTTAATAAAACTGAGAGCACATGGCAGTCCCCATCCAGAGGAGAGCCGTGGCCTCATTCCGTGTGAAACCCCGTGTAGACGTGGGCTTTACCTCCGGAGATCGTGGTGAGGATGAGATGAAATCACGTGCGCAGACATCAGAGACCCACCCTGGCCAGAGGGTAAACACGGGACGGTCACTACTGCGTCATGGGGACTATGTCCTGAAGTAGTCCCGAGAAGAACCCTGTGACCTGGGCAGTAATCCTTGCACCTCACAGACTAAAACGGCGCTAGGAAGTTCAAGTATCCACCCAGAGTCGGCAGATGGCCGGCGTGGGAGCTGACACTGGGCCCTGGTCACTTCTGGTTCTAGGACCCGGGCTGAAAGCAGCCCTGTGAGGGTTCGGGGTGAAGGAGAGGGTCCTCAGGTGGGCGGGCCAGGGTTGAGCCGTGAGTGTGGATTTGGGGGGGACCGGGGGTGGGGAGGGGAGGCTGAGCAGAGGCTCAGAGATGCTGCATGTGGAGGACGTTTTCTGTACGCACCCCAAGGTTACTCCGTGTCATGGTTTTACATTACTTTCGGTAAGAGAAAACCTTTCTGCCAGGTCCATCTGGACAATTTTCTAAAAATCATTCTGTGTACTACTTGAATGACTGAACACATAAAAACACCTACTATTTTTGCCAAAATCTGACACTTTCAGTGGAAGTCACGCATCTCATTAAAATGTGAGAGCTGGTCAGTGTCCCTTTGCCTGGATTCACAAGGAATAGGTCCTCGCAGGCCAGAGGGCTGAGTCCTAGAATCATTCGGTCCTAGCAAACCCTTGGCCTTTTCCACAAAGGGACCTTATTGCCAGCCAGACACACCTCACAAGCTCACACTCATATGAGCAGGTGCACAGACATACTTCCAGGGGCCACTCTGATGAGAGCACTTTGTACGTCAGAGAAACAAACTCAGGATGTAATCAGTAAGCCCCTGGGTCCAGAGCTCAGCCTGGTTGAAAGGAACAGGTTTGCCTTGGAGCAAAGAAATCCTATAAGGAGTGCATTTAGGATTGTAACCTGGTGCCCTGAGACATCGAAATCCCCTTGAGTCTGATGGGTCTGCAAAGACATCAGAGTGCAGAGCCAGTCCTGGGTGGCATCCTGCTGTAGAAACCATGGTGCTGGCTCAGCGCGTGGTGCTGTTTCTAATGTCAGGAGAGGAGAGGACGACAGTCTGTGTTGGAGAAAGGGGATGCGGCTGGGTAAGATGCAGCTGTCAGCCAGGCTGCAGAAGGCAAGGGCACCGAGGGGTTGGCCACCAGAAACGTGTGGATGGCCACACTGAGCAACAAGGGAGGACGGTCCAGGCAGGACCAGCTGTGCTTGGGGAAGCAGAACCTCCTTGTCCCTCCTCCCCTGCTGAAGTCATCCCAAAACCAAGTTGAGGTGCTGCTCAAACAGAGTAATTGGAAGTTCAAGAAACTAGGAGGCAGCAGAAGGGAAGACAAGAAAAAAAAAACTCGCTTTTTTGTTTCTTCAGCACAAAGCATGATTGATTACGTGGGGTCTGGTGTGACAGCATCTAAGCCGGCTTCCTGACTTAAGGCATCAACACGGTGTACAAGCTCTCTCTGTGTTTTTAACTGACTAAGCAAATCACGCCAAACTAACACTCCATGGCCTCAGCCACGATGATATAACTGTTGTCTGTCCTACCTGTTGGGGCCTTGGGGAATCCGTGAGGTCATAGCTATCAAGGGTCTAGGGAACAAATATGAATGACAGTGGTAGGTCCACCTCAGAGCCTAGCCAGACGTTGAAGGTGTCAGCTGACCTAGTCATGTCATGAGAGTTTCTCAAATGAACACATTATCGTGATTCCCAGCAAACACGTGGATGGTTTTTGAGCAGTTTTTTCCCTGCTCACATCTTCTTTCCTTCTCTTGACTTATGTGTGCATTGGAGGGGCGGTCCAAGCTCACGTCCTGGATGCAAATCTGGGCTGCACTGTTTAGTTGGGACCCTGTAACTTCTGGTGGCAGGTTCTGAGCCTCTTTTTCATCACATCTAAAATGGGTAATATCTACATCATGGACGTGTTCTGAAGACTGAATCAGACTCCAGGGAAGTCCCCTGTGCAGTGTTTGGCACAGGTCAGGTGCTCTCTGCAGTTTCTCCCATGTTGATCAGCTCCGTTGAGGGCAAGGGCCATCCTTCTCCATTTTCACATACCACTCACTTCTGTACCAGGTCTTTGCTAATACTGATGCCCACTGCATCCTTATTAAATAATCATGTTCATTCTCATGTAAGAAGACAGTTTTTGGCTGCTTCTCTAGTAGGTAAGTGATGGCACAAAGGACTCTGGAAAAGATGGTCTAGTCTGTGGTTCAAAGTTGCTTCTATTGGGCTGTGTAGGAAAGTCATGAGAACATAGATTTGGGGGCCATACAGCCTGAGTTCAAATCCCAGGTCCTGTCCTTATTAGTTCGGTAACATGAAGAAAGCTGAATATCCATGAGCCAGTCTCCACGAGAATGGCATAACCTTTTAATTGTTCAGCATTTTAAGTGACAGAGTCAGTGTTCTATGCGTGCTGGCTCTTTCCTTTATATTTCTCTTATGAGTTAGCATGTTAACAGTAATGCTGACCCTATGGGCGTGTGGTCCAAGTTCTATCCAGTGCATCAGGCCTGTGTCCTTGAGGCCTGTTGTCCATTCACTTCCGCCTGTGGATACAATCCTACAGACCTAGTAGAAGGGATGAGACTGTGTTGAATTTTGAGTTCAGACTCCACTCCACACAGGCGTCCTTTCTGTGAGGCCCTGCACCTGGTAGTCAGGCACCCCCGGCATGCTGTTCCTTTAATCCAGTAAAACTTCACTTCTAGAAAGTTTATTACTATTAGTTTACTTTATTAAGAGATCTTCTTTATTATAATGTCTCCACATCAGCCCTTATACTGACTTCTAGGGAAAAACAGTATTCTGTCTCTATTATAGATGGTCTTGTAGCATCTCAACAAATTCCTTTGTTAAAGATAATTTGGGGACTTTAGCGTATTTCAGGGGTCCCCAACCCCTGGGCTGCAGACTTGTTTGCAGCCTTCTAGGAACTGGGTCGCACAGCAGGAGGTGAGCGGCGGGTGAGTGAGCGAAGCTTCATCTGCCGCTCCCCACAGTGCCACACCGCTCCCCACAGCTCCCCATCGCTCCCCATCGCTCCCCTTCACTCCCCACTGCTCCCTAGCTCTCCCCATCGCTCCCCATCGCTCTCCACTGCTCCCCACCACTCCCCATCGCTCCTCGTCGCTCCCCACTGCTCCCTATCTCTCCCCACCGCTCCCCATCGCTCCTGACTGCTCCCCATCTCTCCCCACCGCTCCCCACCACACCCCATCACTCCCCAATGCTCCCCACAGTTCCCCATCCCTCCCCACCACTCCCCACTGCCCCCCATCGCTCCCCATCGCCCCCACCACTCCCCACCTCTCCCCACAGCTCCCAATCTCTCCCCACCGCTCCCCATCGCTCCCCATCACTCCCCACCGCTCCCCAACACACCCCATTTCTCCCTACCGCACCCCACCGCTCCCCATCGCTCCGCACCGCTCCCAACTTCTTCCCACCGCTCCCCATCACTCCCCATCTCTCCCCACCACTCCCCACCGCTCCCCACCGCTCCCCAACGCTCCCCATTGCTCCCAATCGCTCCCCATCTCTCCCCACCGCTCCCCACCACTCTCCATCGCTCCCCACCGCTCCCCAATGCTCCCCACCGCTCACCAACGCTCGCCACTGCTCCCCATTGCTCCCGATCGCTCCCCATCTCTCCCCACCACTCCCCATCGCTCCCCACCGTGCCTCACCACTCCCCATTGCTCCTCACCGCTCATCATCTCTTGCCACAGCACCCCACCACTCCCCATCTCTCCCCACCTCTCCCCACCGCTCGCCATTTCTCCCCATCACTCCCCAGCGCTCCCCATCTCTCCCCACCGTTCCCCACTGCTCCTCATCGCTCCCCACTGCTCCCCATCTCTCCCCACAGCTCCCCACCGCTCCCCACCGCTCCCCATCGCTCTCCATCACTCCCTACCGCTCCCCATCGCTCCCCATCTCTCCCCACTGTTCCCCATCGCTCCCCACCTCTCCCAATCTCTTCCCAGCTCTCCCCACCACTCCCCATCACTCTCCACCGCTCCCCACTGCTCCCCATCTCTCCCCAGCTCTCCCCATCACTCCCCATCTCTCCCCACAGCTCCCCACTGCTCCCTATAGCTCCCCACTGCTCCCCACCGCTCCCCACTGCTCCCCATCGCTCCCCACCACTCCCCATCGCTCCACACCACTCCCAATCTCTCCCCACTGCTCCCCACCTCCCCACCGCTCCCCATATCTCTCCACTGCTCCCCACTGCTCCCCACCGTTCCCCACAGCTCCCCACCACTCCCCATCGTCCCCCACCGCTACCCATCTCTCCCCACCACTCCCCAACGCTCCTCATCTCTCTCCACCACTCCCCACAGCTCCCCATCTCTCCCCACTACTCCCCACCACTCCCCATCTCTACCCATTGCTCCCCATCCCTCGCATCACCACCTGAACCATCTCCACCCCCAGTCCATGGAAAAATTGTCTTCACAAAACTGGTCCCTGGTGCCCAAAAAGTTGGGGACCGCTGGTGTAGTTTATTGTCATTATTTCATTTCTACAAAATTTTCTTCTCCCACAAACCACTCCCCTCCCCATTTAATGTGTATTTAGGAACAGAAATCTGTCCCCACTCTGAAGTATGACAAACACACAAAAAACAGCAGGTAAAGTTTGGCTTTGCAATCTGTGCTTTATCACTGCTCCAGTTCACCTAGTCCCCTCCAACCAGTCTGCATTGTGTGAGGCCATTTCATTTGCTGACAGATGGGAAGGCCCAGGGTAGCAAATCTTGACTCTTCCTCCCCCCTCCCCCCTGCCATACCTATTTACTTACAAGAGTCCCCTGGAGCAGTGAGACACCAGCAAACTACAGGATATATGGTCCTTGCTGGCCGAGGTGCTTGAGCTTCAGGGGCCCCTTGGCCTTTATGTCTGTCATTAAAACACTGTTGGCTGTCTCTAAAGAATCTTATTTTGGAAAGGGGTAATCATGTTGGCCCATCAGAGGAAACCATAAATCTCCTTGGACACACAGCAATAGAATTTCACTGAACAGAAAGATGAACTCTTGCCAGTCTGATGTTTCATTTCAACCTGGCCATCTGTGTTCAGACAGAAACTCGGCTACTGTGCTGTACAATCTCACAGCAAAGAAGCATCCCACTGAAATCTTCTGAGGCTATTAAATTTTTAACCACAATATTTTTTGTATACTATGATGGCAGCTACTCCTTCCCCTAATTTCTCCCAAGTTTAGCCCCAATGTCTTGCTGTGGAATCTTCTTATGCACATGGAAAGAGCTAGGTCTGCTGATAGTTGGACGTGAGAAAGTGACCTCATTTCTTACTAAGAGTATAAGCTTTGGGGGCAAGAAGGGTTTGGGTTGAATTTAGATGCAGGGACACAGCTGATGAGCCAGAGGCTGCTCTGGCTTTCAAATGAACTGTAGTTCCACCATCATGATAACATCAGAAATGGTTGAAATTTTCCTGGTTAAATTATTCAGGGTCATTCTTTGATGAGGCAGGTTCTGGAATGCTAAAGAAACTTAAGGAATGTGCGAGTATCAACTTATGTTCAGTGTCGTGGGCTCTTTATTCCTGGTTAAATCCAATAGTAGGCCCATCTCAAAGACAAAGGGAGATGGCTGAGCGGGACTGCAAGACCCCAAACCACAGCTGTCCTGTGGTTGACCATAGCTGCTGCTGAGAGCAGGCCCACTCACCAGGGCAGTGGGAGGTACAGCCTCAAAAGATTTTTTTATAGACTTGGATTGAAAAAGGCGGGTATCAAACATAATGGTTCATTCAACCTCTTACGCAACTTTGTGAAACAAACAACTACTACATGCCAAATACACTCCAGCTCTGCAGGATTTATGAAGAACTATAAATAAGCTTACGTTTGAATAATACAGTTGGAATATGCACATACAATCACTGAAATGGTGTAAGGCAGGGTGTTTTAATGGTAAGACCACCAGTTCAGAAGCATGGTTCAGAGTTCAGAGGAGGAAGAATGCTCCCTGAGTCCCAGTGATCAGGGAAGCGGTAGACCATCTAAGCCAGTCCTATGGACAGGGTCTTCTGCTCTGCTTTCCTGAATCCCATGGAGCAGAGGAGGGGAGCCTTGAGCTGTAGCATTAGCCAATCTCTCTGGAGCTGCCTTGTTTTCAATTGCAAGTGCTTTAAGATTAAGCTAATGAGCTTCCCTGCTGTTGATGGTGGGGAGCCAATACCTCCTCCCTGGCATCCAGCCCTGGTTATTTTTCTTTTAAATAAAGAAACAGGCTGTCTACCATCAGGTGGAGACCTAGGTGTCTTACACAGCCTCAGGTTGGAGAACATCTTTGCCTCAGGTGACAGATGGCCCCATCACATTTCATCTCCCAGACCTCTGGCCCCAGCAATAGTGCACATATGACACCAACCTTGCAGACACTCTGTCATCCATTCCCATTAAGGTGTGACAGAACTCAATCCATCCAGCTGCCAGTCAAGCTTCAGAACGCAGTTTCAGGGACTAAAGAGTACCACTTGGCCTTCTCCATGACCTGGTTCTTCCCCTCTCAGCCAAGAGTCCAGGAAGCATTTCTCAGTAGTATAACAATAATTGGAATTCATAGTTGATGATGGGTTGAGTTGACCCCGCAATGCTGTTTACCCATCCCTGCTTCTCTTGGAAATTCTGGCATGCTTCATCTTGACTTGAAAAATCTCAGCAAAGCACGACTCTGTTTTTGTTTAATGCTACTAAATTTGAAGGAGGTGTGTTTCTGGCTGAGTGTAGGTTTTGAAGGAAAACATTTCCTATTTTTGTGAGATACTGTATGTCAGGTTTTTATTTACCATTCTGTTATTTATTGTGCTCTTTTCATTTTTATTTTTTGTTTTGTTTCGCTCCTTGTAGCATAGCAGTGTTAAGACTGTAGAATCCTGTCTTTATCGTGGACTTGGAAAATAAATCCAAAGTTGTTGGTACAGGAAATTGTTGCTGTGGCAGGAAACCACTGAAGGAAAACACAACACCTGTTCTTCCCCCCCTCTGAAAAGTAGAATACCTACTACCAGTATGTTCCAGTTAAAACTCCCTATTTCCCAGCTTTTCTGTCAGTGCAGTGTGGTCACGTTACTAAGCTCTGGCTAACGGGACACAAATGTGTGTTCTCTGTGACTGTGGGGTTCTGCACGATGATGGACGGGGAGCTCTTCTCTCTTTCCTCCATCCCATCTCCCATGTGTGAATGTGCTTCCTGGACCATGAGGATGGGGAAGGCACCTTACAGATGGCAGAACGATGGTTTACAGGTACCTCATCCTTGAAGACGTTGAGAACCACCATATCAACCCTGGACTGCTTCTTGGTTATGAAAGAATTAAATCTGTGGGTTTAAGACATCTATTTCTTAGGTTTTCTGTTCAAGGCAACCAAACAATCCTAGCTGACATATCACTAACCCTTCAAAGTTACTTGTACTTTGCTGCAAATGTTTTTGTGCATCACCAACTCCAGAAATGCCTGTTCTCTAAATGGAAGTAACACCCAGGGGCTACATGCCTTTGCTCAGTTCCCATCTAATTACCCATGAGAACACCTCCCCTACACGCAATCCCCTAGGACAACTGTGTGTTCAAAGATGAGATGAAGACACCTAATTGGGTATCTGCTGGTAGGGAAGCTCTTGCAATTGAGCTTGGGATGGAAACACCAAAGAAGAACAATACCTTTAACCTGCAGTGACATCTCTTCCACGTTGGTTGGGCTACTTTAAGGAAGGATGGTAGCATGAAAATGTCAATTCTCGCCTTCCTTGTCCCACCATGCAATCTGTAATCAATGATGCCTTCTACCTGAAGACCCAGTCATACCTTGTACTTAGTCAGTCCTGACCAATAATGTAGAACATTAGAAACCTTAGTCTGACCAGGAAGGAGGCCCTGGAATCAGTGTTAATGCCTATTACCTGGTGTGACTGAGTGGGACCTTGCCGACCCACAGCTCACTGAGTCTTAATCTTCCTCTAGTCCCCGCTCACCTACCCAGGCTTTATCCCAGACTTCATCTTGGGGTGCACCTCTAGCTCTTCAGTTATTTGCCTGATCCCCAGGTTCTTCAACTGAGCCTTTGATGCCCTGACTAGTACTAGTCAAACTTTACCCTATGGGGCTGGGATATGCTTACCTGGCCTCGTTCCACAGATTTATTGCCTGCCAACTATAAGCTACATTCTGGGCCAGATGCTGAAGACAACTCAGTGTCCACCTGTCACCTGGACTCCTTGGCTGTGTCCCCACTCATGATATATTTCCCCTTGAATACTGTGACTACTGTGACCATACCTCACCCTTTGGACTCAGTGTATTGATTATAGTCCTCTGAGGTCATTGCTACAACTGGGTCCTGTTTTCAGTCTATGACCTGCCTTCTTTCCCATCCCAACAGTCCATGTTGCTTGTATCCCAGAACTAAGCCATGGCATTCTAGTAATTAGCTGAGCAGAGCCTCATTGGTCTTATCTTGAAGCATGGTTGGTTCATTTCAGGTCAAAAGGGACGGTCTGGTTCATTTTTAGAGCATGTGGCTCTAATCCATTAAATGCACCTGTGTTGGAAAATGGCTGACCTGATTGTAAAACACAATAATCACTTTACTGAAGCACTTGTGTGTCTTCCCGTGGTGAGGATCTGTAGCGGTTGGGGGAAAATTTCACTGTGGCTTGTGGGAATTGGAGCTGAAACAAAGAAAGGGAGCATGTGTGGCAGCAACTGGGAGGCATCGCATCACCTGCACGTAGGGAAATGGGAGAAACGAGGGCAGAAGCAGCAGGGTCCTTACCAGCCCCAAGCAAGGATTCAGGAGGGAGGGAACCCCAGGGAATGGGCATATCTGGGAGAGAAGGCCAAATACTGACTCATTCAACAGTGTGGTTAGAAACAGGCTCCCAATATAATTCCAAAGAGGGCTGGTCAGTGGGTCTGGGCAAACAATCTATCTGAACAGACAGTTATGCCCAACACTGTGTTAAGGCACTAGGAGAGAAAGTGAATGTTCTCAAAACACAAAGCCTCTGCCTCAGATTCTAAGAGCACAGGACCACCCTGTGGATCCACAGAAGAAGGGCTGTACGTTGGGGGGAAAGTTGAGGCTTGTCCTACTGACTGAAAACTGGAAAGACCGCATCTCCCACCAGTTACACAGCTACAAGATAATCAGTAATATCTTGACTGCACTATACTTTCTCCCCGCAGAATCTCAATGTGCTCACATTGACCCCGGCCTCAAAATATCAACCAATGCAAAGGTTCTCCTCCTTCTTCTACCTCAAGAATGTCTGAGCCCAACCCAACAGCAGTCAAAGTTGTGCACTCACTTTCCTTAATTAAAAAAAAAAATTATAAATTGTCTATGTAGTTCTCCCTCGCTAAGTCAATAAAACTCACTTCTATCATGACAGGTTGCCTTGTTTGAGGAAAGGTGTGTTCCATAATTTGGAGAACTCAGCAAAATCCAGCTGAGTCTTCCCCAGTTGTGGCCTGGACCAGAGGTCTTGTTCCAGAGCACTTCTGTTAGTATCTCTGGGGACCTCGTTCATCCCTTCCTCTTTGAGTTTCCTGGCCCACAGCAGAGAGATGAGTCACGTGATGATGCATATTTGCACTGATTTTTGCTGAAGCTTCTATTCTTTATTTTGTCCCAGGAAAACTAGATTTCACTTGTGGAAGTCTTTGTTCTGACTGGAATTATTTTCTTGTAACTTCTTGGTGAAATTTTGTGTGCCTGATCTGACTTTGTCTTGCCCTATATTTCCAAGAACATTATCGAAAAAGGGAAGAGTCCGTAGAGAGAATGCCAATAAATCCATTAACAAAATCAGCCCCGAGAAGGGAAAAGTTAAAGGTCTCGTCAAGCTGCTTCCCCTCATCAAACAAACTTTGCCTCTGGCCACTATTTGAAAACTGTAGGGTGTCTGTTTTCCCTCCATCCTGTCTGCCTTTCTGAGAATTGATTTGAAAGCTGAAATCTTTAAAAATGCCTCTGTGAGGAAAGGCAGATTGTTAGGTCTGTGGGCAGAAATGGCCAACTTCTGGTCACCTGGCATCAAACAGGAGGTTCTGGAGGACACATTCAGCCAGTTGCTGGCAATGCTCACCTGATGATCTTATTTTACATCTTAGCCAGGTGGATGCCTGACTCCAGTTATGCATCTCCAGTTATAACCCAAATGCTTGCACACCTCATAAAATAGTACAATACCATTCATTATAATTTCATCAAATATAATATGTGGAACTTTCAATATGACCAAACTTATTAGTCACATTAGAAGTACCTCAGAACAAAAAAACAGGGCACTTCCTAATATTTAATGAACTGTCTTTATCAGTTGGCATAAAAAAGCATTCTAAAAAAATGTCAGGCTCAAAAATGACTTCAATAAAGTAGTCTCTGAGGGAGAATTTAGCTCCCAACTTCCAACTTTTCCTTTAAACTCACAAAAAGTATTGCTATTAACTACTGAGGACAAAAGCCACCGTTTTCCTATAGATACACAAGTGCTCAAATTTTATTAATAAATCCTACCCTTGGGTCCATCCTATTCCTCAGAGTCAATACAGAACCTAAGTATTAGGCATCTTCATTAGACTCAGACATCCCCTACTTCCCAGCTGACAATGGTTACCTGGACCCCTTTGATGGAGGAGATGTTTTGTACTATTGTGATATGAAACATCCAACTTAACTGGGAAGCTTTGTTAGTGAATAGAATTAGAGCGAATGCTCCTTGTGAGATCTCTTACTTGAAATTTCTGGATTTCCCTTTATTTATGCTCAGATGATAGTTAATATGGGTATAGACCTACTAATATTCTCATGCTTAAATCAGACCCAAACTTGAATGGGGCAGTAGACAGATCACAGCATCTGTGGCAGGGTTTAGCTATAAAGTGGTAATAATAATAGTAACGGTACCAATTGAATAAGATCCTCGTGAAAAGAACTTAGAACAATGAATGACACCCAGCACATTCTTCATCATCACCATGATTGGAAGGATGAAAGGGAATGTTGACAGTAAATCTACTTTGTGGATCAGAAAGTCTATGTTAATAAGAGTGGTACCATCCAATTTGGTCACAGATAATATTCTTCACAAACATAGAATGACACCACTTCTCTTTCCAAATCAGACCACTGAAATTCTTCCTGTTGAATTGTGGAAATTGCTCACATCACATTATATCTTGTTTAGAGTAAGTAACCAGATCCAAAGAGATGCCTAAAGAACTCCTCTGTGATCATTATTTGAAACAAACACTTTAATTTCTTTTTTAAATGTATCTCTTTTAGAAAGTCACAAATCTGGCACTCCTACAAATTCAAAATCAAAACATGATATTTGCTGGAAAAATGTCCTTAACGTGTCCAAAGGCATATATAAATCACTTGGATTTGTGCCATATGAAAAATCACACAGCTTTAGTGACCAGGATAATTTTGTCCTCGTTTTTGCTTTGTTAACCAATCAGCTGGATAAACTTGATCTTTTCTCTTTACCTCTCTGTTCCTCAGTTTCTTTATCTATCAGCCAAGGAGACTGGAGATAAAAAATATATAACTCTAGGGTTTCAGCCAGTTCCATTATCATAAAATTCTATAATTCTGTGAAAGCTGTTCATAGTGCCTCACCTCCAAGTGAATCGCAGAGTATTCTAATGCCATAGTAACCCATATGTACTTCACTGCAATTAAATCAGAGAGCACGGAAAGAATGACGGGCCCACAAAACTGGGTATCCACCCAACAGGTGGTTTTTATTCAGAGGGATTCAAGGTTCTGCATTTAAGTCTACAGGTGCATTAAAAATAAAAAAAATTTAAAAAATTAAAAAGGCAACCTCTTTATAGAACCAATTAACTAAGAATGCAAGAATGAAATATCATTATCACCATGAATAGATTTTTTCAGTATCTATCACAACTTTATCTGAGGCTTTAGGGTTGGGAGTCAAAGAGGAACCCTTTTATCATAAGATTAAGTCATTTGTGGCAAGAGACCACATGCTCCTGATTCTTTTTCCAGTTCCAGAACTGACATTGAAATGCTGATTAAAGCATTTTAATGTGCTGCTATTTCCTTGGAGCTGGAGAAACGGCAGTGCTTTGCTGGGAGCCTGCTACCTTGATTAATGTATAGGGCTCATCACTGAAGAGCAGCAAAAACACATATTTTGCTTTTCTTGATTCTAAATATATGTACTTTTAATCTCTGTATTCAGTCTATGTAACAACTCGCCAGGGAAGAAAATCAAATTACATATTGTACACATAAACCTCAAAAAGTACTGATTACTGATTAGAGAAAGAAAAAAAAAAAGTAGAATAGAATTGCAAAACAAACCATGAAAAGGCATAGATCTGAATTGTTAAGAACCTATTACCATACTGCTGCTCTCAGGGAAATGAAACACATCAATATATATTTTAATTAAAGTATGAAGTATTCAAGCAAATTCCACACAGTTCTTAGTCAGCACCTTTATAAAAAAAAACCTTTTATTTTATCTTTGTTGAAACCAAATGCAAAGTGATTTATTTGCTTGGAAATTTATGATTTGTGAGACTGTATAAATCAACCATTTGGGGGTAATTACTTCAAGGAGAAGACGTTTGTATTTGATAAGGCAAGTTAGGGTTTTGGAAGAAATTCATTAGCTTTATGAGAAACTAAAATGCTTACCGAGAAATGAAATATAAATGTATGGTCTGAAGCTCTATTTCTGTAATGAACCATTTGAGGAATTGCAATGTTACATGAGATGCACTAAAGAAACAGAGACACAGATGTAGAGAACAAATGTATGGACACCAAGGGGGGACAGCAGGGGGTGGGGAGTGGGATGAACTGGGAGATTGCGATTGACATATATACACTAATATGTATAAAATAGATAACAAATAAGAACCTGCTGCATAGCACAGGGAACTCCACTTCACTGTACAGTAGAAACTGACACAACATTGTAAAACAACTATACCCAATTAAAAAAAAAAAAGAAAATGTACATATCGTGTAACTTTAAATGCAGCTTAAATAACCATGCTGATAACAGTTCTTTCATTCTTGCTAGTCAAACAGTTTTCCTTGAAAATTATATTTCATTGGGATTAAACACAATAATTATGCTCCTAATTAATTACTGATTTGAGTTGAATCAAATAAAGCCCAGCTAAGTCTTTGTCTTTGGAAATAAGGCATAGACAATTTTCATGGTTTGTAGGGCACATCTCCTCAAGAGATCTGCTCCTAAATAGAAAAACGTATTGCTACCTATTTTAGTGTTTCAACAGAGTGAAGTCTGACCGTATGGAATATTTGGAAGAATCTTGTACATCTGAGTGAATGTACATCATTTTGCTAATCTGGACGTTTGTTATTTCAGAGTCAGAAGTGAAGATGTGATGTCTTATTATTGCTGTGTGTATAGCAAGAACACCTTAGGTTCAGGCATTGTATAGAGACTCAGGATTGAGAGATTGCAGGCCCCGGGGAGACAGTCTGTGAGGACGATTTACTTGCTGGACAGATGCATTGACTCACTCAAGGAAAATGTAAAGAATTATTGGGGAGCGGGGGTGGGGGTGGGGACGAGAGGCCAAGTGGATTGCACTAGTATATGGAGTATTTTAAGCAAATTCCACAAAATTCTCAGCATATTTTTGTTTTTTCTCTTTTGCTTTATTCCTATTTCATGATGTCAAATGTAAATTATCCAGAAGTTCTAGGAAATACAGTGTGGCCACAAATAGATGACTGGCCTAAGGGTCTTTCTGTTACATCCTGGGAGGTCTGCACATTAAGCTGTTTCCAGAGCATCCCCACTGTCATGAGGAGGACACTACAAATGGGACCTAATGAGCCTAGAGACACTTGCGTGTTTACAACTTCAGAGCTAGAGAACTTTCCAAAATGATTTTTATTTTTTTCCATGCCAGAAGTTTCTGAGGAGAGAATTTGATGATCATATATAAAAACTCTCACCCAAACATGTTTTTAATTTGAGTGTTCATCTTGGACACTAGAAGCTTCAAAAATGTAAACAAATATATTTTGTTTATTGTCCTAAGTCTACTTTGGCTTATTAATTTTTTGCCTTATGCCAATTTTGGAATATTCTATGGTGTAAACTTGGAACTACAATAAACCTGTGTTCGGTTTTCAATTTCATATAATAAAATCCTCCTGGGCTGCTACTTACAGCTGTCACTTAGTCAGGCACCAGGATAAGACAGGTCAGTACCTGCCTCGAGAAAGCGTACAGTCTAGCGGGGGAGGCAAATTACACATAAACAGAGTTAGTACTTGCCTTAGATAAGGGTAAAGAACTGAAGAAGTAGAGAGAAAGCTGACAAATTCTGATTTGGGAAAATGGCAGTCAGAGCAGCCAGACCTGGACAAAATAGATTTTGGTCTAGATCTTGAAGAATGATTTTTAAAGGGGTGGGGATCAGAGGGGGTGATGGTGATATATCTGAATATCACATTATATTTGGGTTTTGTTCTGGGAACCACTCAACAGCCTATTAGCAAAAGGACAAAAATAGCCACCTGCATTAGGTTTTGTCACCGTCCTGATTAAAACACATGACATATTCAAATCAAATGGGAAGTTGGGTATTTTGTGTTGGATGCTTTGCAGAAAGAGGCAAGTGATCACTATTCAGCCCTTGAATATTTTAAAATCTAAGAAAATAAGTCTAAAATTTCAGCACATAGCCCTTTCATACAATGAAATAAAAAGGTACTTACTATCTATCAATATTGGTGACGTTCACACTCTTCCCCGACCCACCAACCCTATCTTTACAAACATATTTATTTATAGACAAAAATTATGCCAGACTGTATCTGTACAAGAATATTTATTGTAGCACAGTTTGTAATAAGATGATTGGAAACAACTTGAATTTTCTTTTTTTAATTTAATTTCAATTTTATATTACAGTAGAGTTGATTTACAATGTTGTGTTAGTTTCAGGTGTACAGCAAACTGATTCAGTTATACATATACATTCTTTTTCAGATTCTTTTCCCATTTAGGTTATTACAGATTATTGAGTAGAGTTCCCTGTGCCATATAGTAGGTCCTTGTTGATTATCTATTCTTTATATAGTAGTGTGTATATGTTAATCCCAAACTCATTAAGGGATCAACTATATCAATTTATATCAACTAAGGATAAGTAAATTTTTATTTATTCTACCTAGCACTCTTTTTCTTTTCTCAAACCAAGAAGTCTTGTCTTTCATGGTTTCCGGAAAACTCTCAGCACTGTTTGTTGCTATTTGTCCTCCTTCATTCTCTCTATTCACTTCTTCTGAAACTCCCATCAGCCAGAAATTGAAGTTTTTCAATGTATCTACTATAATCTGCTGTATTTTCTATCCTATTTTGGTGCTTCTTGGATAGCTTACACAGATCTACCTTCATGTTTACTAATACTCTCTTAAATTGTGTTTATTCTACTAGTTAATTCATCAGTTCAGTTTATTTTATTTTAATTACTATGACTTTGATCAGCATATGTCTACATGGTTCTTTCTTCCAGTTCACTTGTTGATTTTGCATATTGTCTCATTCTTTCTAGGTATATTTAAACGTTCTTTTATCCTTTTAACAACTTAAAAAAATACTTAGCTTAAGATCTCCTTCAGCATCTTGTCCTATTATTTCAAGTACTTGGGGTGCTAATGGCCCTTTTTCTTGTGTCTGCTGCCTGTACTCATGATGGAATTCATTTGTGGAGCTGCGTATAGACTCCTCTGGTCGGTTTCGGTCCTTGCTTCTCCTCCGATGGGAATCTTTGGGAGGGAGAAGCTGTTGAATGATTTTCAATTTGTTTCTCTTGAGGGTATCACCATCCTGGGCTATATTTGCTATTTTAAAACACTGATTCATAATCAGAGTTTTCTTTCATAATGAATAAAGTATAATTTGGGAGTCCAAGTCTATGTGAAGTGCATGGTTTAGTTTCTAGTGGAAATTTCTAATGAAATACACTTTTTTTCCACTGAGGGCCAGGTCACCTTCTCTTTTCTCTCCCTAGGCTGTTGGACAGATTTTATTGGTTTTCATTTCTCTGAATCAGTAACACTTTGGGAGTTCTGGTTTTATGCAAGGATATTATTTCCAGTCCCTCACACCTCAGGGGCTCGAGGCCTTGTCCACCACTTGTGTGTGGTCATGAGACCTCAGAACATTTGTGGGGCTACAAAGGCTCCAGAACTACACCAGGGATACTGCTGGAGCCTCACTCTCTGGCCTTCAGCTACTTCTTTATGTCTGCTAATAGAGATTTCATTTTTTTACTGCAATCTCACCTAGCCGTTACAAATAAATTGAAGTCATCTCTAAGAGACGGAAAGGCAGCCCACAGTTGTGGGGAGATATTTGCACTTCACGTATTTATCAAGGGATATCAAGGAGCCCAGGGTGGCTAAAAGGCAGAGAACAAAGGGGAGAGAATAAGGTGGTGAGGCTCCAGAGGAATCTGGAGTCCACATCATAAAAGGTTTACAGGGCTGAAAAATTAGCCTTTATTCTGAATGAGATAAGAGACCACTCTTGGTTTTGAGCAGAGGTATGACCAGATCAGACTTAAGTTTGAAGAGGATGACTCACTATGTCTGGGCTAGGGTAGGATAAGGGCCATCAGGTAGGAGGTCATTGTAATAACCAAGCGAGAGATGAAAGTGCCTTAGACCAGAGCCTTTCGTGATGGAGGTGGTACAGTATTGTTGGATTCTGGATGTATTTTGAAAGATAGGATCTTCTGACAGGTTGAATGTGTATTCTCAAAGAAGTAGAGTAATCCAGGTAGCTTCTAGGTTTTTGGCCCTGGCAACTAGAAGAATAGAGTTGACTATTCATAAGGAGGTGACTATAATTCATCGTGGAAATTTAGATGGTGAGGAAGACAGGATATCAAAGGGCCGAAGGACAGTGGAAAGATTATAGGCTCTGTGGATTGGTGGTAATATTGGGATGAAAAGACTGTTAGGGGAAGAGGGCTGGAAGTTTGAGGGACAGTGGTCAAAGAAAAGGGCACTTGAAACTGTGAATATGAACTAGTTGTACCTTCTGTTAATGGCACAATCGTGGGTGTAACCATAGGAGTGGATGGCTGGGGTCCGGTGGACAACAAGATCACTGGGTGACAGGAGGTCAAAGATGGGTTGACCAGGGTTTTGAGAGAATCGTCTCCATGTGTATTGAAATCACCAATAATTAAGTCGAAGGTATTGTTGGCAGTGGATAAGAAGGAATCATCAGGGAAAGAAGACTATCCAGTGCATAACCCAGCCTATGAATTTGATTCTATTTCTTAAATCTGCTTTGTTTTCCCTCTCACCTCTTTTAATACTTGGTTCCCTCCATCCCCAAATACTGTATATAATTGGCTACTAACTGGATTGGTCTTCATGCATCCAGACCTTTCCTTCTCAAATCCATTCTTCACATAGATATCAGAGTGGTTAATCTAAAATGCAGATCTGATATCATCACTCTGCTTGAAAGTTGGGTGCTCCCCATCACTTGTAGATGTCTACACTCCTCATCCTAGAATTCAAGGTCATCTATGACCTAGAGACTTCCTGCCTTCTCATTAGCCACTATCATACCTTACATTTCAGCAACAGAAAACTACTTGTGTGTTTTCCACTTCTATTATGTCCTTTGTCACTTGATTTTGTCTTCCCTCTGCTGGGACTGCCTCTCCTCCCTCATCACTTTGCCCAACTCTTTGTCTAGCAACATTCAATTCATCATTTAAGTCTCCATTCAAGAATCATATTTTCCAGGAAGCTCTTAAAGCTAGAATGGTTGACACATTACACCAAGGGCACATTTTTTCTATTATTTTTTCTGCTATTATCCTAGTAGTTCAAGAACATTTGCAGAATGGAGTAATAATTGAATAATTGGTCTTTTTTTACACTTCGGGGTAATTCAACTTATAGCAAACTAAGACCATTGAAAGACACATCTCACTTTTTTGTTTTTGCTATTGTTTTGTACTGAAAAGACAGTGAAAAGGAAGTAGGATTAAAATAGTATCTTATATTACTCTACTTAGTCCTGAACAATCCAAGAATGCAAGTCCTAAATGTTTAAAGAGGTAACTACTCACTACTCAGAGTATCAATTTCTGGTACCAGTTCATAACTGTTGCCAAGCTCTGAACCATTTGTCTCCTGTCTGCAGTGAGATAAGGAGTTTGCACCAGCCCCAGAATGCATGGCAATCACATTCCAAGGCACACTGCTTAGTTCAGCCTAAATGGGTTTTGTAACTAGGCTTTCTTGATGATTCTCCGTGTGTTGATTTACATCCTGGCACGAACTCCTCATTTTGGCATTTTGAATAGCATCAGCTACTTTATTTTTTATCTTATCAGTGGGAAGACTGAGGCACAGTGAGAGTCATGTGACCTGCATAAGTCACAAAGCAACTTAGTACACTTCAATCTATGACTCCTGGCTCCTGTCCATAATTAGAACTATTTTTTTAGATACGTCTTTGGTTTTAGTCATTTGACTCAGCTTTTGTTTAAAAAAAATGAAGTTCATTCCTAGTCCATAGTATTCTTCAGGTTTATCTTTTACCAGAAAGTCTTTTTTTCCCTTCCTCCTGGTGGAAAGGAATCAGCATGTGTTATGGTATTATTATTGAAATGTTTATAGTCTGCCGTTTTCTGCACACCAAGTCCACAGCAGCGTAGAGTCAGACGGCCCCGCGCAGGTACCGTCTGCTCCATCTGGCCCTCGCCTTGCTGCAGGCGGGCCCCTGTATGGCGCAGCAGCTGAAGGCCCATATGGTCTCAGGTGTAGCCCCAGGTAGAGCATATTGCAGCCTGCCAGTCTGCAGGCCTGAGGCAGGCGTAGCTGCCGGGAGGCACACATCTGAGCGAAGTGGCCACCGCTGTGCCCAAATCAGAGGGCAGAAGGTGTTCTTGGCCTCCGGGTTGGCTTGGCCTTCCAGGACCAGTTGGGGACCAAGAAGCCATAGTGAATTGCAAATGTCAGTGCCGAGCAACATCCAGAAAACTTACTCTCCTCATTCCCTTCTCTCAACTCCACTAGGGGAGGTGAAGAATTTTGAGTTAGCCTGGTGATGAAAACATGGGTCGGGGAAAATGGGTGCACATAAATCTCAAAGCGGGGTATTGATCGTTGAATCTTTCCTTCAAAGTTGGCATTTCTATTTTAGGTGTTTTGTTCTTTGTTTCATTTCTGAATATCTAGGATGAAGATTGTATTCTTGAAGGAAATCTACTTTGGAATTAAGAACTCTTGTCCTTTTAGTCTGGATTTTTCAATAAAGGCAACACATAATGAGTTGTGCTCATTAATCTTTGAAAAGCAAGAATTCCACCCCAAGTGTTAAAATTCTTGTCAATGGCAGAGAATGATACAAAAAGAGATACTTTGCAGTAATTTTCCCCTGAGGTTGATCCTGCCAGCCTTCTCAGAAGCCTCAGATTCTCTCATTGCTCACCTTTGACAAAGATGCTGCATCTGGACCACTATTCAATGGCCTTTCTTACTGGGGACACAAAAAAAGCCCTTATTTTCACACTTTACTATTCCACATGAATATCTGAATCTTTTAAAGTAATTTTTAAAAGTCATCCATAAGGCCTGAGGATAATTTTATAAAGAAGCTTCCAAGGGTACTTAAGGAACTGGATTACATTTTTGGTGTGAAATTGGCTAGTCATTTTTAGAATCCTCGGAATTTAGTTGAATCCCCCAAGGCAAAGAAAATATTAATTTACATCTATGTGTGAGCCCTGAAAAATGGACAAATCAAATAATTTTAAGAACTCTCATTTTTATATCTATATCAAAAATATACTGAAAAGTATATTTTACTTCCCAACATTCATAAACTCATGTGGTTTTATGGAAACAAATCCATTTACTTTGTGAAACTGCACCAGTCCAACTTTACCAATAGCCAATAACCAGGTGTATTAAAAGGAAGTTTTGGATTGTTTTCACTGCCTATATTCCTCAATGGGCAGAGAAAATTGGGATTAAACCACCTAAATATTTAGGGGTGACATAATTGGAGGGTTGAACTCAAGGAGCAAGGGTAAGAGATGGGCTGCTGATAACATTTTACTAGGAATGGCATTATTGGAAGGGAGGATATAATTTATTTTTTTGTGGAAACAATTTTATTTTATTTTTTAAAATTTATTTTATTGAAGTATAGTTGATTTACAGTGTTGAGTTAATTTCTACTGTACAGCAAAGTGATTCAGTTATATATACACATAAATTATTTTTCATATTCTTTTCCATTATGGTTTCTGACAGTGAATATAGTTCCCTGTGCTATAGAATAGGACCTTGTTGCTTATCCATTCTACATATGATAGTTTGCAGCTGCTAATTTAGATATAAATTTAAATTTTTAAATGGTGTAGGATTATGAAAGGATATAGAAGTATATAGTCATAAACAAAGTAAAACATATTAGAGACTATGATATGAAAACATAATACTCCCCATTTTAATAATTATCTCCAATTTACAGATGGAGAAACTGAGGCTCAGAGAGGATACTTGATTTGTCTGAGACCACAGAACCCTAAACGTGAGTTCCCCACCACCACACATGGTAGCTGTCCCCTGTTGGGAGGCAGTGACTGCCCTTTCTCGAGAAATATAGAGCTAGTCCAGCAATGCCATGAAGAAAGGAAGGGTCCTCAAAGGTATCAGAATACTTAAATGAATTTTGGAATCACTAGTTAGATAACAAGCCAACCACAGAAGGTAAAGTCTTTACAGAAAAAGTTAAAGTAGAACTAAGGAAATCTTGGGTTTTGAAACTAGTTTTTAAAATGAATATTCCACAGTTGAGTACAATTTGAAGATGTTTGATTTGGGTGTGCCTTGCTGGTCACTCTGCCTGTAACTAGATACTGATGAGACTGAAGGCATCAGACCGGGGAGTATGTGTCCTGGACCCCAGCAGCCTGAGGCTTTGGGTTGCAAAGGTGGCTGCAGCCCGTCTTCTGAGCAGGGCATGTGTACAGGATGGAGGTGAACTTTCCATGAAATGTGATCAGGCTCTGAGGCTCATCTCACTGAGAGCAGCGCCTCGTGTACGTCGTATCCATAACCGTGGAGTCGGATAGCAGGGCTGCTCTCCGGATTTTAGCTCCCCTGGAAAGCCAGCTGCCTTATGTCCTGTCCCAGGCTCATCCTGTGCCCAGTCTGCGTGTGCACAGTGGGAGAGGTTCCCTCTAATCCGCTGGCCTCGCAGGCTGGGGAGGAGGAACAGCAGTGGTCTAGAGACTTCTTGAAGATTCCCGCCGAGATGAGGACAAGAAAACTAAGCGGTTAAAAGGAAAGTGAAAAAACTGCAACATCAAGAGTGAACCCTAATGTAAACAACGGACTTTAGATGATAAACTGTGCCCCATAGACTCATCAGTTGTAACAAATGTACCATCGGTGGCAGGTGGGAAAGGTGATAATGGGGAGACTGTGGTGTGTGTGGATCAGGGGTGTATGGAAACTCTCTGTACTTTCCCTTCAATTCTGTGAACCTAGAATAAGATAATAATAATAGTAACACTTACAATACAAAACTAATAAAATCCAGGGGCGATTTCATAATCACAGTATTTTAATCTATTGCTAGGGATTAAATAGGCATTAAGGTGATTTAAAAGAAAGAAAATAAATTAAGATTAAATATAAGAATACAATCCTATGTAAGGCATTTTCTAATGCAAAAAGAATGCTGAGGACATCTGAGAAATTACCTTGGAGAAGCTAATTCAAATTGGGTTAGATAACTCATTTTGAATGTCAACTTGCCAATTTGGTCAGGTGGGTATTATATTTTTCCTTACTTTCTAAATACGTAACAACATTATGCTAGATCATCTCTGAAAACATTGAAATAGGAAACTTCTTTTTCTTCCCATGAATTATTTGCCTGTGAGGTCAGTCTTCAGTAAACTCTAGGGGCATTAATGCAGTCAAGACACTTTGCATTAACATCTTGCCCCTGGAAGATAAATTCTGCAGATCTAATTGACAGCAGAGTGACTATAGTCAACAACGCTGTATTACACACTTCAGTATTGCTGAGAGACTGGATCTTACATGTCTTCACCACAAAAAAGAAAGGATAATTATGTCACTATGATAAAGATGTTCACTAAAACTCTGAGGGTAATCTTATTATAATATATAAATGTATCACATCAACACATTATTCACCAAAATGTTATATGTAAATTATATGTCAATTAAAAAATATGCTTTACATTATTTTCTTTCTTTCCTTCTCTCCATCCAACAGTGAAGAACATCTAGATTTCAAATGCCCCCACCAACCAATCATTTGTGAACTTTCGTTGAGCACCTACTATGGGCGACCGGGACAATAGAATCTTGTTGCCTGTCCATCTAGCCTTTAGACTCCTGTTTTCCATGATTTAAGGCCTAATTTTGGGGTCTCTCTCTCTCTGGGGTGAGAAATCCCACCTTTTCTCTCATCTTCTCACACTTCCCCAACGATTATACACCTTCAATATGGGCCTTCCTCACCCAGAATCAAGCATGATATTCTCAATATTTATAGTACAGAGCACTCTGCTACTAAAATATTCCTTACAATACCAAAAAAAAAAAAAAAAAAAAAAACCAAAGCATCTGCTGTCCAAGAAGTGTGTGTTTTTGAAATCCACCTGAAAATGCATTTTCCTTTGCACTTCTGTTGCCTGTGTTTACACTGTAGATATCTTAACCCACTTATTTTGTGGGGTGGTGTTATCTGAGAAGGGGTTTGGGGACCCCATTCGCTCAGATTATCCTTGAGAACTTATTGCTTCATAATTCACACATTTCACTGAGTCCCACCGTGGCTAAGGGTTAATTGCCTTTGATACGTTCCCACTAGCAAAGAAGCTGGTTGTTTGGAGAGCTGCATGCCGTGGTTCAGCCTCTTCTCCAAACAAAAGCCTGGCTGGGTAGCAATGTTATCAAAGTTTTGCAGGCAGGGACTTTGGAAGGGTGGGCATGGAGAGAAGGGGCTCTAGCCCTGGCTTTGGGCTTGTCAGCACTTGGGCTCCTTATAATGTTTATTTCTGTGCTTTACCGAGTCCTCAGCCAGGGCACAGAAGGGTATTTCCTCTAATACCTGTTTCACAACAGCAGGGTAGCTACGGGGTAAGAAGAGAAAATTCTGCAATGAGAACAGAAAGGAGGTTGGATGGAAAGTAAGACCTGAAGGAAAGAAAAAGTAGGTATTCAACCTTCTTGGAAATCACCAAAAGCCTCCCGAGCAGGAATTTTGTCATTAAAATGGAGGTGCAAAGTTATATTCCTGAACAGAGGTATTAAGTTACGGGTGACGTTATGATTTTGTTTATGCGCTTCCTGAATTATTCTTCTAGGTCTAACTTAATGATGCAACCTGCTCCTATTCGCAGGTCAAAAAATAAAAAATGAAATCACTCTTCTACTCATCCAAGATAAGGTCTGTTTCTCTGTAAGGCTCTTATGCCATTCAGAGAACATTTGCTGACACACCTGGTTTGGGGCACTCTTCTGTTTCTCTTGGAATCCATCTGGGAGAAGAATGCATACAGTCATGGACACAAAGTAGGCGCTCAGAAAGTGTGGAGTTGATCTTACCATAGATACTTTGAATGCCAGTGATGGAAGAGCTCTTGGAGATACTGCGTTTCATCTTCCCCACCTAGAGGAGGTGAGCTTTAGAGGGGCAAAGATAATGAGAAATGGAAGCAGAGAACAGTTTATCAGAGAAAAATCCCCCAAAGGCAGCTCAAAACCCCTCACAGCAAGAGCCATAGATGGAACGAGCAATGTAAAAGAAGGGTGTATTCATGTGTCAGCTATTATTTTCTTAGCCGAGGCAAAATTGACATCCAATGTAAAGATCTGAGAACAGAATACTAAAAATGAATCTTGAAATGAGACACAGACATTCTTTTTTATATTTATAACTATCTCAAGCTCTTCCTAAAGTTTTACTGCAGGGGATAAAAACTGATACTTGAGTAATAGCTATGACTTGTATCTTTTGCTAGATAGTGAGCTTCATGACGTCAGGAGTTTTGTCGTTCACCTTTGCATAGCTGCCACCGTGCCCAGCTCTTTCCCTGCCACACACTTGTGGGCACACACATGCCGTTGCCTGGCACAGTGCCTGGTACAACACAGGTGCTCAGGAAATTTTTAAATGGAGGGAATTATTCAGCAATTTAACAAATAGTATTAAGAAGTTACACCAGCCCTTTGCTGGTGTTTTCACAATAAGTTAAATGAAATGTTGTCTTCTAGGGGTTCATAATCTAGTGGGTGGGTATAAGTTCCCTGTTTGTGAATTTCAGTGAACCATGACAGGTACCTATCATAAGGGGGTCTCCAGGGAAGAGTTAGTTAAATCTACTCAGAAAGACCAGATAACCTGCACAGATGAAACACTCAAATCATGTTTTGAAGTAGGACTTTTCCATGTAGTCTGGGGGACAGTGTCATCTAACATGGAGGGAATATTATGGAGGAGTTATACTCTAGATACAGAGTATAGAATTTGCCCCACTGTATCATAATGACTAATTGATTATGTTCCACACCTTCCTAAACTTCTGGAGGTCAGGGACTATGGACCTCACATTCATCTCTGTAGCTCCAGATCTTTCTAGAAAAATGCCTAGTGACTAGCTGGTGCTTAATAAATACTTGCTGGATGAACATGTAACAACAGATGAATGGCCCCATAGAAACTGTCAGACCATTTTCTCAATTCCTCTTACCTCATTTTAAATACCTGGCATTTAACCTGATCTCCCCACATATGGCTTATCTACAATTGGGGGTAAAAATCAAAAGAATTGTGCTGAAGTTACTTAAATTTCCAAGAAGAGAACAGATGGTGATTTTAAATAGTTATGGAAAGAACTTAAGGGGAAAGAAGACAATGGCAAGAAAAATCAATGCTTTTTCTGTGGCATAAATTTGGGTGAGGTCACCAGAGGGACCCGCTCCTCGCTGGACCCACTTCCTCCTGCAATTAATCCACAAGCTGTAGCCAAGGACTTTGTGACACTCAGTGACATTCACTCCAACTGGCAAAGAGAATGTGACAAGCAGGCCTATTATATTTTTAAACATGTTTATTGGAGTATAATTGCTTTACCATGGTGTGTTAGTTTCTGCTGTATCACAAAGTGAATCAGCTATACGTGTACATATATCCCCATATCCCCTCCCTCTTGTGTCTCCCTCCCACCCTCCCTATCCCACGCCTCTAGGTGGTCACAGAGCACCCAGCTGATCTCCCTGTGCCATGCAGCTGTAAAGCAGGCCTATTTTTAAGCGGCAGTTGAATTGAATTCATTCAAGTGAAGAGAGGGTGGGGGAGGGGTGAGAGAATAAAAGAGAGACGGGAGTTTTTAAGGGGCCTGCAGTGAGAAGCCCAGCGAAACTGTCTGGAGAGCTCTTTCCTGTTTGGGAAACTGTCAGGGCAGCAATGAAGTTCAAGTTCAGTCCAGCAGTTGCCAGAAGACCCAATGCTTTCTGTTCTGAGAGTCGTCCATAACCTCCCACTCTACCTGGGTTTTCTTTGAAAGTAGGCGGGGCCAGATAGCTGGGACACTCTGGGGGTCCTGGATGTTGTGAAACCACAAAGATACCCTGAGGCACTCAGGGACCCTGAGCCCCAGGTCTGCCTTCACACTGGATGAGGACAGTCATTGCTCAACAGCCAGCATATGTTGTCTGTGGCTGCAGGGGAGCGGGATGGAGAAGACGGGGCGGGTGGTGTCTGAGCACATCCCCTGCCATTGGCAGCTGGTACTGACCAAGCTCTCAGTACAGACCTAGGCTTAGGTTGGAGTTTAAAATCTTAATTTTTCTCTAGTCTGGAGAAATTCCAAGGTTCAGGGGAAGAAACAATAAGCAAAACTAACAGGTACAATTCGGATATATTTTTAAAAGGTTTGAGGGATATATCAGAAACAAAGAGATGTAACCCTGCCCTAGACTTCACACCACATTAGCTAGCTTTAACATTTTTTCAAAAATTCGTCATATGAAGGAAACAGCAGAACATCAGGTGGAATTGTAAGATCAGGGACATTTACCAGTCTTCTCAGCGAGGCACATTTTCTCCTGTGTGTGGACTAGAAGGGAATTTGGGAGGGCCTTGGTTTATAGGAGAGTGAACAGGACAGAGGAAGTGGCCAGTGGTGGAGGGGCCCCGGCTTCTAGACATCAGGGAGTCTTAGCTTACAGCTCCAGTTTCTGGAGTTTTCTGCAACCCCCAGTCTTGGTTTGTGGGTTTAGCATGGGTGAAAATAGACAATTCGGGTACAGAGTTTACTATTACGTGTTAAGGTCCTTGGGCTAAGGAATATCCAGGTAGCTGGTTGGACGTTATTTCTGGGTGTGTCTGTGAGAGTGACATGAAGCAGTAGACTGAGTCAAGAGGATCACCGCCACCAGTGCGGGTGGGTGCTATCCACCCCACTGAGAGCCTGAATAGAACGAAAGGAGGAGGAAGCGGGTATTCCCTCTGTCTGATGGAGCTGGGACATCCACCTCCTGCCTGGGATGCTGGTGCTTCCGGCTCCTGATTCTCACAGCTTTGGACTCAGACCAGGACTTACCCCATCAGCTTCCCCTGTTCTCAGGCCATAGGATATGGACTGAATTACACCACTGGCTCTCCTGGATCTCCACCTCGGGACTTAGCCTCTATAAGCACGTGCCCCAATTCCTACAAGGAATCTTTTTACGTAGATTTATATCAATATATCAATATACCTATGTTATCTATATCTACATTTGTATCTATATCTGCATCTGTTTCTACATCTTTAGCTGTATCTGTGTCTCTATCTGTATCTATACGTTTCTATATATCCTATTGGTTCTGTTTCACAGCGGGCAAAGCCAGGACGGCCGTTGCTTTCCTGCCACCAGCTTCCTTCTTTGACACCCCAGAGCTGCCTGTGCTCCCTGGCTCCAGTGATCAGAATTCTCCGTGTCTCTGTGTGAGAGACATAGGCCGGGGCATGGGGCGAGGGCCCAGAGTGACGCTCCGGGGAGCCCAAGTGCACAGGCCCCTTGGACGGCTTGGAAGGAGACACAGCTGGGACACTTCCCTCTTCTTTCAGGTCCTAAGATGCGGCTGCAGCCTCCTGAGCTGGGAGGGAGGCGCAGAGATTTAGTTTCCTCCTCATCTGCATCTTGGATCTAAGTGGCCCTGCTCTCATCCCTGCAGGCCACACATGCTTGATTCTCCTTGTACCACAGACACTGGGGCTTTCAAAATACTTACTATGCGTGTGTGCACGGGGACACTAGTTACACAGCCATGCCCTGGCAACTGACCTCACGGTATCACAGGCGGTGCCATGGTGTGTGGCCACAGAGCAGGAGGCAAATGTCCGGGCAGGTCCCTCAACACCCCTGTGGTTGCTCTGAGGAGTGTCCTGCAGGCTCCACTGGTGTCTGCAGGCCCTCCCCATCCTGCCCCCTTTCTCTCTGGGATGGAGAAAGACAAAGGCCAGCCCTAACTCCCCCTCTCAGGGGAAGCGCAACGTACTGTACTTGCCAAAAATTGTTTTAACATGTGTGCACTCAGCGTTTTGTACCTCAGTAATGTTATTGGTATTTCAACATCTTTAAAATTCATAGACATTATGAGGTACGACAGCTGAGTCTTTTTCCCTTTCTCTCCCTGTGACGTGGCAGATCAACGCCTTGATCTTAGACTAGTATACATTTTACAGGATGGTTACGTATGGGTTTTCTTGAATGTGGCTGACATTTTGGGAGGACCTGCTTTCAACTGCAGTGATGCATGGATTCTGAGGCATGCTCCAAACTGA
Organism: Orcinus orca; assembly: GCF_937001465.1. Classification (NCBI taxonomy): domain Eukaryota; kingdom Metazoa; phylum Chordata; class Mammalia; order Artiodactyla; family Delphinidae; genus Orcinus; species Orcinus orca. The sequence goes on along the minus strand of NC_064571.1, from coordinate 86,764,299 downwards.
TTTCAAAAAATGATCCACCTTGATTGAAATTTCAGGTCATTTGCTAGAAATCCTATGCCTTGCAAGGAGTAGGGCATGGGTTGGATTAAGGAGTTGTCAGCTGAACCTTTATGAGGGGTTCAAATGCAAGGAACCAAAATTAGGAGAGTAATTTATCTAAGACATTCCAGGATGGATGTAATAACTAGTACTTATTCGGTATCTTCTGTGATACATAGTTTACATGAGTTCTCTTGTGAGACATGCTCTGATTGACTCCTGACCTATCAGCTGACATCTCTATACCCCTTACACAGATGAGGAAATCAAGATTTAGAGAGGCTACAGTACCCCCCCGCAAAGTCACACAGCTAGGATGTGTACCTCATTCTGGACCATATTCTGACTCCTGAGAGAAAAACATTTGGGTAAGTTTGAGATAAGACGTTTTTAAATTCCCCTAGGGGCAGAACTACCTTATGAAATTCAGGGTGCTTATTTGAGTTTAAAAAATTCCAAACTTTAAAAAGCCAGATTAACCTGATGTTTAATAAAAATAAAACAAAATATTCTGATACAATCTGTGGTAGCAGTGTACCAATATATTCATTTTTCCTTGAGATAGGATCTGATTATCTTTCTTTGAATGGCATTCATCAATGTAAGACGAGGTAGTCTATGTATCTTTAGATTCTGGTAGCAGGTTATCTTGCAAGAGAAGTAGGAAGTAAGGATTAGTGTCAGAAGACTTGATTTTCATGCCTTTATATTGTTTGAATTTTTCATGTGTGTAATTTTTATTTTGGAGGAAAAATGGGGTGCACATGCGTCTTCCTTTTATACCTATGGAAACAGTGAGTTCTATACCTACTCTCCAGGCACCCGTGCAGAAATATGTGGTTCATAGATCTTATTGGCTCTTATGGTTCACCGAGAATCTACAGAATGGCAAAGAGAGAGTGGGCTCCTCCCTGTGTCATTAGGGACTGCTCATTTCCCAGGAGAACTGCTTGCCCTGGAACACAGAGGAGATTGTGCCCTCACATGATCACCCAGGTAGTTTGCAGAGGTAAGTTTCACAGCAGCTCTTCCACAACAAAATCGAGGGATGCACTTACAAAGCATCCTTTATGCAGTTTAATAAAACAAAAGCAATGCTCACTGTTTTTATATTTCACAGCACGAATAAACCCCACACAATACTGCCAATTCTCAGCTCCTAAATCCCCCAGCTCCTAAAATCATTACTAAAATCTTCCCTGTAATACTTTATATGCATCAAAGATTGCCTGTCCTCCTTTAATTCATTTCCTTTGAAATGTTCTCTCCAGGTGTTTTCATTTTCTATTCTGCTCCCCTTGAGAAGAGCAAGCACCAGGGTCCAGGAGGTTGGGGCTTGGGTGGGCTGTCTATCAGAGAGGCGGGCTTATCACTGATCTCTGGGTCTCGGTTTCTCATCTGCATGGGAGGGACTTGGACCAGGCATTCCCTCAGACCCATCCTGGCTCGTAGAGTTGACATCTATACTCTGGTTCAGAGGGGAGCACGGGCCAGGCACCGGCTGTGCCTTCTCACAGCTCAAGGGGAGTTTGACATTATTCAAGAAATGGAACCCTGTGAGATTCATCAAGACTTAATGCCCTCCCCCCCCCAAGTTTTGCATTTAAGAAGAACGCAAATGCATATCTCATCGTTGATTATTAAGACTCCTCAGTATTGTTGTTATTATTGATTTTTAAAGTGTGTTCATTATTCAGCTTCAAATCCATTACAAAGAACAAATACATATTTAAATATTTATTATTATCTGAGATTGTGGTCATACACTTCCTTATCCACCCACTTCCATCTGCTCTGTGATTGACTGAACAGATGGGTGTTGTACCCAGTTCCAAAAGCCAGAATACAAGGGCTCTGAGTTTTTTTTTTTTTTTTTTTTTTTGCAGTACACGGGCCTCTCACTGTTGTGGCCTCTCCCACTGCGGAGTACAGGCTCCGGACACGCAGGCTCAGCGGCCATGGCTCACGGGCCCAGCCTCTCCGCAGCATGTGGGATCTTCCCGGACCAGGGCACGAACGCGTGTCCCCTGCATCGGCAGGCGGACTCTCAACCACTGGGCCACCTGAGAAGCCTGGCTCTGTGTTTTATACTGAAAGAAACTACATAACAAATGCAGAGGAAGAATGCAGTTATATCATTTCTTCTTTTAGGCCTTTCCTTATTAGTTGAGCAGGAATTCTGTAGTGTTTTGTAAATTCACTATAGTATGTCAAAGAATACAGCAGAGAAAATCATGACTATTGAATTATTTAGTTCTTTTCTTGGGTTTCTTTGTTCCATTTGGCAACATTATTCACCCAGTCCTCCAAGCTAGAAATCATGTTGCTACCTTAAACTCCCTTGCCTGTTTTCATCCACCTTGGTAACTTGATTATCAAATTCTAAGCACTTTTAAATGTGCAATATTGCTGGAATCTATTCCCCTCTCACCAATTTCCATGGCTTCTGCCATATAGTCTAGGCCTTCAGCTCTTCTATTCAGTATATCTTCTGAATCTCTAATTTTCTATAAAACAGAGGTATGCAGAAATGCCCTGGCAGGTGAGAGGGAGAACATGTAAATGCATGGACATATTAACAAAAACAACATAGTCTTGGGGGCACAGCCTGGGTACATGGGTATAGGGCTGAGTGTGGCCAACATCTTATACCCTGTGAGGCAGTTTGGACCAAATGCAGTAGGCTAAAGGGAACCATTGGAGGTGTATTGAGACAACAGGAATAACACGATTGCTTCTCTATTATAGAAGGGTTGTTCTACAAAAGAAGCAGAGAAAGGACTGGAGGGAGGAGATTAATTATCACACAAGTTCAGATGAGCCATTCTCAGAGGCTGGGGTATGAGTGCTGGTGCACACAGAAAAGAGAAATGAGTGAGAGGGTCACCGTTACAGTAGAATCAATAGGAAATAGTTACTGAGGATGGAGCGAAAGCAAGAGAGAAGAGCCAAGTTGATGCCTAGGCTTCTCACTTGGATGGCTGGGCTGATATTGGTGCAAGAGTACAGATAAGGAGCACACAAGTGCAAGAAGGGAAGGAAAATCGAAGGAAGAATGAACAATAGTTTCAAAACTGATGGATTTGAACTACCCATGGGATTATCCCACCAAAAATATTGAATAAGCAATAGATAATTGATATAATGTAAATTTTATTGATTAAAAGTAGTCCTATCTGCTAAAGTTAAAATATGCATAACTATTACCCAGGAAATCTACCTCCAGACATCGTGTCTTTGAGAAATGCTCTCATCTGTGCAGAAGAAAAAATGTAAGCTGATTTTATTGAAGCATTGTTGTAGTTAAGAAAATCAGAAAATTTCTCATTTTTCATGAATAAAGGAATGATCAAATAAAATTTGGTCTATTAATATGATGAAATGCTATATACTGATACAATGAAAAGAAATGCAGTTGTATTAGTGGTAAAGGGTTTAAAATCTCTGCAGGGGACAAAGCCCCGATTTGTAGCTTTTGCTGATTTCAGTGGTGTAAATATCCCCATAATGGACAATTTCAATCTACCAAGGTGAAACCACTGAATGTGAAGTTGGGAAAAGATGCACAAAACAAGATTTCACTTGCCAGTATGAGCCAGCTCCAGTACACCACTGGGAATGGACTACATCTTTTTTTGTATCAACATGGATAATTCTCAAAATATTAATGTTGAGTGAAAAATGCAAGTTGCAGAATGATGATTATAGTATGATACCCTTTCATTTAAACAAAGCAGAAAAATCAATATTATACATTCTTAAAGGACATTATATATGGAAGTATTTCTAACTAAAAAAAAAAAAAACTCTGGAAAGAGAAAGACCAGATTTCAACAAAAATTTGCTCTAGGGGTGAGAAAGGAGGGGAAAGCGAAGGGTAGAAGTAAGATTGGGAACCACACGTGAGATTGAAAACTTTGTCTGGAGTGTTCTAATATTTGAAGAAATGTTTGTTTATAAATTATTTTATTAAAATTATTTTTTAAGCAAAACAAACATATAAACAACACAAAACCAATCATATAGGCAGTATTTCTTTAGCTTTCTTTTCAAGCATCAGAGGAGCAAACCACCACTCCGTGGTCTCCAGCATAGAGGAGCAGCGATGAGTAGATGGGATCCATGGAGAAAGCTTAAAGATTAGATAGAGGGGGTCCAATTTCAGTTGTTGACACTTGATCCTTTTAAACTAAAGTGCTGACTTCTGAACCTCAAGTTCTGGCTATGTACGCTACAAGGTCTTCTGATTTGCTTTGTGTGCTGTCCAGGGTGAGAGAGTTTATTGTTTGCCTAGGAAAAATAAAATAGAGGAAGCCCTCAAAATTAAAATATTCTTTCAAAGCAATGGTATTATGAACTGAATGATTGCCCCACCCATTCATATGTTGAAACCCTAACCCCCTGATGTGATTATACTTGTAGGTGGGGCCTTTGGGAGGTAATTTGGTTTAGATGAGGTCATGAAGTTGGGGACCTTATGGTGGGATCCTTACAAGAAGAGGCTTCTTCTCTCTCTTTCTCTACACCATGTGAAGGCACAGCAAGAAGGTAGCCAAATGTAAGCCAGGAGAACAGCCCTCACCAGAAACCAACCTTGCCAACACCTTGATCTTAGATTTCTCAGCATCCAGAGCTGTGAGGAATAAATATCTCCCGTTTAAGCCACCCAGCCTATGGTATTTGGTTATAGCAGCCTGAGCTGATTAAGACTAATATCAAAGGCCAACATCTGAAGATCCGAAGATAGGTGCAATCTAACTTGCATCCTTGACGATGTCTTCAGAAAGGCTAAGTATGTGGAGTGGGAAGTGCTACGTTTCATTTTATCCTAAGGGGGAAAATGTTTTTTTCTCTGAAATGTAAATGTAAGCAACTCAGTTCTTGTTGTTCCCTTAGGGGAGGAGAAAGAAGAGATAATAAAGTAACATCATTGAGATCCTGAATATTAGACCACACCAAGTAGAGAAAGTTACCCTGTAGGTTGAAAAATCTGAATATTTCCTTGGAAGACAAGAGGACCCTTTCCTTCATAGGGGGTATGGAGAGTCAGAGTGAGAGAGTGAGTTACTTAGGTAGCACAGCAGTGTTGTAGCAGCCTTCCCATCACAATGGCCAAGTATTGTAAAAGGGCTAGAAAGACGGGGGAGGGGGGATTAAAGAAGGGAAAACGCATAAAGAGATATTTCAAAATATATCCTCATCACCTAGGTACTTTGGCGGGAAGTTATTTCTGGTCAGTTGCCCAGGCCCCAGTTACTCACAATGATCCTGTGGTCCTCTTTTTTTCTACCTCACAATCACCAAAGCATTAGGTGATCCTTGTCTTGAAACACTGCATCTGACTCTGCATTGCCTTTGAAAGCTTGCTCCAAAGTCGGAACTTCAGATCTCAGTCCTCAGGAAGCCATGCATCACAGCTGGTGAAGATCAATTCCGTTGGACTTTCCATCCTCGCATGTTCCTTAGTGCTGGACAGATGGAGGCCCAGCACCTGAAGCTATGCTGATCATGATGCATGAAGCAGGCAAAGGAAAGGGCCACACCTTTTAGGACAGAGCCAAGGGCAACTTCTTTTTCACACATAAGCAAGACACTCACTGCTGTGACCTCTCCCGTTGCGGAGCACAGGCTCCGGACGCGCAGGCTCAGCGGCCATGGCTCGCGGGCCTAGCCGCTCCACGGCATGTGGGATCTTCCCAGACCGGAGCATGAACCCGCGTCTCCTGCATCGGCAGGCGGACTCTCAACCGCTGCACCACCAGGGAAGCCCTGACTCATCATTCGTTAGCACTGCAGAATTCAAGGTAATGAATAATTACTTGGCAACTATTATATAATGAATAAGACATGGTTTCTGCTATGGAGGAAAGACAAACATGCAATTTTTATCACATAGACTGAAATAAAGGCTATATAAGAGGTATAACAAACTGATTTAGGAATGAAGTAAGTTTTACTTGGGGAACTGAAGGTCCCTTGGAAGAAGCAGGAGTTGAGCAAACCCAACAAGATATGTAGGAGTTGATCACCTGGCGTGGAGGGGAAGAGAGCTCCAAGGACCCTCTGGAGTGGCAGCTTGGAGATGAAGACTTCTTCTTGGACTTGTACATTGAAATGACATAGAGCAAACCACTGCTCCATCCTGTCAGTTCAGTGGAAAGAAGATCACATTTGAACCAGTAGTTTGGCAAGAGGAAGACAATATAACCAGCCGATTCACCAAATTGTGTTCTATTTTTCAAGTTATTGCATTGATATTATGCACATTCAGGCATCAGCTACTTCAGAAGGTCTATTCTTTGGAGGAGCAAGAGAGTTCCCTTTGCAGAAGTAAAGTAAATAGGTTTCTGTCTGTTTGTGTGGGCAGCTTGGGATATTAAAAAGAAGCAATACAATGCAGAGAGATTGCCATTCAGAGATACAGTATGGCTCATTTTTAACTGTTTTCATTGAAGTGGGTAGAAATTTGTCTGGATTGTCTTTGCCGGCAGGGTGCACGTTGGAGGGTCAGTCATATCACTGTTTACCTAAACAGATGCTGAAAGCATCACATCATTCACAGCTCTTTATCTTTTCCAACTGAGCAAAATGTTCAGCATGAACTTTTAAATAGAGTGACACCTTGTGTGTCCAACCTGCTGAAATCTGCAGCAGGAAACCAGTAACAGGGAAAGCTGTGAATGTTTGTGGTGATTAAGTGCTAACACAAGTCCACATTTTCTTCAGGAAAGTGAAGATGGTTGACTTGGCAATTGACAGTAAGATAGGATGGAATATATTTTGTGATACATAATTATATCTGGATTGTTTGGATGGAGAAATTAAAGCGAAGTCTTGAGACTGTGATGTTTCCAGTGGCAAAAGGGTTTTGAAAAATATTTTTTTCAAATTAGTGATTCTAATCAATATAATTGTAATCACTACATTGTAATATATGCCATATTTTAGGAGTTTTTGCAAGTAGTTTGATAAACAGAAAGTCTAACATAATTTACTGATGTGATTTATAAGGGCTTTTCATTTCTATCGTGCCCACGCTCCTTAATAAACCAGAAACTGCACACACACACAATTTTTTTTAATTGAAGTATAGTTGATTTATAATGTTGTGTTAGTTTCATGTGTACAGCAAAATGATTCAGTTATATATATTACATTATATATATATATATATATTCTTTTTCAGAGTCCTTTCCAGTATAGGTTATTACAAGATATTGAATATAGTTCCCTGTATTAAATAGTAGGTTCTTGTTGTTTATCTATTTTATATATAGTAGTGTGTGTATGTTAATCTCAAATTCCTAATTTATCCCTCCCCCTTTTTGCCTTTGGTAACCGTAAGTTTGTTTTCTATGTCTGTGAGTCTGTTTCTATTTTGTAAATAAGTTCATTTGTATCATATTTTTAGGTTCCACATATAAGTGATATCATGCGATATTTGTTACACACACACTCTTGATGGGATATTTTCCTTGCTCTACCTGGGAGACTGAGATAAATGAGTGATTAAGGTGCCCATTCACCGGTCATATTTCTAGAAGGAAAAATAGTTCCCGTCAATCAACATTTATTAAGCAACTACTATGGGAATATGGATGCAGAAAGAAAGTCCCTTCCTTCAATATTATCACATTGTGAGGCAGGAAGAGCCATGATCAGACTTGGTGAACGAAGTGCAGTAGGTGCCCTGATCAGGTTGGATCCAGAGCTTCGAGAACGTGCAGGACGAGTGACTGGTGAGACAGGGATCAGGAAAGGATTTCCGTGAGATGGGATGGCCAGGCTGGGCCCTGGTTCTCAACCTGTTGACTCCCCAGGGCCTGGTAACATTTTTAATTAAAAAGCAATTGCTAAATAAATCAATATGTATGAAACTGCTGTGTGACTTTTACTGCTCTATGAAAATGTCAGTTGTTGAGATAATGAGTCACCTTTGGTTATGGACCTTGCATCGCAAGCTCATCTCTTCCTCTTGTTTTGACTCTTCAGCTTGATGTAAGCTCCCCACAACCTGGTCCTTGCCTCTGCTTCTCTCCTCCCTACATTTTCCTCTTTCCCTTGTGCTTTCAACGTATTCACCACCTCTCCATGTCACCTGCTCCTGGCTTGACCCAGAGTTCATCTAAACTGCAGTGGGTCATCCCCTGGGACCTGCATTTGGGGAGAAGTCACAGAAAAAGAAGACAGCTAATGTAATCCAGCTACAGAGAATCAGCAGCATACTTTATTTATTCATAGTAAATTCCATTTAATCATGGTAAAGATTGTTTCATATTTAGGCTTAACTTTACCTGCTAATTCCATTTTAAAGCCTGGAAAACCAAGACTTAGAAAGTTAATGGAATAGCAACACATAGAATCTGGGTTTTCCAATTCCCAGCCCAGGGTTCTTCCCTTGTTTGGTAACAGGAACTTGTTCACCAGAGAGAAGCCAGGCAAGGGGCACAGTGTTTCACAGCAGGAAGGATCAGGGACTCATAGGCAGGCAACCTGAGATCAGCTTGAGGACCACCTGTTTTCCCCAAAGAAGGTCCAATCTTCAACTGTACCTTTGGACATGTGATGAGTGATCAAGGTTTTATTTCAAAGGACCCAATAAAGAGATTCAGAGGGTGATTTTGGCATTTTAGAATGTGTGCTAGGAAAGCTTTGACATCTATGACCTCAATAATTGGAAGGTTTCACCATGCTGGGAAGGGGGCTGGGGGCCAGCAGGCAGCCCCTGTCAGATACCACATCAGATTGATAAATGCGCTATTTGGTGCTCTGGCAAAATGCTCATGTGAGCCGGGCGTGATCTCTCTCGCGCATGGAACACGGGTTGCACCATCTGCTCGCTTTGGAAGTGAAATCTTGAGCCTATACCCTGTGCCCAAGCCAGGCCTGTGACTCGCCCCAACATGAGGGGACGCGTGTGTTCGTAGAGATGCCAGGCTCTGATCTCGTGTGCACAAACCTTGGGCCGCTCGGGGACTTCAGAGAACTGCTTGCCTCCAGCATGGTCCTGGGTTCTGATAAATTACCATGGCTGTCCTGACCACTCATTCAGGGAATGCACGAGCCTTGCTTGAGCGCTAATGCTTTTATAATGTGCTGTCTCAGTGACAGCTTGGGATCAGAAAGCAGGCTGTTCACTGCCCTTTGTTTCTCTTCAAACAAGGGTCTTTTAGAAATCATCACTCTCATCAAACCAGGGCCGGGATCTGCGTGGCAGGGCCAACTGTGACCGCGGGCTGAGTGCTCTCTTCCATCCCGCGTTCTGCTCCCTCGCAGCCGCAGGGGTCCCCAGCGCAGTGTCTGGCGGAGGAGGGACTAGGCTCTTGATTAATGTTCACGTCCTTCCTGCACTCTGTCTTTGTGTCTAAGAAGCACCAGGGCATTGCGGGGATGATGGGGTGGAACTCTTGACCGTGATGAGGTGAGAATGGGGTCTGACCAGAGCGGAGACAGTGGGCTCCGGAAACTCCCAGGCCAGGCCCCCCTGCCAGCTCGGGCCGTATCCTTCTGGGCACCTCCAGCGATGCCACCGAACCTCTGGGCCTTGGTTTTCCCCTCCATGAAAAGGATTGTTGTGGATTTGTGGAATAAGGAACGCATGATGACTTTGCCTTTCCTGACGCTTGGCTCCTGACTTAATAAATGCCCGTTTCCTGCTGGTTCATGTTCTTAGCAGCAAACGGTTCTGGTACAGCAGACATTATAAGCTAAGTCATGAAACCGTATTAATTACATTAGGTAAGTACTATTTTATTTGTCCTTGTTGCAATTTTGAGCATAAAAGCAATGGAGGCAATCACTGTTTTCTCAAGCTCCTGGACAGTTTTGCCATTCTCCTCAAATGCATCAGAAATATAAACTGTATTGTTTTCTTTTAACTCCAAGACATACCATGTGTGCATATTTTTTAGGTGATAAGATCCTGACTTTTTTAAACCAAGAGTTATTATTATGATTCACTCTTAAAACCAAACATAGAAATTAATTCAAAATATTTTCAAAGACATGCTGCCCGTGGCTTAGGTATGAGAAGTTTTATGTTCTTACACTGGTGAGAAGAGCCTGCCGAATGGGATCGAATTTTTTTTTTTTTTTTTTGCCTTTTCAGGACTCGGGAACAATATTTATCCTTGTTTCAGTGGCATCTTAGGAGATTTTGTGAAATCCCATTAAAGCAAGCGTTATTCAGAGTGTTTTCGTCTGAGTGAGAAGCTCTTGGCCGTGTCTGCTGCAGGCTGTGGGCAGGTATCCAGTAAGATCTCTGACCCCAATCGCAACCGACATTGTCTTCCTCACCATCTGTGAAAGGGGACCGAGGTGACCAGGCTGAATGTGGAGTGCGTGGGCGCCAGAGCCTGGAGGGACTGATTCCAACCCTGCGTCTCCGCACACACCTCCTTCCTGCCAGAGGTCACCTTATATGTTCACCAGCTCCCGGGAAGGGAGCCTGATGGGACGAAAGGGAAAGGGTCTCATTTTAATCATCAGACAGGCCTGGTAGTGTGTGTGTAGCACCCAGCTGCCCTGCGGGATGGGTCCTCTCTTTCTCTGAAAGCTCCTGTGGACAAGACAGGCCTTGGATCCCCAAGGAGCAGCTTCCTCTGCCCCCCTTTTCCTGGGCTGGGCTTCCCAGCAAGAGCCTGCTTTGTCCAAGGCGCCACTGTGCGCAGCACCTCCTGCTCTGTGGACCACTGACCACTTGGGAGCAGGGCTGCGGTGTCTCCTTAGAATGCGAGCCCCTCATAAGTAGCCAACGGTGCTCCTTCCAGGGTTGATTTACCTCAAAGGGGTCTGTGGTCCAATTTCTAGAATCCCGAGGGCAGCAGCTCTTTCTGCTGTTCACAGCCTCTCTCCTCCCAGCCCACTCCCAGTCTGGTCTGTGGGTCTTCGTTCAGGAGAGGACCTCTTTTTCCTAAGTATCCTTGTCTCCCTTTGTAACCTGGCTTGCTCAGACCGTGCTTCCTCTCCACTAGTCCAGGCAGCCCCAGTTGTCTGCATCCCACTCACTCACTCCGGTGGGTTTTTTCCCAGAAGTTTTCCACCGCCCAGAATCCACTCTCCAACATCAGCAAACTGGTGCAAACAGCATTGGGAAGGAGTGATGGCTGGGCTTGAAATCACCATTCTTTACAATCAGTAAGACGCAGATCCCAAAGTGCTCCCGGTATAATTCCTGCTGGCATTTAATAAAGAAGTTTCAAAACAATAATTGTGAAAATGTCAGGCCAGTGGGACTGAGTCTCCTCAAGGACCTCTCAGAGGCCAGAGTCCTTTAAGTACTTTTCCTATCCTATCTTGCTATCTCATCTCACTTCTAAGATTCTTTGGAAAATCTTTGTGTTTTTATATTTATAAATGTAAATACATGTATTTACTTTATAAGTATAAATGTATATCTATTTTTTATATTTAGTGCACATTTTAACTCCTCTTTTCCTCCCTCCTAGCTTCTTGCCCAGAAGCATGTTTTCAAGGGGCAGAAATGACCAGCATTGATTTTCTGGCTTTGATTGATCCTTAACCCTCCAGGAGGAAAAGTGGTTTGTGTGTGAAAGAGCAACTGAGGAGGAGCCCAACCCTAGTCTGGAAAGAGGAATTCAGCCCGTGTGCCATGCTTGGGTGTGAGCGTGTGGAGGGAGGGAAAGGGTGTGTGAGAGTGTGAGTGTGCACGTGTGTATGAGCTGTATGTGTGTCAGTGGATCATGCATGTATGTGGGTGTGGCTGTGTGTGAGAGTGATGTGTGTAGGTGTGTGTGTATATGAGTGTGTGCACGTGTGAGTGTGGCTGTAAATGTGCACGAGTGTGTGTGTGTGTGTGTGTACAGAAGTGTGTGATGCACGTGTGTGCACTTCTGTGTTTATGGCACATGTGAGTGTTGAAGGTGGGAGAAGCCTGGGGCTAGGAAGCAGGTCCCAGACCTCTGTGTGTAGTGACTGATACTCCTTGTGCAGTGGCCACTGAGAGCAGCATGGGTGCTTTGGTACTGTGAGTGTGGTTTTCCAATATTTGTGAGTGTGTGTGCTTGGAGAAACCAATTCAAGAAAGACTGATGATTCAATCGGTATTAAAAGAAATCTGATGTATTCCTAATACCCATTAGTAACCTATACTCTTCAGAGAAACAGGATCACTTGTAAAAGCTTCATGTTAATAAAGACTAAAGTCCTTGGCATTTGTTCCACCACTGAACAGTTTGTAGTTGTATTAATCAGCTTTGCTGCAGTAACAAACAACCCCCAAATGTCACTCGTTTATACAACAGATGCTCATTTCTCATTATAGGTCTACAAGTTTGCTGGGAGTCTGCTGGACTCTGTTTGGCTGAGCTTGGCCTGGCTCCGTGCTGCAGGTCAGTCTAAGTCATCTGGCTTCCGGGATGAAGTAAAGCCACTCTGTGGAGAGTGTTATTCTCATGGAGGAGCACGAACCTCAAGAGGCTGGTGAAAACTTACAAGGCCTCTAAACACACGTGCTTGAACTTGGTATAAGCCGCGTCTGTTCACATTCTGTTGGCCAAAGCAAGTCACTTGGCCAAGGCCAATGCCAGTGAGATCAGAGGCTGTGCTTCTTCCATGGCAGGTGTGGGAAGAGAATTTTGATGATCAATAATACCATTTACCACAGCAGGGAAACTATTAGGGAATCTGGGTGAAGGGACCATGGTAACCCTTTGGAGATGGGGCTGTAGGAACCTAGAGAATCAGGAGAGTGGAGTGTCTCACTGGTTGGGAATTCCTCATGGGGGAGGTCAGCTTGTATTGAGTCTGGGTAATGGATAATGTGTAGTAAAGAGGGAAGAAAAAGGAGTCACTTTCTAGTAGAGATGAAAAGCTTGAGCAAAGGCTTGGTTTTTCAGTCTGTAACAAACATGATGTGATCCAGGAACAATAATGAGGCTGCTTGGCCAGGATAATCATGGTGGGCTTTATGGTCGAGTAGACTTAGGGGTAATGCTGGTGTGAAGGTGCAGTAAATCGCTGTCATTTTTGAGTGCCCACCAGTCTTATTTTCCTTGAGAAACTGCCTGTCCATTCCATGTCATCACTGGACTGAGACTGGAGTATCTTCATAGCCCATCCTTCTGGACAAAATGGTCGAGGGATGGTCTCATGTCCCAAGGGCACCATCCTGGTTTGCTGGGAGGATGCTGGGAGGAAGACATTCATCCTTCCTGGACCTGCTAGACTGGAAAGATGTGAGTCTGAGGTTTCCAAAAGATGTATTGACCAGTAATGAGAATAAGGTTGGCTTTTTGCAATTTCAAATTTCCATAAAAGTATATTTTCTCATTTGTAGCGCTACCCATTCTTCTGGCATGATGCAGGCGGACCTCCTTGGTCAGGACTTCATCCCAATTAGTCTGGATGCTTCATTTTCCTGTTTCTCTGAGTTCTTATAGCCTTTATCGCTTTTGTATCTGTTACCGTTTTTTGAATTCTTAAGCTCATTCTGGCCTCGTATTATTATTTAACTTTGTTATATTTGTATGCTTTGTTTTCCCAACTCTACTGTAGATTCTTAGAAAATGATCGGTAAATATCTTAAATAAATATAATATTTTAAATATATAGATATATAGGGCCTTGAGCTGAGAGCAAAGATGACTAGATTTATCAATACATAACATACACAAAGCTATCTGAGTTACTTTCAGTGTGTCAAAAGAGTGGGCATGGCTTTCATGATTTATCCATCATCTATTTAATCCTCAGCATCTCTAAAATCTTTTGTGTTAGTATTCTCTCTGACTCAGATAGCAAACTCTTAGAAGGCAAAGCATCTTTCAGTTCTATTACTCCTCAGAAGTACATGCATTAGGACAAGGCAGAGCATAGATTACCAGTGAGTATAAAAAAAATACAGGAAATTACACAGATATGTACTGTGTGGAATGAAAAACTACTAAGCCACAATATACCGAGTGTGCAAGAAGTCAAGCTGCAGACACTTGGCCATTCATCTTTGTTATTTTGGGTTTTTTTTAACATCTTTATTGGAGTATAATTGCTTTACAATGGTGTGTTAGTTTCTGCTGTATACAAAGTGAATCAGCTATATGTATACATATATCCCTATATCCCCTCCCTCTTGTGTCTCCCTCCCACCCTCCCTATCCCACCCCTCTAGGTAGTCACAAAGCACGAGCTGATCTCCCTGTGTGATATGACTGCTTCCCACTAGCTATCTATTTTACATTTGGTAGTGTATGTATGTCCATATATACACTACCACTCTCTCACTTTGTCCCAGCTTACCCTTCCCCCTCCCCATGCCCTCAATTCCATTCTCTAGTAGGTCTGCATCTTTATTCCTGACTTGCCCCTAGGTTCTTCATGACCTTTTTCTTTCTTTTTTTTTTTTATATTCCATATATATGTGTTAGCACACGGTATTTGTTTTTCTCTTTCTGACGTACTTCACTCTGTATGACACACTCTAGGTCCATCCACCTCACTCTAAATAACCCAATTGCCTTTCTTTTTATGGCTGAGTAATATTCCATTGTATATATGTGCCACATCTTCTTTATCCATTCATCTGTTGATGGACACTTAGGTTGTTTCCAAGTCCTGGCTATTGTAAGTCGAGCTGCAATGAACATTATGGTACATGACTCTTTTTTGAATTATGGCTTTCTCAGGGTATATGCCCAGTAGTGGGATTGCTGGATCATATGGTAGTTCTATTTTTAGTTTTTTAAGGACCCTCCATACTGTTCTCCATAGTGACTGTATCAATTTATATTCCCACCAACAGTGCAATATGTTTCCCTTTTCTCCACACTCTCTCCAGCATTTATTGTTTGTAGATTATTTGATGATGGCCTTTCTGACCAGTGTGAGGTGATACCTCATTGTAGTTTTGATTTGCATTTGTCTAATGATTAGTGATGTTGAGCATCCTTTCATGTGTTTGTTGACAATCTGAATATCTTCTTTGGAGAAATGTCTATTTATATCTTCTGCTCATTTTTGGATTGGATTGTTTGTTTCTTTGATACTGAGCTGCATGAGCTGCTTGTAAATTTTGGAGATTAATCCTCTGTCAGTTGCTTCATTTGCAAATATTTTCTCCCATATTGAGGGTTGTCTTTTTCTCTTGTTTATGGTTTCCTTTGCGGTGCAAAAGATTTTAAGTTTCATTAGGTCTCATTTGTTTATTTTTGTTTCTATTTCCATTACTGTAGGAGGTGGGTCAAAAAGGATCTTGCTGGGCTTCCCTGGTGGCGCAGTGGTTGAGAGTCCGCCTGCCGATGCAGGGGACACAGGTTCGTGCCCCGATCCGGGAAGATCCCACATGCCGCGGAGCAGCTGTGCCCATGAGCCATGGCTGCTGAGCCTGCGCATCTGGAGCCTGTGCTCCTCAATGGGAGAGGCCACAACAACAAGAGGCCTGCATACTGCAAAAAAAAAAAAAAAAAGAAGAAGGATCTTGCTGTGATTTATGTCATAGAGTGGTCTGCCTATGTTTTCCTCTAAGAGTTTTACAGTGTCTGGCCTTACATTTAGGTCTTTAATCCATTTTGAGTTTATTTTTGTGTATGGTGTTAGGGAGTGTTTTAATTTCATTCTTTTACATGTAGCTGTCCAGTTTTCCCAGCACCACTTATTGAAGAGGCTGTCCTTTCTCCACTGTACATTCCTGCCACCTTTATCAAAGATAAGGTGTCCATATGTGCGTGGGTTTATCTCTGGGCTTTCTATCCTGTTCCATTGATCTATATTACTGTTTTAGTGCCAGTACCATACTGTCTTGATTAGTGTAGCTTTGCAGTATAGTCTGAAGTTGGGAGCCTGATTCCTCCAGCTCCGTTTTTCTTTCTCAAAATTGCTTTGGCTATTCGGGATCTTTTGTGTTTCCATACAAATTGTGAATTTTTTTGTTCTAGTTCTGTGAAAAATGCCACTGGTAGTTTAATAGGGATTACACTGAATCTGTAGATTGCTTTGGGTAGTATAATCATTTTCACGATATTAATTCTTCCAATATAAGAACATGGCATATCTCTCCACCTGTTTGTATCATCTTTAATTTCTTTCATCAGTGTCTTATACTTTTCTGCATAAAGGTCTTTTGTCTCCTTAGGTAGGTTTATTCCTAGGTATTTTATTATTTTTATTGCAGTGGTAAATGAGAGTGTTTCCATAATTTCTCTTTCAGATTTTGCATCATTAGTGTATAGGAATGCAAGAGATTTCTGTGCATTAATTTTGTATCCTGCTACTTTACCAAATTCATTGATTAGCTCTAGTAGTTTTCTGGTAGCATTTTTAGGATTCCCTAAGTATAGTGTCATGTCATCTGCAAACACTGACAATTTTATTTCTTTTTTTCTGATTTGGATGCCTTTTATTTCTTTTTCTTCTCTGATTGCTGTGGCTAAAACTTCCAAAACTATGTTGAATAACAGTGGTGAGAGTGGGCAACCTTGTCTTGTTCCTCATCTTAGTGGAAATGGTTTCAGTTTTTCATGATTGAGAATGATGTTGGCTGAGGGTTTGTCATATATGGCCTTTATTATGTTGAGGTAAGTTCCCTCTATGCCTACTTTCTCAAGGATTTTTATCATAAATGGATGCTGAATTTTGTCAAAATCTTTTTCTGCATCTATTGAGATGATCATATGGTTTTTATCCTTCAATTTGTTAATATGGTGTATCACATTGATTGATTTGTGTATATTGAAGAATCCTTGAACTCCTGAGATAAACCCCACTTGCTCATAGTGTATGATCCTTTTAAAGTGCTGTTGGATTTTGTTTGCTAGTATTTTGTTGAGGATTTTTGCATCTATGTTCATCAGTGATATTGGTCTGTAGTTTTCTTGTTTTGTGACATCTTTGTCTGGTTTTGGTATCAGGGTGATGGTCACCTTGTAGAATGTGTTTGGGAGTGTTTCTCCCTCTGCTGTATTTTGGAAGATTTTGAGAATGATAGGTGTTTTCTCTTCTCTAAATATTTGATAGAATTCAACTGTGAAGCCATCTGGTCCTGGACTTTTGTTTGTTGGAAGATTTTTCCTCACAGTTTCAATCTCAGTGCTTGTGATTGGTCTGGTCATATTTTCTATTTCTTCCTGGCTCAGTCTTGGAAGGTTGTGCTTTTCTAAGAGTTTTCCATTTCTTCCATGTTGTCCATTTTATTGGCATATAGTTGCTTGTAGTAATCTCTCGTGATCCTTTGTATTTATGCAGTGTCAGTTGTTACTTCACTTTTTTCATTTCTAATTCTGTTGATTTCAATCTTCTCCCTTTTTTTCTTGGTGAACCTGGCTAATGGTTTATCAATTTTGTTTATCTTCTCAAAAAACCAGCTTTTACTTTCATTGATCTTTGCTATTGTTTCCTTCATTTCTCTTTCATTTATTTCTGATCTGATATTTATGATTTCTTTCCTTCTGCTAACTTTGGGTTTTCTTTGTTTTTCTTTCTCTAATTGCTTTAGGTGTAAGATTAGGTTGTTTATTTGAGATGTTTCTTGAGGTAGGATGTATTTTTATAAACTTCTCTCTTAGAACTGCTTTTGTTGCATTCCATAGGTTTTGGTTCATGGTGTTTTCATTGTCATTTGTCTCTAGGTATTTTTTGATTTCCTCTTTGATTTCTTCAGTGATCTCTTGGCTATTTGGTAGTGTATTGTTTAGCCTCCATGTGTTTGGTTTTTTCACAGATTTTTTTCCTGTAATTGATATCTATTCTCATAGTGTTGTGGTCAGAAAAGATACTTGATAGGATTTCAGTTTCCTTAAATTTACCAAGGCTTGATTTGTGTCCCAAGATATGATTTGGAGAATGTTCTATGAACACTTGAGGAGAAAGTGTACTCTGTTGTTTTGGGATGGAATGTCCTATAAATATTAATTAAGTTAATCTTGTTCAATGTGTCATTTAAAGCTTGTGTTTCCTTATTTATTTTCAGTTTAGTTGATCTGTCCATTGGCAAAAATAGGATGTTAAAGTCTCCTACTATTATTGTGTTACTCTCGATTTCCCCTTTTATGGTTGTTAGCATTTGCCTTATGTATTGAGGTGCTCATATGTTGGGTGCATAAATATTTACAATTGTTATATCTTCTTCTTGGATTGATCCCTTGATCATTATGTAGTGTCCTTCTTTGTCTCTTGTAATAGTCTTTATTTTAAAGTCTATTTTGTCTGATATGAGAATGGCTACTCCAGCTTTTTTTTAAATTTCCATTTGCATGGAATATCTTTTTTCCATCCCCTCACTCTGTGTGTATGTGTTCCTAGATCTGAAGTAGTTCTCTTATAGACAGCATATATATGGGTCTTGTTTTTGTATCCATTCAGCCAGTCTTTGTCTTTTGGTTAGAGCATTTAATCCATTTACATTTAAGGTAATTATTGATATGTATGTTCCTATTACCATTTTCCTAATTGTCTTGGGTTTGTTTTTGTAGTTCTTTTCCTTCTCTTGTGTTTCCTGCCTAGAGAAGTTGTTTTAGCATTTGTTGTAGAGATGGTTTGGTGGTACTGAATTCTCTTAGCTTTTTCTTGTCTGTAAAGATTTTTAATTTCTCTGTTGAATCTGAATAAGATCCTTGCTGAGTAGAGTAATCATGGGTGTAGGTTTTTTCCTCCCATCAGTTTAAATATGGCCTGCCACTCCCTTCTGGCTTGCAGAGTTTCTGCTGAAAGATCAGCTGTTAACCTTATCCAGATTCCCTTGTATGTTATTTGTTGCTTTTCCCTTTCTGCTTTTAATATTTTTTCTTTGTATTTAATTTTTGATGGTTTGATATGTTTCTAGGCGTGTTTCTCCTTGGATTTATCCTACATTGGACTTTCTGCACTTCCTGTATTTGATTGACTAGTTCCTTTCCCATATTAGGGAAGTTTTCAACTATAATCTCTTATAATATTTCCTCAGTCCCTTTCTTTTTCTCTTCTTTTTCTGTGATCCCTATAATTTGAATGTTGGTGTGTTTAATGTTGTCCCAGAACTCTGTGAGACTGTCCTCAATTCCTTTCATTATTTTTTCTTTATTCTGCTCTGCAGTAGTTATTTCCAGTATTTTATCTTCCAGGTCACTTTTCTGTTCTTCTGCCTCAGTTATTCTGTTATTGATTCCTTCTAGAAAATTTTAAATTTCATTTATTGTGTTGTTCATCATTGTTTGCTTGTTAGTTCTTCTAGGTCCTTATTAAATGTTTCTTGTATTTTCTCCATTCTATTTCCAAGATTTTGGATCATCTTTATTATCATTACTCTGAATTATTTTTTCAAGTAGACTGCCTATTTCCTCTTTATTTGTTTGGTCTTGTGGGTTTTTACTTTGCTCCTTCATCTGCTGTGTATTTCTCTGTCTTCTCATTTTGCTTAACTTACTGCATTTAGGTTCTCCTTTTCACAGGCTGCAGATTCATAGTTCCCATTGTTTTTGGTGTCTGTCCCCAGTGGGTAAGGTTGGTTCAGATGGTTGTGTAGGATTCCTGGTGGAGTGTACTGGTTCCTGTGTTCTGGTGGATGTGGCTGGATTTTTTCTTTCTGGTGGGCAGGACTGTATCTGGTGCTGTGTTTTGTGGTGTCTGTGACCTTGTTATGATTTTAGGCAGCCTCTCTGCTAATGGGTGGGCTTGTGTTCCTGTCTTGCCAGCTGTTTGGCATTGGTGTTCAGCACTGGAGCTTGCTGGTCATTGGGTGGAGCTGGGTCTTAGAGTTGAGACGGAGACCTCTGGGTGAGCTCTTGCCAATTGATATTATGTGTGGCTGGGAAGTCTCTGGTGGTCCAATGTCCTGACCTCGGCTCTCTCACCTCAGAGGCTCAGGCCTGACACCTGGCCAGAGCACTGAGACTCTGTCAGCCACATGGCTCAGAAGAATAGGGAGGAAAAAAAGAAAGAAAAAAATAATTTATTAAATAAAAACATACTATTAAAATAAAAGAATAAAAAAAGTAATAAAAAAAAGAAGGGAGCAACCAAACCAATAAACAAATCCATCAATGATAACAAGTGCTAAAATCTATACTAAGATAAATATAAAAATCAGAAACTAGTCAGTCTCATACAGCAAACCCTAAGTCTCCAGTTGCTCACAAAGTCCACCGCCTCTATTTTGGGATGATTTATTGTCTATTCATGTATTCCACAGATGCAGGGTACATTAAGTTGATTGTGGAGATTTAATCCACTGCTCCTGAGGCTGCTGGGAGAGATTTCCCTTCCGCTTCTTTGTTCGCACAGCTCCCGGGGTTCAGCTTTGGATTTGGACCTGCCTCTGTGTGTACGTCACCTGAGGGCATCTGTTCTTCGCTCAGACAGGACGGGGTTAAAGAAGCAACTGATTCAGGGGCTCTGGCTCACTCAGACCGCGGGGAGGGAGGGGTACAGAATGCGGGGCGAGCCTGTGGTGGCAGAGGCTGGTGTGACGTTGCACCAGCCTGAGGCACGCAGTGTGTTCTCCCGGGGAAGTTGTCCCTGGATCCCGGGACTCTGGCAGTGGCGGGCTGCACAGGCTCCGGGAGGGGAGGTTTGGATAGTGACCTGTGCTCGCACACAGGCTTCTTGGTGGTGGCAGCAGCAGACTTAGCGTCTCATGCCTGTCTCTGGTGTCTGTGTTGATAGCCACGGCTCGCGGCCATCTCTGGAGCTCATTTAGGCAGTGCTCTGAAGCCCCTCTCCTTGTGCACCCTGAAACAATGGTCTCTTGCCTCTTAGGTAATTCCAGACTTTTCCCCAGCCTCCCTCCTGGCTAGCCGTAGTGCACTAGCCCCCTTCAGGCTGTGTTCACGCAGCCAACCCCAGTCCTCTCCCTGGGATCTGACCTCTGAATCCTGAACCTCAGTTCCCAGCCCCCACCCGTCCCAGTGGGTGAGCAGACAAGCCTCTCGGTCTGTTGAGTGCTGGTCGGCACCGATCCTTTATGTGGGAATCTTTCCATTTTGCCCTCTGCACCCCTGTTGCTGTGCTCTCCTCCATGGCTCCAAAGCTTCCCCTCACTCACCCCCCTTCTCTGCCAGTGAAGGGGCTTCCTAGTGTGTGGAAGCTTTTCCTCCTTCACAGCTTCCTCCCAGAGGTGCAGGTCCCATCCTTATTCTTTTGTCTCTGTTTTTCCTTTTTTCTTTTGCCCTACCCAGGTATGTGGGGAATTTCTTGCCTTTTGGGAAGTCAGGTCTTCTGCCAGCGTTCAGTATGTGTTCTGTAGGAGTTGTTCCACATGTAGATGTATTTTGGTGTATTTGTAGGGAGGAAGGTGATCTCCACGTCTTATTCCTCTGCCATCTTGAAGGTCCTCTCCCTCGTCTTTGTTCTTTGATGCCACAGAGTTTGGCCTAGGATCATTTCAAACTAGAAAGTGAGCCCTAAAGAGGACCAATTATCCTTGTTAATGCCATAGAGACAAGTTCTATGGCAGAGTTTTTTTCTATTAATCACATGTAAAATAACACAAGCGTACATTGTTATTTGCTAGCATGGATTGTGAAAAGATATTCCCCAAAGGAGAAGAAAGGCCTCCTTAAATTTTCAGGATACAATCAGTCTCTTGCTAAAAGCCTTGGGTCAGACATAAGTTGGGCAAAGATTCATTTAATTTTCTACGTCTTGCTATACATCACACAAGTTTAAATCATAGAAGTCACATACAGATAAGATTTTTAACATTCTTCAAGAGGAGAATCACTGCTCTTGATGGAGTTGTGGAGGGACTGCGTTTTTTCCTGATATAGAAAGTTTATAATTTAACATGAGTTATAGGGTGAGAAAGCCCAAATAACGTAGTAGAAGGAAATCCTTATTACAGAAGACATCATTTCAAGTATAGAAAAGTACCATATCCTTAAAATTGAAAATTATAATAATAATTGATGTCATCAGCCAGTGCAATTAATTGCCACCCTTTTTTCAACAAAAGCAAGAAATATACCTCGTTTCAAGGAAAAGTCACACTCCAAAAACAGAGCATTTGTAATGTGTAGAATCATAACTAAAAGCCACATATTGCTAATTATCTAAAGTCAGAGATTCTAGATGAATGTAAGAAGGCTTTTACTCTTCAATTGTGTGTGAAGATTAAAGGAAAGAAATACCAGGAAAAAAGAAATTTAAGAAGTATTCCCACATTTTAAATGAACTTGGTTCATATCTGAGCTCTTTACCAGGAAGACCTTTCATCCTTCTCTTTGTCTTTATGAACTTACCCCACATTTCATGTGTGGGTCAAAGGGAACACCTTCTCAGACTATTTTTCTGGTGAGCCCAGCCCGCAGAGAGCGGTCCTGGGAAATCTCACAGCACCCACTCCGAATCTCATCTGGAGTTCATGGTCTAGCCCACAATTGCGGGTGTGTTGACTTTCTATAGCTAATTTTACATTTGTTGAAGAAGCAGAAGAAAGATATCTTACCTCAGAAATTCTGATATTTATGCCTTTTGTAATAAAAAGGCTAAATATGGTTATTAATTGGTTAATCTAGCCCTCATTTTTGAATGAGGGAAAGGGAAAGAAAATAAAAAAAAAAATTCTTATCCAGAGTTTCCTTTGCGCTCCACACAGAGTATTTTCTCATTTTTCCTTCGTGTTAATACTTTGAGCACGTAACACCATTACTGCTTCACCTTTGATAAAGCAAAGCTAACCAGAAAGATAAGGACTTTCTCTATGATTACAAAGATAAGGTTGAAGCAATCAGTTCAGTTTAAGTATGTATTACTTAAAAATGCAATGTTCTTTGCTACAGATTATAAACTTTAAGCCAATATGGACTGTCATCACAAAGTCTAGTACATGGTAGGCACTTACAATATATTTATTGAAGGAATTAACAAATACAAGAAATAATGAATTTTTATAAATTGAATCATACTCTCCCATTCCTGATTGGAATATATTGTGCCATATTTTTATCATCCCCTATTTTGGTATTATCAAAGTCAGCTAAGAAAACCAAACAGACCAAACAAAACCTCTCCTACTTCTGGAGTCAAGGGAGACTTGGCAACCAAATGAAAAAGCAAATATGAGTCCTATTTTTGAAATAGACACTAATTTTATCATTTCTTTTCTGATTGTTGCCCATGCGTCAGGTAATTAATGATCTCCAGACATCCAGTTGCCCCCCAGATATACACTATTTAAGAGAAGCTCAAGTGAATCTTTTGTGGAAGAAATCTCTCCCCTTCACTTCTAGTTTTATTTATTTATTTTCCTCACTCTCTTTTCTTTCTTTAGTCAACCTATTTTGTGTACGCAAAGGCAATGTGCTGGGCTCAGGCTACTGAGATGAAAAAGTCAAGGTCTCTGCCCCTCCAGAAGGATATACAGAGGAGCAGAGGAATCATAAGGGCATATTTCAGGCTTTTGTATATTAGCATCCTCAGGCAGAGCCTAGGGGGATGTGCCGTGTGCGCCTTTGTGCTGTAGCGCTGCTACCTTTCTGGCTCAGTCCTTCTTTGTTTTTGGCTCCAAGTAGATGCACGTCTGTGTGTCTGTTTGAAAGTGCAGTGAACTGCACAGAGAAATTCTTTTTCTCTGCATATTTTGTAGGTGTAACATCTCAGCCCACACAGCCCACCTGCTCCCATCTCTGTTTCATCTTTAACAACTGGTGTTTTTAACAGTGGTGCTGACTCTGGATTAGTTACTGAAGCATGAAGCAACCAGATAGAGCTGAGTTACCCAGCCTGTTGAGGGGAACTTGGAGCCAGCTGTCCAAGGGATGGCAGCCAGACCCCTGCCCGGTCAGGAGAAAGATCCCTGCCCCAGCATGGCCACTAGTGGGGAGAGAAGTAAACACAGGAAAATGATGGAACTGTGGGGGTGTTTGATGAAAAGGTATGGTGAAGTGAAACCCTTCTCAGCATGCAGGTGTGTGGGGAGCATTTCCATTTTCTTTTCACATGTTTTCATAGGAAATTTCAAGGTGTTTTTCCATGAGAAGTGACCTTCCAGGACAGTAACACATTCCCTGGCTTCTGTGGGATCCCTGTGAGGGTCTTTCTGGGTAGCTCTGAGGCCCAAGAAGGACTCTCCTCAACCTGATAGGTGGGGACTGGTAAGTTAGGATTTTACCCAGTTAAAAATTTGTGAGAACCTGATTAATGTCCATAGCAAGTACTTCAGAATTCCTCGCTGACGCCCACCTGTTGTGGCTGTGGCCCTTCCCTCTGGGAGTAAGAAGCTTCCTCTCAGGCAGCCTGTTCTCCCTCCTGGGATCTCTGTCTCCCTGAGCCCACATCCTTCTGCTCTGGACTCATGTCCCAGTCTCTCAGGACAGCTACTGATTGTGCTGTGGTAACACTGGTGTTGTTCAGAAAGATTTTGTCTCATTCGTTCTATGGGCTTAGGATAAATTCGCATTCCCCAGCCATCAAATCTGCATATCCATGACTTGCTGTGGCCAATGAAGTGTGAGAGAAAATAAAGTATCACTTCTGGGAAAAAAACTTAAAGATCTAGTGTATACTTTGCCACACTCTCTTTCCCTTCTGCCACCGTAACCAGCAATATTTGAGATCATCACTTCTGTCACCTAGGATCTTTGAATGACATCAATGATGATGGAGAGAAAATCCCTGCAGAAGCAGGATGGACAATTAGTGTGAAGGGGACATAAATGTTTGTTGCTGAAACCCATCCCGACTAATGCAATTAGCTAATCAAACAGAGCTCCTCTCCCACAACAGCTTCTGAAGTGTCAGTTATTTGTTTTCTTGCCTCTCTTGCAGCTAGGCAGGAGCATGCCATCCAGTCCTAGCCAAATACAATGTTTCCAGCAATGATAGTCCTACAACATTCAGTAGTGGTGCCTCTGGCTAATGGCTAAATAATTCTGCAAAGCAAAATTATATAGTCTACAATCAAAGTTCCCTATTCTTCAGGTTAGTGCAGGAATAGATTTTTGAGTGTTTTCAATTTAGACTGTTTAGAACAAGCATTGGCAAACTATGGTTGCAGGCCCAATCTTGTCCATCATCACCTATTTTTGTAAATAGGTTTTATTGGAACATGACATGCTCATTCATTCACATATTATCTGTGGCTGATTTCATGTTACAAAGGCAGAGTTGTGAAGGTGTGGTGGAGAGGTTATGGCACACAAAGCCAAAAGTATTTACCACTACCCCCTTTATAGACAATATTGGCTGGAAGAATAGTTAAAATCTTCCAAACACGTTGACTTTCTTGACCAAACTTTCAGAAAACATTTAGTTGAGAGGGTTCAAGGTTATGTTTTCAGAAACATGCTAAGCTTTATGTGCTAAGTAAAGTACCACCTACAGACTCTAGGAGAAGATACCATGATTATTTTGAATTTGAAGCATCCTTTGTCTTGAGACTTGGAGTTCAGCGTGTCTGTAATTCCTGTCTAGGTGGAATCAGTATAATTTTGGCCTCTTGCGTGAGATATGGAACTTGAAAATTTTGGGAAATTCCCATCGCCTGGGACCCGCTTTTTCTCTCCTGTTCCCAGACTCATTCAGGTCTGAGTTTAAGGATGACCTCTCAGGCAGGATACCCGGACTCCCACATAAAGTGAGGTCTCCTGGCTTTATCCCCTGTTGGCATCCTGCCTTTCCCTGTTAGTCACCCTATCTCACTGGCAACTTCTCCCTTCTTTGCTGGGATCTTGGCTTCATAAAATGGGAATCTGAGTCTGTTGCCTTGACAGTCTACATCCTGAGGACCTGGCACAGAGCTGAAAGTATAGAAGGTAACACCAAGCTCTTCGGCACTAATACAAACCGGCTCCAGTCCTAAGGGATGGCATCACAAAATGCAACTGGTTACAAAGTCTCAGGAATGTTAGTCCAAAATTCAGAGGCATAAAAATATCACTTACTTTATTTCTCTATACCCAAACTAAAAAGCTTATGAGCAATGGAGGCTATAAGCTCCATTTCTATTTATAACAGGATATTTAACACATTGATCCTATCAGCCCCTCAGTTTGCAACCCAATTGCTTCCTCTTTGGAAACCATTCAGTCAAGTTCAAAGTCCTTGTATTTTCCTGTTTTCCTTTAAGAGGATCAGGTATTGTCTTGGCTCTAGATGAGGATCTGCAGACCAAGCTCATGGTCAGCCTGGCACTCGCTTGGGTGTCCTCCTTGGACACTGGCTTCTGTCTTCACTGTAGACATGGCTGACTCTTCTCATTACACTCTTCCCCAACCCCCCACTCCCCAATATTCCAAGATCCATAAGTTCTGACACTTTCTTTCAGGGACCATTGCTTCTTTGAGACTGCTGGCCAGCTTTCAGGCATAACTCCACAGAAGGTGGGTGTTGGTGCATAGAACTCATCAGCTTCCCATAAAAGACATGGTTTGCATGGATTCTGAGAGGTTATTCTCAGGCCAAATTGCCTGAATCTATTGTTCATGTGTCATGGTGAGTAAAGACAGGATTTTCCAGAAGAATAAAAGTCTCTTGGGGAGCACCTCAGAAAACTGTCCAGTGCCCTTCTGCTGTGGGATCCCCCAGTTACCCAGGGACCCCATTTGTCCTGCTCTTCTTCCCCCTACAGGCCTTGAACAATTGGGGAAGGTTAGGGCCATGGGCCCAAGCAAGACTCATGGCTTTTCAGTTGCATCTTCTCTGATCTTCTTTCCTTCCATCAGGTTGAGCACCCTCACCAGAGGTGGGAGAACTTCTTATCCCATCAGCCTGTTCTTACAGAGAACAGTGTGGGATAGACATCTGTGCTATGTCCCCAGGTTCTGAGTATATTTTAGAGGGCTGTTTTTCTTTTTCAAGTGCCTGGATCTTAGTATAATTATATTTTCACAGTTATGTTCTCTCAAATGAGAACCAAGTCCTATTTTGGAATATTGATGTCCAAGACTGTTCCTGTTCTAATAATGTCAGTCCTCTCTGATGCTAGTATATATCTAATTGAAAAAGAAGAGGGCCCAGACCCTGCCAACTAAATGCCTGTAGACTAGTGGAGGGAAGAGATCTATAAACACATGACTCCAACGTAGGGAGGAACATCTCATGAAGAGATGTTCATACTACAGCCTGTGATTAAGGAAGAGTCCCCTCTACCCCTGCCCTACCTTGACTTCATTTATGATTTTCTTCTACCCTCTTTGGACACCCATATCTTCTTAGCCTCCTTCATTTTCACTGCTTTCCCCCAAATTAGTATTGCACTGGAAGAAAAAAAAAATGATGAAGAGCTTCTGGTTTGCAAAGCCTTATGGTTGGTGCTAGGTGAAATGAAACATGAATCAGATATCGAAGAGGGACAGGAAAGATACAAGGGTGAGGGTGCAATGTGAGGAAAAGGCTTCAACTGTTCAGGATTCATTTCCAAGTGAATGGAGCAGTAAATTCTGGGAGCCCAGGGATGGAATAGCCAACTAAGAGAGGGAGTTTTCTGGATGTCTTTATGGAGGGAAACCTGTTATTTCAAAATGCTGACCTTATTCTGCCAAGAAGGAATGGAAGCGCTCTCAACTGGGAGCCCTGGATCCTTAAAATGCATCCTTAGACTGAGCCAATGACTGTTTACTCAAGCGTGATCCCTACTCCCACATGACTTACTTCTTGCCAAATGGTACCCATCCCATCTTGGGCATCAGGGCCTTGGTGAGTCATACTTTGTTTTTCTATTTTTTCCTTTCGGGCCACGTAAGTCCTCCTTCCCCGAATTCAATACTGCTTTACACAGACTATCCTGTGCTTGGCTCTTTCTGGCTCAGCTTCAGGAGCACAGTCATGGATTTTTCTCTAAACAGAATTGGTAGCTAAAATCCTGCATCCTCTGGCCTGTTCCCTTCCCTGGCTTTAACCCCAGGAAGTAAAGTGTTGAAGCCAGGATGACAAGTGTGGTTTGGCCTGGTAGAAAGAATATTGAGCAGTGAATTAATGGATTATTGGTGCTTCCTCTGCTCTTCTGTGACTGTTAGGATGGAAGTCTTAGCTTGAGGCTAAGCTCTCTACCTTCCGAGGATGCTCTAGTGTTCTGTCCCTCGGTTCTATGAGCCCTGTCATGGAGTCATAAACACAGGCTGTTCCTACTGAGAAGGAGGTTGAAAATCCCTTCGACTAAATACCTTCATTTCCCCTTCCTTTGATACAGAATGGAAGGAAGGATGCATCTAAAACATTCCATTTTGCAAATGGAAAAACACAGGTGAAGACAGATGAAATGACTTACCTGGGACAAAACGTCAATACGTGGTTTTAAACTTGGCTATATATTATAATCACTTGAGAGGCATTAAAAATGCTGTTTGGAGGGCACTAACCCCTCAGATTCTTATCTAACTGGTCTGGGATATTAGGGGTCAGTGAGAGTTTTAAAAGTGCCAGTTGATTCTCATGTGCAGACGGTGCTGAAAACCCGTGAGCCAGTTAGCAGTTAACCAAGAAATCAAGCACAGGTGTTCCATTCCAAGGCCTAGCATGAGTAATTAGTTTTCAAGAGGAGGGACATGGATTTTTTTGCATGTCACTGTGTCATGGAAAAGTTGGAGGAGGAATCACTCTCAATATTCTGCCTGTGATTTTTACCATCCTTCTCAAGCTCTTCCCACTGCTCAACAATAGCTTTTTAACTGTCAACTCTGGGGACTTATGCTCAGTTTCAGTAGCCTCTGGAGAAGTTACAGTATTTTTTATCATAGGGTAGGAAACTTAAGGATTTGTTGACAAAAGAAAAATAAAAATTATGCTTTCTGTCATCAAACAGAAATTTTTCACAGACTCCTAAGGCAAAACTATTATTTCAACATGGAACCCATTACAGTCGATGTGCTAGAAGAACCACAGTAAATGCACACTAGTCAAGGTAGTTACAAGTCACTCACAAGCACACGCCTCTCTTCAATTCCACAAGCTGTCAGACTTTAACAGGACACAAAATAATTTAAGCTGCTGCTGCACTTTTCTAGCAGAACCTCAATATGTCAGACAACAAGGTGGTGGCGAGGCCAAAAATAAAAAAGTCATTGGTGAGGCTTGAGGCACATCTCAGAAAGTCTGATTAAAAAGTTGTAGAAGGATTTAATCCTCTCACAGGAATGATAACTGACGAGAGTGACAGGAGTCCTTTAAAATCAGATCTACTTGGGATTCGTCAAACAAATATCATAGCAACTTGGCAACTTTTTAAGAATTTTCTGCAGTATTTTCACCTTCTCTGTTGGTTTGAAATACAAGTCTGTCTACTGAGTGACATTAAGGTGTTTCTAAAACATCACAAGTAGCAAAGACTGCATTTTGTCACATCTGTTTTCTTTTGAAAGGAGCACACATGCAGCAGACTCTGTATGAAATTTATATTAACATATCCATATTTAATTATGCTATAATTGCTACCACACTCTTAAAGCTTAGTATTTTACTTATTATAATAATATTATGATTAGTAGACTATTTCCTCACTAAAAGATTACTATGCTTTTTTTTTCCTTACATGTCCCCCAATTTTCCCACACATAAAGGTTGATTTCTTTCTTTTCTGTATTCTGATAGCTCTTTGTTCTCAACCCAATTAAAGCACTTACTTCCTTGAAATATTATGGTTTACCTTTTAGATTTTTGTTGTTCTGCTAGTTCATGAGTTCCTTAAACTTATCTACCATGGCTTTTAAAACAATTAACCCAGATTGTCAGGGTGCAGTTAATCAGGAAAGGCTTGTTGAACTGGACTAGGTTACTGAAGTCCACCTATAACACCTGGCTTCTGTCCTCTTGAAGACCATTCTCTGCCTGTCATAACTACAAGACACACGCTGAAGTTCCCATGGGATGTCTGGCTCCTTTAAGGTGTAAGCACAATTCTCCATTGTCCGTCTCCTGCAGCGTGAAGCCCCCACCCAGACAGAGTGCATCACTCTTTCCAGTATAGGTCACTGTCCCTTATACTCCTGCTTGCCAGATTGCAGACAGTTATTGACATCTATTTAACCCATCAACTGTAAATTCCATGAGGGCAGGACTATGTCTTTCTCATCTAACCCCAGAACAAAGCACAGTTCTCAGCTAATGCTCTTAGGTGAATACATGTCACAGGGATTATAAATAGGTTTTATCTCCCATGTTAATTCCAGCATGGTAATGATAAAAGGGCCATGTTGAGAAGGACTGAGAATCTCTAGGCCCATCTGGAAACAGTGCCATGGTCAATAAGCAATGTCTTCTATGGGTAGAAGTGAGGTGAGAATAGGGATATAGGGAGTATACTTTTATCCTGAAATATTAGAGAGAAGAAAATGAATTCCTGGGTTTCCAAAGAGAAACTAAAGGACTCCTGAAAAAGCTATCATGAGCTTGAAATATGCCTCTGAAGAAATTAGAGGAAAACTTATAAAGTTCTCTAGTGAGGAAGACTCAGAACAGGCACCAGGCAGTCATTGGCTGGGACAGAAATTGATGAATGGGTGAAGTTTTTGTATTTTGGAAAATAAATGCAGGAAGGATTTCATGAGGATGCAAAGAATTCCTAGTTACTTTATTCAGTAGTATAGAAGCCAACTCCAATTTATAATTGGTAGATTATCAACCAGTATGTGTTTCCATTAACCAGTGAAAATAATACATATTACTATCTTCACATCCTTTATTATAACCTTGCAATGTATAGCTCCTGTAAGACAAGAAATAAAAATGGCATGTAAAAGAAAAACATACATTTGAATAAAATATAGCTGAAAACTCAGTTTCCATATATAAGTATGTCCGATCAGTGTATTCATTGGTAAGTAATGAATATTAATTTTAAAATGAAGAATTAAATTAGGACACATGTCTGCTTGAGAATGGAGATATATGAGTTTTAGATGAGATTCTGAGAACCAGAATAGTCTGTATTTTAATGACATTGTGATGTAAGTGCCTTTGCATATAAGTTGTCCAATATTTGTTTTATTCCTGAAAACATAGTTAAGGAAATCTAATACTAACTCTTGCCATGCATCAACAAGGACAAATTAAAGATCCAGTGCTTCATAAACATATAAAACTCCTGGTTTAGGAACTACTCAACTTCCTATGGGATTTTAAATATTTAATTGAAACTAATTAAAAAATTTAAATTGGGTAACAGAACTGATCTTTCAAGTACTTGCAGTTTTTAATGAGGTACAGAGCTGTCAGTGTGGTGGATATCAAGGAATTTTTTGTGCTGATATTTAATAATAGAGTTTTCTTGTCTGGTAGGTCTTCAAAGGGAAGTGATCTAAAATGGAAGGGTGTGTCATGGCAGCAGAGTAGTCAAGGGTGGGCTGAAACCCCCTAAGAGGACATGGTCATAGGTGTCCCTATTGGACCAGACAACCCCACCCTTCTGGCAGCAGACAATTATCAAGGTTGTATGCATAACACAGGTTTTTCTCTGCCAAGCTAAATGAAAAAAAAAGACTGAATTAGATGGTTCTGAGCACTGGAGTTCTAAGACAAAGCAGAGTCACTGCCATGGCAGCTCAAAGATAGATATTAGCAATTACTATGGAAAATAAGAACATAGGGCCCCAAGGAGAAGCTAGAGCCCAGAAGAGAAAATAATGCTGATACAG
Organism: Orcinus orca; assembly: GCF_937001465.1. Classification (NCBI taxonomy): domain Eukaryota; kingdom Metazoa; phylum Chordata; class Mammalia; order Artiodactyla; family Delphinidae; genus Orcinus; species Orcinus orca. Next base: position 86,732,770 of record NC_064571.1, on the reverse strand, counting down.
GACACCCATGAAAGATAATGTCATCCTAGAGAAAGACAGAGTTACACAGAGAATTTCATTGCATGGGATTTTTCTGATATTACATGGTGGTTTCCTTTCCTTCACCTTTAATTTAAGCTATTTTGAGTTTGTGCCTATTTCTTTTGATAAATATCTCTAAAATATAAATAATATCCAAAATAAAAAGTAAACCCCCGAATTATTGCTTGCTAGGATCGCTACAAGAAAGAGAAATGAGTGGAATTCTGAAATGAGAAGGAAATTGGAAAACATTCCACCAATTTAAGATAGGACATCAGCCACTTAAGTATTGATATATAGTTTGAAAGTGCTGGGATGGGATCAGAGCTTCACATGAGCTCACGAAGGGCTGCCCCTTCTAGACAAACATAAAGCGAGATACAAAGCAACAGACACAAATGCAAAGAATCTATTTCTGGTATAAAATCAAAGCCTTCTTACAGTATCCCTAGATCTATCCTGTCTTTCTAAAGGAAAAACTATTAAGGGATACATGTGAACCCAGGAAACCACTGAATCTGGCAAAGAGAAAATCTACAAAACTAAGCAATGAGTATATGTTTTGGAATGATAGAAGAACTGATTGTCCTAGAAAAGACCAATTTTGTTGGGAAAATTATTAAAGGACCATGTTGCGTCATATAATCAGATCAAAGAATCAGAGAATCTAAGTCCTGGCTTTGCTTTCATTCTCCCAACTACTGCGTATTTGAATAATCTTGAACATGCCTGATGTAAACATGACTTCACTTTTATCTGCTGATATACTGACATGTAAAACCCTAATAAAGTTCTACTAATAAGTCATATTTCATGCTGTCATATTACTCAGTATTTGAAGTTTTCAAGGTATAGTAGGTATAGCTGCTTTACCTAACATCTGTACTAGGTATTCACTCATTTATTCATTCATTCAAGAAGTCATATTAGCCGTCTACTCTGTGCCAAATAATTGACTAGGTACTATAAAAACCATAGAAGGGCAAAGTCGCTGCCCTGAGGAAGCTGATAGTAGACACAGAATGAAAATAAGGATACAAGATTTAGTGGCAATAAGTCCAACATGCTCTTAGGGTACGGAAGACAACGCAGTCTGAGGAATATGGGCTTCTGGGAAGAAGTGACCCTTAAGCAAAATCCTGGACATAAGTAGAATTTCCATGGATGAAAGTTGGGTAGAAGGACAATAAAATTAATAGACATTAATTTTAATTGATGATTTCTTATGTCCAAGAGACACTGGCAGGCACTTGGTAAGCATTATCTTCCTTAATGCTCACTGTGGTCCTAGGAAGTACATGGCAGACAGTGGATGGAAGTGAAAGGCAGGGAGTAGGGAAACATTCCTGATTAGAATTATCCAACAGCTGGGCTTCCCTGGTGGCACAGTGGTTGAGAGTCTGCCTGCCGATGCAGGGGACACGGGTTCGTGCCCCGGTCCGGGAGATCCCACGTGCTGTGGAGTGGCTGGGCCAGTGAGCCATGACCGCTGAGCCTGCGCGTCCAGAGCCTGTACTGCACAACGGGAGAGGCCACAACAGCAAGAGGCCTGCATACTGCAAAAAAAAAAAAAAAAAAGAATTATCCAAGAGCAAAGTGAGCTGCTCTAGAAGTAGTGAGTTCCCAGTTTCTGGAAGTACTCAAGCAGTGGTTAAACAAACAGATGAGTGAAGTACGAGGTAGGGGATGGTACTTTATCAGATGTTTCTAAGGACTTACCTAACCCTGAAATGTTCTGACACTGAAAATGCATCCTAGACAATTTATATAGCAATATATTTGTTATGCTAATGTACTTGGATGATGACTAATATTGTTTTAATGTGCTAAGATCTGAATAAGCGAGTTATAATAACATATTTTTGCAAGAAAATAAGAATGCAGAATTTCCAAACATGTGTTACATCACCAAGACATTTCTGTCTCCTGAGGACAGAGGATTGTAATGATTTTGACCCTTGGAGTCCATATGGTTATAGTGAGTTCATATTCATTATGCATATATTCAGAAAAATATGCTTATTGATTGATAGCACATTCATTTGGATTTTAATACTAGCTGTGATAATAGCAACACTGTCCTATATTGTGGCCCACCAAATTTGTCTCAACAGTAAGATTTTCATATCCTTCTTTCTTTCCCTTATCCTACACTAACTAAAAATCAAACTGAATTCAAGAGTCCTGTCAAAATTTCCAATATTTAAAAGTCAAGGAATTAACACATATGTAAAATGATTAAGGGATTTACATTTCTTCATCACGGAATATTTAAATGTAGGGTGCTTAATTGTAGGCTGTATTTAAAAGTAAGGGTCTAGATTTGCTCTGCAAAGATGTTATATGTCTTGCTTTAACCCAAGAGAGAGAAGATGACTGGGTGAGTTTAAAATTCCTACATTCAGGGGTTAGAGGAGACTTCTACAGAGCTTTGGGCATTGAGCAGTAGGGACACAAGGCAAAAAAACCCAACTGTGTAATTTAGACCAAACCCAGCAAACAAATCAGATAAATGCAAAGCCCAAAGTTAAGCACTTCAAAGGAAATCATAATCAGGGTCACAATAAATGAAGCAGAATACCCCTCTCTCTCAGCTTCGTGAGAACCAGTGATAGGACTTCATGATTTATTCTAAAATTTACTGCAACCCTCGGCTGTCTAGGTGGCCTACTGGGGGAGAAGGAAGGTAAAACTTTTCAAGCTCTCTTATACTGTACTTTATCTATTCAAAAATGAGTAGTTTATTTACATTTTAATAACTTTGAAATTGGTAAGCTTATTATAACTGATATTATTAGAATGCATTATATCATTACCTAATTGGTAACATTTTTCTTTCTTGTTATTGGTACAGGTTTCATACACGGCATCTTAAACAGTGAGTTTATCTTATAAGCCTGATTTCTAATTTAACTATTTGATTTCTTTTTCATTCTAAATGAACAAGTTCTCTCATATCTTCTCCCTTATCCTGCACATTCATCTGTGTCTCCTTCCCATGTTATCCCTAGAGAGTGGTCCCTTTTCCTAAGTGCCTGCTGTAGTGGGGATAGTGCCCTGAAAGTAGAAAATTCATGGGCCCCTTCCAGACCATCGAGATATTTCTGAGAAGCAGCTTCCTAGCCAAGGACGACTTTCCCCAACATTCCTTGCATTTAGGTGAGACCATGTGGCTAGTTTGGGCCGATGGAAAGAGAACAAAAATAAAATGGGTTATTTCCAGCCTAAAAGAATTACCAGGTGGCTGTGCCTGCAGTCCTCTCTTTGCCTGATCTGAGAACCTGGGTTAGCATAACCATAATACAAAAGGAGTTTCTGTTTAAAATTATTTAGACGTTAAGATGTGACCTTTTTTATACCCCTGATATGTTGAAGTCAGCTTTGCTAGTTATAGTTAATATGCAGGGTGATTAAAGGTCTTAAACAGGGCTAAATAAAAGGACTGTGCTGTCATTGTCAAAGGGTTTCCCATCCACATTCACCACATGGAGAAAAACACAAGAACAGAGCTCTTCTGGATTAGATGGGGTTGTGTATGTAGATCAATGTGTCTGCTGAAAACAGTAAGAAATACCAAGTAAAATATAAATATCTTATGCTTAAGGTTATCAGTGAAGTACTGATGCCATGAAGCCTGAAGGGGCCAAGATTTCAGGGAGGAGAGAATCTCAGGGCTAAGCTGATGCTCTGGAACCATTTTTCCCTGGGGTGCTTTGCCAAGTACATTTATGGAGCCAGAGGCTGAGGATCTGGGGTTTGCCCAGACAGGGGCCTGGAGCTTAAGGACTAGAAATACAGCATAGATTTTGGCGGTACTGTGGGGCTGGAGATACAAAAGGAGGGATTTGTGTGGCTGCAAGTTTTTTGCCTAATAAAGAAACTGCACAGAGTAAGAGACTAAAAAGCACTGACAAGAAAGTTGCTGAAAGTAGACTGGAATCAAGAGAAAAAGCAGATACTGGAAAGAGAGTTACAAATCATTCTGATATTAGAAGTAGTAGAAAATGGCTTTAATACAACTATGATTAATACATACAAGAAAATAGAAAAAGAAAATAAATGAGAAGAGAGAATTTCAACAGAGTACCAGAATTTCTAATTAAGATAAAAATCAAATACAAATAAAATATACATTATCTGAAATTAGGAATTCAACAGTGAGTTTAATGGCAGGATTAGTCTCCCAGAATATAAGTGAATTAAAAAAATATCCAAATGACAACAAATAGAGTAGAAAGGTATAAATATATAGTAATAAACCATAAGACAAATGCAAAACACATTGAAAAGATTTCACAATGATGCAACTGAAGTTTCTGAGGGAAAAAAGACAGAGAATATAGAGAAAATTGATTGATAATTTTCAATATAGATAAGCAACTTCAACTTACAGATTTATGAGGCTTGGATAGCCCTATGTAGGAAAAAACTCTGTGCATATTATAGTAAAACTAAATAGTTATGAACAATTTAAAAACAGAAGAGGAAAATACTTTTTTTTCCCAAAGCAGTGATATAAGACTGAGAGATGACTTCTCAAAGAAAATGAATGAATGCAGAAATCAATGGGAAGACACTTGTAAAGAAATGAAAAAAGCAAAAACTTGCTAACCTAGAATTCCACAGCTAATTAAAACATCCTAAAAATGAAAGCTAAATAAAGTCATTTTCCACAAACAAACGTTGAGAGAATTGTTTGCCAGAATACCTTCATTAAAATAAGCACATAAGGGAGAAGGAAACTACCTCAGAAAGAAATGAAAAATGCACAAGACAACACACAGTAACAGAAATGTGAAGAAGTGGGCAATTGTAAGTAAATGCTGACTACACCAAACAGTAACACGTCTTGTGGAGCTCAAAATATGTGTGATATTAAAACACTTGAAAGCAAAAATTCAAAAACTGGAAGATACGTACATGAAGTTCAAAAGTAGTATGTTTCTAGCATTATTGAGGAGGTGATCACAGTAAAAATTTGTATTAGGTTGTAATAAGTCGAGGCTGCATGAGGTCACCACGAGGATAACTATTAAAATAGTACCTAATGTATAACTGACAAGTTAATGAAGGGGGAATTGAATAAAAACTACATGTGTTAATTCCTAAAGATGTCAAAAAAGGAGAGAAAAGGGAATCTAAATCAGCTAGATTAAATAGAAACAAATTGGATGACTTCCCTGCTGGCACAGTGGTTAAGACTCCATGCTCCCAAAGCAGGGGGTCTGGGTTCGATCCCTTGTCAGGGAGCTAGATCCCACATGCATGCCACAACTAAGAGTTTGCGTGCCACAACTAAGGAGGCCGCATGCTGCAACTAAGACCCGATGCAACCAAATTAATTAATTAATTAAGAAGCAATAGAAACAAATTGGAAAATAACAAATACCCAAATATATTAAAAATTTACATTACATGTAAAAAGGACTAAATTTTTTAACTAAAGTGTTTAAGATTCTCCAAACAAGGCACTACACACCATACCTGACCCAAGGGAAAAAAAATAGAAGATATTAATAGTTCACAGCTATTTGACAAATTGAATGTGTTCTTAAATGCTCCTCATAAAGAAAATACAAAAACTAGATAGCTTTATCAGGGATTTCTTCCAAAAATTTAAGGACATTAAAAAATAGAAATTTTATATAAATTATTTTAGAGACAAGAAGAAGGAAGAATTTCCAACTCACTTCCCAACTCACTTATGAGGCTAATTTAACCTTCAAAACTAAAGCTGACAATGACATTACCAGGAAGAAATTTACAGAGCATTTTGTCTTGTGAAGATAGATCTAAACTTCTAAATAAAACATTAAAAAATTGTTTGATAAAAAAGGATGATTCATCATAACAAATGAGTTTATTGTAAGAATGCATAGATGGCTTAATCTTAGACCTTACCCCAACTTTCAATAAGTCACCAATCCTGTACAGCCCCCTTTCTGATTCTCCACATGTGTGAGCCAAGTTCCCTGCATCTGGGGAGTGATAGCACCTCTCCTCTAACTGTTCATCCACCAAAAGTTTGAGCACCTGATTCAACCTTTTTCTCTACCCCACACTTTTCAATTCCATGGGTAATTTCAGCATCCACAGTGATGCCCATCTCACTATCTGGCCTGTTAGATAATCCTGCACCTCTAATTACACGATGCTCAAAGTCCTGCTACCCACTGTGGACCTCTGTCCCCCAGGACCGTGACCTCTGAATCATAAACTCAGTTATTCCACTCTGTTTCTGCAGAACCCTGTACTTCCCTCTTTTTGTAGACTCTACCTGACATGACGGTTCAATTGTTATCTGACGTTCCAGATCATAGATGAGGGTATTTCTCCCAACACACCAGTTACATCCTATCTCCTTTTTCTCTTCAGCTTAAATTCCTTGGTTTATCTCTCAACAACTACCTTTATTAATATAATCACCATGTGGCTCTTTATCCTGTCCTCACCGCTGGAGAGATGTGAAACTGGGAGGGCTCTTCCTGACTGTGCCAGGGCATTGAGACTGCAGGAGATGTGCCGTGACCATGGAGATGGGCCTGCAGACCAAAGGAGCACCAGCTCCCCTTGGGCCATCAGTCCTGCTCAATAGCCTTCTGTATTCCCATAGTCCAGTCTCATTCCAATTCCCCATTGGGACTATTTCAAGCAATTTTTTCTCTTTTCTCCTCTCCACCCCACTTCCATCATGTCATCAAATGACTTTAGTTCCTTTATTATTGTACATAGAAAGTTCAGCATATATGAACCCTCCCAAATTCTTGCACAAATTCTACACATTTAAAGCCTCCAGACTGAATTTTACTCATTCCCTTCTCCTCCAAAGATGTAAAAATATTGCCTCTGTCTGCCTCTGAATTCCCCGTGTCCTACCTTCTCAAACACTATACTTCTTCCCAGCACCCTTCTTTACCTTGTATCTTCAACCTTGCCTTCTATAACATCTCCATTCCATCAACATTTAGACTTGATATATTTTTTTCTACATTAAAACTAAGCTCAGGTGGATGACTGTCTTCAGTACATCTTCACCTCCCTTCCTACTCCCACAAACCCCCAATTGTAAGCTCTAGCTTTTCATATTCTTTCAAAACCTGGACCCTTCACCTCCAGGCTTTTTATTTGTCCTTTGTGTCTGGGACTATCTTCCTTTACTCTTAATGTGCCAACATTCTACCTCTCATTCAGGGCTTAGCTCAAATATCACTTGCTGTGGAGCTCTCTTTCTGACTTCTAGAGAAGGTTGTGTTGTTACGGTGGATATGTGCAATCACTGTGCTTTGTACTTCACCTCCCTTAACACTTGTAGTGCTTTATTGCCATTGCTTCCCTAATTATGCTTTTCCTGCTCAACTGTATGTCACAGGAAGGCAGAGGTAAGCTCTTACTGGCAAACCCTTTTTATGGATACTGCAGAGCAAGTTACCTGGTAAAGAGACACCATCAACAGCTTTGTGTTATCTGAATGAACAAATGATTGTGTGGGTTGGATTGCTTTTTCAGGATGCTATTAATGTTTATAGGAAGAATCTCTTATACTTTAGCTCTACCAAAAATACATTTGTACAACTGTAGAATGTGAGGTAATGACAAAAGTCAGCCATACTGATTCAATAGCCCCTTTGTCCTGGGGGAAGTAAAGTCTTTACAGTCTGATGCCTACTTAGGGCTGCCATCTGAATTCACCAGAGAATATCAGACCTGCAGGATTTTGTGGCATCACAGATTCTGTTCTTATTCTTTGGCAAGAGCATTCTTACTCAGAATATTCATTTTTACCTTGCCTGCAATGAATAATCAGATAAGTACAGAAACACTGCAAACAAAAGATGGTAAAAACACTTGCAGACATTTTTTTTCCTGTCTGCAATTTGGAGATACCCCATTTGTCTTACATTCTTCTGTAATTTGTTCTGTACATCTCTTTGTAACCCAGTTAAATAGCACCGCCAGGTCAATTGTGAGGTGACTCTGAGTCCCCTGTTACAGAGACATCCTTTCCAATGACCAGATTCTGTTCTCATGTGTGGGTTTGCTGTCTGTGACCTGAAGGAACAGATAAGCAGAATGTGCCTGTTTCTTTCCTTCATCTTTACACTTGAGCCTAATAATGAGTGTTTAATACACCAACAGTCCAAACTTGAGTGTGGAGAAAATATATGATGACTCTAATATGATGAAAGAAATATAAATATAAGGAGAGCGAATTCATATATTATACATAAATAAACATTATTACATACAGGAAAAGTGTTCTATATGTGGATGTGCATATTTAAACAGACACGTATATAAAGTGTTTACAGTAGCACCTGGAACATAATAATGTTATATTAATGTTTGTGGTCTCTATTATAGTATTATAATGAACATGTACACACCTATATATTTATAGTTATTTGTAGGGAGGCGATGTGGTTTTCCAGAAGGGACACAATATTCTTATTAAATTTGAAAATGCTATTTTTATGTTATTTGCTAGGTTATGCTTTTCAAATAAAACCTGGATACAAGACCTGCCTACCTCTGAATTCACCTGCCACTCTTTCTCTTGTTTCATATGTTCCAAGCACATTGGCTTTTTTATTTTTTGAACATTTTACTTATTGTTGACTGGACCTGGCAGTTGCTGTTTTCCTTGACTGGAATGTTCTATGTAATGCACCCCCTGTCCACAGCCCAGACCAGATATTTTATTATACATTTCCATGGTTTCCCTTGGAAACCATGGAATAGCTGTAAAATGCTATTTTATAGCATTGCTTATATTTAAAACTGTTGTATCTATTTGAGCATATGTCTTGTGGTTTACAGTAGAATGCAAGTTCCCTGACAGTAAAAAGTAAATTTCGGTAAGGAAAGAACAAAAACTAAAATGCATATAGATTAGAAAAGACAAATTAAAAACACCTTTGTTTTCAGGCAACACAATAATCTAGGTAGCAAATTTTAAGGAATCTAAAAAAAGCTTCTAGAAATAAAAAGTGAATTAAGCAGTGTCATAAGATAGGACAATATAAAAAGTTATATTTCTATATACTAGCAATGAACAACTAGGGGTTGAAACTTTAAAATACATACGATTCCTTAAAATGTGAATAATTTGGGACAAATTTAGCCAAATGATGTGTAAGATCTATACATTGAAAACTGAAAAATATTGCTAAGAAAAATTAACTGTAAATAAATGGATTATGTATAGTTATGGACAAACTGTGTTCTCTAAAATTCATATGTTGAAGCTCTAACCTTCAATACCTCAGAACATGACTGTATTTGGAGTTAGAGTCTTTAAAGAGGTTAAAATGAGGCCATTAGGGTGGGGTCCTAGTCCAATAGGACTGGTTCCCTTGTAAGAAGAAAAAGAGACACCAAAGATAAGTGTTCACAGAGAAAAGACCATGTGAGGAGACAGGAAGAAGGTGGACATTTACAAAACATGAGGAGAGGCCTCGGGAGAAACCAAGCGAGCCAACATCTTGATCTTGGACTTCTAGGCTCCAGAACTGTGAGAAAACAAAGTTACACTGTTATGAGCACTCAGTATGTGATATTTTGTTATGGCAACCCTTGCAAACTAAGATATATATATGTATACTTATGTATTAAAAGATTCAATATTGTTAAGATGCTAGCTCTCAGCAAAGTGATCTATTGATTCAATATGAACCCAGTGAAAATCTCTTGTAGACATTGATAAGCAAATGCTAACATTTATATTGCAAATTCGGAGGTGCTTATTTTAGACAGGACAAATTGGAGAACTTAAAGTACTTAAATTAAATACTATAGAGCTCCTGCAATCAAAATAGTATGAATATACATAGTGGAGAGAGAGAGAGAGAGAGAGCAGTGAAACCAAAAGGAGAATCCAGAAATAAACCACTCGTATATGGTTAATTGATTTTCAACAAACGGGTAAAAATAATTTAATGGAGAATAGATAGTCTTTTTTAAGAAATTGGGTTGGAAAAACTGGATAGCGATATGAAAATAGATAACTTTCAGCACCATATGATATGCACACAAAAAATAACACAAAATATATTGTTAAACTAAAGTTAAAACTATAATACTTTTAGGGCTTCCCTGGTGGTGCAGTGGTTGAGAGTCCGCCTGCCGATGCAGGGGACATGGGTTCGTACCCCGGTCCGGGAAGATCCTACATGCTGCGGAGCGGCTGGGCCCGTGAGCCATGGCTGCTGAGCCTGCGTGTCCGGAGCTTATGCTCCGCGACGGGAGAGGCCACAACAGTGAGAGGCCTGCAAACCGCCAAAAAAAAAAAAAAAAAAAAAAAAAAAAAAAAAAACTATAATACTTTTAGAGAAAGCTTAAGAAACAAACCTTGTGACTTGGGGTTGACAAAGATATTTAGATAGGATGCAATAGGCAATACCAATTAAATAAAAATGAATAAAATGATTTAAAGTTCTGCTTTTTAAAAGACATGTTACAAATACAAAACAAAAATAAGCCACATATTGGGAGAAAATAATAGCTATATATATTTTTTTCCAAAAGACTTATCCATAGAATATGTGAAAATACCCTTACAATTCAATAATAAAGAGGCAAATAACCCAATTAAAATAAGTTGAACAGACACTAATCTGAAAAAAGATATGTGAATGGTCAATAAACACATGAATAACTGTTAAACATCATTCATCATCAGGGAAATTCAAATTAAAACCACAACAAACTATGACTACACACCCACTTGGATGGCTAAAATGTAAATATAACTGACAGTTCCAAGTGTTATCAAAGATGTGGACCAATGGAACTCTCACACATTGTTGATGAGAACATAAAATGGTTACAGCTGCTTTGGAAAATTATTTAGCAGTTTCGTATAAGTTTAATCAGAAACTTACTTCTTGACCCAACCAGTCTACACCTACGTATTTACACAAGAGAAATAAAAATACATATCCTCAAAATATATACATCCACAAATACACAATCCACAAAAGACATATCCATATGCACACAAATGTGCATAACAGCTTTATTCATTATAGCCTAGAATTGGAAACAACCCAAATGTCCATCATCATGTGAATGGATAAACAAGATACAATATATGTGTACAATGGAATGATATTGACAATAACAAGAAATTAAGTACTGTTTTGTGAATATGAATAAACCTCAGAAATATTACACTGAACAAAAGAAGCCAAACAAAAGAGAGCATACTATATGATTCCATTTGTACACAATCTAGAAAAGACAAATCTAATTTGTATTTCTAGTAAGTAGATCAGTGGTATCTTGGCTGTAGGGTAATAATTGATTAAGAAGAGCACAGAGAAACTTTTGGGGTAATAGTGGCCTTGTATATCTTGACTGTGATTTTTGTTGCATCAGAATTTACTGAACTCTATGTCTAAAATATGTTTCATTGCTTGTAAATTATGCCTCGGTAAACCTGATTAAAAACAAAGACAAATGAAGCCTCCTTAATCCACTCTTCTCACACTTTTGCTAATCAGAATGATACACTCCACCCTTGATGCTGCCCTAGCATGGTGTTTGTATTCTATTTAGCAGTTGTGTCATTGTATGTTTCTGTAATTAATTTGTTTTATATACATGCCCCCATTTTGATGGTAAACTTCTAGATTCTTAGAACAGTTTTACTTATTGTTTCATCTTCAGTGCCTCTAACAGTAGATTCTTCATAGATACTTATTGAATTGAATTGAGGTGAATCACTATCTGTTGAGTTATTGTCATGTGACAGTTCCTATCTCTGGCAGGCAGGCTATGAGAAAAGGTGGTTAGTCATGAAGTCGAGGGTCAGATCTACCAGCTCTTTTTGTGTGGCTGGCAGAAACTCTCTGAGCAGCAGCAGGAAGCTGGCAGAGTGCTCCATAGCTAGCCAGAGAGGAAAGTTCAGTGGGACCTACGGTACATCAGGATGGAGACCAGATGATCCTGTGGCCTGAATATTTAGGGCGGAAAGGACCAGGGCCGACATCAAGCCAGGGGTTAGGAAAGGGGACAAAATGATAGTCCCTCCTGCTGACCAGCAACGACTTTAATATTTTACAGCCATCACCTCATGCATCTTCATGTCACTCTGCCAGGAGTCCTGCTTAAGACCTCTGATAAGTCCCATGAACAGGGATACAGGTTGAGTAGCAGTTGAGAATCCTTCCGAAGATGGTATGCAGCTTGTCTGTGGTCCAGGCTGGATCCAAGTGAACAAAACTATCAAAGCCAAAGCCATTTGACTGTCTAGGAGCAGCACAAAAGATCACACTCTGGGGCCTCGTTATACTACTTATGTTTTCTGGGCCAGCCCACGGGTCCTTACCAGAGGTAATGAGCAAGAAGAAAGCTAGGCATCAGTGATTGTCAAGATCGCTGTAAATCTGTTCCACCTTCTTAACCTCTGAGGCACAGAGAGCTGTGTTGATGACATTAATCCTGTATTTTGCTCCATCTCAGGAGAGCCATGAGAAGATAATGATACACATGTCAACGGCCATGTGTGAAACTGGCAATCAGAGGATTAAACTTGGGAGTGTCTTTGGGAAATTCTCAAAATGCGACCATGGGTTGTCTGAACTCTGCCAATTCCACCTCCTAAATGTGTGTCTTCCATCTGTCCCTCCTCTCTCCAACCCCCAACCCAGTGCCCAGCACAAGGCTCCAATCCTGCCTTTGATCACTGCAGGAACCTCATTACTGACCCTCTGGCTCTAATCAGTTGTCCTCTCATCCATTTGTTCTTCGTTCAGAGTAATTTATTCAAAACATAAAATTGGCTGACAGATTGCTTTGATTAATAATCTCAGATGGCTTTTTAGTGCCTAAGGGAAAAAAATCTAATTTCTCAGGTTATGGGAACATTTTCAACATGGCTCTGATCCCCCAACACTTTATAATCTTACCTGTGGTGTCCTTCCAACTTGGAATCCTCCTCTCTGTCTCTCTCTGTCTCCCTCTCTGGACACAGTTTCCAGATCATTCTCTGACTACTTAATTCCCAAGTCCTGACAGAGGGATTGATGATCCCCACATCTTTTCTTAAAATCCACAGGTTTCTGGAAGCCTGTGGGTGGGTTTCTTTCACATCAGTTGCCTACCCATGAACTAGTCAACCTGAAGGTAGAAGTGAAGGTGTCGGCAAAGAGAAAGAAGGGCTGGGTGGACATCCTGACTCTGGGCAAGTGTAGGTCTCCCTCTCTCCCTTCCTTCCTCCCTTCCTCCCTTCCTCCCTCCCTCCCTTTCTTCTTTTCTTCCTTCTTTCCTTCCTTCCTTCCTCCTTTTCTTCCTTCTTTTCTTTTACTTCCTTCTTTTCTTTTCTTTCTTCTCCCTCTTTCTTTTTAAAGCTATTTTCTTGTTCAATATCATACTAGCTTTTGACTAGTTTCCCACCAATATCTTTGAACAGAATTTTAAAAACACTTTTGCTTCAAAAGTTCCTTTTTCTGAAAAGGTCTTATAGGTGCAACAACAAAATAAGTGCATAGAAAAATCTTACTGTGTTCTTTTGGCTGCACACATAACCTTTTACTCAGTGATTTCTGAGTGTGGAGCAAATAGACTAAAGATTGCTTATAACAAATTCAACCCCATGGAAAGTGAAAATAGAGAAATTAGGAGGTGCCCTTATCCATTTTTAACAGGAAAATCACTGAAGCTCAATTAAAAAGACAACAGGAAATCAGCAGAACTAGTTACAGGAATTCTGAAACCAGGGAAGTGTTCCAGAGCACTGAAACAGTTCCTTTCCTGCCTCCATGCCTTTGCTAATGCTATTCCCTCTGTCTGGGACTACTGTCTCTCTTTCCCTTCCCCTGACTTTCTGATCCTTTCAGACCCAACCCTTCTGCATGAAACTGCTGGCATCATCCTTCCAGACAGCTGTGGTAGCCCTTCTTCTGGAATAATTCACTATCATCCTGAACCATAATTCTCTGTACCAGAGTTCTTGAATGTAAACAATAGACAGCTGAATAGGTATCTGAAGCAGAACTAGATGTTTGAAGCAGAAAATAAATTTATTGGAAGGATTCAGTGTCACTCAAAGAATTAACAGAATATCTAGTCAGAGAACCAGGCTGGGAAAATGGGCAGCAAACAGCTGAGTGTCAGCCTCCAAGAACCCAACAGAAGAAGAAGCCAAGTTCACACCACTTCCCACAGGGCAGAAATTTGGGGGATGAGATTAAGCCTAAAACCCATGGCTTACCTACCAGGTGTGCACGGACAAGAAAATGTTCCCTCTTGATGTCTCATTTTCCTCATTCACAAAGAGTTCTTATAATAATTGTAGCATTGATCAATTTGATATCTGGAACAGGTTTGGCATGTTGTAGGTAGTCGGTGAATCTTGGTGTCTTCCCTCCAAAAGTCCTCCGTGCAAGAACTGCTGTGACAGTATGTAGTGGGCGTCTGTCTCCTTAGGGTTGCTCAGTATCTGGAAGGTAACGCCGATGTTTCCCCTGCACTTCTCTGTTTACTGCCCTGGGGAGTGACTTTGCCTTTGAGGGCTCCTGCTGAGAATAAACTTGAGAAGAAATGAAGCAACTTAGATGGAGAGCAGCAGGTCCTTCTCGGCAATTCGTTGGCTCTTGGGATTAACAGTGGTGAAGTGGAATCACAATGGGATGGTCATGAAAACAGACGGACATTTCTTCAGGTGAGGGAGACCTCCCTCTTTGCCTGCTTCATTTCCAAGGGGCAAATTATCCCATCTAGAGAGGCATTTAGACCAAGGACTCCTAGCCGAGAAACCCAGAGATGGCACTGTATCAGTCATGCTTTGGCAGGTGAAGCTCCATAATAATTCAACACCATTTTCCTGACTTGTTTTGATGAATAGAAGGAAGTCGCTTTTGAACTAATGGCGTTATTGCACTTTTGGTAGGCATTTCACTTTTATTTTTCTCCTTTCTTCCTCCTTCCTTTCCTCCCTCCCTTCTTCCCTCCCTCCCCCCTCCCTCCCTTCCTCTTTCCTTCCCTCCCTTCCTCCCTTCCTTCTGCCTTCTCCATTCTGAAACACATCTATTCTTCTGTATTGTTGACTTACAGTCACTAAACATACCATTGTTCATGACTGAACCTGGTATTTTACTATAGAAATTTTCCAAAACAAATTCCTGAAATTTTAACAATGGAGAAATAAGCCTCAGCGTCTGAGAGCGACGCTCACCAATTTTGTTTCCATTTGCTCCTCTTTGTTTTCATTTGTATGTCAGCACAATTTTCATCTCCTTCTGAGCACTCCCTATTGAAAAGCTAAGTGTTTCAAATAGAATGGGCAAGATTCAGTGCACTGCTCTACATCCCGCAAGTTAAGGACGTATCATCTGACCATCAGCACCCCACTGGGCCTCAGAAGAACCATGTTGCCTTGGCTGAATGTCATTTCAGCCAGTAACAATTACTTACTTCTGGAGCCGACGGATGCTTTTGATTTCAAGGCCTGCTTGTTTATTCCTAAATTTCAGCTTGGGAAGGAAATTTGCAGTTACCTCTCAAGAACGTGCCATTTCACAGGAACCATAAGGGCCTTTCACCACAAGAAGAGAGTGTGTTTTATTGTAAGACGTGCCACCAGGTTCGTCATCAAAGAAATGGCTTTTCTCAGATCAGTTTACCTTAGGTGGTGCAAAACTCACCAATTTCCCAAATCTAAGCCTTTTCATCATGTAAAATTTATGCTAAATTCATAATTCTCTTATATGCAAATAAGAAATTAAAGAACACAAATTTCTGCCCTCAATAATGTCCACAATTATTTCCAGCCCTCCATAATGTCCACAATTATTTCCAGCAAAACAAAAATTACTTTTCCCCTGTAGCCTTGAAGCACTCTGTCTTCCGTTACGGTGACTACCCCATCTTTATTGCGTTGTATGGATTTGGAAGCATATTTGAGCTTTCCTGCTGTCTAAAGTGTCCCTAGAGGACTGGAGTGTGAACCCTACACTGTTTTGCACACTACCTTACATTTAATAGATATAATTATCTGTTATACATACTTATATATTAAAAATGTGTAATTAATAGTATTGAATAAATTAGTAACAATTCATGAATTATGTGTGTGCATTTATATGTATATATCCTACTGACTCCTACGAGTCTTTCTCAATTCACCCTATTAACCCCAGATAAGAAGAGAAACAACAGACATATTAAGAGTCATTGGAATATGAATGGATCTAGAGATGATCATACGAAGTAAAGTAAGCCAGACAGAGAAAGACAGATATCATATATCACTTATATGTGGAATCTTAAGAAAATGGTACAACTGAAATTATATGTGAAACAGAAATAGACCCACAGACATGGAGAACAAATTTATGGTTACCAAAGGGGGAAAGAGGGGAGAGATAAATTAGGAGTTTGGGATTAACATATACACACTACTATATATAAAATAGATAACCAACAAAGACCTACTGTAGAGAACAGGGAACTATACTCAATATCTTGTAATAATCTATAAGGGGAAAGAATCTGAAAAATAATATATATATATATATATATAACTGAATCACGTTTCTGTACACCTGAAACTAATACAACATTGTAAATCAACTATACTTCAATTTAAACAGTCATTGGAATAAATAGACTCTTCCCTTCCCCCAGTCTCATATTTTCTTTAGATTCCTGTTATTTATCACCTATGACAATTGTCATTTACATAGAACTCAGTAGATCAAGGCTTTTGTTTGTTTGGCTTAATTTGGTTTTGGTAGAAGAAATTGGGTATACCTGTAAGCCTCAAAAAAGTATAATTTAATGCAACTATTAGATTTGCTGGCTTTGCAGAAATGTAGCCTAAATTATTCTTTATAGGAAGAGCTTCATCCTGGCCTTTCTATAAGTTCTGTAGTAGGACCTTTAGATGATCACCCTGAACTGATCACTCTCTGTCTCAGAGGCAGCTCAGCTCACTTGTCCATGGGTTTTTACAGTGCTGTTCAGCAGAAATACAGTGGTATGAGAAAGCCAAGGCTTCAGAGCGTCCAGCTCTGTTTGTAAACTGCAGACTTTTTTCTCTTGCCCAATCCCTCCTTCCCTCAGAAATAAATGGCATCTTCAAGTGATACAAGAGTCAACTCTTAGTATAAATTTGTCTAATAGAGGTGTGTGCAAATGTTTTAGCATGTGTGTGCATGGGTATTTTCTGTTTTTCTGTACAATAAAGTATTGTTTACATAGCATGGGTAGTGGTTATTGTCAGAATATTTTATGCAAATTTAAGTCTAGTAATTTAATACGAGGAGGCCAAACACAAGACTCAGTGGATTCCAAATATTTCACACAGCTGTTCCTTGATGCTTGTCTCTGATGTAAGTCTCACTCCCGTTATTGTTAATTATGTGTCTGTGAGCACATCAGTTCAAGTCACTGGATCTCACAGTCTTCACCAGCAAAGTGGGAAGGACATCTCCTTTTCTGGCGTGGTGTGACCATGTTGTGTGGAATAGAATAGGAGAGTGCTTTGAAAACTCAAAAACTCTATGATATCCTTGTGATTATACCACTGTACTGGCTAAGAGCACCCAGGTATGGGTGTGGCTTGTTTGCTTCAGAGTAGGGTTATCATGAGGAAGAATGGAGAAAAAAATAAAGGGATATGTATGAGAGCAGCAGAAAAAGCAGGAGTAGCTGAAGGACCTGTAGCCAAATATGGTGACCTGACAACAGAGTATGGAGATGATTCTAGAAGTGGAGGTCCATGGAAGGTCACCCAGAGGGTTCAGACGTTACTAATAAAAGTGAATATTTGATCAGCTCAGAGTCCAGTGACCATTAGGGTGTAAGTTCAGGAAGGTTTTGTTTGTTGTTTGTTTTATTTTTTTTTAACATGGTTGATATTTCCTAGATTGTCTCTGTCCAAGCTCACTTATCTTATAGTATTGGGATGAAGGGTTAACATCTTAATACATACAAAATAGCATCTCTTTATTGTCAGAGAAATACAAGGGATTTTAAAATGATAAATATTGCTGCATCAAAACTGGTCTGTTTTTCTTCTCCTGGAAGCATATGATGGTAATGATGGACCCATCTTTCCCTGAAGCGGTCTTCCAGTTTTTTCCTGAGTCCCTTGCTTTCCATCAAATCATCAGATCATTGAGAATCAGACAAGTTTTGAGGCTTCTCGTGAATCAGGAGCAATGTAGACTTCTGAGGTGCAAGATGAATAGAAAAACTGTTGACACCAACTCTATTTAGGAAAGGGTCTAGCATGAGTCACTTTTCTATGATGGAGTGTTTCTTTCCAAGATATACCCAGTCCAAATGTCTGCCTGTATGCTCTTATGAGACCATGGTCCCTTTAATTAACTCTGTATTTCGTGTTGCTGTTTTTCTCTGGACCTGCACCCTAGCATATAATCTCTGAATCATGTACTCTTTGTTTCTATGTCCATTTCATGGCACCAGCAAACTTTCCCAAGCTCACTCTTTGTCTATGGCACTGGCATTCTCCTTCATTAGCTTCCACCTTGCAAAATTTTCATCATGGTGACCAGATTTGCTGTAGCAAGCAGGTGAGTCTGTGTCTCATTTGTCTTTCTTAGCTAAACATGCTTTCTTTTTAAAAATAAATTTATTTATTTTATTTATTTATTTTTGGTTGCACGGGCTTTCTCTAGTTGTGGCGAGCGGGGGCTACTCTTCTTTGTGGTGCACGGGCTTCTCATTGCGGTGGCTTCTCTTGTTGCGGAGCACAGGCTCTAGGCGCACGGGCTTCAGTAGTTGTGGCGCGTGGTCTTTAGGGGTTGTGGCTCATGGGCTTTAGAGCACAGGCTCAGTAGTTGTGGCACACGTGCTTAGTTGTTTCGGCATGTGGGATCTTCCCAGGCCAGGGCTCGAACCCATGTCCCCTGCATTGGCAGGCAAATTCTTAACCACTACGCCACCAGGGCAGTCCCTAAACATGCTTTCTTTAAATTTAGTTGACTGGATGGAAAAGTATTTTTTTTAAATATCCCAAGTGTGAATTGCTAAGCCCCGGTGAGTAGCCAGTAATGAGATTTTTGCAGTTCTTATGGTTTACAAAAATAAAACAAACCTATAATAATTGGAGTGAATTGAAATTATGTGTGATAGATGTCTTTCCACTATGATATTCTAAATCACTATCTTAACCCCAAACCATGCACTGTGTATATAAATATATTTGTTTTGTGCTGATCTTCTTCCATAGCATTTCCAGAAACGAATAAGTTTCCCAGACAGATTAGTTTGTCAACAAATGATGGCAAGCTAGACTATAACACATATTGCTACAATTGCTGGATTTGTGGCCTGACACACTGCTTAGTCAGTAGAAACTGTAATTTATCCATGTTATCTTCAATATGTGAAAGCTTGAACTTGGACAGATAGGTGGGCTGACTTCAAAATGGTCAGATTGTCTCCACTTAAGAAAACGGGTCAGTTATAAAGCAGCTCAAGTTTTAGCTCAGTTTAAATGCAAGATATTCATATTACAAGTTATACCCACCTTCCCATAGCTCTTCAAAGTACAGCGATGATCAGTTTCTTTCTCACAGGACTCGTTCACAAACCGTGAATTAGAAGCACATAGAAGGAATATGATAGAATGAAATAAAGAAAATTAGGAAAACCACAGTTTTGTGATGTTAAGGAAGATTCCAAGGTTATGGAAGAAAATAATAAATCAGAAAGGACAAGAAATCAGTGACTTCAAATGGGCATCATTCAACTCAGTAAAATCAACATTTCTTGAAAAAAAGCTGAAGCACTACTAGAATGGGAAGACGGTTTCCCAAAGCTGTTTTGCCAAGTGCACGTAAGAGGATGTGAAAACATCTGGATTAGGTACCAATCAGGGGGCCCAGCTAACTCTGAGTGTGGGATGCTGGGTTTCTCTTTCTCAAATGTCTTGTCTTGGATGGTAGGTCTGCACCCAGTACCTGACATTGGTTTCTAAGGAGATTATTCCAGGAGTCACTTGCCGTTCTCTTGCCATCTTCATGGGCACCAGTCTCATTTTTCTTTAGAAAAGAAAACCTCTGTCCTGTTCAGATAGCAATATGCAATATTTTACTTTCTGAGAAAAAACATCTGTGATTCTTTGATAGTTTTTAAGGAAGAAAGTCAAATATAAGATATTTACTAAAAAAAGTCACGTGAAATAAAATGAATTTGACTATCTCACCCTGAGGTAAATGTGACAGTCAAAGTAAACAAATTTTCGATCATTTCAAAAATTAGATCACAATGCAGTATTTGAACTAATTCATTTTAAAATACAACTAGACCCTTGATCACTGCCTCTTTTACTGTGAAGATAAATGGTGCTTAAGGGTGTCTTGGATTCCTTTTCCAGAAACAAAGCAGTGCAGGTGAAGACGTTACTTCTGCTGCTGCCATTGTTGTTAGGACTATTGTGGCGAGTTCTCATATAGCGCCTTGTCAGGTTCTCCTAAGTTAACTACTCTCAGCTCCAGTTTCTCATTATTTCCAACGATGCGGGGTTGCTGTGGAAATTCAGTTAGATGATCCAAATAAATCATAGATCACATTGCTTGAAAATATGAGACCCATTTTTAATGCAGCAAAACAAAAGATGATTTTAATACTATTGCCCTCAGTGATTACTCTCATGAGATATATATGACTCCTCCCATGTTTTGAAGCATCAGGTGATTGGAAATTCAGAAAAATCGATGTTACTATACATATTTTTTTAAACTTTGTTGAGACTTTCTTTGTAATGTGTGCAAATAAAAAATATTTAATGTTGGCTTAAGTAGAACATGTATTCTATAGTCTGAGGGCATATATATACAACTACATACATATATGGGATAACATTTGTAAATTATGCCGTTGAAAATTTTCATACTTGATATTTAGCTAAAGCTATCCTTGAGAAAGGGTTATTAACTTTTTTCTATAATTAAGATTTGTCTCACTTATCCTTGAAATTTGGTTATGTAACATTTTCTAGAATACCTCAAGATAAACAATTATACATGGTATATAAATATATATATATAAATATGTATTTACAGGTATTTTTTAATCCGTATGCTAGCAGTAGTTGTTAGTATTAGAAGTATCTTAATTGTGAATATACAACCTAAGGGTGTTTAGTGCCTATTTGAAAGATTCTCATCGCAAGCCAACATCATGGGACTGTAAAATGGTACAGCCACTTTAAAAGACAGTTTAGCAGTTTCTGACAAAACTAAATATAATTTTACCATATGATCAGCAATTGTGTTTCTTGGTATTTACCCAAAGGAGTTAAAAACTTATGTCCACACAAAAACCAGCACACAGATGTTTATAGCAGCTTTACCCATAATTGCCAAAACTTAGAGCAAACAAGATGTCCTTCAGTGAGTGAGTGGATGAATCTGGAGGCTTTGGTGGTATCTGTCTTGCTCTCCTTCTCCTGCTTCCCGTCCCCCTTAACTCTTTCCCTCCCTATATGGTAATTTTGAGTTTGAATCTATCCAATTCCAGGCCCTCAGTCCAGAGTGAGGCTGTATAATAACTCCCCCCCTCTTCGTCCCACTTAATGTAAAAACCAACTTGCTCCTTAGAAGAAGGCAGACTATAAATACGTAAAATTTGTTTTCAAGATACCTGTCCCATATTCCTTTTCTGCTCTGTTTTGAAATGGATGTGACTCATCTCACCAGGAACCCAGTCCAGTATAACAAGATATACTGAACAAGAATGAGTAAGAATGTGAATTGGGTTAAACAAAAGGAAAGTGAGTGAAGGAAAGCAGGACAGATCCAGAAGTGTTCACACACAGATTCACATTTAAGCTTCCTAGCATCCAATGCCAAGATGCAAGTCACAGAGTCCATAAAGTATAAAGACAAAGTCTTTGCCCCTTAAAACCACAATTATTTCTGATAATGAAACTTAAGCAGACATTTCTCCATTGTTCTTATAGATCTCACGGTTTCACATAATCAGCAATGTCCATGATGACATCTTTACAGTAAACATGGGGATGAGTTTCACAGGCCTAATTTTAATAATATATTACAATTGTTCCCACTGCATGAAAAATAAAACAAAAATCCCAACGAATCAGAAAAAACAATCTGTGGGATGTTGGGAGGAGGTAGAGGAGGTAAAGCATGATGGCACCCAGGCAAATTGCTCTCAGTATCTGGCTGTACACCTTCATGGACTCCAGGGTACCTGGAGCTGAGGACACAAACTTAAGGGTTTCATCGAACCCACAGATAGGGTGTATTTCTGCTACAAGATTGGTTCCCACAGTGTCCATTTTTAAAAATTAGATTCTAAAATAAAAATTAGGCAAGTTCACATAAAAATTAACTGTTGTGAACACTGACAACACTATTTTTGTCCCCACAGAGGAATCCCTGGTGGAGAGCATCCCCTGTCACATTGGGCTGGCATGCTCTGCCCCGTTGGCCCAGGGGCCACCACATCATGCCTAGTACAGAACAGACCCACGTCACTCATCCATGTGGACTCTGCCCAAATTCATCTTCATGCTGATGACCTTTTATTAATATTGTTTCTCTCTGCCCAAGTCTGTAAATGTTTTGAACAACCCTGAGTCTAAGATCATTCCTGCTTCAGCTCTCAGGCCTATTGCCAGCCGAGTATGAACCTCTGTTCTCAGCTTCAGATGAGCGGGTGGAATCTAGTCCTCAGCAAGGCTTGTGTTGACTAGTGTTAAACCGTTGAGTTTGTTCCTGCTTTATGCTCCACACACCCTTGGGAGAAATGACCTGTTCTCACCAATAACGGTGACTCCCCAAGGCCCTGATTTCTAATGAGAATGGGGTTCAGGGTTGTTGGCAAAGAATGTCACTTTGGAGATATAGAATAGAACTTTCTTCCAAGGTTGGGTAGGGGGAGTAGGGTGGTGGGTAGTGCTATATTTTGAAAAGTCCTAAAAGGATGATATATTCCCATTCCACCAGCTAACAAATGGTACTATCCTTTGAGAGTCACTGCTTAGTGTATAATGAATTAACTTTTTATGTAAAAGTGTTCATTAAAAGGTATATGCAACCAATTGTGGTTTTGAAATCTATATTCTGTTACTTAAGGCTGGTTAGCCAAATAGTTCCCTCAGAAAATACTTCCAGGTACGTATTTATTTTGAGGTATCTTAAATTTTCTCTACCAAATGGAACCTTGCTAAAAATGAATATGCTGACAAAAGTGGCTACTTCATATAAAATTGCCTGGGCACTGGGGAATCCAAATGAAATAACGATAAAAACACAAAGTCAATTCTTTTGCTCCATTGGTTCAATCCAGCTAAGCCTTTGCACAATTTAAGTTTCACATCTTAGATAAGTAAGTGCTGCTTAATTTTTTATCCGATTAGTGAATTACCATATGTCAATATTCTATACATTCTTTAGAACAGATTTTTGTCACGTTTTACAACAGTTTACAATAATCTACTTCAAATCATTCAAGAACCGTGAATATTTATTGAGTGTATTGGATCTGACCTCAGTTTTCTTCAAAAGATACTTTTTTTTGAAAGTTCTGCCTGATCTACTGTAATTAAGCTCCAGACATCACCAAAACCCTTTTAAAACTAACCGTTATACCCTTCAGACTATACCTTCCATTAGCAGCACACAACATGAAATGAAAGAAACATCTTAGAATTATTATGTCATTGTTTTCAGATAATGTAATTGTGCCATATTTTTTTCAAGTGTGTTTTTGTCCTTAAAATTCATTCATTCTATTTTGTCCTCCTCACCAGCTCCTGAAGGCCATTATCTTTCCATTAGCGAACTCAGGGCATCTCTTCCTTTGGTCTTTGATCTGTTATGAACCTTCATACATTCTTCTTGGTGGCGTTTTGGGTCCTCAGGAAGCCTCCGCATCTCCCCACACACTCAGGATTCATAAGGACACACTTCTGAAGGCCTGCTACATGCACAAGATGTTGCTTTATTGATGGAAGGTGGAATAAGTGTTCACGACCATCTTGCTGTTCTTTGCTACCTTAACAACTCTTGGTTTTATTCTGCTTTTTTGTTGTTGTTGCTGCTTTCTTTTTTTTTTTTTTTTTTTGGTAAATTGGGTCACAGATGTTTTATGGCTGCAGAATGCTTTGAAACTTTTTCATATGTTCAGTGGGAAAAGAAGCCTCTCAAATTTCATGCTGAAATAATTAAGCTTTTTAATTTTACTGTCCATTTATCAGCACAAGCGATAAATCTCTCTTTATACTACCTGCTTCTACACATAGGACTTCTCAGGCCAATTACTTTCTCGAGGTGTCTGAAAGTGTCTTTCTAACATCCCTCAGCATGCTTTATGGAGACACTGACACTCTCCCCAAACCTTAGACAGGGCAGGCCACCCCAGGAAACGTCAGTTCGTGCTCCCTGGAAGCGGAAGCAGCCAAGCCCCAGCTACCCTTCAGGGGCTTTGCGCTGTGGCCATGGGCTCTACTCAATGATCCTGACTCTTTCTGACTCGGTTTCCATTGTGCCCAGAATTTCTAGAAATGTCAGCTCACTCCAGAGAATTTGCTGTCTTTGTGGATGCAGCTGATTCAAATAAGTTTTATTGTACATGTCGCACGACAGTGACAGAGGTAAAGGCTCTGCAGGATCCAGGTCTGATCAGAGTCCCAGCTCTGCTCCTGATGCCACAAGATCTTGGACAAGTCCCCTCGTGTTTATGACCTTCAGTTTCCTCGTGTCAGAAATAAGGAAATAGTGCCTCAAAGGGGTTTTGGGAGGGCAACATATATGTATAGATTCTCTGTGCGTGCCTGACACATGGTGAATGTTTACTCAGTATCAATTTCTTTCTCTTCCATGGATTTCAAAGAATGGTGTTTAGTCTGTCGACTTGGAACTTGTTGAACCATTACATGCTGCTAATATATTCAGATAGCGGAGCTATTAGGGTCAGTACTTACACGTTCTCCCATTTGGCTCTTTTTAGCTGACTTACAATTTCTGTGATAGACGGTAGCTTCCTGGTTTAACAGAAGAGGCTGGTCGTAGGAAGTCAGATGGTGTTGCTTTAGAAATAAACTTGTACTTAGTAGAATATTCTGTGGAAAAGGCTGAGCTGCAGCCTGACATTTGTGCATTGATTGGTCTTTGTTAAAAAAACAAAAACTCATTTTTCCCTGAAACTGTTTGCCTGACCGGCCTATTCTCTGATTCTCTCTCCCTTCCCTTTTTCATTACTTTTTCAAACACTGAGTTCCTTCTATGTGTTAGACCATAGAGAACTTTTTCCGTAAAGGGCCAGGTGTAAATATTTAAGCTTTGCAGGGCAGATGGCCTTTATGTACCTCCTCAGCGCTGCTGTTGTCTCACAAAAGCAGATCTACAACAGCGAAATGAATACATGAATGAACGTGGTGTGCTTTAATGAAAATGCAGTTCTCATTGGGGCAATCTTGCCTTCCAGGAGACATTCCAAAATATCTGGAGACAGTTTTGTTTGTCGCAGATGGAGAGCGGTGCTGCTGGCATCACAGAGGTGCAGGCCGGGATGCTGCTGAGCGTCCCTCAGTGCACAGAGCAGCCTCCAAGCCCACCAAAGACGCATCTGACCCACAATGTCCATAGTACCAAAGTCGAAGAAGAAAATTTTACTTATGGACACTAACACTTGAATTTTATGTAATTTCACAGACAAGAAATATCAATCTTCTTTTGCTGATTTTTCAACTAGTTGAACATTTTTTACCACCCTTAGCTTGAAGCCATACAAAACCTAGCAGCGGGCCACAGTCTGCCAACCCCTGTGCAAGAAAGTGGGGAAACAAAGCTGAGTAGGGGAAAGTGACTGTCCTTAAGATCCTCCTTCTCAGAGCTCAATAAAAGCAAGACAGACAAGTTTCATTTCATGTACTTTCCTATGGAACAACGTGCTTCAGCGGAAAATCCCCCAGAAGAATGATAGATCATTTCCTTGGAAAAACAATCAACTGCAAAGTGAGGGTCCTTGGGTTGACCTCCCTTTCCCTACATTTTCTCTCTCTATGGTGATACAGTGGCCTGTATGCTCTGTCCTCACACACCAGCTGCCTCAGCTTCCTTCTGGGATCCTTCATCAGGTCGATGTCTGGTTGAGGTCACAGTTGACCTAAATCGAACACCTCTGTGTTCTTTTTTTTTTTTTTTTTAGAGTAAAATTGCTTTATGATGTTGTGTTAGTTTCTGCTGTACAACGAAGAGAACCAGCTATTTGTATACGTATATCCCCTCCCTCTGTGTCTCCCGCCCACCCATCCCACCCATGTAGGTCATCCCAGAGCACTGAGCTGATCTCCCTGTGCTGTACAGCAGGTTCCCACCAGCTATCTCTTTTACACATGATAGTCTATATATGTCGATCCTAATCTCCCAATTCATCCCACCCTCCTCTTCCCCCCCATGTCCACACATCCATTCTCTACGTCTGCGTCTCTATTTCTGCCCTGCAAATAGGCACCTCTGTGTTCTGATGTCAGTTTCCAGCCCATGGCAAACCATCCCACATAACAAGTGGACAGTGGCTGCCTCGAGAAAGTAGCAGGACCTGTCATGCTCTCCTGCGATGCTGTTCTCAGTGCGGCAGTGATCTCAGTGACTCTTGTGATGGATTCTGCTCCACTTCATGCAAAATCAGAGAAAGTGCAGATCTAAATTCACTTCCTCCTCCTGGAGGCCATAACTGCTCTACCTCACCTGAGACATCCTAAAATTCTCAAGGATAATTCATTTTTACTGGGGGGGGGGGTGACGTGGGTTTTGTTTCTTGAAAGGGTTTGGGCAGCCAGACACATACCTGTGATCTCTGGGGCTTCTCGGAAGTCTGGCTGTTCTTTCACGTCACCGCTACTCTTCTAAGGAGCTCCTGGCAAGCTCTCCCCAGTATGGGGGACCCGGGAAGTGGGAGACTGTTGTCTCCTCTGCCTTTAGGAAACACAGCACAAGAACTGATATGTCTCCTCCACGACCCTCTCCTGGTTGCAGTGACCTGGCCACTACTTAGGACTTCAACCCAATGATTTTTTTAAATTGATATATAGCTCAACAAGTAGGTTTTGTTGTTTATCTATTTTACCTGTAGTCTGTATCTGTTAATCCCAAATTCCTAATTTATTCCTCCCCCTCTTTCCCCTTTGGTAACTGTAAGTTTGTTTTCTAAGTCCATGAGTCTGTTTCTGTTTTGTAAATAAGTTCATTTGTATCATTTTTTTGGATTCCACATAAAAGTGATAGCATATGATATTTGTCTTTGTCTGACTTACTTCACTTAGTATGATAATCTCTAGGTTCATCCATGTGGCTTCAAATGGCATTATTCTGTTCTTTTTTATGGCTGAGTAGTATTCCATTGTGTATATGTACTGCATCTTCTTTATCCATTCACCTGTCGATGGACATTTAGGTTGCTTCCATGCCTTGACTATTGTAAATAGTGCTGCAGTGAACACTGGGGTTCATGTATCTTTTCAATTATTTCGCTGAGATTTATATATAAAGACCTGGTGAAAGGAAGTCATGTAATTTTACAAACACATGTGCAAAAGTAGACTCACTTCTCAAACAATATATATTCAGAAAATCAGCTGTATGTCAGCTGTTTGGGATGTGGAAATTGTTTCCCAGCAGTGATTTTGTAGGTGGCTGATACGCTCTTGGATTACCTCCTGGAAGCCCAGCTAACCCAGAGTGTGCCTGCTGACTCCTGCTGGCCAAACTGCTGTGCTGGCAATGTTTTTATAAAGGCACATCGATGCTCAGGCACAAGAATTAATTTATGTTTGCCTTGCTGTGGGGATCCTTTCTCATATCTACTGCTCCCAGAATGGAAGAAGTCTGCCAATGGAAGCTGTCAGTCCTAATGGTAACTACTTCTTAAGGTTGCTGTAAAAATTAATGGAGTATATATATAAAATGTATTTAGAACACTGGCCCATAGTAAGTACTCAACAAATATTAGCTACTGTTATTTTTAAATAAATGATTATGTGAATCTAGCAATTAGCACCACCAGATTTTCCTGCCCTACCTGTATATTATTTGATATCAATCCAATATCCCATAGAAGACATCTTTTCCATTTTTCTGGAGAAGAATGTGAGGTACAGAGAAGGTAAGTGATTTGTGCAAGATCACACAGCCAGCTAGAGATGTTGTTTCCATTCAAATCCACATCTGTCTTTCTCCAAGAGTAGAAATGCTCTTTTGGCTGTATTCCACTCATTCTTACTTCTTTTCAGTAGGAATCTGAGACGTGGATCATAAAAAATTATGCACTAAGATTTTGTTAGAATACCAGCTGCACCATGGTGTTAGCCTTCTGTTGCTGTAGAACACAAGTTAGTGGCTTAAAGCCACACATGGCTTAGCTGCTTCCTTAGTTTAGGATCTCACCAGGCTGCCGTCAAGTTGCTGGCCAGGGCTGGGTTCTCCTCTGGAGACTCCACCGGGGAAGAGTCTCCTTGCTCACATGGTTGTTGCCAGCATGCAGTTCCTTGTGGTTGTAGGACTGACAGTTTTGGTATTTTTTACTAGCTGTGGGTCAGAAGCTAGTCTCAGCATCAAGAGGCTGCCTGAGGTTCCTAGAGACTCCTCACAGTTTCTTTCCATGTGGCTTCCAAAACATGGCTGCTCAAGTCATTGAGATGGCCAAGGAGCTCTAGAGTGAGTCTTCAAGGAAGACAGAGTCTTACATAGCATAACAATCACCGGGGTACCATGAACCACATTTCTGTCTGTCATAGCACAACTTTAAGCCTGGACGTTGGGGGGCGGGGAGTAGTGGAGGTAGGAAAGGACAGGCACGTTTAGCTGATGACACCTGTAGTTCACTGCCACACATGTGTTGTAGGAGTCGACTTCTATTCTGTGTTTAATTATCTCACTCAAGCCTGTAAAATTCTTCTGTCTTTCATGTGAACTCTTTGACTTAGCTACTCTAGAAAACAAATTCTCTCTCCATGGATCCAGCTTAGAACCTGGGAAGTGTTCATCCCTGATGAACACTGGGACATAGAATTCTGGGAACCATTTCAGAGAAGTTGGGAAAACCTATCCTGTCTATTTGGGGAGAAAACCTCAGGCATTTTGTCTTTGGTGTCTCTTACTGTACCTTTCTGTGTGCATCTCCCTCATGTCTACGCCTGTCCTTGCACAGCTCTGCTCTTTGCTCTGCTTCTTTCAGTGCCATCTGTCCCCTACAGCCTATTGCTCTCAAATCCTATCAGAACACATCCAAGTCCCATCTCCCTTGCAGATGGGCCGTGGGCAGCACATCTCTCTCCTCCAGCCCCTCAATATCTACCTGACTAACAAGGTTGTCATAGCCATCACTGGCCCACTGTATATTGGTACAAACCCTACTTTCTTTAGGGAATAATTAGGTACATGGTGACATGCTGAGCTCAGATGCCCCATGTACTTCAAAGCTTCCTACCACCAAACGAAACTTGCTTATTCATTTTCTACCAGGAATTTTGGGTGACAAACAGCTGTTGAAAAACAGCATTTTGATAAGAGGTATAAGTGATGCAGATACATACGGATAGAGTTTTCCTTAAAATAAACACAGACATTAAATCAAAGGGGAAAATTTGATTGACAGAAGGTATTTTGTTGGAGAGGGCTGAAGGGCTTGTGTACTAAAGTAGAACCACACTCACCACGTTTCTGTTAGGCATGGAGAGACTACTGGGGTTGGCTTCACCAAGTGATCAAGTTCTCTCCTAGCCTGTGTGAGCAGAAGGGACTTGTGCCATGTTTGCATCTGGCCCTGTGGGGAGGGCCTTTCTCAGCCTAAGTTCCTGTTTGCACAAACTGAACCCAGATATGGTGGTAATCAGACTTCAATCAAGAAGACAATCGCAACACACTAGGGCAAGGGTCAGCAAACGTTTACTGTAAAGAGCCAGAACGTAAATATTTTAGACTTTGTGGGATGTACGTTCTCTATGGTTACTAATCATTTCTGTTGTTGCCACAAGAGAGAAGTCATAGACAATATGCAACAAACAGCTGTATTCCAACAAAACTTTATTTACAGAAGCAGAGGGCAAACCTATATGCTGACCCCTGCCCTGGGGATGGAGGGGCAGAGGATGGAGGAGCAAAGCTTTGGAAAGAATCTGGTCCTATGATGGACCCTGAGGGGCAAGCCTGCCCTAATCTCTTGTTCTGCTAGCATTAAGAGAGAAGCAACATTTTCTACCCTTTAAGGTATAAGTTTACAAGTCTTTGCTACAGAAGCCTATCCTTACCCTAAAATTGAATAAATGGAAAATCAAAAAATAAAATAAAAATAAAATAAAATTGTTTCTTAGGAGAACTTCATGATCAACCAGATCAATTAATAAAATTTATGCCATAGACTCTCTAGGACATAATCACATCTATATCCATTAGTATCCTCTGTGATACCTAGAATGGGTTGTACACATAGTAAGTGTTTAAATTATGTTTCTGCCTGGTTTATTATTTTATATTATCATTAAAACTATGACTAACACTTGATGTTTCAGGTTGCATTCATCAAATCATGCTTGGAGAAAAATAATAGCTGGGCTCATGTTTGCGTAATAAATAATAATAATTCAGTCACCCATGTTATGGAAAATGTGTACACATCCAAAATGTACCTGGAATGGCAGGTCACAGCTATGCCGAATGAAGTGTGGTGGGATTGAGAATATTTAGTCAGGAGAAGAAAAACACATCAGCTCTAGCTTCCATCATCCAGAAGGAAACATACAGAAGAAAGATTGACTTTGAATGGCCTAGCAGGTAGAAGAAGGTAGAGATGTCTACAGAGGAATAGATTCCATTCCCTGAAAAAGTGCTTGGGTTGAATGCTGGTTCACATTCTCAGATAAGCAATAATGATGTCTTCCTTTGATCTCAGAACTTAATTTTTATTTCAACCTCCCCTCCCCACTGAACGGTGGGGACTTATTTTCACTCATTTCAGCATCACCACCCTCCTACACGATGCGTCTAGGTTGGGTGTGGGCTTTACCTGTTTCCAAGGCACTGGGCAAGTGCAGATGGGAATGGGTTATCTGGTCATTCCATCCATACTGACCAGTTTTAACGACTTCATTCTCATCTGCCATGTGGTCACCAGTCCACTGGGGACCCTGCTGTTTGTCCCCATCTTGTGTCAATGGCCAGACTTCCCAGGCCTGCCAGCTCCTTTCTTGTGCAGGCTGGTCTCCAGTCTGGGAAAATCTCCCTGAATTCAGGCTCATCTCAGGTTTGTTTTTCAGTCGCCCTCAGCCTGGGAGTGGGGTCGCGTAGTGATGTCTAGGAAATGATGTTCTGCACAGCAAGCAGTCTCATGTGTGTTTTTTTATTCATCTTTTGTTATACCCCAGATTTTTTTGTTGTTGTTGTTGTTGGTATGCGGGCCTCTCACAGTTGTGGCCTCTCCTGTTGCGGAGCACAGGCTCCGGACATGCAGGCTCAGTGGCCATAGCTCACGGGCCCAGTCGCTCCACAGCATGTAGGATCCTCCTGGACCGGGGCACAAACCCATGTCCCCTGCGTTGGTAGGCGGACCCCCAACCACTGCACCACCAGGGAAGCCCCCAAACTTATTTTTGAAAAATAAGGTTGAGTATTAACTTTCCCACAGTCCTTCCCACCAAATTCTTCTGAGTTATATTTTCTCTTTGGGACTAAACCTGGAAATCCCTGGCAGCTTCCTGAGTGGGGTGTTTTTCTGCACACAGGGAACCTGTTTAATAATTCAGAATATTCTGCTTCAGGAAGCAGAACTATCTTACACCAGAGCTTCAGAGTTGGCTGGATTGCCTTGAGAGGTAGTGAGCCATTCATCATTAGAAATGATCAAAGTTCCTGGATCATTTATCTGGTAGCTTGTTGAGGATGTCAAGTACTATATCAGAGGCTGGTTCCATGGGTGGTGGGATCAGGCTTATGGTTTCTCAACTTGGCGCCATATGATAATAACCTTTCGTGTTTGTTAAAACGTTCATTGATTTTTCTTACCCTACTCTGAGATAACCTGAATTAAAATCTTAGGGAGCCAGAGAAGTGGTGGGTATTTTAAATAAACTCACCAACTGATTTTATCCAGCTGCCTTATATTTCTTTCTTCTTTTTTTTTTTTTTTTTTTTTTGTGGTACGCGGGCCTCTCACTGTTGTGGCCTCTCCCGTTGTGAAGCACAGGCTCCGGACGCGCAGGCTCAGCGGCCATGGCTCACGGGCCCAGCCACTCTGCAGCACGCCGGATCCTCCCAGACCGGGACACGAACCCATGTCCCCTGCATCGGCAGGCGGACTCTCAACCACTGCGCCACCAGGGAAGCCCGACAAACATTTATTAAGTAATTATTGTGTGTCAGGTACTGTGCTGGGGAAAGAGAAAATTAGTGATAAAAAAAAAAAATTCCCTGCCTTCCCTTTAAGAAAGGAATTATTCTACAAAGTAGACTCAAATATGCACTAATTTAAGGTTCAAAGTGTTAAGGAATAGGCCCCCATGAATTCTTCCAGAGGTGACAGGAGATTCAGGCCATAGTATTACACCTGTGAAGACCCAATTTCCAAATAAGGTGATTTTCACAGGTATGGAGGTTCGGACTTCAACACACCTTTTGGGGACACAGTTTTAATCAACAAGAGAGGTTCAGATCAAGAGTGTCAGACGATCCTGAGAGGTAAAGAAAGATGACACCTGAAGCCCCAGTGACCTGGATTTAGAAAGAGAGGTGAGTGAACAGAGACAGTGAGTGTGAACAAGGCAGCTGGAAGCGGTGAGGGGGTTTCTTAAGAAAGGAGATTCAAGTATGCATAAAAGCCAGTGGGAAGAATCCAGCTGAGAGGGTAAGGTTTAATGTAAAAGAAAAAGAAACATTATAGTACAAACATTAAATGAGGCAGCCAGGCATAAAATCCAAACCTGTGGTACAGGGATCAATTTTACAAGGAGGAAGGTACAACCTCTCTAATGAAAAGAAGAAGAACACAGCAGGAGTGATACTAATATGTTTATATTACAATTTAAAAAATTAGGAATATGGGAGACTTCCTGATAGTTTACATTTTCCCTACCAAGTGGGAGACTAGGGCACTGGCCCAGGGCTACTGTGTGGGGCTGGGGAGGAGATGCTGGGGGTGGAGGGCTGAGAGGTAAGAGAGGGAAGTTCCTATCGTGGACTCTGAGCCAGTGAGTCACCAGAAAAACAGGGTCGCCATGCGGTGCTGATGGCCAGTTTAAAGTGTTTGGTGGAATCAGAGCTTAAGACCCATAGATGACATGGTCTTGAAGTTGGCAAACCTAGAAGCTGGAGATTTGCAAAGAAAAAATGAATAAATACATGCTTAAAAACAAAACAATGAATAGACAAGAAATGTCTTGTGAATGGGTCCAGGGGCCTGGGCTCTAGTGAGGTGTGATGTGGGAAAGTTGGATTGTTACCTGGTGACTCTCACCTAGAACTGACAGGTGAAATGAATACAGCTGAGTTGCTTGACAGGGAGCCCATGCCTGTCCCCATGATGGGTCTCACCTCCCACATTAACCATAAGCTTCTCAAACAGATGAAATGTGACTTTTCGTTTCTTTGGCAGCACTTAGAACTATACCGTGTGCCATGTATATATATGTGTGTATGGCTCTATCCATACACATTTCTAGGTGGATTTTTGGACTCTATTTACATATGTGTAAATATATATGTAGATTACATGTAATATGCAAAATACTTTTTATTTTAAATTGATAGAGATGTCTTACTTAATCATTTTTGCATTGTACCAAAGTTGTACAAGTAGACTCCATTCTAGAGATATAGCAGTTTCCTTTGAGTATTTCACCTTTGAGTTTTTTTTTTTAACATACAATATTTTCTGATGGCTATAATAAAAGAATCAATATAAAGTAATTGGATAACTTTCTCTTGTTAGTGTTGATACTCTATTTTTGCCTGGTATTCTAGCAGTCATTTTCAATATAGGTATATGTCCAAATAGACAAGAGTTTTCAATTTTGAATATACAGTAAAATTCCTTAATGAAACTTAAATTCCTTTAAAAAATTCCTTAAGTGTGGAAGTGACATAATAGCTGAATTTTTGAAAAGATCTATATTAGGCAGCTCTGTGAAAATTTAATCAACAGTGTTTCATTATTTGAAATAACCTTACAATGAATGTTCCTATTAAATACAAAAACACACACACACCGGTAACTTCTTTCATAATATTAATAACGATCCTTTAATTTTCAATTTTCCTTTCATTTAAATTTCAGTATGCAGAGTTTCCTTAAAAAATTATACCTTACAGGGTAAAGACGGAGTATTAATTTCTGTGTCCCCCCCTCACTTAGCTTAGGGCCTGGCACATAATGGCACTACTATTGTTTAATTAAATTTAATTCTGACAAGGCTGAGCTAAGCTTACCTTTGCATCAAAAACAAAAAGATAATTTGCTATGAAAATTAATAATGACAGGCATGGAAATGTTCATTGTAGCATATAGAACAGACTGTTCTCAAATACTTGAGAGACTGTTATTATGATACAAATATTGATCCACTAATTGCCAACCATTCATTACAATTCATTAAACAGAGGGAGGCCCAAAGGACTCTTCCTGGACCTCATTCACCAGTGGCCACGAGATGTGAAGTTAACAAAAAAGTGAAACCCGCTCTGTCCCCTACTGCAACCACCACATACACAGAGAAACACAGTTGTGTAGCAAGTTTTCTTCATTCTGATTGCCTTTCCTTTTTATTCTTTTCCCACTACATTATTTTTCTGAATCTGTGAGGTCTTTCTACATGTTTGAGGTGCTCAGGAACCAAACTGCACTGACCAGCATGGTTTTTCTCTTTTACTTTCCTATTTCCCCAAAGCATCAAGCCTGGCACTGACAAATATTTTATCTGATTTACAATATCTTTCTTTTATCATTAAAACATATTTTCATTTATTTAAATAATTTCATTCCTTTTCAATCCCTAAGGATTTCCTTTTTAGAGACCTCCCCAGGTCACTTAATGCCTGCTCATTCCCTCGTTCAGAACTGCCTTCACTCATGCCTTGACCAGATGGATCGAGTGAATAAAGGGTCCCCAGGATGTCTCATCACCTGTCTTAGCCTCAAATCGCAAAACTGTAAAATGGAAATAAAATGCCTTTCTCTCGGAATCATTATGAGTGCCAAATGAAATGGTTTATAGGAAGTGCTGCATTTAATTTAAGCTCTATGGAAAAACAAACATTCTAACATTGTTATTAAGGCACGTGGCGTTCATTCCTTGGGCTGCACAGTTTCAAGTCGTCAGGAGCTCCTTTCGGGAAAACATTTGATTGATGGTGTGAGTTGCTGTCTCTGGATGCAGAGCCTCAGTGTGGGAAGGTGGTCTCTCGGCAGGCGTGTGGCCAGGGGACATCAACTATATCTGAGAACTCGGTCTTCGAGGCGAGTCAGCAGAGAGGAACCTCGGGCAGAGTCATCGGTGAGGGACCCGCTGAAACAGAGTCAGGACCGACAATCGGGGGGGAGTGGTCAGTGCCAGTGACAGAGACAGGACATGGGGTGGCAGCAGGGAGATGAGTGGTTACCTAGCAGCCAGGGAAGAGCCCAGGAGATAAGGAGAGCAGAGGTACGATGGCTCAGGACCTGAGGTCCCGTGTTAGAAGATGCACCACTCCTGCCGTACCTTCCCCCTCCCCCAGCAGACATGGTTCCTCAGGGGCCCTCCCTGGGCTCCTAGACATGGAGAGGGGAGCTTTCCTTTTCGGGACCTGACAGTGGCCAGCATGCATGCCCCATCCTGGCAAATTGATGGAAAAGAAGGATGGTGGCACATTGTGGTCAGAATGTAGATCAGCTCAGTCAGAAACAGGGAGGAAACAGGGAGATGCCTGTATGTGGGCTTCCCATAGCAGAGATGCTTAGATAACGGGCCATGATAGAAGCCACCTTGTGCAGGTTCTGACGGAATGAGATCTGTGTTATTATCATCAAGAACTGTTTGAACTGGATTCAGAACCATATAGGAATAAGAACATTTTCTACACAAATTTAATATTTATTTACTCATTCATTTATCCTCCATAGAGCTAGGTCTCTGAACCTTAGTTTTCTCATTTTCGAAATGTGGCCACTAACCTAATTTCCACAGTATTGTGCAGAATAAATTGGATCAAGAGTATATGGGAGAAGCTCAGAAAGGGCCATAGTTTATAGCAGATGTTCAAAATGTGTATATATTTTATATATAAACACATTTCAGTTTGTGGAGGGACCCCCCAAACCTCAAACTTTCTGGAGTCACATTTTTTAACATAGAGATATAATCACATACCATAAAGTTGCCTTTATAAACTTACAATTCAGTGTCTTTAAGAACAGCCACAAAGTTGTGAAACTGTCACTACTATCTAACTCCAGAATGTTTTTATCACCCACAAAAGAAACCCCATACACTTGAGCTACTCTCCACCCTCCCTACCCACCACCCCTGGCAGCCCCTGGCAACCACTAATCTACATTCTGTCATGGTGGATATTCCTATTCTGGATATTTCATATAAACAGAATCATACACCACGTGGCCCTTTGCATCGGGCTTCTTTCGCTTAATATAATATTTTCAGGCTTTATCCATGCTGTAGCATGTGTCAGCGCTGCATTCCTTTTTGTGGCTGAATAGCATTCCCTTGTACGGATAGATCACATTTCTTTATCCATTTATCAGTTAATGGGTCGTTTCCACTTTTTGGCTATTGTGAATAATGCTGCTATGAACATTTGTGTACAAGTTTTTATATAGACATATATTTTCAATTCTTTTAAGTATATACCTAGAAGTTAAATTACTGGGCCACATGGTAACTCCATGTTTAAAAATTTGAGGAACTGCCAAGCTGTTTTTACAAAGTGGCTACACCATTTTATATTCCCCCCAGCAGCATATAAAGTTTCTAACTCTTCTATCTCATCCCCAACATTCTTTATTGTTTTCTTTTTTCTTTTTTTTTGATTATAGCCATCCTAGTGGGTGGTACGTGGTATCCCCCTGTGGTCTGTATTTGCATTTTTCTCATGAGTAATGATGTTGAGTATGTTTTCATGTGCTTATTAGCTATTTGTGCATCACTTTGGAGAAATATCTATTAATATCCTTTGCTCACTTTCAAATTGGGCTATTTGTCTGTTTAATAAGTTGTAAGTGCTCTTTATATATTCTGGATACAATTCTCTTAACAGACTTATGAATTGCAAGTATTTTCTCCCTTTCTGTGGGTTGTTTTTTCACTGTCTTGGTAGTGCCCTTTGAAGGCCAAAAATTTATCATTTTCTTTTGTCACTTGTGCTTTTGGTGTCATACCTGAGAAACCATTGTCTAATCCAAGGTGATGAAAATTTATGCCTTTATTTTCTTATACGAGTTTTAGAATTTGGTTCGTATATCGCTGACTCATTTTGAGTTTGTTTTTGTATGGTGTGAGATTTGGGTCCAACTTCATTCTTTTGCATGTGGCTCTGCAATTGTCCCAGCGCTGTGCTATACTGCACTTGTCCGCTTCCTCACCAGCCTCATTCAACCCCTGCCACCACCCTCCCTCCCAGTTCCACTATAATCACTACCCAGTTCCTGGCACTCAGGCAAGGCTCAGGGAATGTTCCCTGGATAAACCAGTGAACAAAACATGTTAAAAATTTGCTCTTGCTCATGTTGAAATCGTGTCCTCTTGCCTCACTGAGATGAAAATCTCTGCATGAAGCACACAAGTTGTTCAATGAATTTCATGAGAATGTTTAAGGAATCTGAGTTCGGGTAGTACAAGTCAAAATACAAGGTCAGGCCAAGTATATAATTTAAACAGTCCTTTGCATTTTTCCTTCACTTGCTGAATGGTTAAGTGGTTGATAAAAATCTCACAGCATTTCCTGCCAGGTCTGCTCCCTCTGCCTTGACATTGTGGCATTTTGATTACACCAGAGACTCCTGGAGCCCATGTCAAAGGTAGAAAAATTTGAGTATCAGAGAGTTTCTTTACTGAGTTAAAACAATTGTTAGACTTTGACTAAAAAGTGCCTTGGGTTTTAATGGGAGGCGTGCAGATGAGCCAAAAATATAATTGAAAAAAATTTTGTAGTCACATTAAAGAAAGAAACAGATGAAATTACTTTTAACAATGTATTTTATTAACCAAATTATCCAAACTTTATCACTTCAACATGTAACCAATATAAAAATCATTAGTAATCTCATGTGTTCCTTTCTAATTAAGTCTTCAAAATCTGGTTTGTGTCTTTATAAGCTCTTATCAATTCAAACTAGCTCTTGTCAATTCAAACCAGCCACATTTCAAGTGCACCATAGCCCTATGTGTCTAATGGCTACCATTTTGGACTAGATGCTCCATAAATGTGGGAAACAATTTTACAAAATCAACTGAAGTGTAGGAATTATAATGTCACTGTCCATAGATAGTTAGAACTAAGCAAATGATGGATATTTTCATCCAGTATAAGGGCACTCTTTTTAGATTTGTGCTACAAGATCTCTTTACTAGCCTTAAGAAGAAGTCCTTTTGGGAGGGTGGTGACTCAATTCTGTGAGAGAGCCCAAGTTAGAGGTAACTTTTAGGAAATTATGCTAAAGTGCAAAGTGGTGCTAAAACAAGTTTCCTTTACATATTTGCAGAATTTCCAGATAACTATTCTGTTCTCTTCTGAAGAGATTTTTTAGAGCTTCTGGCAGTTTTTATTTTTTTTTCTTCCAGCTCTTGTTGGGATTTTTTTTTTATAGACCTTAAGTTGTTCATAATAAGCCACCCACTTTCAAATAGGTTCTCTCTGGTGCATCTGTTCCTAGCTGGTAGCAGTGAACAAATTCAAGTTTAGAAACACTGTGAGAAATGTTAAACACTAGCATTTGGTGGAAGCAGGTGCCACGAGACCGACGTGAATGTCAGTAGTTGCAATTGATAGGGGATTCTGGGGAAACATTCATTTGGCCTCTGCTTAAAATTCTGGGAAGGGTGGCATAATATCCATGTGATTTCCCTTCAAGTTTCAGCTTTGGAAATATATCCCCAAAGCTGTGTGAGTCTCTGATGAGGGCCAAGACCATATTGGCTGTTTTTTTCTTTTTTTTTTTAATCTCCCCCACCCTCTTCTCTCTTTTCTCCATGTTGTCTAGCATTTATGCATTTACGATTCCATTGTGCAGAATCTCGCTTAGTCTCAGAGGTTAATTCTACTTTATCTGACTTTAGTGCTGATTACAAAGTTGAGAATATAAGGAAGGAAACAGCCACACCCTTGCCTAAACTACCACTTGGAAAAGAGGTACAATCCAAACTATGGATCTATTAGAACCAAATAATAAAGTCTTTGTTTATATTATATATGCATTTAGCCCTGGAAGCTTCTTAGCATGACATATGAGTAGGGTTGCCAGATGAAATATAGGACATCAAGTTAAATTTCAAGTTTAGACAAAAAATGAAAAATTTTTAATATAAGTGCATTCAAAATATTGCATGAGGCATCTTATACTTAAAAAGTATTAATGGCTGCTCATATGAAACTCAAATTTAGCCAGATATCTGTATTTTTCTATGCTAAATCTGGCAGACATACATAAGAGGTCAGCTTACTTTTCAAGCACTGGTTCCCAGCCCTTGACTACAAACTTTCTACACCACTTCCACATGAGACAAGTGGCTGTCTTTCTGCAGTGTTCTTTGAAACCCTGGTGTCTTTGAGTATACATTTAGCCAACAAATGTCTTAAGCATCTATTAAGGGCACAGATGATACAACAGGAGTAAGTCTTGGCTGCTATGATTAAGAGGCTTACAGTATAGTAAGGGATGTCAGAGCTATAAATAAATCAGGGGAGCACAGTGTCATATGGACTATGAAGAATTGTCTGCACAGACTACAATGGAGACCAAAGAGGGAGGAGTTCATTCCATTT
This sequence comes from Orcinus orca, assembly GCF_937001465.1. Taxonomy (NCBI): domain Eukaryota; kingdom Metazoa; phylum Chordata; class Mammalia; order Artiodactyla; family Delphinidae; genus Orcinus; species Orcinus orca. The sequence goes on along the minus strand of NC_064571.1, from coordinate 86,692,787 downwards.
AGGGATATATGGAAAGATGTCATAGAAGAGGTAACCTTTGAGTAAAATCTTAAGGAATTGAGAGGCTATTCATTAGAGAGCTTGGCTGGGAGGACTTTACCTACAGAAAAAATATCTCAAGCAAAGGCCAAGGCATGGGGCATCCTAGGGAGTTTGACAAGTTGTAAGTGATTCAATGGGGCTATAGGGAGAGATCCAGGAGTGAGGCTGAGTCAAAGATATGATGGGGGTAGAAGGCAGGGGTTAAGCCATTGAGAGTCTTTTAAGCCATACTGAGGGATTTAGATTTTTTTTTTTTGGTAGTCAGTAGCAGTTTCTACAGGGTTTCAACCCCCAGATTCCCTTAAGCTCTTATATAATTCACAATTCCTCCTCGGTTGTCAGAAATCAGCCTCCATGCGAATCTGACCCAGACTGAGCAGTCATGCTTCTTTCGGATGACCACATGGTGGGCTCACCCCCCAACCAGCCCATGCCACTGACATGTGACCATCACCCTGGCACATGCATTGCCCGGGACTGAGGGCCTCCTCAGAGGCAGGAAGGGACTCTTTCCATCTCTGTTGCCCAGAGCCGAGCAGAAGGCCTAGCAAGTGAGAGGCACTTATGGAATGAAAAAAATAAAGCAGTTTTTATTTCTCTGTAGTTCCATAATCTAACAGACATTTATTAACCAAAGCAGTAAGCTAGTGTATTAGTATGCTAGGGCTGCCATAACAAAATACCACAGACTGTGAGGCCTAAACAAGAAAAATGTATTTTCTCATAGTTCTTGAGGCTAGAAATCTGAGATCAAGAGTAGGCAGGGTTGATCTTTCCTGAGGCCTCTCTCCTTGGTTTGCAGTAGGCCGTCTTCTCCTGGTGTCCTCACATCATTGCCCTCCTGTGTGTGTCCTAAGCTCATCTTCTTATACGGACACCAGTAAAATCGGATTAGCGCATATCCCAGAGCCCTCATTTTACCTTAATTACCTCTTTAAAGACCCTCTCTCCAAATACAGCCACATCCTAAGGAACTATATGTTGGGGCTTCAACATATAAGCTTTGGGGGGACATAATTACACTCCTAGAAGATAATGTGGAAAAGGAAAAGGAAGGAGGACACAGCCCCTGCTCACAATCCAGTTTAGCTACAAATCTGTAACCCACTTGCTCTTTAGAGTGGTATCTGTCATCTCATAAACATTCTTGAGGGAACGAATGACTATTAAGCCCTCTGCTTCCTCATTTATAAATAGGATAATAGCATTCACTCCATAAGACTCACCGAAAAATTAAATGAGAGTAAACATATCAGTACTTTGTGAATTGCCATGTGTTACAATCCACCAGGGCAGGATATCACTGGGAAATACTACTTGGTGCTTTTCTTTATTTCGTCGCCTGATATTTCTCTGCAGTGCACCCAAGGCCCCAGCTAATCTAATCTCAGTAACTGCCTCAAAGAAGGAACTTAACATCAGAGAGCAGAAGGGGAAAGTGTATTATTCCAGTTCTTTGGTTTCAAATACTAGGTCTTTAGAGGAGCAGGAAAGATTCATAGCAGAGACATTTAGGAAGGAACGTGCCAAGTCTGTGGACTCCCCTGAAATGGATTCCTGAAGGAGGACAGTAAAATGAGAAGTAAAAAGACAATAGAATGATTTTCGGAGGGGAAAATAAAACCTCTGTTTTCTGCATTCTGGAAGCAGCCAAAAAAAAAGCAGCAGGTCCTGGACTTGTGTGGACCTCGGGGCAGGGGGATCTCATGTCCTCTGATCTGAATGTGAAGAGGTGGGAAGACCATGTGGTAGGCAGGCAGACCCCCCCACGGATCCCCCCAAATACTTTGCAGAGGAAAGATGTCCACCCGCCACATGGTTCAATCAGCAGAAAAAAGCTGGACCTGCGGCGAGCCCGTAGATGGGTGGAGAGGTCACTTCAGTGCTGCCCTTCAGTGAAACAAAGTCCAGGAACCCAGGGTGCACATTACCTAGACAACAACATCAAGATCCTGTCTCGTGTCCCCCATCTGCCTTGATGCTGTGCAAATCATGAGCTCCTACAACTTAGACACAGCCTGGGAGAAACAGAGAGGGAGGTTCTGATGAAATGAGATTGTTTCCACCTCCCCTTCCTCCCCTGATCTGGATTAAAATGCGGAGTTCTAGGAGAACTAAACAGATGCTGGGTCTGTGGAAAGAGATTCAGACACCCTATGACATGTTAATATTACGGTAATAACTTAATGAAGCGAATATAATTCATAGGAAACCCTCTTCTATTATGCCCCCCGAATTAAACACTGAACTCGAATAGTTTCTGTTGCATTTATTGGATTTCCTTTAATATTTCTGCATTCATCATAACTGTGTATCTGATAGTTGAATGCAGTCCCCTAAGTGTGGCCAGGGCCCCCGTTTAGCAAGAACATTTGTGTGTTTCTATTTATAGGTAGGGACACCATGGACAAAGGCACAGGGGAAAGAAGAGTTGGAAGGTTCTAGACTGTCCTGGACAAAGGGCTTATCTATGAGTGGTGGAAGGTGGTCCAAGAAGGCAGGATGGGAGCCTCTTAGAAAACCTCAACTACTGAGTGAAACTGCAGGGATCTGCATTGCCCCACTAAATTTTGTGATGACCAAGTGCCCCAGGGGATCCCCCTGCCCCATCTCCCCCTAAGGGACAGAGGTGGCCCTCCGTACCCTTGAGGATTAGCTGCTGTTGCTGTGGGACCGAGCTCCACCCGCCCGGGACTGCCCACCGCAGGAATCCTTGTGTATAATGTGCAGAGATTCTGTCCACTATAGGCAGGTGTCCTCCACGTCTCCCATCTGCCTGAAGCCCTGGACTCAGTGGCAGGGTTGACACAATAATTTGGTCTTCTCGCAAAGGGTGATGACTTTGGATGTGTCATATAATTCCCTGGAAGCATTTTCCTCGCCTGTAAAATGAAGTGGGCATGACATCCATCCCTCACATTTTTTTTGCCATCCTGCAATGAAGTAATGGCATTGTGAGTGCAATGAATTTCCTTTGATGATTTGATATTTGCTGAGTTAAAACTCGTGTCTTTGCAGAATGGACTCGGGAAGGTTTACTTCAATGCATGCCACAAACATCCAGGTTGACATGAGCGACAGGAAGGAGGACCTGGCTTTTGTCTATTTGTCCTTATTTCCACATCCCCCATGAAGGGTCTTCCTTCCCCTCATGCTGTCCCCCACTGGCAGTCACAGCCCTTCAGTTCCTCTCTGTCCCATTTGTATCGCTGTTGATTAGAAGAGGGCTTGGAACAAAGTGAGCGATGATAACGTTTTTTATTTAAGTGTATCAGTGACACTTGATACCCCAGTCCATGCGAGGAAGCTGGCTTAGGGTGAGTTCTTAGCCAGGCTGAGGGTTTGGTTGACAGAAGAGATGGTAGGTTTACAGTGGCTTTAAATTGCCGCGCTATGTGTGGCTACTGTGAGTAATAGTCACCACTGGCTTTTGCAAAAACATGAGACTCTATATTCTGTAAAAGGGAACTCATGCCAAACCCCGTTCTAGCTCAAAAGCAAGAAAATTAAGTTTAATTCAATGTATTCAACTCAGTTGATCCAGTAACTTTCTAGCGTTTTTCTTCTGAAGTAGAAATTATATTTCCCACCTTGAAGGTGAGGAACCTGATGGTATTCGCATCATATACTAGAATCGTATTTCTAACAGGTCCTTACCCCAAGGCCCAGGTGGGTCTCTGGGTGCCCAGTGCCTAGCAGGGAGCACTACTGAGCTTGAGGCAAAAAAAAGTGTTGCTAATACTTATTCTACCTTTATATTAAATGTTGTTTTCATTATGATTTTTGCATTCACTTTAATTTCTAAAAATGTTAATATTATTAATAATAATGAATGGTTTGGGGCATCCCTTTAAATTTTGCACCTGAAGAAAATGAGTCACCTGGTCAACCTGGTCCACACCCTGGCCTAGCATGCAACAAGGGCTCAATACGTGTTTGTTAATTAGAAACTTAGATACAAAATCAAAGAGAGAACTGTGCCCATCAGGGCAATGTAGGGAAACACTACATCCTACAAACAGTCTTAATCCGGTGCTTAGGTTCCAGAGATACAGTGTCAAGAGGTCCCAGCCCGTAGGGCATCTTAGCACCAATGGGACCCCGGGACTTGCACTGATGTAGTAAGGGAACTTGAAGTTCAAGTTCAAGGGGAACTTGAACGATTGGGAGCAGGTTAGAAACTAGGAACTCTAACAATTCGCAGTCCCATTCCCTTGGCACAGGGAAGTGAAAAGAACGCATACTTGTAAGCAAGCACTGTGGCTCTACCTCATGCCATCATTGAGATCAGGCTGCATCAAAAACAATGGAACAACTAGGCGTGTACTTTGGAACCAGAAGTAACTGGGTATACATCTGACTCTACCATTGATAGGCTGTGTCACTGGACAAGCTGGACCCTGAGTCTTTGTTTCTCACATGAGCAATGGGCATGATCATAATTACCAACCTGAGAGGGTTGCAGTGAAAATTACTGACATAGTGAAGGGGTCTGGTACTGCACATGTCAAATAGAAGAGCTTCACTAATGGGCACCTCCAGGCTGGGCTAAGTTCACTGTCACCTTAAGGACTTATTTGCACGGAGACTGACTTAACCCTTTGACTGGGCATAGATCTGCCCTCATCCTCTCAGGGTCAACAGCTGCTAAGCTCTGACACACCAGAGAGTGTGTGAACAAAGACTGAAACGTGTAACGTGTGCCGCTCAGCGCACACATCTGCGGAGACATCGCTAAGGTTTGCACTGCAGCTGCCAAGCACTGCCATTTTATTCCTGCTGGAACCAGAGCTGGGGCAGAATCCAATCTCCTTGCAAGTACTTTAGATTCCTTGGAAGAAAGGATTCCTGTAGAATATTAATATAAACTGTTATTATAGAAACCCGCCAAAGTCGCCTTTTTATTTTATATCTCATCAGAGGTTGTAAAATGAAGCCTTCCAGGAAATATGCAGTTGATTGGCTTTGATTCATTCCAACAATGATTTGTGAAATTGGGATTTCAGTGTCTGTTTGGATCTTTATATTTAGATACCTGACATGACATACCAGGGGGAGTTAGGCTAGGTAAATGTGCTTCCATTTAACTCAGGTCACTGATGTCTTTCAACTGGAAATAATACGAGAGGAAGGGATGAGAAGAGCCAAATTCAGATGTAGCTTCACATATATGAGCTTTGATGGTGGGGATGTCTGGGGGGGTTGGAGGAGGGTGTGTACAAAAGAGAAAGTTCTCTCTCCAACCCCGCTAAGGTCCGCAGAGAGGGGTGCTATGTCCTTTCCTTCTTGCTCACCCTGTTGGCAGGATGTGCCTTTCCCCTCCCTGCCAGGCTGTATTCTCTTTCATTGCTCCCTGGTCTGGAGATTCTCTCGCCTCCTAGCAGCGCCTTCTCCATGTTTGCTGTGTGTGTGTTTGTCTTTCTGGGATGAAGTTTGTTTTTCAAGCTCTGACAGACGGGCAAGGCAAACAAGGTTGCCATTTTTGTTTTGTTTTGTTTTTATGAGCATGGCAATTTTTAGCCCTTTGAAAACAATCCCGAGACTGGGGAGGTTATAATTTGGGAAGCCATGTGTACAGGCACACATTCAAATCTTATTGTGGCTAAGGAAACGGTTTGAAGGGAGAAGGTGGAAGACAGATTAATGTGGGTGATTTATCAATTGTGAAGGGACCAAGCTCCTGACAGATTTACAAGGTGAGAGAGCAGAAAGGAACAGCATTTTATGGAACATTTTTGAAAAATTAATTTTAAAGAATATATGTATGCTTGAATATACATATGCATTTAGAATGCATAAACACACATTGCATCTCACACATATACCTACCTTCTGCTTATAGATGTCGGGTTTCTGGAAATCTCGCCCTTTTGGAATCCACAGAAGTAAAGACAAAAGGGTCTCTGCGGGTAGTAACTAGCCATCTCAAAGTGAAATAGACATGGGAGACACCATGATCTCCGTTTTACTGATACAAGGAACAGAGGATCACAGACCTTCTACAACTTACTTCAAATGAGAGACCTGTGAAACGACAGAGGAGGGTAAACTCTAGTATTTCCAGAACCCGGGTGAATCTAGAAGCCTTAGTCTGAGAGTGGTCCTGACAGGGACAGAATCTCTGAAAACTCATTAGACACAGGTGCAGACTCCAACTTTTATCTCTGGATATTAGTAATTGACTCTATTGAAAGGAAGGTTATTAAGAAGATACTCTTGTGTCTGGAGACAGACAATGTTTTTTTTAAGGATGCTTGCAGAGTCAAAGGGCCATTTAGAAAGAAAGTTAACAATGTATTATAGGGCTCAAAATTTTTTTTTTATAAAGGTATTGTTAGTTTACTATATATTTTTCCTTCTGGACAGGATTGCACATGACAGCTCTTTAGGGGTATGAGTCATGTACGTTTACAGCGATTTGGGTTTAGGTCTTTTTATAAGTCTCATCTTTGCCATTATTCAGATCTTTTGGTCACTAGTCAAGTTACATTTTAAAGGTGGACATCCCTGGATTCTCAGTCATAGATCTTGATTGAAAGCTGATCACAGGACATGTCTTAAACTTTAGGAAAAAACAGAGGAGAGTAGCTGTGAAGTATGTTGGAGATTTAAGAGCTAAACAAGAGAAGATTACTATAAAGCACTGATTTTTGAAAAGCAGTGCAGGAAACAAATCCAAGCCAAGTCGGCCCTCTGGTTACACCTTATGGCTTCTGAATCCTCACATGACATAAAGACAAATGTGAGCTTGAAATCTGAGTGACGTGCTACCTAAGGACCTAGATTTCGTCTGAAATTCAATTATTTCAAGTAGTGTTGTGACAGTCTCCAAACCATCATGGAAAAAAAAATTCTTATAGTTCTTCCATAGTTCTTATAGTTCTTATCCCTTCTGGTCGGGATAGGTGTTATAAAACCAAACCAGCACATTCTAAAACAAATGTGAATAAACAGGGTTGTAATCTCTTAGAAGGCAGAGGCTGTGTGTCCACACCTCTTATCCAGTACCATGGGCTTCACATGAGAGCATCTAATACATGAAGTCTTTTGGGTGAGTACTTAATTAGCTAGTGGAGATATTTCTAGAGAAGGATTTTTTTTCCCTCATTTTTTCTAACTTTATTCTGTTTCAGCTTTCTTTGGTATCAATGAACAGACAATAGTTAAGCAACATGGGTCTATTAATTAGGACCAACTCTTCAGTTATTTGGGGGTGGTTATTGTCAAGGTCAATATGAGAATAATAATAGCAGCAGTGAAGATATATGTTAAGCCCCTTCTCTCTCCTAGGCTGTGTAGATGAATCTAGACTGTACGGATAACTGGCATTCTATCGAACATACTTATTTTCCAATATGAATGTCATATCCATGATAAAAAAGAAAAAAAATTGGACTGTAGAGTGTATTTTGGAATGTGATCATGGGAGGAAAGCAGAGCATAATATGGAGGTGTTAAATGGCAGATCTGTGATAAATATAAATATCAAATGTGTTATTTTGATGTATATGAGCGATAATTGGAGTTTAAATTACCCATCTATAAAGAACAGAATCTATAGTGCAAGAAGTTTAGTTATGAAAATAATTATAATGAAACGTTCTGTCGGCCTTACATACAATTTAAAAATACATGCACATATATATCGGGAACATTCAAAGTTTCCATTTCCCACCCCCAGACTTCTCAATAAAGTTATTGCAACAAGTTTGTAAAGCATGAAACTAAATCCATCTTAACCTCTATCTGTTTGTGAAGAGTGAAAATCAGATCGGAATTTCTAACCAATAAGGCATTCTATAAATTCTTGTTACTGGTGCTTTGTTCAACAGCAGCTTAATGGGCTTATAGGGGTTCCTAGGAAAGTCACAGCCTTGTCACAAGAAGAAAGGATCATATATACAAGCATTCCGTTCATTCATTCCTTATTTCTTTATTCAGTACACATTTGTTGACCATTATGTACTGTGCACTCTGTGTAACATTTTCAATGATGTATTTATTCCTCACAACAACTCTGGGAGAAGAGAGAGCAGCATTTCAGATTGATGGAAATTTACTTACATTATCTGAGAAACGTGGCTAAAATCATATAGCTTTGAAATGGTAAACCTGAGAGTATCTCCTATGAACAAAGCCTATTGCAGGCACTTTGAAGCAGAACATTCTGCCATCATCGAAGATTCTGGTCATCTCCAGAAGAGATTCGACCTTCAGAGATTTGATCTTAATGTTTTGGGTGAGTTTCTGCTTGGTTATAGTCTTGGAACAATAAATGACTGTCGGTATACTTGAGGCTTATGATCAAGCAAATTAAGAGAAAGTGGAGATATGGAGTTAGATTATTTATATCAAGGTACTAGATACGGACTTTAGAAAGTTTGAATTACAGATAGTGGAAATCTTAAAAATGAGATGTTTTAGAGGCAGAACCTAAGATTTCCCTTTCTGGTCAATTATGCATTTAGTTCCTCCTGAACTTTATTAAGTTCCATTATATACATTACTAGTAGCTTAAAACTGAATTTGGATAAGCACAGTCTCTGAATTTATATGAATCCAAAGTCAGGATATCTTTTTTTTTTTTTTTTTTTTGCGGTACACGGGCCTCTCACTGTTGTGGCCTCTCCCGTTGCGGAGCACAGGCTCCAGACGCGCAGGCTCAGCGGCCATGGCTCACAGGCCCAGCCGCTCCGCGGCATGTGGGATCCTACCGGACCCGGGCACGAACCTGTGTCCCCTGCATCAGCAGGCAGACTCTCAACCACTGCGCCATGAGGGAAGCCCCAAAGTCAGGATATCTTACCTGCTAATGGTTTTCTTATTCATGTTTTTCTCAGTGCAACTGATTAAGCCTTTATAATGGATAATGTTTACTTCTGGTGAGATTAAAGGAAAACACAGTAAAATAGCCCCAAATGCCTTTATGGAAAAGCTACACTCGACTCCCATTTTGAACAATAGATGATAAGAATTTTACATAGGTTCTTTCCAAGTGTGTATGTGCAGATCCCATATTGGAAAAACAACAACAACAACAAAAAAACCTCAAGTGCAATGCCAACAAAGGTTTATCCAATTTTGCACTCATGACATCTAAGATGAGAAAAATGAAAACAGAAAGCTTTTAAATACAACTTTCTAAAAATATCTAAGAATATGAGATTTATGTCTATATCTAGCCTAAACCATAGGAGAAGATCTTACTCTAAGGCATGAAATACAAATATTGGCACCTTCCTAGAATATGTGGCAACACGACATCAACTGGGAATTGATTATGAGGAGGAAAGTGACATAGAGTATGAAACCCCATTCTATCAATATTTCCAGTTTTTTCTACAGATTTTATACACTACCCTGATTCTAGCAATACTTTTTTAGCTTGTCATTCTAACACAGTTGGTGGAATTGAGCAATACAATTGAATTGGAATGTTGAAAGCAATAATCAATTTGGTAATGGAGGTGAAAAACATAATTTCAAGGGAAGAGATTGTCTTAATCTTACGGCCAATATGCTGTGGCATGAGAAATACTATGGAAATAGAAATGTATGTCACGGGAATTAGCATTATGTATAAAGAGATGAAAGGCAATGATTTGGCTTTGCTATTTATAGTGGCAAGATATTATTGCAAAGTTAAAGTAACTTATCACTTATTATCTATAATGTAACAATATAGCAAAATCCATCTTGAACTCTTCTCTAAGGAAAGATAACTAGTTATTAAAAGTACCAGAACAATATTATTACTATTGGTTCCCATCCAAATGTGGTCAATGGTATGGAATAAGGAGAAAAGTAGCTGTTAAAGAGAATAAGAATTGAAATGAAAATATCCTCATTCTAGTCCTTACTTTACAACTGATTAGCCATGTGTCATGCATTGATCTAGAAATTATCAAATGTTCCAAAGGGTGGAATGTGTACAAAAGTCTTTTAGTGAACTATAAAGCAGAACACAAGCGATTTTAATATCATAGGTTTTATGCCAAATAGTTTAGTTAAAAACATTACTTTTGTCCTACATATATTCCTGTTTGGTTCATGTGTATAGGATATAAAATATTTATAACAGTGAGACGTGTTATGGTCTTTTTGCCTTATACAAAAGGAATTTGAGGACTCTTTATCCTTCTAGTTGCTACTGACAATTTTTGGGGAGTAAAGTTGTCAAAGTTATCTAATATTATACCAACTCACAGGTTAAAGATGAAATCATAATTTATAGGAAAAATAAGAACTGAGTGCACAATGACAAAAATCAAACATGTCAAACTTAGAGATTTATCTTAGTGATTTTAGATAAAAAGCTACAGACAAATAATTATATTTTAAAGATAAGTATAGCATAAAAAAATATAAAAATGGAAGGGAAGACCTAATAAAGGCATGACCAGAAATGAATGCAAGAGAAAACAGGATATAATAGTTGCACCAATAATGTTATAATTTCTTGAGTACAGCAATCAAATTGTTGAATATCTGTAAGATTTAATAGGAAAAAAGAAAGTATGACAACATATTAGGAATATTGAGGATTTCAAATATTGAAGAATAGAAGATATTGCTAAATAGCTAACAGAGATTAAAAACATAAGACAACATTACGACCACCTTAAACCAATAAGTTTAGACAAAACTTAGACAAAATGGAAAACTTTCTAGAACAAATAACTTTCCAAGTCAGACTCAATAAGAAATAGAGAAAATAGTTTTGAATCCATTAAAGGGAATGAATTATTAGATAAAAAAATTTCCACAAGGGAAACACCAGGCCTAGAGAGTTTTGAAAACAATCTCTACCATTCTAGGAATGACCAATTCTAACCACAGATGAAGCTTCTAGGGAACTGAAGACAAGAAAACATTTTCCTACTCAGTTTTTTTTTTTTTAAGGACAGTAGAATTTTGAAAAAAAAAAAAACAGATAAAGTCAGTACAAGGACAAAATAGTCAAAGTCAGTTTGAAAAAAAAATCTAAATTATTGAAAAAAATCGAAAGTGAGTAATAGCAAATCAAATCTAGTAATTTATAGAAAGATAATATATGATAAATAAATTTAGTTTATTCCAGGAATGCATGGCTTAGTTCAACACTGCAAAAAACTATTAGTGCAACTTACAATATTAATATCTTTAAGAAAAAAAATAATCTAAATATACGCAGAAAATTTTCTTAACATTAAAATGGTTAGCAGAATTAGAAGAGAGGGAACTGTCTTAATATTATTAATAGTATTTTAATAAGGGGAAAATATTAAATTTTTCACTCTGAGCTCAGAAAAAGACAAGAATGCTCACTCACACTTCTATTCAACGTCATATTGAATGTCCTGTCCAGAGCAATAAGACAAGAAGAAATACGGACTGAAAAGTCACAATCAAAATTGTTATCATTTGCTGATGATGTGTTCCTATAAACACACCAAACTGTTTATACATCAATCATTGGCATTACTATCAGAGCTTAGTGATACTGTTGGATTCAAAATCACTATATAAAAGTCAAATGCACTTCCCTACCACAGTAATAAACCATGAGAAAGGGGGAAGGCAAAATATCTGAACTAAATATAATTTTTTTTTAAAAATAAATTTCTGAAGTATTGTGGAAGAAAAGTTAAATCAATAAAGAGAAAATTCTCAAGTATAGAAATATTACCTTGTAAGTGTAGTGTTTGTGCAGGAATATGGAAACAGATGAGTAAAACAGAAAACAAAGATCAATGAGCAAAAACATAAATGAACCAGGAAAATTGTGGGCTCCGTTGAGGCTGCCAACACAGTTGGAGGTGGCTGGAGGGGTCCCTATTCTTAGGAGCCTCTACCCCATTGCCCCGCTCCAAACGGTGTGTGACTCCAAATGGAAGCCCTTTAAGCTACCCTTACACAGGTGCCTGATTGCACTTCCTAACTCCCAAACATGAAAGCCTTCCTCCTCTGAGGTAATCTTTTCAGTGTCGTTCACAGCCTTCAGAATAAAATTCAGGCCCCTGAACATGGCAAACAAGGTTTGCGATGTGTCTTTCCCACCCGCATGGCTCATCTTTTCCCCACCCACCCAATGTCCTTTATTATCCAGAAAAACAGAGCTACTTGATTTTCCAAGAATGTGCCATTTCTTGCCCATAGGTCCAGCCCATGTTGCTTGCCACCCTGCTTGTGCTGTGCCTCCTGATAGAAACTCATTTTCCCTTCAAGGCTCAGCCAAGCACTGCCCTGCCCCATGCCCACCCCACCCCAGGGCAACCTTCCCTGGTGCTCTCTATTCCCTAAGCTTCCTTGCTCTCAGCTCCCTTTGTGCCTTAGGCAAACCTCCACCAGCACAGTGCTTGGATGGCACTGTCTCTCTTGCCACTGGGGTAGGGACCTGGTGCATTACAAAGTCTGACAAAGAATCAATGCGTACACATTACTGTGCAGTCACCCTGAAATGAGAAATAGTGTTTCTCCCCCTGTCTCTCTCTTATTCCCTAAAGAATCCAGTTCTGGGCAGCAGGGGAGACCACAGGAATTCCTGGTAAAGTTAGAGGGTCAGAAATCCTTATCATGACCTGAACCATTTAGAAACCCAGTATAGTTCATTCAGTTCTTAGACTTCCTGGTAACAGGATGGTCAAGGGCAAAGGGTCATATGACTTTGCCCACAAGCCTCCCCACAAGCCTCCCTTTGAGGCCCTTATAGTTTTCAGATTCACCTTTGAGAGTCACTAGCCTATAAGAACTTCTGAACTCTTTGCTATAAACCCAATAGCTACAATAAGCTACTGCAGGTTTGCTTTATTATGATGGAGTAAGCAGCCCAGCTGATGAATGAACAGTACATGTAAGTGAAGCAGAGCAGCCAATTACAGGTGAAAACAGTGCATGTCTTTTGGGTTCCAAGGAGAAATAGATGAGTATGGTTTCACATAGGTAGGGACTCAAGCTAAAGGAAGGGCATGATTAATGTATTCCACGGCACTCCACGTGAGAGGGCCAAGCCCAGAGAGAAGTTAATCAGAGGAAGCTGGAGGAAGTGGAAGGCATAGGACACCAACAGTAGGAAGACAAACACAGAAGGAGGAGACTCTGAAAATCAGAGTGCAAATAGTAAACATGGCAGTGGCAATTACAAAATATTTTGGCAACTTAAGAGTCCTTTCTACTTGAAAGAATGCAGGTTATAATGAGATTTTCAACTTCCAGGTAGCCTCTAAGATAAATCTACCAGGTTCTCAGTTTTGCAAGAGCACAATTTGATGCTTCATTCGTTCATTCATTAGACATCTTTAGATACCTCTTCTTGTCTGGATGCTACACTGAGTACTAAGTATATGAAGATGAGTAACCCATCATCTCTGCCTTGACAAGTCGACAGTGCACTGCAGAACCCAGAAGTAAGCAGTCAGCATTCACACACTATGATGTGTTATCAGACAGTGTCTATGATGATGTGTTATCAGACAGTGTCCACTAAATGCTGTCATTCTGAACTCATAGCACCAGCGTCCACCAAATGAAGAGTCACAAAGGAAGAAGCCTTGGGCAGGAAGCCAGACTGTCTCAGCTCTGTCACTGACCAGCTGATCAGCTCGGGCAAGCCATTCCCCTCTCTGAGAAGTCACATGGAGCTTGGAATTGGATGGAATAATTTCAGGTGCATTCTAGCCCTGTGATGCTAGGTCTAGGCCAAAGATGGTCACAGTTCTTGGAGCTGGAAAGAACCCCAAAGCACTCACCGTCTGCCTTCTCACAGAATCACAGACCTCATGGAGCCAGTCAAGGAAGCTCTGAGACTCCGGGCCCACAGCACACCCCTCTGCACCAAGGACCAGGAGGTCTCGATCACCCAGTTTTCTTGGCCATTTTCCCTCTGGCAGCAATGTACTTCTTTTCCTGGAAAAGTCCCTTCCCCCCATTTACCTAGTAAATGGCATTGTAATGATCCGTTTCATGCCATTTTCTATACTAACTTGTGTAATTTTTGAAGGTGGGGGTTCTGTCTTTTACATCTTTGGATCACAATCATATGGCACGGTGCCTGGCACCTAAAGTGTGTGTTAATTTTAAGAATATAAGAAATGATCATATTATGCAACCTAGATAAATACACATTTTCTTTCCTTACAGTTGTAAAGAAGTTGGAAAATGAATAGAGGAAGATGGCTTGAGCACCCTGGCCATCTTAGCAGGTAGACATCTGAAGGTGAAGGAGTGATGTGGGGTGGGTGTCTGCAGAGCCCTCAGACCTCCAAGTATCTCATTGGCTCTGCTGGGGTCTGGCCTTCAGTTCTGCAGACTCAGAAGCTCCATCTCCTGAGTACCCCAGGGTTGAGAAAGAATCTGATGAGAGGCTGCCTGTCAATCCAATCCATTCCAATTGCATCGTTTGCCAGGTTTTACTTTGGGCCAAAATGCTGCTAGTCTAGCAAAAGTGAGATCAAAACTGGGATCACCGTGAGAACAGGCAGCACTGGGAAAATCTCTGATACAATGAAGGGTGGATTATGTTTAATCTGGACAAATGTCGAAAACATTAGAGGCTCAATGCCAACACCCCAACCTCATGTGAACCTTTAATTAGTTGTGATGCCTGCGAGCCTTTCCTGGGAAGCGGTGCCCTCCCAGTGAACATGTGGTTGGTGTGATCTGGAGTCAAAGCCACTGCATTGGGAGCCAGCAAGACTGGCTGCCCTGCCTTCCAGATGCTGCCTTGCCTTCCGTTCAGCGTAATCCTGGTGCATCCCACCCCTCCAAGGCCTCCGTTTCCTTTGTGAAGACACCGCTTCTAACCTTCATCCATCTATTTGCTGACAGAGAAGCTGATGGGCTGGCCTGGAGAATGCATCCATCATTTCTGGGGAATTTAATCTGATGGGACTCCAGCTTGTTTGACGTAACTGTGGGAGAGCAGACCTCTGAGTCTACACCCCTGCTGGTCTGTGGGGAAGGCCGAAGGGAGGTCAGTACGGGAGGTCCCGTGATCAACAGGGCTTGGGTTCCAGGGCGTGTGAGAGACAGGACACCAGCACTCAGAGGCCACACTGGAATCGACTCACCTGCCCATGAACGCTGCTCCATGGCAGGTGCATCCTGGTGGCCTGTGGGAGCGTTTCTCTCTTTTCTCTAAACAACCTGTGTGGAGAGCACGGCTGCTCGTGCTCTGCTCCTAAGACCACTCGACATTCCCAGAGGCCCCCGGAGGCTTGATGTGATAACAGCCCGAACGGTTCGTCAGATACAACGGCTTTCTTAAAATCTCATTCCGCTTTTTTTTTTCAGCTGAAAGATAATGAGCCTCAATAAGGTGGTGATTTTGTTTATTCCATCAGGAGGGTCCAGCAGCCTGCTGCTTCCAGCCGAAGCTCTGAGGCATCTGCCCTAGTCGGTGGAGAAGATTCTGCTGGAAGCTGACATGCTCCTTTCCCAAAGTACTTTTACTCTTGCAAATCGGTCTCCCCATCGACTAATCAGAAATGATGCCTCTTGAATTTTGTCCTGGGAGACTCTCCCCCTGGGACGTCTTTCCTGATGGACCAGGGGATGTACCCCAGATCACCGACTCTGTCACTGGGGACAGGCATGGCTGCCAGCCACACCCATCCAGGAGGACCCCCTGGCTTCCCTCCTCGCTCCCACTCTCCACTCAGGCAGTATTTCCCAGGGCCGAGCACTGCACCGGCCGCGCCCCGTGGAGACTCAGGGAACTCAGGCCCTGCCTGCCCTCAGGCTGCGGAGCTTACCTGGCACCCTCTGAGACTCCCAGAGGTGGTGTGACCACTCACAGCATCAACTTCACTTCTGAAGTCTTGTCCACTTCACCCCCGGGGACTTCCCTTGGTCTTCTCACATTCGCTGTGACAGTCCCACAAAGAACCACCGACGCGTCCTGTGTACCGGGCCTGTCTGGGTGAGGCAGAGGCAGAGCGAGCTAAGGCTGGGCCATATTTTCAAGGCTCTCAGGGGAATTAACACATCTATAGGTGCTGGGGAGAAACAAGAATATTCTTCAGGAACTCATCTAACCCAGGAAATAATTCCCTTAAGGAACTGGAATCTTTGGCCTCTCAAACAAGCACACTCAGTTAAATCAAGGCATAGTTACTCAAGGATAACATCATTTTATACCACAATAGTCTGTTCTGTGACAAAGAAGAGGTGCACCCCTGCCGATGGACGTGCATGCATGTGCCCATGCATGCTTACATCGAAGGTATACGGAGAGCAGCATTTTAAGCAAGTCAAAGCATTTTGTTTCATCAGTGTATCCATTTGGCCTCAAAGCCACTTTTTCCTTGAGGCTTCATACTCAAGTTGGGGACACAGGGCCACAGAGGTGACCAGCAAGTGAAGAAAGTGCTATGGTCCCCCCAAAAAGAGACCAAGAATTTGTGCCAGCCTTCCTGATGTCCATCCATACCATTGCTACTGGCCCTCACTGCCCTGCAGCTACTGGTCACCTCAGATCCACTGTTATAATTTTTTTCTTTTTTTTTTTTGTATTTAAGGCAAAATGGATTTAGAAAGTTCGTTGTTATATTTACTGGATTGCTTAAACAAATTCTATGAAGTCTTAAAGAAAAAACACGCAAGAAGAAAGTGTGTCTACAATCTCTTTCCCGAGGAGAGCTCGGTGCAGTGCTCAGGTAACGGTGTTGTACACACCTCTCTTCTCAGAGACAGAGCCAATTTTTATCCCATCAGAAGTTGCGCGGGGTGATCACAGTTCCTTGTAAAGCTGACAGGGAGAGAAGGACTCTCTCGTTGGTTTAGAGTGTGTTGGCATCCACCCCTGTGAACATGACTTGTCTTTCTCTCCACTAGGAGAGAAGCCCAGGCCTGTCAGGAGACCCACCACGTGGGTGGCGAGGCATGTGCTCTCAGTATGTGCCTGCAACAGCTGTGTCCTTTGCATGTATATGTGCACCTCAGACCTCCCTCCAGAGAAGGAAGAGACGTGCCGGGTCTAAGAGCAAGCAAGGCTCAGACGGGTCCAGCGCCTTTCCCTGGTCCACGGCAGGGACTGGCCAGGCCATGGCTGGCTTCCCAATCCTGCCCTCCCCGGCCTGCTTCTTTCAAGGCACACTTCCTACATTTCAACACACACGGACTGAACTCCACATGAGGGAGATGATGTTACCCTGGACGGTTCCGTCTTTGCAGAAGGATATTTTGAAAACATCCTCCATTGCTCTGCCCACACTCCCTCCCAGCAGGCTCAGGCTCTGGCTCTTGGCCAGCACCATGGACCGTCCTGCCAGGCTGTTCCCTCAGCTGCACCCAAGGGTGGGGACTGGCCGAGGAACTAGACACTCCCAGCACAGCTGTCTCGTCACCAGAGCTCAAAGCACTCATACCTGGAGGGAGAGAAACCCAGGCCACACGCCTGACAGCCTGAGCCCCTTGGAGAACACAGCCAGGACATGCCTCCCGGCCTGGAGCCCAAGCGTCCAGGCCCAGGGTCAGCTGGATGCCAGCTCTCAGCCTCCCTCCTGAGTCCACCCCTCGACTCTGCACAGCTGGAGTCCCAGAAGGGAGTAATCACTCAAGAGAACTTTGAAAATGTTCAAACTGAATAAAAGTGTGGTCGTTCATGGTTCCTTTTCTTCTTTTTCTGCCATCTGGAGCCACAACCTGTCCGGTTTGCAAGCCTGGATCCGTGTCCTGTTGGCTCCTGTCCCTTGTCTGTCGAGCCTTCTCCCGGGTGGTTCTCCACAGAGAAGGGATTTGCTGGCTATTTCTGTCCCCTTCCCTGCAAGCCAAAGCCCCAACAAGCTCTCGCTGCATCCCAGCTCCCTGGGCACCTCTGCATCTCCCCGCTCTCCATCTGCCATGAAGATATTCCTGCCTCTCCCACTCTGATACGAGGCTGGGCGGGCACGCGCGTGTGACCCCGCCTTCTCTTGGCATCACCGCTGACACCTGCCCATCTGAAGGGCCAAGAGGCCACCTGAACCGGGGGCTACATATAAACTACATTTACAATACAATACACTACATCTTAAAGGAACGACTTAAAATAGATTAAAATCCAACTTTAAAATACATTTTTAAAGTAACCAAAGAAAAACAAGTAGAGGAAAATAAAACCACAAAACAACATGCTCCCAATCCTTAGGGATTAAGGCTTTGAGTTCCCAAATTGCTACAAGTGCAGACAAATCACTGTGTTCTTGCACAGGACGTGAGCATGTTATAGGTCAAATTGTGTCCCCCAGAAATATACACTGAAGTCCTAACCGCCACTACCTCAAAATGTAATCTTATTGGAAATAGGGTCATTGATGTAGATAATGGATTGAGTTAAAATGAGATCGTACTGGAGCAGGTGCGCCCCTAATCCAATATAATGAGTGTCCGTATAAGAGGAGGGACATTTGGACACAGACATGCACAGAGAGAAGGCCATGTGAAGACACTGGGTGAAGGTGGACTTGTGCCAATGGAAGATGAGACTTGGATGATGCATCACAAGGTAAGGAAAGCCTGGAGCTGCCAGAAGGTAGAAGAGACAAGGGTGTATCCTCTAGAGGTCTCGGAGAGAGCATGACCCAGCAAACACTTCGATTTCAGGCTTCTGGCCTCTAACATCGTGAGAGATGAAATCTGTTGTTTGAAACCACCCAGCCTGTGGTTTTTTGTTAAGGCAACTGTAGGAAACTTGTGTAATGCGAGTACAACCACAATAAAATATCCTCTCTATAAATAGCTGTAAAATGTATATTCTTTGATAATATTATATTATTCATCCAACAAATACTTATTCCACATGTATTTTTCCCAAATTGCTCTATCTTTGAACAAAAGATTGTTTTCTTATCAGGTGTCAGTCATTAAGGGCATACAACAGTAAGTCAAGTATCTACATTTATTCTCAAGAATCACAGGCTGGCAGTGGAGTTAAGCCCTCTGTATAAAGGAGTTCACATGGGAGAGAGTATTAAGTAGTCAGGAGAGGCACAGACCAAGTGTGACAGGAGCGCCGGCTGGGAAAACCATGGGGGCTTCAGGGAAGGGGTGGTATTGGACATGCCAGAGGTGGCAGTTGACTCCATGGAGGTTGGGGAAAGTAGATTGAGAACATCTATATAGGGACAGGTGCCCAAGACAACCTGGATAAATGAGGGATGGCTTACAAATGAGAGATGCTTGAACCAACACTTAAGAAGACATGACAGTTGAAGGTAGAAGATGGTGGTGGTAGTGTTGGCTGCCATTTCATTTTAGATAAAATGAAAAAAAAAAGAATAAAAAGAAGCAGAGAGGCAAGAGAAAGCAAGCAGCCCTCAGCAAGAGTGAGCAGAGGCCAGATCATGAAAGTCTTCAGGGGGAACATAAATTGTCTGGATCTTTGTGGAGCTCATGGTGAGCCTTTTCTAATAGAGTGGAGGCTTCTGTGACTGTTGTCGTGTTCCCATGTTTCTCTGGTTGCATAAATGTCCTGACTTCCTTTCTAGACTTAAAATATTTTACATCTTTTTTTTTTTTTTTTACTATATATCTAGAACACTTAGTTAAATAGTTGTATTTTGTGCCTACTTCAAGAGTACTTGAACTCTGGGAAGTAAAGCCTATTTCTTCATCTAGCCTATTGGCTTTACCCTACTACAGGCGTAGATACACCCCTGACAATGATTATTCTTGACTCGGGGTGGGATGAGCCTTAAAAGGCAATTGAATCATACCTCAAACTCATCAAAATCACCCCCTCAACCTCCCTACCCCACGCCTCTCCCACATATCCACTCCCCACTCCCTTCAGCATTTTTGGTAGCTGGTCATCCAGATCCTGTGATTCAGTGATAAAACAATCACCACTTGAAGTGATTCATTTCATTGTTGGTTTTCTAAATTGAGAGAACAGGCAGGGAAAACCGGAGGCTTCCAAGTCTTCATCCAAGTGGCCCAGCAACATCACTCAAGGATCATCTCACTAAAAGCAGTAAGCAGGTCATCATTCTGTAAGGGGTGTGGAATGACCCTTGGTGGACACCATGGGAGGACAGCGGACAAGAAGGCAGTCTCCCTTGTTCCCTTCCTTTCTCCTCTGTAACCATGGCAGTTGCCATGGAAATCACACCCTGTGATAGTTTCTTTTGACTCACAGCTGTTGAAATCACTAACATAGCCTGGGAGAGTGGATTTTTTTTTAAAGTGTGTGTTTTTAAAAAAAAGATCTCTCCTGTTAGAACCATCCTGCTGGAGACAGGAGCAGCTGCTCGATAAAGGAGAGGGGCCTCAGCAGCCGCTTCTTGTCAGTGAAGAGTAAGGTGCAGAGAAAGAAAGAAGTGGGAGGACATTGTCATTTATTAGCCACCTGCTTGGTGCTGGGGAGGATGATAGATGCTGAAAAATCAGTTTCTAAGCTAATCCCCAACTTTGACATAAAAAATTTTCTCCACTTTGTAGATGAGGAAACTGAGGTTCAGAGAAAGGAAGTGGCCAGTCTAGAATTTTGCAGTCACTGACTGGCTGACCTGCATCTCAAATCTCGGTCTGTCTGGCACTGAATGCAATATTATTTCCACCACTTTATATTCTCCAGGTTGTGTCAAATCATCCTTGAGCCCCGTAGCTACTGGCTGCTGCAATGTTCTCTGTGAAGTAAAGAATTTGGTCTTGCCCAAAGATAGGTCTGGTCTTTGCCCTTGGCTTTTGGGAGGTAACCTGTGTTATATTTGATAGGATCTTTATTGATCAGGGCACAGTCTGGCCTGAGGGTGGGACAGCTACACCTGATAGTCTTAGGATGGGAACTAGCCACACAAGAAGATGACCATGCAATGTAGGGTGGAGCTTTGGACCACAGAGTAGCACTAGACCTGGAAGCTGAGATCAAACATGTGGGTGATTAATCAATCATGGTTACTTAATGAAGCATCAATGACAGCTCTGAAATGTGGGTCTCGGGGAGCTTACCTGATTGACAATACTTGTGTATCAACACGTATCCATGTCAGGGGGTAACACGTCCTGAGTCCATGGGGAGAGGAGCATGGAAGCTTTGCCTTGAAACCCTCTCAGATTCTTCCCTGTGCATCTCTTTCTTGGCTGATTTTAATCTGTATCCTTTCCTTCAATAAACTATAACTGTGAGTATAACAGCTATCAGTGAGTTCTGAGTCCTTCTAGGGAATTATTGAAACTGAGGGTAACTTTGGGAACCCCCAACCTTGCAGTTGGTGTCAGAAGTGAGGGAGACTTTGGGGACTGTGCCCTCGACTTTCTGTCAGCTGAAACTCTCATGTATCCCTAAATCATTTTTTAAAAAGACTGGTATTCTAGCTTATTTCTCAATCAATAAAGCAAACTTAATAAGGAGCTTCTGTGGCTCAGTCTCTTCCCAGCACACATAGTGGAGGATACGTGACATTCAATAGATCATTTTCTAGTTCTTAGTATGAGGCAGGGACTCTCGTTGGTGGGTCCATCTCATTATCCTCGGTGCCTAACCCAGTGGCCAGCAGAAAGCAGATACTCAGAAGTTTCTGTGAACATAAGCACCCATAAAACTTCTGTTCTGTTCAAAACACATGCTACAGGGGCTTTCACAGAGCAATGTGTAGACGTATACATCAGTGACATCTGGTTTCAAGAGAATGATGACTGTCTTACTCAGCTCCAGCTGGCATAACAAAATGCCATATACTGGGTGGCTTAAACAACAGAAATTTATTTCTTGCAGCTCTGGAGGCTGGAAGCCCAAGCTCAGGGTGCCAGCCTGGTTTGGGTTCTGGTGAGAGGATCTCTTCTGAGTAACTAGATGCTGCCATTTCACCATGTGCTTCCGTGGCCTTCCTTTGGTGTGTTTTCAGCGTCTGTCAGAGAGCAGGCTGTCTGGTGTTTCTTCTTATCAGGACACTAATCCCATCAAGGGGCTCCCACCCTCATCACCTCATTTAACTCTAATCACCTCCCAAAGGCCCCACCTCTACATACCATCACAATGGGGGTTTGGGCTTCAACATATGAACTTGGGGCGGGGAGGAAGGTACAATTCCATCCATAGCAATGACTTAAACTACGGTGACCTGGAAAGCTTTACACAGAAGTAGGAATGATGAGAGTGAAAGGGGTGGAGAGCAGGGGGCTGAGGGCATCACCTGCAGGGTGACTCCCAGGAGAAGGGACTCACATTTTCTTTAGTCTTTAATCTTTAATCTAAGTGTACTTGTGAGTGCATAAGGGGACATGGGAGAACAGGAAAGCACAGATCTCCATCAGCAGAGGAAAGATCTCAGCAAATTCCCCACATGTTCTTTGGTTTCCCTCTGTATTAGGACAAGTCATTAGGAAAATGGGAGAGAAAAATCCACTATTCTGCCGGGTGTCCACAGCCTTGTTCTTATCACTCCCACCTGAGGAGATGGCAGTCCTGGACACTGCCAGCGGTCCACAGCCTTCCATCAAGGAACCCCCTACACTTGGAGTTCTCCTTGAAATTCACAAAACACTTAGTATAGCTTGCAGTGAAGCATTCAGGAGAGTTAGTGCCAACATGTCACAGAAAAGGGAACTGAAGTTCAGAGAGACCGATGGCCAGCTGGACTTCCCCCTGCTAGTCACAGCAGAAGGGTGGGGTTTGGAATCCAGCTCTCTGGGTCACAGGGGAGAGCTCTCTCCATGCCACAGTACTGCCTTCAAGTAGAGGGACGTGGTTCCCAGCCAGGGAAGTAACGGTCCACCTTTGGGGCACACCTGGAAGGTCACACATTTTTAATAAACATCTCCTTTTGTGTGTTCTCCCAGGATAACAATCTGAGAACTGAATTAATGCTTCTGTCTCTGGAAGAGCAAGGACAGAAAATAACAACCCGTGATGTTTTGAACAAATTACTAAATTTCAGTCTTCTCTAAAACAAAGAAAGAAAAAGAAAGTGAAACTAAGTGGGAAGGTAAAAATTATGTTTGCAAGCTTGAAAATCATTAGCCTCCATCTTTTTCCTTTAATATTTATCATATTTATTTATTTTCCTTTCTTCTTTTGGCTGCGTCGGGTCATAGGTGCAGCACATGGGATCTTTGTTGAGGCGTATGGGATCCTTCCATTACGGCACACAGTCTGCTCAGGTTTCTCTCTAGTCGTGGCGCTTGGGCTTCTCTCTCACTGAAGTGCACGGGCTCAGTAGTTGTGGCGTGCGGGCTTAGTTGCCCTGCAGCCTGTGTGAGCCTAGTTCCACAACCAGGCATAGAACCCGCATCCCCTGCATTGGAAGGTGGATTCTTTACCACTGGACCACCAGGGAAGTCTCCTAGCCTCAGTCTTGACATCATTAGAAGTGGATGAAGATCATGTTCTCCAGTGCCTGGCCCAGGTACCTGGTGGACAAGGGCACCATCCTTAGAGATAGGGGTGGATAAACAGCAGTAGGCTTGGGGGGAAATGGCACTCTCAATTTCTCTCATGTCGAGTGTGCCTTAACTGTCACAAATGAAGATGGTGATACCCAATGGCCTGGTGGGTGTTGCCCACAGGATTGGGCACTATGGAGCCCCAAAGCAAGAGGAGCTGAAATTGCCTACATTGGGGTTGATTACAGAATAATCAGATGTGAGAAATGGGAGAAGTAATAAAAACCATTTTTTCAAGAATTTTGGTAAAGAATAGAAGAATCTAGATGAAACAGAGTCAGAGAATTTTATAAGCAGAGTGTAGTGATTATGAGCTCTCAAGTTGAGCTGCCTATGTGTAATCTTGGCTCTGTCAATTTTTAGTTCTGTAACCTTTAGCAAATTACTTAACCTCTCTGTGACCCAGTGTCCTCATCTGTAAAGCGACAAAAACCATGATGACAATTATGATAATGATAATTTATTTCCTAGGTTTTTGCAAACAGTAAATAAGTAAATATATGCAAAGTGCTTGAGACATTGTCTCCCCAATGGTAAACTCAACTCGTGGTAGCTATTATCAATCCTACCAAAAGCTGAAAATGAGAAAGGAGAGAGGTTGAGTGGTATTTTTGGGAAAGGGGCAACACTGAGAGATGATATTTTTAGGGTAAGGGGGGTGGGGCATGATTTCCAATTGCCCTGCTGTGATTCTAACTCCTTCACTGCTGGAGTGTCCAGGTCTTCTTCCCCAGTGTGCAGGGAATTTCACACCAAGCACTGAGGATCTAATGATGAAAAGATAGGCGAGAGGAGAGATGTGCAGGACATTGAATGAGACAGCTGAGGAATCCTTCAAATCATGTCTTGCCTTCCTGTTCCTGTACATGGAAGGCTAGCTTCCTATATTACCTACGTTTCTGTAGAATCTGTGACCAGATGGATCACTCAGATGGAAGGAACAAGACTGAAAACCACTTAGGAATGACAAATAACGCTCTTTGATGAAACATTTGGGTCTTCTTGACCTGTGCTGAAAATGGCCATTTGAATATCACCAGCTATGAGTTTAAACTCCCATTTATTTGTTCATCATTCATTAAGAATTTACCAGGGATAAGATGACAAGAGAATTCTATTCTCTGCCTTCATGAGGTTCATAGTCTAGTTGGATAGACATAAATGTAAATGGTGACATGACACAGTGTGACAATCGCTATGAAAGACACCGGAGAGCCTGAGGAGAAGGTGCCTTGAGTCTGGCTGGTGTGGGAGGGTGGATGCTGGATCTTCCTGAAATGGAGGACTTCCACAAAGTATCTTATGGACCAAGAAAGAGCTCATCAAATTAATACAAACAAAAAAGTTGTAGGATGTCAAAACCGAATGTGCAAATTCTTGGTAGCCACTTGGAAACTGCACTTCTGCTGGTCTGGCACATGGGTTGGGGCATTGAAGGATATATTGATTAAACATGAGGTCCATCTTGCATTATCCAGCATTTGCTGTGCTCAACCTCAGGAGAAAAATATTGTGGACATAAGGTGATCATGTACAGCAGACAAAGCAGAAACGTGACTGCACCCCAAAGTTCCCGCTGGGAGAAATTCTCTAACCAGGAATGGGGTCTCTGAAGGTACATGAATTTACTGCTTCACTCTGCGAAGTGTTCACATTTATGAGTTTGAAGCAATAAAACCTTATGCTCTCCCAAATGATCTGTTATTACCCGTCTTCCATATCCTGGTCCAATGAACCCTGATCAGTGTGACCAAGTAGTATGACAACTTCATGCCAGAATTTCCATGAGCACAGGGGCAGCGGGCTGGGGGATAGAGCTGCAGCCATTCAGGGTGTCCTTAAAACTGCTCCAGCTTTAAGATTCGATGTTCTAATAAACTTTGCAACTTCTGGATCCTTCTCTGCATTTACTTTAAGTATTTTTAAAGGAAAATGTAGCACTTTAAACTTAACATAAAGCTAAAACTATCCAACAAGTGGAGGTTTTGTGATAGGTTACAGGTGACAGTTGCAAGCAAGGTTTAGAAAAGGACAACCACCAGCCTGAGGGAGTGAACAACTTCATACTTGTATCTTTTCAACCAGATTGTTGAATTTTTCAGGGCAGCAGGTGAACCCCATTTCTTGGTTTTGTAATCCACATTATAATGAAAAAAAAACTGATGGCTTCCTAAATGCAGAGCATTCTATTAGATGTTGTATGTAGGGGGGAGAGGGAGAGAAAGGGGGGGGGTTTATTGGTTTCTAGTAGGGGAGAGAGATGTGCACAGATAAATGTATTAAAACATATACACAGGTAAATGTCTTAAAAATTTAATTATAATATATTCTATTTTCATTAGAGACCACTGAGTACAAAAAATTCTGTCTCTATATAAATTCTGTCTGGGGACTCATGAGATGGCGTATGGGAGATAAACCCTAAGGGGAAAGGGAAAATCTGAAAGGCAGGGTGACAGATGTGGGAGAGGAGAGTTTTCACCTGTGTCCCTCTCCTGAGACCCCTCAGACACACAGTACATGCTGCGTCCGCCCTTTAGAGACAGGTGAAAGGATGGGTGGATTGGTGGATGATGAACGGGTAGATGAAGGAACAGATGATTCACTGATTTGGTTAGAATCGGCTGCTTGCAACATGAGAGAAAATATTTGGAAGTGATTTGATCAACTCCTACCTCGTTTGTATAGTGGTCAGGTAACTTCTGAAAGAGAGGGAAGGTGACATTTATGTGCTCCTACTGCAATGGCAGAGTTGTTCCCAGGCCCTGTCAATCATGTCACACTCACCCTCCGAGCTGTATATTGTGTCCATTTCACAGATGAGAAAACTGAGACTCAAGGAGGCCAGCAAACTGCCTGATTTCACACGGCTCTTAAAGGGAGAGACTGTGAAATCCAGACCTGCCTAATGTGCCCAGGTCCAGCTGTCTTTGGGCTGAAGTTCCCAGGAAGCAGGGAGTTCAGAAGTGGCAATGGGTCTGCATTCTAGTTAAGTTGATTGCTATCCTTTCAGAGTTTAGAGGCCCCATGACTCTGGTGCTGGGGGGAAACGTGCTTCTTCCTGCCTCCCCGCCACCATGTCAGCCCTTCCCCGAGGCCAAGACTACAGTTTAGAAGGTGTCAGCCTGGTGCGAGTGGGAGTGGGAGAAAGGTCAGGGCTCTGACAGCAAGGGGACTTCACCTTAACTTTTTTTTTTTTTTTTTGCTGCACTGCGAGGCACGTAGGATGTTATTTCCCCAACCAGGGATAAAACCCATGTCCCCTGCAGTGGAAGCACGGAGTCTTAACCACTGTACCACCAGGAAAGTTCCCACCTTAACTTTTTTAATTGAAGTAGTTGATTTACAATGTTGTGTTAGTTTCAGGTGTACAGCAAAGTGATTCAGTAGTTTATAAATATGTAACTCTTTTTCAGATTCTTTTCCCTTATAGGTTATTACAAAATATTGAGTATAGTTCCCTGTGCTATACAGTAGGTCCTTGTTGGTTATCTATCAATATTTTATATATAGTAGTGTGTATATGTCAATTCCAACTCCTAATTTATCCCTCCCCCCTTCCCTTTTGGTAACCATAAGTTTGTTTTCTATGTCTGTGGGTCTATTTATGTTTTGCATGTA
This sequence comes from Orcinus orca, assembly GCF_937001465.1. NCBI lineage: Eukaryota > Metazoa > Chordata > Mammalia > Artiodactyla > Delphinidae > Orcinus > Orcinus orca. The sequence continues at coordinate 86,665,784 of NC_064571.1, read as the reverse complement.
AGTTTATTTATATCATTTTTTTTTTTTTAGATTCCACATACAAGTGATATCATATGGTATTTGTCTTTCTCTGTCTGACTTACTTCACTTAGTATGATAATCTCTAGGTCCATCCCTGTTGCTGCAAATGACATTATTTCATTCTTTCTATGGCTAATATTCCATTGTATACATGTACCACATCTTTATCCATTCATCTGCGTTGGACATTTAGATTGCTTCCATGTCTTAGCTATTGTAAAGAGCTCTGCAATGAACATTGTGGTACATGTATCTTTTCAAATTATGGTTTTCTCCAGATATATGCCCAGTAGTGGGATTGCAGGATTGTATGGCAGCTCTATTTTTAGCTTTTTAAGGAATCTCCATACTGTTCTGCATAGTGGGTACACCAACTTACATTCCCACCAACAGTGTAGGAGGGCCCCTTTTTCTCCATGCCCTCCCCAGCATTTATCGTTTGTAGACTTTTTGATGATAGTCATTCTTTTTATTTTATTTCATTTTTGGTGATGCTGCGTGGTTTGCGGGACCTCAGTTCCCCAACCAGGGGCTGAACCCAGGCCACAGCAGTGAAAGCCTGGAATCCTAACCACTAGGCCACGAGGGAACTCCTAATGACGGCCATTCTGACCCGTGTGAGGTGATACCTCACTGTAGTTTTGATTTGCATTTCTCTAATAATTAACGAGGTTAAGCATCTTTTCATGTGCCTTTTGACCATTTGTCTGTCTCTTATATAAACCAGTCAGGAGAGCCGATGGGGCATAAAAAGAGTGAGAACTGTTCTACCCACAGTGTGGTGAGGAACAAATGAGGGCCTGGGCGTGTGAGTACAGAGGGCTGTGTCCTCTCTGGATGGCTGCACAGTGAGCTCTGATTCCCTTTCTAAGTAGCTCTCCCATGGATGAGTAAATGTTCATCCACTGATACGGACAACTGGGTGCCACCCCTGACATAGAGTCACCGAGGGTCCCGAGGAGGCCACGCGCAGATGTGGACTGGGTCCCCTGCCCAGCAGGTGGTCCACACACCTGCTCTGTGCAGGGGTGGTGACCGTGAGATCAGGACCAAATCTGCTGAGGGTCGTGCTGATGTCAGTTTATCTCTCTCACCCTGGCATAGCTAATTAGCTAGATGGTGTGCATGCAGCTTCTGCTCTGCAATCATAGACAAGACCAGTGGGACACTCTCCAGGACCAAACACTGCTGGGACAGTCTGCATCAGCATCAGCATCGTCTGCAGATGCAACCCTTCAAGGCTGGTCCCAGCCCCACAGTGTCTGATTCAGCAGGTCTGGAGAAGGGTCCAGAGCCTGCACTTCTTATTTTTTTAATTTTATTTTTTTAAATTGACGTATAGTTGATTTACAATGTTTCATGTGTACAGCCAAGTGATTCAGTTATACATATACATATATATGTCTATTCGTTTTCAAATTCTTTTCCATTATAGTTATTACAACATATTGAATCTAGTTCCCTGTGCTCTCTCCGAGCCTGCACTTCTGACAGTTTTGGGTGATGCTGGTGTGGCTCATCTAGGGCCACACCGAGAGAACTGCCATGCTGGGCGTGTACCAACCCCAAGCCTCTGGCAGCTCTGCACGGGTTGTACTTCCCCAGGAAGTGCCAAAGCCTGACTGTCCTGAGCATATATTATCAGCACTGATGTGCAGTCTTGCGGTTCCACGTCACATCTGATTTCTCAAGCCCTGGGCATTTTGAAGTCAGTGATAGTCAAAGGATGCAAATGCCTTTTGCTCATTGCTAATATGTGACAGGCATCTCCCAACACACAGAAGTGAACTGGGAAGTCCTGGCTTTTCTACCACTGAGAGAAAAAATGGAAACAAGGACATGGACATTTTTTACTGATACAGAGAAGCAGATAGATAGATAGATGATAGATAATAATATATATTGATAGATAAGATACATCAATATATAGTGATATATATATTGATATTGTTATATATCTGTATTAATATGAGAGAGAATTTGAGAATGTTCCATGGCAGCCAAAGATAAAACAGAAAGGTCCAAATCAAGGCTTTAGGACCTTAGAAACAGTAAACCCACAGTGGGGGCAGGTGGCAGAACAGGTGCGATGATCCCAGAGTTAAAGCCGGAGCTCGGCAAGACACCTCGGGTGGCAGGGAGATAGAGATAAGGTGGCAGGGAGATAGAGACAAGGATAAAACACGGGGCGCTGTGATTAAATGATGACAAGACAGCTCGGCTGGCTGAAGCAGTATGTAAAGACCAAGGCTCTCCCCTTCACATGTTTTATTGGTGAAAAATTCCCTGAGGAAAGTGCCTTAAGATGCAGCCTTCTTCATTCCAGGTACTCAGAAATGTTCATTTGTAAAGACTTAGGAGGTATTTTGTTACCGGCCTTTGGTTTCTGTTTGTAGGATTGTTTTAAAAGCTTGGAAATTGTTTTCAAGGACTTCTCATGCATTCATTCAAGAAGTATTTACTGAGTGATTCTATGTTGTAGTCACTACTTATGCCGTGGATAAAAAACAAAAAAAATGCCATGGTGTTTCCATCACGGGGCCTTTGGTCAAATAGGTGAATAGACATTAACCACATAATCTCCCAGCTAGGTGAAATTACCAGCAGGCTATGGAGGACGGCCGTGTGAGACTACCACAATGGGTAATAGAGAAATCTCACCCAGATGAGGCAGTTAGAGAGAAGGTCTGTGAATTTCGCCCTGTGCACTGAGACCATGACAATGACTAGGATGTAACTAATGCAGAAGCAGTGTTTTGTTTTCACCCTTGGAGCAGTAGATCCCATTTCATCCTCCCAGTGACCCTGCAAGGTGGATGGCATTATTAGCAATTTAGAGGGGGAAGCTGAAGCTAAGGGTCATAAAGCAGGAAGTAGCAGATTGGATTCATACCTTGGTCTTTGGTGAGTCCAGATCTCTATCTTGACTACCTCATCATTATTTTGTATGAGAAAAGTGACTTGGGAGACAGGTGTCTGAACTGGAAGAGATCTTGAAGAAGAAATAGTTTAACTTCCTCACGTTATGTGTAGAAATGAAAGAACTAAGATCAAAGAGGAATGGGTTTCAGTCACACATGGAGTTTGGGACAGAAGCAGCGTGATTTCCTGCCTCCACATCAGTGTCCTTTGTGGTCCAGCATGCCTCCACCAGTTTCAGGCTACACTGTTCCCTACCTGCAGCCAATCGCTGCGCAGCTGCACAGGTAGCTTTCCAACTTCCCCAAGCATGGGCATTGCCTGGAGGACTAGTTCAAAGATTGCTGGGCTCCACACGCAGAGTTTGTGATTCAGCCGGTCTGGATGGGGCTGAGGATTTGCAGTTCTAAAAAATTCTCAAGTGATGCTGTCCCAGGACCACACTCTGAGAACCAGCTATCAGCTGCCGAGCCAGAGCACAGAAAATGCCTGTGATGAGTGTGGCTCAAGTTTTTGAAATCTGACATATGCAGAAGTGCCTCAGATACTCTGGTTACATAACTCCCAGGCTTATCAAAGCCCCCTGCTCTTACTCACCATCCTGTCGCATCCTGGACTGGCAAATCCATTCCTGCATCCAAATCCCTTCCGTCTTTGACATCCAATTCAAATGGCACCCTCTGTTGGAAATGTCCACTATCCCTCTTCCCCCAGTTGGGATTCGAGCTATGCTCAACTCTCAAGGCATCTTATTAGTCTCAGCATCAGTTTCACCATGGTCTTCCTATTACAGTTATCAGTTCACAAAGATTATGCCTGACTCATTGTTGTATCTTATGTAGTGACCTCCACCCTCTTAGCACAAACTAACTCTTCAGTAGACATGTATTCAGTGAAAATGTTAAACCTTGAAAAGCATTTAAGCATATATTTTCACATTTTATATTCCTAAAAGGCTTATGAAGCAGTTTGAGCAGGAATATCCCCCCTTATTTTTAGAAGAGGAAAAAGAGGACACACACACAGGAATTGCAAATGGCACATTCAAGAACCATAACTGCTCCATCTTGGGTCACGGCAACAAATAATTGGTGCATTCCAATTGGATATCGAGGAGAGTTTACAAAGGGACTGTTTACAATGATGTGGGTAGTGTCTAGGGAAAACAAGGATGAAGCAGACCCTGGGGTGAGGAACTATACCACACTGGAGTGGATGCTAAACCCTGAGAAGGCACCATGTGGAGAGAGCCCCCTGAGAAGAGCTCTGGACCTTGGTAGAGGGAGTTAGCACCCTGCAGCCACCTGCCAGGAAGGGAGCTGGACATGTGAATTCCCCCATCTCACCACCCATCCCCCCAACCCTCATCTCTTACCCTCACCTCCCAGTTGTCAAACTTAGCTGGAAGGCAGGAGATGAAGGAGCCCATTCTCAGGTCCACGTACATGGGCCTCCGGCACAGCGCAGAGTGGAGAGGCTGGGGAGCAGGTCCGGAAGGGCTAAAGGAAGACATCCCAGGCATTTATTCCAGCCTCCAATTGTTTGCATTTTCTCCTCAACCCTGCAGCTTCAACAGACTCATAAATCTTCCTGTTAAAAATGTCTACTCCGTGGAATGTAGATGGTTTATTGATAAAGACAGGGAAGGTTAATTAAATTTTAGATGGAATTGCTTTGGAAAAAGGCTCCTTTTAGAATTCACACTTTCAAACAAACTTTCTGCTTTAGGGGTGCTCATTTCTTTAAAAAAAAAAAAAGTCAACAAACCATAACACCGAAAATGTTGTTTCATGCTGTCTTGTTAGACTGCTTCACTGAGCAGGTTGTATGTTTATAATCTATGGTAGGACCTAACATGCACTGGGATGATGATAAAAAAATGAAATGAATTTCAACAAATAAGTAAGGATGCAGTTTCTAAAGACTGGTGGAATTCTTAGTACAATAATCTTTGTTTTTTCTAAGTCATATATATTTTATGAGTCTGAAACTACTGATGCCAATAAGTCTTTGGGCTATGGAAGCAGAAGAGGAACACAATGTAATGTAGCACAGCATAGTATATGAAGCAATCATTCAAACATAGCTTGCAGTACATACGTCAATAAACTTCCAGTGTATTGAAGCCAGTGAAGTATAGGAGATATTCAAGCAGAAGATGCTTATTCAGTGCACTGTAAAAAAATCCATTTTTCCTCGGCTTGCCAAATGTGCCTGAGAGTTATTACTAATTTATCATGAAAAAAGCAACCACCAGTGTGATATAAGCAAGGAAAGCTGGGTAATTTCTCATGTTGTTCTTTTGGACCTTGAGGGGATACCAAGGGGATGTGATTATAATGATTGTAGTCCATGGGTGGGATCTTGCCTTCACTCAGCGGACATTCAGATAGTGCTGAGAATGCTGGTGTGCGTGTCAGAAGACTTGGCGTCGACTTCCAGCTCTTCCAGTAGCCAGCTGGGCCACCCTGAGCCTCAGGGGTAAGTGGAGAGGAAGGAAATGGAAACTTGAAGGTCCCTTCCAGAGATGGAGTCTGATTCTCCGGAGAGGTGGAAACCTGGGTGCACACTGTATTACATTCCACAGTCTCACCTCTGGGCCCGCAGCCTGACCATCTTCTAGGGGAAGATGCCCACTACTGCAGGATTTGACTGACAGCAACTCCTTCTGCCTGTCTCTGAGCAGCTCAGATGATGAAGGGGTTCTGTAGAGAATGCTGGCTTGTGAAGCCCGAAACAGTAGCTCTGGGACAATTTCAAGTTGAAGAATCCTGAGCAATTGTGGTTGTACTTGCTTTCTATGGCTGCATAACAAACTACCACAAACTTCTAATTGGCGTTTCTTATCTCACAGTTTCTGTGCATCAGCAATCCAGGTAGAGCTAAGTTGAGCCCTCTGCTCCACATCTCACAAGGCTGTATCCAAAATGTCAGCCAGGCTGCTTTCTCATTAGCTGCTTACATCCGAAGAGATCTGTTTCCGAGCTCCCTCCTAATTCAGTCCTGGGCGTTGTGGAGCTCAAGGTTGCTTGCTTCCTTAAGGCCCACTGAAGGGTCTCTCTTTAGGAAGGGGGTTTCACCTGATTAGGCCAGGCCCACCCAGGATAATCTCAAATTTGATCAAGGTCCCAAGTGACCTGGGGCTTTACTTACATTTTCAGAATCCCTCACCTTTGCCCTATCACAGACCCTAATCACAGGAGTGATGTGCCTTCTTAATCAGAGCCCCTCCATACTCAAGGATAGGAGACTGTACAGGGTGTAGAAGACACCAGAGGACTGGGGTCTTGGGGACCATCTTAGAATTCCATATGCTAGACCACAAATAAATACTGCCTATATCCCATTTGTTTTAAGAGCAGGAGCTCTAATTCCTTGAAGAAGCTGTCATAACTGGTGCTCCCATTCTGGCAGGCTAGGCCAGCTCCTGGCTCCCCACTGCACACTGAGTTTTGCTGATAGTTTATCATTTCTCTGCTTGGTTTCCCCAAAATTGTCTATAAATTACTTAAGAGCAGAGATGGACTTTTTATATCTTTGTATTTATACTTAGCCTGTCAACTTGTACACAGTGGATACTCAGTAATTAATGATTGATTGATAGTATTAAAAAAAATACTTGATATCTATACAGTTCTTCAAAGTTTATAAATCACTTTCACATGCTTTATTTCATCTTATAGCTCTGTGAGGTGAATACAGCAAAAATTAATGTATAATATTCAAGGTAACTTATTGAAAGATGCTTTAGTAGCAATGTTGAATTAGCTATGCTGTCAACCATGTAACATACAAGGAAAAATTGCAGAAAATAACTTTTTTCTAGATCATACCTGTCCTGGCTTATATTTTTTACTATTACTAGAACTTTTTGTTTACTTACAAAGCCCCCGTTATTTTATTAATGTTGCACAAAATGTTAGTACTTCTGTATTTAAGGAAACGGCTCTGGGGGAGGCGTGCTTAAATGGACCCAGTGAGGAATCAGCATAGACTAGACGGTTCTCATTTGTAAATGTGTTTTCTCAGCTTTATTACCCCCCAGACATATTTTAAAGTGAAAATATTCAAATAGTATAGAATTGTTTAATGTGGCAGAACAAATGTCATGAGAGAAAATAAATGTAAACCTACAGATTTCATGAAAAAAATATGTAAAATAAAGCACTGCTGTAGCAAATGATTCACTTAAGAAGATCATGAGCCATGAGATGTTACATCCGCTGGCCCACGTACACCCTGCTCGTCTCACTCCCCGCTCAGCTGTTCAGAAGGGGAAGCTATCTATCAGGTCCTCTCAGTGATCTCCCATGAGAATGCTGTTATGTTTGGAATGCAGTCTGCATTCCAGGAGAAAGGCACTACCTTCCTTTTCCTTCAAGAGATGCTAGTCAAGGCCACTTGCTCACATTTTCAAATTTCTCATATTTTTTTCCCTTCCAATTTTGCTGACTGTTGGAACCAGGCAAGAAGAACAGTGTGCAGTGACCTGCCCAGAGACAAGAAACTAGTGCAATGAGTCTGTAGCTTAAAAAGCAGGAACACTCCTCGCTATGGAAATGTTTCACTGTAGTTAATAATTAAGCTTACATTCAAAAGTTTTATCTCTGAGCTGCTCTCAAGGAGAGCATTCTGTTCCAGCAAGAGTAACTAACTTGTAGGACTTCTGAGCTGGAAGCCCCAGTTTGGCCATCAAGTAGTTGTGTGACTTAGGCATGTCACTTACTTTCCTTAACTCTAAAATGTTTTGATTAGGCAAAATCCAAGCACTCTTTTTGTCTTTGAATTACATTGTGCAATAATATACATACTATTTTTTTTTGGAAAATTCTTCACTTTACACATTTTAAACCCCAAATGTCCCTCTCATCTTTTTTACATATCAAGTGTGATAATAGAATTGCTTGCCTCTGGAAAACTGGAGATGGTCAAGCAAAACATTCAAGGTGATTGAACTCAAATTCGTTTCTTTTACACCAACCTTTAACGCATAGATAAAGTGTTGGACATTGACTTATTATACACTGGTAAAAGAACTTATCTACTCCAGTGAGAAAATGTCAAGGATAAATATATACAAAGCTCATTTGGAAAATCATTTTGAATATCCGATGTTAAGTGGGAAAATGTTAGTGATGGATGGTCAAATAGAGAGAAAGTTATAGAAGTTTATTGATGTTGTCCCCTTGAATCTCATTTCCCTGAAAGGCCTCTTCTTCAGAGGGGCACGTTCCCTGCAGCAAACACATACCAGGCTCAGGGAGATTCTTGTGATGACCTACGGATAGTGTAACTAACAACTAGTCTATACCTAGTATAGAAATGAGCGTTTGTTCCCAGATTGTCTAGCTCCATATCCCAGGGACAAATGTTTTCTCTGAACTATATCACAAATTGTGTCAAATTGATATTTAAGAGATTAAACTGGCCTCCAATGAAACATTAATCATGTGACATGATTTAATTTACAGGGACAACTTGAGAAACATAAAGAATCTCTTGCTAGTCTCACCTGCACAAACGTCCCCTCCTGTGTGGCTGAGCCAGCTTGGCAGCTGAGAGTGGGAAAAGCCACAAGGTGAGAAGGACCATATGTCGTAGAGTCTTGCAGATGGAAACTAGGAAACCCAAGTTACAGTTACACTGGAGAATGGACTGGAGCAGGGCTGAAAACTCAGAGAAAATGTTCAGGATAGGGACAGATTGTATCGCACAATGTGTTCCATGCCACAGTGCATTGTATTATGTGTGACCACTGTCCTTGGACGAGAAGTGTCCGTGGCTTGTCACATCTGCTGTAGACCGTATGGTGTGTGTTTGCTTCAAACTACAGTTGACCAAGCTCATACAATCAATGATAAATCATCTTCCCTGTTTTCTGTCAGCTTTCCTGAACTTGCTGCATGTGGGTTGTGAAATTGACTTTTGCTTCCTGGAAATTAACACAGAGAAGAAAAAAAGAGCAATTATAAAATTCACAGATCCACAAAAATAAATAAAGCAAAATGTTCTCTTATTTCTATCCCGGAGAAACAAATCTCTATACAATACTAAAATCATAAAGAGGACACCGTGTAATATAACGGTTAATATTTTCAACAACATCCTTCAGGTAAATGCAATGGTGAGTTTCAAAGTCCTGCCCTACACAATATTCTACTATTCTCTGTTTACTTTCTAAAGAGTGTTTGATGCTGCGTAGGAGTTAGCATTTTGGGGTAAAGCAGCACAAGAACCACTCTACTACCCGGGTTACACGTGTGCCTTCCCTTGAAGATGATGAGTTGCTGAGGTCAAGAAGAATATCTAATCATTTCATCATGAAATAGCCATGTAACATAGCCAAGTTGTTAACCTGATTCACATACAACGTACATGTGAAATTCCGGGGGATTATTTAATGTATGTGGATGCAGATACATACGCATATTTGCCAACACACACACAGATTTTTTGTAGATTATTATATAGGATACTAACACGGATGACTTGAAGTTGCCTTTCCTGTGCCAGGCCTCTGATCCCTGGGAGGGAAGCATGTTATAACTGGTTCTCCTCAGGATGCATCTGCTCACACTTGCCCACACTGAAACTCAGCTGCCACTTCCCGCCCACTCAGCCAGCCTGAGGAATCTTTTTGCTGCCGTCTATGCCTGTCAGCTTGACGTCTTTCTGTTCAATAGCATTTTTAGCATTGTCTGCAAACTTGGAAATGACATGCACACCCCCTCTTCCGGATTAATAAGTAAAAGAAGAAATAAGATTCATCCTGTATTCTGTAAAACATTCATTTATTCTTAAACGTTTTTAAAGGAACTAGTTTTTAATGTTCGTGGTGCATTTTTTCTTTTTTTTCTTTTTTAGCAGTCTCTTGGTAATGGAGATTTGAGCAATTTTAGATTTGGGTGTTTGTGAAAATATTTGCAAAGGAAAAATAAAATCATAGAGTGATAAAATATTGGGTCTGAAAATATCATAGGAGCCTTTTAGATGAACACAGGCCTCTGAAGTAATCCTTACATCCTCACCATAGTGTCCCAAGGTTGATTGGAAAGGCAGTGTCACAGAGACAAAGAGACAGAGAGACAGAGAAAGAGAAAGACATAGATAGACAGAGAGAGAAAGGAAGAGAGACAAAGAGAGACAGGGAAACAGAGAGAGAGAGAGAGAGGTTAAAACCAAAGAGGGCCCATGGACTTACCTGGTGGTCCAGTGGTTAAGACTCTGTGCTTCCACTGCAGGGGCCCAGGTTCGATCTCTGGTCAGGGAAGATCCCGCATGCCGCGTGGCCTGGCCAAAAAAATAAAAGGCGGCCCAGCCTTCACCTGATTGCACCGACAAAGGAGGGCCAGCTCCATACATAGTCTCTGTCCTGGGGCTGGAGTAGAACAGAGCAGGAGGGTGTGGATACCAAGGACTCCCTCGAAATCTCCCCCCCTTCCTGGGATGAACTTGGGATACGCATGTTCCCAAAGGATCCCTGGGGATGAGCTGGCCACAGCCAGGCATGACCTGGCCTCTCTTCACTGGGACTGTGATCAACTCTCCTGGAAGGAAGCCCTGCAGAAAATGCATTAACCTTTATCATCCACCTCATTCAGGGAATTGGAATATTTAGGACTAAATCAATATTTTAACTGGGGTTACGACTTCCTGGAGAGTAAATGACTGTCCCCTGTGCACAGTCCACAGTTGGCCAAGGGGATTTGGGGCACAGTAGGATTCCAATGCGATGCTCAGGCTACACCAGCCAGGATGGCTACACCTGCCCCATCAAGTCAAACTGCATGTGGAAACACCTACTGGGGGTTAGTCAAACATGAGCGACAATCATATTTGCCATTATAGTAAATGCTCTATTAACATTTATGGAAAGAGCATCAAAGAGAGAAAGGAATGTGGGGCGTTCCTCTGCCCCCGCCCCCAGGGGCCCACCCCACGCTTCAGCTTCATGTCTGTCCCATTCTCATACCATCCCCACTCCGTTGTGTGCATGATAGGATTTGTATTTCCTCCTTCTTTTCTTCCTTTCCTCTCCTCCCCGCTTGCATTCAAGATTACGAAACTTTGCTGTGGGCCCTGCCCTTCCTTCTCTTTCTCCTGTTCACCCTGGTGGTGTGTGGGTGACATGGGGAGGGGGGCCCCCAAATACATATCAGCCCAACAGCCATAAGTCTCCTCCTTTATTATTAGGAAACAAAACAACAACAACAAATGGCGTCATGAATATGAACAGCATTGTCAGGTGAATTAGCTGAAGTGCTTTTTTTTTGTACTCTGTCCTCAAATTTAATGGAATAATGTGTCTTGCATTATAAGAAGAAAAGATCTACCTTCAAAAAATGGATTTTTTTAATGGTAATGGAATATCAGAGGCTTTTAAGCTCCAAAAGTATTGAAATTATACAGAATAGCTGCTTCTAGCTAAACCTTAGTGGCCACAATGCCGCTAGTTCACCAATCTTTAGATTTGTGGTTTGTTTCTGTTTTATTCTTCTGAGTTTTCTACTTTCAGGAGCTTTCTGGACAGAGATTCTTGAACCTATCGAGGTCCTCCATGACATAAATTAAATACGGACTGCTTTTGTTTTCTCTTGAGCCAGGAAATTACATGTGAAATTTTACCTTCCTAGAATACAATTTTGTGCAATCACTCAGTTACCAGAGTTTTTGATAAGTCTAATTCACATAAGTCTAATTCACAGAACTCAGTTTGTTCATCAGTTAAATGGGTTTAATAATGTCTGCTTCACTTATTCCACAGTGTTTGGTGCCATTTCTTGCTATGTCTGAATTACGGATTGACATGAGGTGTCCTTTCTGGAACCACTCTCATAGTGATCTCCTGTGTAAACATACATGTACACATCATCAAGAGTGTGCACATGTATCTCTAAAATGATATTGCCATCAGCAGTTGATCAATAAGGATGCATTGAATTGGTAAGGGATAGATGATGAATAAAGTAAAAGACATAGGCCAGTCCCCCTGCCCTCAAGATGCTTGTCCAGTGGTGAAGACTCTGAACTCTGGAGCAGGGCAGCCTGAGTGCGGGTCCTGGTTCTGCCACCTGCTTGCTGAGCAACGCTGACCAAGGTGCTTCCCTCTTCACGCCTCAGTTACTACATCTGTGGAATGGCCACAGCAACCCTCACTAAATCACAGGGCTATTAGGAGGATTAAATGAGCTAATTCATGTAAGCCACTTTGAAGAGTGACTGGCACATGACAAACGCTATATAAATGTTTCTTACATAAATTTAAAAAAATGGATGATCTAGTGAAGGAGAGGAGACCAATGCATTTCCTGTAATTTCAGGGCAATCCAACAGTTGCCAGGAGAGGTGTGTGCAAAGCGCTACAGAATTTAAAGGAAGGGGTAAGTGACAAGAGTAAATAAGTGCAGGGGGGTTACTGGCTCTATAATAGGAGCATCACTCCATGGCAGGTCACGGGGGCAGTGCCGAGGCCTGTGAGGTGCAGGAGGGCAGGCTCTTCTTGCCGCGATGGGGAATCAGACTCCTTCCTCCTCTTTCAATGGCAGCCTCTCTTTTGGAATCTCTGCTCTAAAACTTGAAGTCCACAGGGAAGTGTTTGCTTTGATGTGTGCTTCCCCTAAAAGAGAATGTGACTGAAGATAATGCTGGCACACCCCAAGGCTGCATGTCTGCGAGTATCTGCCAGTTCTATTCTTGGATATTGACATATATCCACATTCTACAGGGGGATGCTCTGGCAATCTGATTAGAGATCACGAAATCTGAAGTGTGACCCAGGTTGTACTAATTCCCAGGGGCTAACAGTGCTCGGTACTTAAGCACGGTGGCCCGGTGGGATTCAGATGTCAAATCCCTTCCTCCAGATGTGCACTTACCAGCGGGGATTCCGATGCTGGCAGACTTTACAGCTCTCCTTGCAAAGGGCGCCCACCTCAAAGGAAAGCATGACTTCCTTTGCTTTGCCAAATCTACAGGTAGCTTTGGGACAATGGCTCCTGTCTCGCAAAATCGTTCCTTAAACAAGTGCTCTCTTGATTGGAAAAGTGATGATTTTATTTCATTTTATTTTTAGAAAAAAAAATCACTGAGCGCTGGACGCCGAGGACAGCTGGAGCGTGTGGGACGTGGGGTGCTATTTTTTCCTCGCCGCTTTGGGAACCAAGCAGATGGGTGGCCACTTGATTAGATCAGGGGCCAGATATGGTGCCTTCCAGCTGTTGGCCACATGACCACATTTACTATGGGCAAAGGTGAGAATTTCCCTTCTGTTTTCCATTTTCCCTTGGTCCTCAGCTTCTTTAAGTTGTGTCTCTGGGCTGCGGAAAGCACATCTGCCTACTCCTCCTTGAAATATTCACTACGGGAAAAGAATTTCCAAACACCTTCTGTAAAATATGCAAAGGGACTTATGCAAAGGGACTCAGGTAACCTGAGCAGAAAAAATCTGGGCTTTTAAATGAAGTGGGGCACTTTCTCACAAGATTGGCAGGGAGACAAAACCCCGGTCCCGAGAGAGCGTGGTCCGAGACAGAGCAGAGGACAGGAACTGATGCTCTTGCATCCTAGGGGAGGTCTGCGAGGAGTCCTTCCTGTTGGCACTGGATGTGCCTCTACTGTCCCATTGGAAACTGGTGATGAAAGATAACACTTTTCTAGGCACATTAACACTTTACAGTTTGTAAGCACTCTATGCTTTACACATCATAAATGTGGCTTCGTAAACTCCCAGCCAAACACCAAGTACTGGGGCCTCGTTTGTTCTCAAGTTCCTCCATCCTCAGACACAGGCCTAACAGTTCATGGCTGAGGAGACATAGAATCTTCTCCTGCAATCACAGGGTCTGTGAACGTGTGGGTGACAGTGGCACGGTGTCGTGACACAGATGGGTCGGGTCCTAGCTATCCCACATCCTCTGTGAGCCACAGTCTACCTGTGTGTTGAATGGGGATTAGTTCCTGCCCTGTAGACCTCACGGGGCTTGGCTGGATCAGATGAAACCGTGGGTGCACAACCGCCTTGGAGATAAGACAGTTCCCTGCGCACGTATTGATGGTAGAAGCTGAGCATATTAATATTATGAGTTGAGCTCTCAGGCATATTATGATCCTCTATTGAATCTTTATCAAACAGTGAACTTGGGGTTCCCAAACGTCTTACCTCATTGAGAAAATGAGGTCACTGCACATCCCACGTCCTCTGGTGTGTCACTTAGAAAAGGCCCTGAACACAATCACTTCTGGCAGAATTCTGCTTCAGTGGTGCTCTATGCTTTACATCTCTTTTCCTCCGTGTATCTCCTCGGTTAAGCCTCATGACATCCCTAGGAAGTAGGTACCGCCGCTGTGAGGTCACCTCTGCGGAACCGGAGCTTAGGGATTGAGGGATTTTCCACCGACTCATCTTGTAAGGGGAGAGCCGGGAGTCGAGCCCATGTTTCCAACGCCAGCACAGGAGCCACTGTCAAGGGGTCTGTGTTGCGGGAGCTCCACGTCCAGGTTCAGCCTCCGCTGTGGCAACCCACGTGCTTCAGGAAACCTCATCCTGTCTCCTTGGTCACGTAAGCTTCATCTCTTCATCTTTTCATCCCAAGAGTCCCTGTGGGAAGGTGACTTGACACTAGTTTTGATTTTTTGTAGAAACTTCTCCAGTGCAAGGCAGGTACTCAGGGGTGGGTGCAGACTTGATTTTACAAGTACATCTGTTCTGTTTATTTTTGCTTCTTTGCAGTATTATCAACTTCTGCTCCATATGGGTGATCCATATTGTGCCTCGGTGAAATGATACCACATTATGCTTTTATCCCTTTATCATCAAACACTACTCATGAAAAAATCACCAGGTTTGCCTAGGTTCATCTGTTCAATTTATTTTTCCCAAACTTTATTTTGAATAAAACACCTACGGTAAATGTGATTTATGTAAATGAATAAAACAAAACTGTTATATAAGCTTTTTTGACATCATTCAGTCCCGTTCTGTCGGGGTGCCACTATACAAAACATTCTGGCAGCCTGTTTTCCATAGGATTATATTATTTCTGAAATCGCAGAGCCAAAGAGATAAAACTATAATATACTTTCAAATGCTTTAATTTAATTTTTTTTTCTCTTCTCTCCCCAAGCTTCCCAGATGGAGGAACTCCAATATTTTAAAAGAAGCTTTTACTTATGAGAATCTTTCAACACTATTCCAAGTGCCTGTATCTATTCCTCTCTCATACTCTCTGCATTTCTCCATTTTTCTCACACCTCTCTCCCTGATTTTATTTAAAGAATGGCAATCCATCTTTCCTTTTTTCTTCTTCTTCTTCTTTATTGTTATATTTTCTTGCTTTCTGCTCCCTGAAGCTGGAATGGAAGAATTTCCATTCTCAGAGCTTGCGCTGGGGGCCAGCTCCTGTGCCCTGGATTTACAATTATCTCACTTATTGCCTGTGCCGCTCGGCTCTGGGAGAGGTTCTTATCTCCACCTGGCAGATGGGAAATGAAGACTCAGGGAGCAGAGGGCCTAACCAGCTCAAGGGCGCACTGCTAGACTCACCGCTGCATCACTGAGTGTGTGGACGTCCACACTGCCAAAGGCGGGCGGGGAGGAAAAATGTCTTTGCACCTGCTCTTCCCAGGACACGGGCCACCTGTACGGCTGATGCCACGGCAACTTGCGTTGTCTTCGGCTAACGGAGCCTCAGTTCATGGCTGAGGCTGAGGTTCCCCACGTGGCAGACCTGCTGGGTCATTGTCAGCCCCTTCGTTCTATGCAGTGAGGAAACTGAGTACCAGAGACAGGGTCATGACCTACCTAAAGCAGCACATCCAGTAACAGGAAGTGTGTGATCATAAGATCTCTGAACTCTGTATCCAGCATGCATTTCTTATAAGCTGACACTCAGTTGAAGACCCACAGTGCCCTTAATGAAGAAGTGAAATAAACCAATGATTAGTTCACTAAATATTAATGTATAAGACTTTTAATGCAGGTATTTCATATCTAATGAAGTAATAAATATTTACATTTGAGATAATGTACGTAAAACCTTTTGAAAATTAATATACTACTAAAATATATGTTAGTATGATTATTGTAAATGTGAATCATTAAAAACAGAAATGAATCAAACTCATGTTTCCTCATAAACGAAGGTCACCTGGCTTGGGTACCTTTTGCTCTTTCTTCCATGTTTGTTGGGAGATCTGGTACAAAAAGTTGGACTTGCATTAGTGTTGCGGTATCCCCTACTGGATTTTTCAAAGAATTCTTCAGATATTTTTGTAAACTTCAGGCACCGTATTCAAATACTGAACTCTAGTTCAGCAGTGTCTTGTGGATAACTCCTCAGGAGATATGCTCTCAGGACACTCATCTTGAGGCTGTATATCCCTGGAAAGTTCATGAGAATGACAACTCTCCAAATCCCAGTTTCCCTAATACCAGGATAGAAAGTCCTGACTATTTTTGCAAGTCCCTCTCACTGCAAAATAGCAGGAAGCTATAGAAAAAGGATGCTTGAGTATAACAGAGACTGGAGACGGGTTGGTATTTTTCACACCATAACGCAACGTGAAGTTACCTTAGCCTAAAAAGTAGTCATGAGTACCCCAGACCCAGTCTGCACGGTGTTTGTCAAATGGTTGTCCATCCAGTTCCTGCCAAGCAGATATCTGAGCATTTCGGTTTTAATATTTTCTTCATTTTCTCATAACTCATGTTCGGTATTGGTGTTTGGGGATCGATCTATTTTTAATTATGAAAGTAGAAGTTCTGTGTTGCTCTTTTTTCCCCGTTTTTGCTACATTTCTACTGCAGGGAAAGGAATAGGCTCTCTACTGCCTGGAAACATGGCTGAGGGCATATCATCAGCTTGGAGTCTGCTGTGGTTGGGGAGAGGATCAGTACAAAGTCACTCCTTTTTAAAGTGAGACTTGTCATAATCATTGCTATCCAAAGTGAGAGATGTTTTCTCTTCTATACAATTGGCATTTGACAATTAACAATGCAATGCCCACTGCTGGGCAGAAAGGGCTTCCAAGTGTGAGAGTCATAGATGCTTTTCTTACACATTTTACCTTAATTAAGAGCAAGGATGAAAGAAACAGTGACCAGGAAAAGGTAGAGGCAAAATTCTCGGTCCTGAGTTGGAGTATAGCAGCCATGACCCCTATCAGCATGGTGATGATAATAAAGATGATGATTGTGTAGTGGTGGTGGTGGTGGTGATGATGGTGATGTTGAGAGGTGATACAGCAGAAGCTCAGAGAGGTCTGGAACTTGCTCTGTTTATGCTTTCAGCGTCTTTGGTGTTGAGTCCCAGATCACTGATCTTTTTTCTCTTTCCCCTTGCTTCTCATCCTTTCCCAGATTTACATCCATTTTGCTTCTAATGGATGTAATGTTTGGTGTGATGCTCATGCTGATAGATTATGGTACTGATTGTTTGGACTAAATATTCTCCCAGTAGGACTGAGCAGAGGTTTCCTGGGGTCAGTCAGGCAGACCCAGTGGTCAGTGAGCAGCCTCCCTTATACCCCGTCCCTGGCAGGCAAGGAATGGACCACACATTTGAATCTGGGACACTCATTGACACTTTAGTCCCTCTGTAGGCAGAATCAGTTTTCCCAGATTTTGGAACAGCAGAGAAAGACTTTTCTCCCAATGAAAGATCAATCAACAAACGAAAAAAACTTTCAAATGGTACTTCCAGCCTATGGGCTGGTGTTGGAGTGTGTCCTAGAGCACAGGACAGCTTTGGAAAAGTTATTTGACCTTACTAACCATAATTCTTTTTCTGAAAAATGGATATGGGCATGCTTAATTGAGCAGTTTAATTCTCATGTGCTGAGTTCAATTGAGAATTAAATAAGATAATGCACTTGAAAATGTCAGCATGCTCACCAGCACAATGAAGAACATTAAGAACTTTGATGTTATACTGTCTTCCTCAACTGGCCCAATCTTACTCCCTGTTCATAGTGCCTCTCTGAGTTGATGCTGGTTAAAACTTCTCAGGTTTCCAAACAAGAGTCCCAGAGTCCCAGGAATCATGCTCCTTTCCATATTCCACACTCCATACTCCATGTCTAAATCCTATCAGTCTATGTCAGATATATTGCCTATCTCAATACTGTTTGTCCCTACTCTCTGCTTCACTGTAGAGTTTTAAGGCCTCTGTTCTCTCATGTGCATGTATTATCTCATAACCATACAATTACAGCTGCCGTCAGTCAGTTTCCTCCTACTCTGATCCATTCTTTTCTTTCTTAATAGGCTTTATTATTTTTTTGACAGCTTTAGGTTCACAGCAAAATGGAGAAAAAGGTACAGAGATTTCCCATGTATCTCCTGCCCTGTATGTGCCCACCCTCCCCCATTATCAACACCTCCCCGACAAGAGTGGGACATTTGTTACAACTGATGCATACATTGATGCCTCATTATTACCCAAAGTCCGCAGTTTACGTTGGGGCTCACTCTTGGTGTCATGCATTTTATGTGTTTGGACAAATGTATAATGACATGAATCCACCACTACAGTACCATACTGCATAGTTTCACTCTCCTAAAAATCCTCTGTGCTCTGCCTATTTATCTCTCTCTCCCCACAAACTCTTGTAAACCACTGATCTTTTCTTTTTTTTTCTTTTTTTGCGGTGCGTGGGCCTCTCACTGTTGTGGCCTCTCCCGTTGCGGAGCACAGGCTCCGGACGCGCAGGCTCAGCGGCCATGGCTCACGGGCCCAGCCGCTCCGCGGCATGTGGGATCTTCCCGGACTGGGGCACGAACCCGTGTCCCCTGCATCGGCAGGCGGACTCCCAACCACTGCGCCACCAGGGAAGCCCTACCTCGTATCATTTGGTTAGAGCACTTACAGCCTTTTATTTTAGGTATCTGCGTTTTTCCTCTCCCACCAGGCTCTGCTCTCTGCAGTGAAGTGACTCTACTTCACTTCGGTACATAAGTGAAAGAGTCAACAGGTGAATATGGAAGAAGTTTGTCTCCAAAACCCTTTCAATGATTTTTAAACTGGGCTCTGTAATGTACCTTTAGAAACTCTTCAAAGACAAGATTTTACTTCCTATAGTTTCTCTTATTTAATGGGCATTATAATCACTGGTATCAATTTATTTTGTAATGATTTTATAATCATGATTTTGTATAATTACAATAGTAATGTAATTAAGGAATCTGTCAACCCAGTTAACAATAATGAGCATTACTTAAAAGTTACAACCACTCTTGTCATTGGCTCACCTGCCGCATTCCATCCACTATGACTTTACAGGATGCAGCTTTTATCACAAAACGTGAGACAGTGAACAAGATGTTGTACATATCTCATGTAATAAGCTCATGAGGTACATATGATGACTTCAATTTTATAACTGAGAAAGGTGAAGATCAGAAGATTGAAAAGATCTTTGCAGGCCACAGAGCTAGTGAGAGGCAGAGTCAGGAACAGAATATGTCACCCCATCCTCCTGTGCTGCAGTCATTTTTCTTCACTTTATGGGACCTTTCACCATAGATTTTTTTTTTGCCTTTATTCAACTATCTATTTTTCTATTAACAGATTTTGACTTTTCATTTACAGATTTCCAACTTTTCATACTCTGTAGACATTGGTAGTTTCCTTCTTCAGTCTGTGCCCTCTATCCATTTCTATTTTCTACTTATCAAAATTCTCTGATAATTTTTTCTAGCTATTTTTCTTCATTTCCCTCTACTTTGTATTTTCAGATCCAGTGAGATAATGAATTATGAAATATTAAAAGTAGCAACTTTTCCATTTGCTCATTATTAAATTTGACCTCAACCTATGGTGAAGAATAAAGTAAGATTTTTATAGCACTTAATCAAGTAACATAGGTAAAATACTCTGAAATACCATGTTACAAAAGACTATACTACATAAAATCATCTTATACTCATTTTGGTTTCTTGCACAATTTCACCTTATTCATGTCATGAAAGGATGGTGCCCAGTGGAGTGTGGCATTTACCTTGACAAGAGAGTGCAGCTTTATATCAGTACAAACGAGGTAACCTGCACCCAGGGCTGCAAGGGAGCCTCTGACTCTGTTTAGAGGAGAATTTCTAATGTTGTTCATAAAGTATACCGGAGCTTTTATCCCTCAGAAATTTGAACTTCCCTTCTATTTTGGGAGATCATGAGATCTTCTCCTGTTCTGTTCCTGAGGTGCGTGTAAAATGAGTTCTCTTATCAGTTCTGCCTGCCCAGAAGAGATAATTTAGTGACAGAACAGAGAGCATCCTTGTGTGATTTCTACCCGGTGTCCTTTGCAAATGCGGCATGTGATTTCATGGACATTTTAATTTTTTTTATTAGAAGTTGCTGATTTTGAATTAGCTACAATCCCTCTTTTTAATAGACTATATCAAAAATGTTTAAATTCCATGGCATTGGTGGAACCTTCCATTATGTCTGAGGACAAGGGTTAGGAACATGCCTGGGGTGTTATCAGCAGTTCTAAATAGGTATTCAGTTTGAAGATAGAGTGCATGATGAAAGAAAGGCAGACCCTAGCAGGTTATTTAGCTTTCAGTTCTGAGGAACCTGTCATTGCCTGCTTCTGTAAACCTACCTAATGTGATTTATCTGATCCATTTCAATGCAAGAGAAGGAAATGGCTCCTGTTAGCAGAAACAGCAATTACAAAGTCACAGAAACAGCAGTTAGAAACTTGCAAGGCTGTTGCTGCTTAAACATCTAGGCTAAGCACTTTTTAAATTTGCACTTTAATCTTGTTAGTGGTCTGTAAATGAGAACCCCTCTCAGCAATCAGAGGTTCACGAATAGGGCCATTTCCTATGGACCAATGCTATCTAGAAGACTAAAGCTCTCTTGCTAAGGAAGATTGACTTTGTAGCAGGGTCTTAACAGGTATCCAAACAGATCAGAGAGACTCCGTTTGGGAGCACAGAGCCTTACAGCATTGGGGGGATTCATGACACTGCCCACACACGCCTACTGTTCTCCTCTCCTGTCCTCCCCTTCCATGTCTCTCTTCCATGTATACGATCTCCTTGGGGACAGGGAAATGAGACACCTGAACGCAGAACCCAGAACCCATGGGTGTATAAAAACCAGGAAACTTCACTGAGGTGATTAAAACCTCAACACCCTCGTTGGGGGTGAAGTTTCAGCTTAATAATGCTTTTTTTATAGCTTTTAAAAAAATTATTGAAGTATAGCTGATTTACAATGTTGTATTAATTTCTGCTGTACAGCAAGGATATTCAGATATATATATATATATATATGCATTCTTTTTCATATTCTTTTACATTATGGTTTATTACAGGGTATTGAATATAGGTCCCTGTGCTCTACAGTAGGACCTTGTTGTTTATCCATTCTCTATACAATAGCTTGCATCTGATGATCACTTTGTCTTTGAGTTATTTCTTTAGCGCCTGCCACTTCTAAGTGTTTGGTTAGGGATCTGAGAGGAGCATGGTCCAAGTCAGATGCACTGAAAGGCACTGAGGTGAGGATCAGATGCCAATTTCTGGCTTGAGATGGTTTAACAAGAGCTGATCCCTTCTGAGCTCACCACACAGTGACCTGGCTATGCATTAGCCATTGACAGCACAAGGACTGTCAATTATTCATTGACAGTAGGAAGAATTCCAGAGGATAAACCTGGGTCTCGTTCAGGTAAAATCCTGCTTCAGCTAATTTTGGGCTCCTGTGTGAGGGTAAAAATGCAAGAAGTCCACGGGGCCTCCATCCAGAAGAATCATAAACAAGGACGTTGACTCATTACCAGAGTAAGGAAAAGAAAGTTCTCCTTCCATGCATCTTCCTAAATTCAAAGCGAAGGGATCCCAGATAGCAAGTGTTTCATACCTCCTGGAGGGTTCTATGGCTAGTTCAAAAGACAACTGGATCCCCATGTCCCTGGAGGTAAGCTCTCTTTTGCCAGGTCATTCCCTTGGGAGTCTGGGAGTTGTCCTGTGTGTGTTCACATCACAGTTATTTTCCTTGTGGCCAACTGACCTCATGGGCCATGAACCAGCCCCTCATATGTTTTTGAAAACTTCCTGCTTCTGTGTGCAATAGCCTTGCCACTCACATGTGGCCCAGGGCATCATCACCTGCTTCCTAAATTTGGCAACAGGATCACCTGGGGAACTTTCCAAAAATAGATTCCATGACCCCATCTTCTGTGTGCTGAATTTGAATGAAAAATTGAATAGGGAATGTGTATTTTTTTTTTTTTTTAGAAAAAATCCTTTCCAAGTGAATTCTGTTATCAGCCAGGTTGGGAAAGTAGTAACAGGATTACATTCCTTAAAATCTCCTTGTCCAAACCTAGCTTTAGGTACAGACAAGAGAAAAGACAGCTGAAGGGAAACCATGGAAAGAGAGTCATGGTCTGATCAATTATCAGAAGGAAGCCCTAAATACTTTGTCTGCCCTGCGGGCAAATGGCAAAGTCAGCACGCTATGTCCAGGGATTCAAACGCTGGCCTGGTTTCCAGTCCAAATTTAGGGAGAGGGGCATATGATCTCCATCGCCAAAAGCTGCTGAAGAGCCTGAGACACTCCTCAGTTGAGACCCCGTATCCCATACTCATCTTTAATCCATCTTTGATTATTATCCTAGTCATACGTAAAAATACACTTGTCAGAAAATAGGCAGCGCCTAAGTATAAGAGGGGTAAATGGCTCCTTCTACGACCTCAACTCTTCTCACTGTCTTAAGTTAACCAATTCATTTACTAAAAGTTTATACCTCTGGAGACACCATTGCATGCTTATGTGGAGACAGAGACAGAAAAAGAGAGAGAGAGAGAGGTGGATGTGTAACTTTGTCAAGTTACTCAGCATTTCCATGTCTCAGTTTCCTTGTCTAGAGATTAATAGCAGCACCTTCCTTATGGAGCTATTAGGAGAATTAATTGAGTGGATATTGTCTGGAAGATAGTAAACACTGTATAACTGTGGTTAACAAACATATGCATATGCTTTCAACATACTACTGATCTAGGTTTACAACTTGTAGTTTTTCACTTAATATTTGTCTTATAGCTCTGTATATACTAGTGCACACAAATATATAATTTTATGAGAATTGCATAGTGTCACATGGATGGACTATAAAGTATCAATATTTCAGAACACCTTTTGATGGGCTATTGTGTTGCCGTCAAGGGCCAATGTCTTTTAAATACTTCAGTAAACAGTGAGAAAAATACATGCAGTTTTACTTGCACACATTGGAAAAAAATTGTAGAATAAAAAGTTGAATTGTGGGACTTTGCTGGTGGTGCAGTGGTTAAGAATCTGCCTGCCAATGCAGGGGACACGGGTTCGAGCCCTGATCTGGGAAGATCCCACATGCCGCGGAGCAACTAAGCCTGTGGGCCACAACTACTGAGCCTGCACTCTAGAGCCCATGAGCCACAACTACTGAAGCCCGCTTACCTAAATCCCATGCTCCACAACAAAAAACGTCACCACAATGAGAAGACTGCGCACTGCTAGGAAGAGTAGCCCCCGCTCGCCACAACTAGAGAAAGCCCGTGCACAGCAATGAAGACCCAACGCAGCCAAAAATAAATGTTATTTAATTAATCAAAAAAAAAAAGTTGAATTGTTAGGTAGGTATGTAGATTTCCAGACTTGAGAGATAATGTCCAATGTCTACTCAAAGCTGTCCCCTTTTCACCCTCAGCAGCAGTGTATGTTGTTCCCCTTCATGGTAATATATGTTGGATATTATTAATACAAACTTAAAAAAAAAACAATACTTTACTAATGTGAAGTGGTGGGAGAAGAATGACAACTTTGTTGCTGGGAGGTGAAACATGACATGGGTTAGAATCCCAGTGACAGTATTGGATACATACTAGGCATGCCTTCATTTTATTTCACTTCATTCAACTTAAACCTTATTCCCAGCATTAGTTTTGAGTATAGTAACCTCCCAATATGCTGCTAACATAAATAAGCTGCAAAATTTTATCCAGATTCATGAAAAAAACAATACTCCCCTGTTCAATAAAGTTCTTAGGATTAGCATCTCTGTTTTGGAGACTACAAAACCCATTCATTTTAGCGTTGGCCTCATAACATCAATATCCTCTTCCTGGGAGTCACTGCAATATTGAGTCAATATTTTCTTGAGGATGGATAGAGATGTATAAAGAGATGTAGATGTAGATAGATATATAAAACATTATTAATTACACTTTCCGTGAAGAAGCTTGTAGGGTCTAGTTAATGATGTTTTACTGCACCTTGTATTTACTGACGCTCAGTGTAACTGGCGGCTACGGGGTTTGCAAAGAACAGAGGTGGTGTGGAGCCTGGCAGCACTGACTTACACCCCCAGGTCTTCACGTACGAGCTGACAACCTCCTGAACTTTTCTTTCTCTAAGCTTGACTTTATTTATTTATTATATATATTTCTCTATATATACTTCCTTATATATTTGAGATATAGCACATATCTCAAAAGAGTAGTGAAGGTTGACAATTAAAATAAGCACCTTCAATTCAGTTATTACAAAACATTGGCTCTATTTCCCCTGTTGTACAGTACACCCTTGAGCCCATCTTACACCTGATAGTATGCCCCTCTCACTCCCCCACCCCTATATTGCCCCTCCTCCCTACACTGGTCACTAGTTTGTTCTCTATATCTGTGAGTCTGCTCTTTTTGCTATATTCATTAGTTTCTTTCTTTTTAGATCCCACATATAAGGGAGATCACACAGTGTTTGTCTTTCTCTGACTTATTTCACTTAGCATAACACCCTCCGAGTCCATCCATGTTGCTGCAAGTGGCAAACTTTTGTTCTTTATTCATGGCTGAGGAGTATTCCAATATGTGTGTATGTGTGTGTGTGTGTCTGTGTGTGTGTGTGTACACACACACAGACACACACACACACACACACATATATATATATGTGTGTGTGTGTCTGTGTGTGTGTGTGTACACACACACAGACACACACACACACACACACATATATATATATATCTATCTATCTATCTCACATCTTCTTTATCCATGCATCTGTTGATGGACACAAGTTGTTTCCATATCTTGGCAATTGTAAATAATGCTGCTAAGAACATTGGGGTGCATGTATATTTTGTAACTACTAAATGGAAAGTAATCTTTAAAGATTGTATACAAATGGATATTCACTGTAATACGATCAGAATCAAAAGTTGGAAGCAACCCAAGCCCATCAACTAAGAAGCAGACTAAAAAGTTGTGTGTTAAAAGAAAAACAAGCACCTCATTGAGTCTCAGGATAAACATGTGAGAAACGTTATTCTGTTTCGATCTTCATGACAGACGCAGCTCACAGGCTCAGGTGACTTGCTCTGGGTCCCAATGAAGATTAATGATAGCACTGGACAAGAGCATAGGTCACATGACCTGCAACGAAGCACGCATGCCTTCAAGACAAAGACCCCCGGAATGCTGTTCTGCTTGTGAAAATGCCCTAAGACCAGCAGGCACATTTCTTGTCTGTGTCCTTCTGAATCTAGCCATTTATAATATACCTGCAAACCGCACTTGCAATTTCAGGATGAAAAGAAATTTTGGCATAATTATGTTTATATGAAATATTTTAATGACTATCATGAAATCAAACTGATCATCCAAGTTCTAATAATTCTATTATAATTAAGTTAAAATCTCAGAAAGACCTTCATCAGATGGGGAATACTCATGGTTCTAGTTTAAAAGCACAGCCTCTGACTTTGATGTGCACATGTGCTTGTGCGTCCGTACACGGATGGAGCTTCACCACCTGCTGGAAGTAAGACAGATAAGGAGATTTCGCTCTTCCTCTAAAAGTTTTCCTTTAAAACTCAGGTCAGAATTTCAACTGGAAATGCTCTTCAAGGTTTCCCTGGGGAATTGTCTCTTGATATGTGTCAAATTGAACACTAGATGTCACTGCATTGCAACAAAATTTGGGTTTGGAATGCATTTTTCTGTGGTTGTAAATAACATGTTCCTTAGGAGGGTGGAAAAAAAAGGTGAGATGTCTTAAAAAGGATCAGTCTTTCTCAGTGGTCTTTTAAATGTTCATTTGGGCAAAGTATTATAGAGTTTCTTTATCATCGATGGAGTTTTATTTCAAGTAAACGCATGCCTAATTATGTGTATATTTTCTGTATCAGCGATTTCAATGGTCATTTTCGAATATCCAGTTTTCCCATGGTTTTGTGCCACAAAATCGAGAGCAATTCAAGCCGAAGTCTGAAGGCGATAACTCCCGGGCTCTCCTTTCAGCCTCAAGCTCTTTCCCGACATCCGTCCCGACTTCTCACAGCAGTGATGCTGGACATCCACAGGTACCACAGACCCATCATCCCCTCCTCCCCATTTCCCTAATCCTTACTCAAAGGCGGGGCCAGAAAGCCAGTTTCCAAATATAAAATATCTGGGTGATTTTTGCCTTTTCTGTCCCTCAGGTATCAAGTCCAGTGTCACCAAGACCTGAATTAGTCTCTAAAGTCCTCACAAGATCCCATCTGAGGTCTTCTCACCGCCTTAGTTCAGAAATGCATATTTTAAAAAATGTCCACTGTTGTAACATCAACCTCCATATCAATCTCCTAACCAGTGTCTCAAATTCAAGTTGCTCTGTCCTCATTTAAAGAAACAAACCCAAATGAAACAGCACCACCACCCTTGATCTAAACTTAGATGCTTCTCCATTGGCCGTGGAAGCAGATCCAAGCTCCTAGCACCTGTGGCTGTGGCAGCTTAATCGCTATATTGAGTCTTACTTGTCTTTAAGGCATTCTTCTATTTTATAAACCCCAAGCCTGTGCAGGCACTGCTGCTCCTGCCTAGAAAGTCTTCAGTTCTTTCTCTAAGTGGCCAATCTCTTGTTGAAAACCCAACTCCAGTGTTTCTCCATTGGTGCATGCGTCTTCACAGCCCTTTTAATTTTTGCATCCTTCATTCTAATTATTTCTATGTATTCCTATCTTCCCTTTAGTTTGTGCATAAATCATGGTAAAGGTTGATGTCTCTTCCTCTTGTTATCTTGATATTGCTTCATATATGGTAGTGCAGTGAATGTACAAATGACATTTTTATATAGCATACGATGCTTTCCTCTGAATTGAATTTGTTAATTAAAATTTAACAGAGTGTTAAAGTGGAAATTTCAGTTGAGGCACTATCAGATAGACAGATGTCATATTCCAGGATGAGGTGCAATCACTTGAGGCTGGATTTCAGAAAGAAGAGAAAACCAAGGGTGTGACTCATCACCCCTCATCATCCCCACCCATCTGATGATATGAAGGGTCTGGAAGAAGCTGGAGGTGGCGAGGGAGAGATTTTTCTAGTGTGAGTTTTGAGTACCTTGGGGAATGAGGGACTTTCCCTCCTATCTCAATTCAAAGTATAGGTGCTGAAAAAAAATCACTCGGAAGCCTGGATATCTGTAGTTTATATTTTGGCAAACATGGTGAGCTAGCATCTGGCTCTCTCCTGAAAGATGCTAAGGGTGAGGAAAGGCGAGGCATTACCACGGTGAGCGCTGCTGCGGAGCTTGACCATTTGGGTGAAGGGTGTGTGATTATTCCCAACAGACAAGGCATGAGCCCTGAGCCAAGAACAGATGTGTGTTAGACTAACTGCTGTCAACGTGAGCTCCTTAGAGGGGCAAGAGACCTTGATCCAAGAGTACGCTGATGCCTAGGTTCAGAGGAAGGAAGTTAAGTGTCCATTGGGATGGAATACTGATTGCTAAGCTTCTGTCTCTCATCTCCTCACCCCCGCTTTCTGTAACTAGCTCTGTGACATCAGGACTGGGGCTCCAAACCACCTTTCTTCTTTGCCAGGGTTCCCTGACCCCTTCTGCCTAAGGTGCTAGCAGAGGGAGACTGCAAGGCAGGAGGAGGGAGGGGGCACCATCTTTCTCTTTGCACACCTTTCATGTCAGCAGCTTGCAAGCAATTCTGCTTCTTCCCCTGCAGTGCCTATTGAGGAGCTCTTTATTTCAGTTCCCGGCTTTGTCCACATTTCTAGAACCAGCCTCACCATTCTATCTCCCTAAGCAGCACTCCCTCTTTCAAGGTCTGAGTCCCAACTCCTGGCACTTCCTTCAAGCTCTTGAACCATTAGTAACAGCGAGTGGCTACTCCTTAGAGGGTTGGGCTCCAGCTCTGGCAGGGTCCTCCTCCAAGCTTCCATGTTCTCAGAGTCCTGACCTCTTTCCTTCATTCCCAGACCTCCTACACTGACAGCCACTGTAGGACTCCAATTTCCTTTTTTACTTTCATGTTGCCTGATTCCTGTCTAATCCATTCCCTAGATTAAATTCTCTCCGTTAAAATAACTACTGTGTTTCTGCTTTCCTGTCTGGATTCTGATTGATAAAAATAGGGCTACATTTCCCATATCAAGAGAACTGGAGGTATGAATCCTCCAAGGTAAGGAGAGATTGTGATGACCCACAAAAGCCCCTGGGGAGAAAGGGTCAGCCTCAAGCACTTGCTGGGCCACAGCATGTGGACACCAGCTTCAGAGTAAATGCAGGTAAGAACTTTCATCAACTCCCCTCTCCCTTCCCAAACTCCCCAACCTTGAAGAAGCCAGGAATTAGAGTTAGCAGCACAAGAAGGCAGGTGGCAGCCTGCAGGTCTAGCTGGGGGTGACACCTCAACTTTACTCACTTCTATGATTGGTTACGATGTGGGAATGGACACAGCCATGACTTAACCGTTATATGGTTTTTGTGACATCAAGGAACCTGATTTTTTTTCACTTAAAAGTGACCCCCAAAACGTAATGAAGCTTGTGTTAAATTTCATCTAGGAACAAAAGAAGAACTAGTCCACCAAGTAGGTTTAAGGGCAGAGGGGACCCACAAATGGTACACTCTATTATTACAGTGGGGACATGCAGACAGACAGGTAAGTGAACAATGCAACAATACAGTAAGTTGGGGACTGCAGGTAAGCCTGGGTTTTATAGGCACTTTTAACGGCTCAGGGTGCTGGGGCTGATAGGAAAGCAGTTGCATTTCTATTTTCTCCACTATCCTATAGGTACTGTCCTGCTTGGCCACAGTGTCCTGTGTCACATGCTCTTAGGGATTAGAGGAACTGGACTGGAGAATTTATCATTTAACCACATTTATCACTCCCCTGTCTGTCTACACTTCTGGACTGGAAACTCCCTAGGACAAAGGTGGTGCATGCTCACCATGTATTCCTAGCAGATGGCACAGGGTCTGACAAATGCCAGGTCATTAATATATAGTTGTTAAGTGATAAGAGCCATTGCAGAGGTTTATGGGAAGAAAGACTGAAGGATGACTTAATTCCATGTGGGGGGCCTGGGGGTGGGAATCAGAAAACAGGACAGACAGAGGATACTGAACTCGCTTCGGGGATGCCCAGAGAGCAAGGAGAAGGTAGGGGAGGAAGAAGTGCATTCCCAGAAACAGGGAAGGGTGGGGAGGCTTGGACCCCAGGGCCGGTGCAGGGACACAAAACAGGCAGGTGGTAAGGGGTCCTGGTGCCTGGGTTCTTCATCTTTCTGCAGGACATGGGACGGAAGGAGTAAGATACCCTGGCACCATATTTTAATTGACCTCAGTTCATTCTCCTCTCCCAGAGCTAAGGATCCAAGAGAGACTACAGCATCCCCAGGCGGACCCGCACCCTGCCGGGCCCGAGGGAGTGACAGTAGCAGTTCCTGGCCCAGAGTACGGCTGGCCCTCTTTCTCTGCCCTCTCTCCGGAACTGTTTTTTCTCCCCTGCTCTCTGAAAGCCTTATTGATTGCTCAAAGTGAACTCCTCTGCCCACGGTTTCCTCAACCCCCAGAGCAGCTTGCATTTCCTCTGACGTGGCCTCTGTCTTCTCCCCTCCCCCAGGAGCCCTGGGGTTTTTACATTTCAAATACTTGACAGCTGGGTGAACTTCTGCTTCCGCCAGAAGAAGGACTCTTTGCTTTCCACAATGGTCGGCCAGTGGCACCGGGGCTATTTTCTCTCCAGCTGTGAGAGAGGCTTTCTCAAATGACTGGGAGAAGCTGCTGTCCAGCTGTGGCGCCTCACCCTCTCACAGGGCTCTGCATTTTAATCAGCGGCCTCTCACTGCCTCATTTGTGGGCTGACGCAGATGCACCCCTTCTCCCAGCCTGCAGAGCATCCTCAGAGGCCTTCCGCTCGCTCGGGCAGGTGAACGCAGGACTGACATCACTGCAGGTGTGCCCTCCATGGCTCCCAGCTCAGCCAGGTCCATGTTGGTGCCCTCAGGTGTCCCAACTCATGTCTCCTCTCTGATTCAACTCTAAGGAATAGGACCTCTGACATAAAGCTTAAAGCCAGAATTCTGTATACAACGGAGAAATACAGCGGAATTATGAGGGTGACAAATGAACCAGGACAAACCTGGGTGGATGTCCTGATTCTGCCCGCAGCTGGATGACTTCTGGAGTAACCCAGCATCTCCCCACCCATCTCCTGTGCGTTCGCAGCCCAGTGCCTTTGTTCAGCCTGGTCCCTGTTTTTACAACTTTCTGCGTCATACAACTATCCCTGCCTGCTGAATCTCAACCATCTTTAGAGCCCTGGTTTACATAGCCTTGCCTCCCGAACATCTTCTCTTTGGATATCCAAGGTGCCTCACCATGGTGTTTTGCTTGTCTTTAATAAGAATAGCAAGGATTCATCATCACTGAGTTCTCACTAAGTGTCAATGCCTTTCAGCGTGTTCATCTCCTAGTCCCCTCGACACTGGGCTTGCTACAAATCATTGTTTTACATGCAGAACTAAGGCACAGAGACCTGCTAATAGTGGCCGAGCGCTGGCAGGGCCATGGTCGGTCAGGAGCCAGGCAGTCACAGTCCCCCCACTGCATCATCTAGTGCAATGTCCTTCATGTGGCTTGAGATATCCCCCTCCTAGTCTAGGATCTCCCTGAGGACTGGACCCTGGTACCATTCATCTTTGGGTGCCCTGCAGTGCCTACCCTTGTAGACACGGAGGAATAAAAGGGACCAAAAGGGACAGAAAGGGGCAGCACTCACACCATACCCAGAACTATAATCCAAGCTTCCATGTCAAGTATCTGGTGTAAGCCACTCAGCCACCCAGTAAGGAGAGTTTTTTGTTGTTTTTGTTCTTTCTTTTTTTTTCTGTTTTTTCTGTTTTTCTTTTTCTTTCTTTTTTTTTTTTTTTTTTTTTGGCCATGCCATGCAGCTTGTGAGATCTTAGTTCCCCAACTAGGGATCGAACTCCCAGCAGTGGAAGCATGGCGTCCTAACCACTGAACCACCAGGGAATTTCCTGCAAGGAGAGGTTTTTGGTTTTGTTTATTTAACATCTTTATTGGAGTATAATTGCTTTACAATGTTGTGTTAGTTTCTGCTGTATAACAAAATGAATAAACTATACATGTATATATATATCCTCTCCCTCTTGCATCTCCCTCCCACACTCCGTATCCCACCCCTCTGGGTGGTCACAAAGCACCGAGCTGATCGTCCTGTGCTATGTGGCTGCTTCCCACTAGCTATCTATTTTACATTTGGTAGTGTATATATGTCCATGCCACTCTCTCACTTCGTCCCAGATTACCCTTCCCCTTCCCTGTGTCCTCAAGTCCGTTCTCTATGTCTGTGTCTTTATTCCTGTCCTATCCCTAGGTTCTTGAGAACCTTTTCTTTTTTTTTTTTAAGATTCCATATATATGTGTTAGCATATGGTATTTGTTTTTCTCTTTCAGACTTATTTCACTCTGTATGACAGACTCTAGGTCCATCCACCTTGCTACAAATAAGTCAATTTCATTTCCTTTTATGGCTGAGTAATATTCCATTGTGTATATGTGCCACATCTTCTTTATCCATTCATCTGTTGATGGACATTTAGATTGCTTCCATGTCCTGGCTATTGTAAATAGAGCTGCAATGAACACTGTGGTACATGACTCTTTTTGAATTATGGTTTTCTAAGGGTATATGCCCAGGAATGGGATTGCTGGGTCATATGGTAGTTCTAGTTTTAGTTTTTTAAGGACCGTCCATACTGTTCTCCACAGTGGCTGCATCAATTTACATTCCCACCAACAGTGCAAGAGGGTTCTCTTTTCTCCACACCCTCTCCAGCGTTTATTGTTTGTAGATTTTTTGATGATGGACATTCTGACTGGTGTGAGGTGATACCTCACTGTAGTTTGGATTTGCATTTCTCTAAGCTTAGTGATGTTGAGCATCCTTTCAACATCATTTTTTTTTCTTTTGGCCATGCCATGCAGCTTGTGAGATCTTAGTTCCCTAACTAAGGATAGAACCTGGGCCCCCAGCAGTGGAAGCGTGGAGTCCTAACCACTGGACCACTAAGGAATTCCCTGCAAGGAGAGATTTATCGTCTCCATTTTTTTATGGTCAGTAGTATTTGGGTCGGACTGGACAGTAGGAAGGAAATATATTCAAGCTCCTATTCCTTATACTTGCTACTTGCATTGATCTATCTCATGAGCTGTTCTCACAGTTAGTTTCTTCAAGGGATGACGGATTTGAACTAAATTGTCTCCTCCCCCTTCTCATTCGGTATGAGGCATTCACAGGCTGGGAACCATAATGGACTTTCTTTTATTTCAACATTTCTTTCATGCTTCTGAAACTTATTTACTCACCACAACCAGTGAAGCAGTTGTTATCATCCACAAGTTAGAAATAAGAAAATGAGCTAAAAGAGCTAAAATGTTTATTAAAAATAGAGGACATGCACTCTTGCTGGCACACTCAGATCTCAAATTCATAGCCCTAAGTTAGCCTAGAGTCATGTTATGCTTAGACCATATGAGATCTTAT
Organism: Orcinus orca; assembly: GCF_937001465.1. Taxonomy (NCBI): domain Eukaryota; kingdom Metazoa; phylum Chordata; class Mammalia; order Artiodactyla; family Delphinidae; genus Orcinus; species Orcinus orca. The sequence goes on along the minus strand of NC_064571.1, from coordinate 86,633,003 downwards.
TTTATACATTTATACTAATTTAATTTAGTTCACATTGTAAAAGCCCAGATTTCCAGTCTGCCTGACAAAATATCGGATGATCTGGCAAAGTTGGGTTTTCATTTTCATAGAGCAACAATCCATTGATCCTGATTAATCCCTCACCCCTATATTTTAAGGTGAGCTCTCCCATGTGCCACCCTCCGCCAAGAGTCTGTTTTGCTGATTCACAATATATTTTGGGCTCCTGAAAGCCCTGACTTTGCCTGATAAAGCTTTAAAAAACACCATACCTGTCAGTGGAACAGTCTGTGATATGAAAACAGCTCTCTCTAAGGGATGGTCTCAGGCCTCTTTCTATCAGAATATGGGGTCCATGTCTCTCGAGCTCTGAATTCTGACATAGGTTTCAAAGCAGGTTATTATAAGGATCTAAGGATGGTTGAACATCAGAAATCCCACTAATTATTAGGAAACCACATAATCATTTCCATAGATGCATAAAAACAGTGATAAAATTCATCTTTCCCTTTCCTGGTAAAAGATTCTGAAGAGTTCAATGAAGGTCTTAGCCATTGCAATATGAAAACAAAAAAGGAAAGAAATGAGAGTTACTAAGATTCAAGTAAGAAATAAAATTGCTCTTAAATGCAAATATGTTCTACGTAGAAAATTCAATATAATCTATAAACTATTAGTACTAATGAAGGACTTCATATATTTATTCAACAAATATCTACTTAGCAAGAGAGTGGCTATTCTAGGTATAGCAGATACAGCAATGAGTAACACAGAAAGTGCTACACTTGTGGAACTAATCTTTTATTTTAAAATATGTTTATAATTTATATGATGATGATAAATGATCTAGAGAGCTATAAAGCATCATAAATTGATTTATGTATTAAAAATACATACGGTGAGATCAGCTCAGTGCTTTGTGACCACCTAGAGAGGTGGGATAGGGAGGGTGGGAGGGAGATTGCAAGAGGGAGGAGATATGGGGATATATGTATATGTATAGCTGATTCACTTTGTTATAAAGCAGAAACTAACACACCATTGTAAAGCAATTATACTCCAATAAAGATATATATATATATGGCGGTTAGAGAAAGCCTCACCTCTGAGTAGAGCCCTGGAGGAAATAAGGGAACCAGTGGATCACTGGGGGAGATCATTCCAGCTTGGGAGGACAGTGAGTGTGAATGATCTGAGTGGTAAACATTCCTGGTGTGCTGATAACAGCAAGTAAGGTAGTGAAGCAGCAGGAGCCAAAGGAAGTACAACACCTAATGAGATTTAGGACATACATGGGGCCAGATCACATAATGCCATGTAGCTGCTTGGAATGTTTGGCTTTGACTCTGAGTGAGATGGGAAATACTGGAGGGTTCTGAGCAGAGTGTAATTTGTCTTACAGGATTACCCTGTCTTCTTTGCTAAAAATAGAGGGTGGTCAGTACAGAAGCAAGGAATCAATTAGGAAGCTATGGCAATAATCTGGGAGAGAAAGGAGGTAATCCTTTTGGACCAGAGGTAATGCTGGAGGTGGGAGATATGATTAACTTCTGACTTTATTCTGAAGGAGGAGCTAACTGGATTTGTAATAGTCTCAGTGTGGTAGGTGATATTTTAGTTTATAAACTCAAAGAATGGAATTTCCATTTACGAAATCCTGAAGACTGAAGAAAGGAGTAAGTTTGAAGGAGGTGAGGGATCAGGAACCTGGTTTTACACATATTAATTCTCGATATTGAAGTAGTCATTTGGGGCCAGGCTTATGCTGTGGTAACAAAAACAAGTCTCAATGGTTTAAATCAAAATTTATTTCACACTGATACCATGCCTATCATAGATTGGACAGTTCTCCAGGACAACTGCTTTTTGTGTCTCGATTTAGTGATGTGACTCTGCCACTTGTATTCAGGGTCTTCACACTCATTGCTGAAGGGAAGAGCAGGATGGGAAAAGTGGGTGGGGTCTTACTACCACCTCTACTTGTGAGTGTGCAGTGGTTGCAGTGGTGGATTGCCCCAAATTCCCTGTGAGGTCTGAAGTAATCATATCCCTGGTGTTACAGAGTTGGATGCTGATGGATCACCCCAAGTCCCTCCTCATGAATTGTCTACTAGAAAGAGATTCATCTAGCCTAAGGAAATGCCCTCTCCCTAGAGGCAGCCCACTTCCAGTAACAGTTGACATGGGGGAACAAAGAAGATGCACTTGACTCAGTTTAGAATGACTCTGACTGGCCATCCAGGTCCAGGACCTCTCATGGGATCAGCTGAGGCTCTGTTGTAATTGCGCCACAGTCAATTTTTCCCTCTTCCCAATTCTTCTCCCCTCACTCCCTTACAGGTGAGTCCCTGCAGGCCTGGCCCCAATAACCTCCTTCCTCAAACCTCTGCGACTCAATTTCTTAGGGAAACCTAAGACATGTGACATATTTCTTATTTTCTTGTCAAGAAGTAGTCATGTTCTCCCATCTCAATGAAAGTGTTAATGAGAAACACAGTGTGTGAGCCTGGAAGAGGGACATATTAGTGAGCACTTACAATGTCCATGATATGGCCCTTTTGAGTGTAGAGTTTAGGGCTTATGTCCAGACTGGATATAGAAATCTTGGGTGATATTTCAAGAGTAATACCAGATGACATACCCTAATAATTGAGGGCATATAGAGAGGAGGAGAAGTTTGAGGACTGGGCTCTGGGCATGTGATCATTTAGAAATCTAAGAGCTGAGAAAGAACCAGGAAAGGAGACTGAGAAGTTAAAAATATGCATAGTCTATGCCTTAGCACCTCCTCAGAAACCCTCACCCTTGTACACAAGAAAATATGTGTATAAATGGACATTGCAGTATTTCTTTTTTAAAAAATACAGAATAATGGAAACAACCAAACATCCATCAACACAAGGAAGATAAATAGTGGCCAAAATCATAAAGCAGTATAGAATTTACCAGTTAAAATAGATAGCATTGAGTTGCATGAATTAATATGAATAAATCTCAAAAAAACATATCCTTGAGCAAAAACAGCAGGTTTCACCATCATACATGTAACATGATACCATTTATATGAAGTTTAAAAACACTCAAAACAATACCATACATTGCTTTTGGGAACACATCTGCATAATAGCAGTATGACATGCACATGGAATGCTGTGCATTCTGCCGAGGGGGAGGGAATGGGAGCAGGCTTGCACACTGGTATATGTATGTTATCTTCTGCTGTTATTGTAATCCCTGAATGGTTTTACATAAAAAGATGCCTTCCCATCTTGCTGTTCTAAAGCACAATAAATATTAATAAAATCAGCTATTTTAGGTGTCTTATGTAACAACGGATTGTAAATTCATTGGTAACCAGGACCTTTGATTCCCTTGGCAATTGCCAAAGCATCATCACCATAACAGCAGTGTAATATGGTTATAATAATAATATACCACTTTTTTAGCCTACACTGTGACCAGAACTGTGCTAAGACTTTCATATGCATTATTTTGCTTCATCCTCTCATTGATACTAGAATAGAGATGATTATTACCCTATGTTGCCGATGAGGAAACTGATGCCTAGAAAAAATAAATAAACCCCACATCTCACAGCTAATAGGTGGTGGAACCAGAATTTGAACATGTTCTCATTGGCAATACTGCCCCCTTCTCTCTGCCTGGTGTGAGACTCAATTATCCTCTAGTACATGGAAGTGACCCAGAACTGAGAGGGCTTGGAGAGACCAGTAATGCTTCTCTCCTGCCTGGAGGATTGAGCCCTCAAATGGCAATACACCCATCATCAAGTCTTCTTTCCCAAGTTCCATGGGCAATGGACCCACTCCCATTCTTCTCTATCCATTCTTCATGTTTCTTGGTAACAAAGTGAGTCACAATTCCCATGTTTCCTCTTCTGGGGAAATTAATTGAATTGAATTGAACTGAAAATCACAGATAGGAATGACCTCAGAGAACTTCCCTTTCAATTTACAAATTTCATCCCTCTCAATTTACAAATTTCATTCCTCTCAATTTACGGATTGAAAGGAAAGGCCAAAAAACGTAAAGCCTTCCTAGTTACCAACAGATTCGTTCATTACTGGAACTCAGGGGTTCTCCATGCCATTTGCACAGTAGAATCACCTGGGGAAATTAAACAATTCTGCTGCCCTGGCCTCAGAGCCAGACCCTCTGATTCGGTTGGTCTACAGTGGGAATTGGCATTAGCAGCTGCTTGGTCTCCCCAGGTATTTCTAAAGTGAAGGCATGCTTGAGAACCTCTGCCTTTATGTTTCTTTCCCCTGGCACTCTCTCATACAGATCCTTGATGTAGCTGGCCGGGGAGCAGAGGTTGGGTCCATGCTTCACATTTTGCCAATAGAAAAGGGACAAACACTACTTGAATTGTGTTTGCTTTTCAAAAATTTTCTGAGGTCCATAGGAGATTCTATTACATACAAGTCTTCTGTTATGCTAGTTTTTATTTAGTGCCCTTTTTAAGATGTAAAGAAAATGATAAAGGAATGTTTTTAGCAGCTACAAATGGGTTGTATATGAGAGTAACAGCAGTTCAGAATATGCAGGTTTGGATTTAGTTCTGTTTCAGAAATCTGTATAAGCTGACTCCAGTTACCATATGTCTACTGTTTCAAAGGCAGGGTCATCAAACATTTTCTGTAAAGGACAGATAGTAAATATTTTATTATGTCTGCAGGCCATACAGTTTCTTGCCTCTGCTCAACTCTGCTTTTGTAGCATGAAAACATCCATAGATAAAGACATAAAAATGGGTGTGGTTTTGCTCCAATAAAACTTTATTTAGCAAAACGCTTGTGGGGCCGAATTTGGCCCTCTCCATAGTTTGTCAACCTCTCTCAAGTGTCAGTCTGAAATAGATACTGTTTGATAATGATCCAACTCATGAAAAATATAAATAAAATGTGTTTCTTATGCTATGGAGAGTTTCTGAAATTAAGAAGATGTCTCCAACGTTGCTTTAACATTTTACTTATATATCCAAAAGACCCTAATAAAAAGAAGAACAGTGTTTATTCCAGCATCATTTTACACCTTTGCATCTTTTTAGCAGCTTGTACTTTCAGTGCAACTTAGAAATGTTTCTATTTTTCGTCTTCATAAATTTCTCTTTTAAAGATTTAGCAGAAGTAAGCTGCTAAACTCCAGAAGCAGTCAAATAACTACTTGGAAAATGGAAAGGCAGCGAACACTAGTCATTTCATGATTTCAATTTTATGTTTGCTTCATTACAGAACACACATACATAAAACTTTCAGTAGGGTTGCATCATCTGAATCATAGTTTTCAGTTTCAGCCCAAACCACTGCCAGTTATGAAAGCCTGGCCTTGCTTGATTTAGGTCTTCGAACAAACCTAGAAAAGTAGTTGCTAGAATGAAAACAATTCTTGGTTTGTTTTGAGTATTGCTGTACGTGGTTGGAAGGAAGAAAAATGCCTTGCCCTTGCTAGGCTTTCAGCTTCAGAATGACTATCTGAATTCTAGTAGCATCTCTTGGCTACCCAGTGCTCATTTAGGGATAGGAGAAGGTGCTCTGGGGCTCCTGCTATGACTTTCCCTGCAACCCAGCAATGAATAAAATGACTACTCACTTTTATACTAATAGAGAGCCACTGTCCAAAGGTAAGGAAGTGAATGAAGCCAGAACTGCTCAGTGAGAGTTGTCCAGAAGCATTCCACATGAAATATGATGTTCAAGACATGGAAGAGATTGCTCCAAAACACGCTACCTGGATTTCAGGTTTTTCTGGGAGGCAGGCAATCCCTCACTCAACCCACACAAGTTAACAGCAGATCAAAAACTGAGGCTGACACCGAGGTGGGAGAGCCAAGTTCAGGACACTGGTCCATAAGACACCTCCCAGTTCCTCGTAATATCAAATGGCGAAAATCTCCCAGAGATCTCCATCTCAATGCCAAGACCCAGCTCCACTCAATGACCAGCAAGCTACAGTGCAGGACACCCTATGCCAAACAACGAGCAAGACAGGAGGACAACCCCATCCATTAGCACAGAGGCTGCCTAAAATCATAATAAGGTCACAGACACCCCAAAACACACCACCAGACATGGACCTGCCCACCAGAAAGACAAGACCCAGACTCATCCACCAGAACACAGACACTAGTCCCCTCCACCAGGAAGCCTACACAACCCACTGAACCAACTTTAGCCACTGAGGACAGACACCAAAAACAACAGAAACTATGAAGCCATAGCCTGTGAAAAGGAGACCCCAAACAGTAAGTTAAGCAAAATGAGAAGACAGAGAAACACACAGCCGATAAAGGAGCAAGACAAAAACCCACCAGACCTAACAAATGAAGAGGAAATAGGCAGTCTACCTGAAAAAGAATTCAGAGTAATGATAATAAAGATGATCCAAAATATTGGAAATAGAATGGAGAAAATACAAGAAATGTTTAAAAAGGACCTAGAAGAACTAAAGAGCAAACAAACAGTGATGAACAACACAATAAATGATATTAAAAATTCTCTAGAAGGGATCAATAGCAGAAGAACGGAAAAGTGACCTGGAAGAAAAAAGTAGTGTAAATAACTACTGCAGAGAAGAATAAAGAAAAAAGAATGAAAATAATTGAGGACAGTCTCAGAGACTTCTGGGACAACATTAAATGCACCAACATTCGAATTATAGGGGTCCCAGAGGAAGAAGAGAAAAGAAAGGGACTGAGAAAATATTTGAAGAGATTATAGTTGAAAACTTCCCTAATATTGGAAAGGAAATAGTTAACCAAGTCCAGGAAGCACAGAGAGTCCCATATAGGATAAATCAAAGGAGTAACACACCAAGACACATATTAATCAAATTATCAAAAATTAAATACAAAGAACAAATATTAAAAACAGCAAGGGAAAAATAACACATAAGGGAATCCCCATAATGTTAATAGCTGACGTTTCAGCAGAAACTCTGCAAGCTAGAAGGGAGTGGCAGGACATATTTAAAGTGATGAAGGAGATAAACCTACAACCAAGATTATTCTACCCAGCAAGGATCTCATTCAGATTTGATGGAGAAATTAAAAGCTTTACTTCAAGCAAAAGCTAAGAGAATGCAGCACCACCAAACCAGCTTTACAACAAATGCTAAAGGAACTTCTCTAGGCAGGAAACACAAGAGAAGGAAAAGACCTACAATAACAAACCCAAAACAATTAAGAAAATGGGAATAGGGACACACATATCGATAATTACCTTAAATGTAAATGGATTAAATGCTCCAAGCAAAAGACATAGACTGGCTGAATGGATACAAAAACAAGACCCATATATATGCTGTCTACAAGAGACCCACTTCAGACCTAGGGACACATACAGACTGAAAGTGAGGGGATGGAAAAAGATATTCCATGCAAATGGAAATCAAAAGAAAGCTGGAGTAGCAATGCTCATATCAGACATAATAGACTTTAAAACAAAGACTATTACAAGAGACAAAGAAAGAAACTACATAATGATCAAGGGATCATTCCAAGAAGAAGATATAACGATTGTAAACATTTATGCACCCAATATAGGAGCACCTCAATACATAAGGCAAATACTAACAGCCGTAAGAGGGGAAATCGACAGTAACATATTCATATTAGGAGACTTTAGCACCCCACTTTCACCAATGGACAGATCACCCAAAATGAAAATAAATAAGGAAACACAAGCTTTAAATGATACATTAAACAAGATGGACTTAATTTATATTTATAGGACATTCCATCCAAAAATAACAGAATACACATTTTTCTCAAGTGCTTATGGAACATTCTCCAGGATAGATCATATCTTGGGTCACAAATCAAGCCTTGGTAAATATAGGAAAATTGAAACCGTATGAAGTACTTTTTCCAACCTCAATGCTATGAGACTAGATATCAATTATAGGAAAATATCTGTAAGAAATACAAACACATAGAGGCTAAATAGCACACTACTTAATAACCAAGAGCTCACTGAAGAAATCAAATAAGAAAACAAAAAATACCTAGAAACATATGACAATGAAAACACAAGGACCCAAAACCTATGGGATACAGCAAAATCATTTCTAGGACGGAAGTGTATAGCAATACAATCCTACCTTAAGAAACAAGAAACATCTCAAATAAACAACCTAACCTTACACTTAAAGCAATTAGAGAAAGAAGAACCAAAAAACCCCCAAAGTTAGCAGAAGGAAAGAAATCATAAAGATCAGATCAGAAATAAATGAAAAGAAATGAAGGAAACAATAGCAAAAGATCAATGAAACTAAAAACTGGTTCTTTGAGAAGATAAACAAAACTGATAAACCATTAGCCAGACTTATCAAGAAGAAAGGGAGAAGACTCAAATCAGTAGAATTAGAAATGAAAAAGGAGAGGTAACAACTGACACTGCAGAAATACAAAGGATCATTAGAGATTACTACAAGCAACTCTATGCCAATAAAATGGACAACCTGGAGGAAATGGACAAATTCTTATAAATGCACAACCTTTGGAGACTGAACCAGGGAGAAATAGAAAATATGAACAGACCAATCACAAGCACTGAAATTGAATCTGTGGTTAAAAATCTTCCAACAAACAAAAGCCCAGGACCAGATGGCTTCACAGGCGAATTCTATCAAACATTTAGAGAAGAGCTAACACCTATCCTTCTTAAACTCTTCCAAAACATAGCAGAGGGAGGAACACTCCCAAACTCATTCTACAAGGCCACCATCACTGTGACAACAAAACCAAACAAACATGGCACAAAGAAAGACAACTACAGGCCAATATCACTGATGAACATAGTTGCAAAAATCCTCAACAAAATACTAGCAAACAGAATCCAACAGCACATTAAAAGGATCATAACCTATGATCAAGTCGGGTTTATCCCAGAAATGCAAGGATTCTTCAATATACACAAATCAATCAACATGATACACGATATTAACAAACTGAAGGAGAAAAACTGTATGATCATCTCAATAGATGCAGAGAAAGCTTTTGACAAAATTCAACACCCATTTATGATAAAAACCCTCCAGAAAGTAGGCATAGAGGGAACATTCCTCAACATAATAAAGGCCATATATGACAAACCCACAGCCAACATTGTCCTCAATGGTGAAAAACTGAAACCAGTTCCACTAAGATCAAGAACAAGACAAGGTTGCCCACTCTCACCACTGTTATTCAACATAGTTTTGGAAGCTTTAGCCATAGCAATCAGAGAAGAAAAAGAAATAAAAGGAATCCAAATTGGAAAAGGAGTAAAGCTGTCACTGTTTGCAGATGACATGATACTATACATAGAGAATCCTAAAGGTGCTACCAGAAAACTACTAGAGCTAATCCATGAATTTGGTAAGGTAGCAGGATACAAAATTAATGCACAGAAATATCTTGCATTCTTATACACTAATGAAGAAAAATCTGAAAGAGAAATTAAGGAAACACTCCCATTTACCATTGCAACAAAAAGAATAAAATATCCAGGAATAAACCTACCTAAGGAGACAAAAGACCTGTATGCAGAAAATTATAAGACACTGATGAAAGAAATTAAAGGTGATACAAATAGATGGAGAAATATACCATGTTTTTGGATTGGAAGAGTTAACATTGTGAAAATGACTCTATTACCCAAAGCAATATATAGATTCAATGCAATCCCTATCAAACTACCACTGGCATTTTTCACAGAACTAGAACAAAAAAATTCACAATTTGTATGGAAGCATAAAAGACCCCAAATAGCCAAAGCAATTGTGAGAAAGAAAAACGGAGCTGGAGGAATCAGGCTCCCTGACTTCAGACTATACTACAAAGCTACAGTAATCAAGACAGTATGGTAATAGCACAAAAATGGAAATATAGATCAATGGAACAGGATAGAAAGCCCAGAGGTAAACCCACACAGATATGGTCACCTTATCTTTGTTAAAGGAGGCAAGAAGATACAGTGGAGAAAAGACAGCCTCTTCAATAAGTGATCCTGGGAAAACTGGACAGCTACATGTAAAATAATGAAATTAGAACACTCCCTAACACCCTACACAAAAATGAACTCAAAATGGATTAAAGACTTAAATGTAAGGCCAGACACCATCAAACTCTTAGAGGAAAACATAGGCAGAACACTCTATGACATAAATCACAGCAAGATCCTTTTTGACCTACCTCCTAGAGAAATGCAAATAAAAACAAAAATAAACAAATGGGACCTAATGAAAATTCAAAGATTTTGCACAGCAAAGGAAACCATAAACAAGACCAAAAGACAATCCTCAGAATGGGAGAAAATAGTTGCTAATGAAGCAACTGACAGAGGATTAATCTCCAAAATTTACAAGCTGTTCATGCAGCTCAATATCAAAAAAACAAACAACACAATCCAAAAATGGGCTGAAGACCTAAATAGACATTTCTCCAAAGAAGACATACAGATTGCCAAGAATCACATGAAAGAATACTCAGCATCACTAATCATTAGAGAAATGCAAATCAAAGCTACAATGAGGTATCACCTCACACCAGTCAGAATGGCCATCATCAAAAAATCTAGAAACAATAAATGCTGGATAGGGTGTGGAGAAAAGGGAACCCTCTTGCACTGTTGGTGGGAATGTAAATTGATACAGCCACTATGGAGAACAGTATGGACGGTCTTTCAAAAACTAAAAATAGAACTACCGTATGACCCAGCAATCCCACTACTGAGCATATACCCTGAGAAAACCATAATTCAAAAAGAGTCATGTACCACAGTGTTCATTGCAGCTCTATTTACAATAGCCAGGACATGGAAGCAACCTAAGTGTCCATCAAGAGATGAATGGATAAAGAAGATGTGGCACATATATACAATGGAATATTACTCAGCCATAAAAAAGAATGAAACTGAATTATTTGTAGTGAAGTGGATGGACCTAGAGACTGTCATACAGAGTGAAGTAAGTCAGAAAGAGAAAAACAAATACCATATGCTAACACATATATATGGAATCTAAAAAATATATATATAAATGGTCAGAAGAACCTAGGGGCAAGACAGGAGTAAGGATGCAGACCTACTAGAGAATGGACTGAGGATACAGGGATGGGGAAGGGTAAGCTGTGACAAAGTGAGAGAGTGGCATGGACATATATACACTACCAAACGTAAAATAGATAGCTAGTGGGAAACAGCCGCATAGTATAGGGAGATTAGCTCTGTGCTTTGTGACCCCCTAGAGGGGTGGGCTAGGGAGAGTGGGAGAGAGACGCAAGAGGGAGAGGATATATGTATATGTATAGCTGATTCACCTTGTATAAAGCAGAAACTAACACACCATTGTAAAGCAATTATACTCCAATAAAGATGTTAAAAAAAAAAAAAAACTAAGGCTGAAACATAATCAGGTGGGATTTGGGCACAAAACTTCAAGTAGGGCCTTGCCTATCTGGAGCACAGACCAGACCTGTGGATGGCTCTCCTGAGCTAAAGGGCAGGTCTTTGCATGAAACTCTCAGCTCAGCTCCACGTCTTGCCTTTGTCTCTTTACTGTCACTTCTGTTTTTGGCAGTTTTCATTTGTGTTTTCTCTCTTTTGACAAATAGAGGTTGACAGGTATTTATTTTTAGACAAAAAGTGTTTTTATAAATTAAATCTTTTCTTCCATCCCCACGATTAACTGCTAGAAGTGTAAAATTAGATAAAGTGAAGCTGAGTAACATGTAAGCCATGGGATCTATAGTTTTACAGACTTGGGTTTCAATCTCGGTTTCTTAACTTACTAAATATATGACTTTTAGAAATTGATCTAACTCTTTGATCCTTGGTTTCCTCACCCAAAATGTGGGAATATCAGCACATGGCTCATAAGATTTATGTGCAGCAGTCAAGCAATATGGGTAATGTTCTGAGGTCCAGGCACATAGTAGTTGCTCAGTAAATGAAGACATGGTGATGATGGTGATGATGGTGGTGACTGTGACAATGACGTCTCTAAAAGTGGGGTCGTCCTGTCTAGCATAAATGTACAATGATAAGGAAAGGATAGATTGGCAAAGAAGACAATGATTTCTGAATTTCTTTTTCATCAAATGGTTTCAGAATGTGGTTTAGGAAAACTTTCCAGAATGACAGACAAGCATGTTCAAAGTAAAGGACAACAGAAAACTCACCCTATCACTAAATATAGGTGATTCTGCTTTACATAATCTTACTGAGTCCTCATTTCTTCCCCCTTTCAAAGTCATGGACCATCAAGAATCAAAAGTCAAACCAATTTATTAAATACTCTGGCAGCAGGAGTAAGAGGTTTGATTATTTCCTGTTGCTTTAATCCCAGAAGCCCAATCAGCCAGCCATGAGCTCTTGGTTACAGCATTCTTATGGTTTTTAAAGTCCTATGAGTTGTCAATCAGGAACTCCAAAAAGACTAACCGTAGTGTGAAATATCCACTTCCTGTGAACTGTATATTGTCATGTCTGCACTTCAGTTTTGCTGAGTGCCAAAAAAACTGTGTTGATGCTTAAAGGAAATACCCTCTAATTCTTGGAAGTAGAAAGGGTTACATAATTAGTGGAAGAAAATGTATTTATTTATTATTTTCTTAAATATTATATTATTATTGAGATCCCGCTCCATGCCAGCCTCTGTGGTAGACATGGAGAAGGGTCTGGGAAATAGGTAGAAATACCATTTCATATACTTGAACTTGAGGAGCAGGAATGTAAGAAATGTCCTTTGCCTATTGTTTCCGTAGTTGGCTTTCAATACAGTGTACGTCTTTTAGTGTTAGAGTCCTCACTCTAGGAGTCTTTGATTTTCTACCTTCTGTCATATACCCATCTTGGCACAAAACAGTAGGTGAGAGAAAGAGAAGGGCTATCCTGAAGGTAAAGGGGAGAATGCTCAGGCAGGACCATGATTGGGAAAACACACTGTGGGACTCTCGATATTAGAAGGAGAACGGGCACAGGGTGAGTACACATATCATAGCACTCCTTTTGTGTCTATTCCCTGGAATAAACGCTCTTCTGGGCAAGGGATTATTTGCACAGCCACTCGTGAGGAGAGGGTTGGAAAACGGATTGGAGTGTTGGTTTTGTAACATTTCCTCTCATTGGAGTTTCAACCCAGCTCAGCATGGTTCAACAGCATCAATGGGATTATCGATTTGTAGGAAGTGAGAGAAGTTTTCTCAATAGGCAATGATAAACAAAGGAGATTGTTACAGTAAGAATAATTCTGGAGTCCCACATCATTTCACCAAAGAGAATGAATGAGAGTTTTGAGAGAGAGAGAGAGAGAGAGAGTGTGTGTGTGTGTATGTGTGTGTACTGTTACACTGTGGTCAGGCAACTGCTTTTCCTATTTTTCTTTATTAATATTTTTAGAAAAAATTCACACTCGTGGTTTGTTTTTACATCCTCTAGTTCTCTTTTCTTTTTTTAATCACTAGAGTCTCTGCTTACGTGTATTGCACAAACACAGACACTTACGTATTTTCAAAGCCCCCAAATACAATTTTTTTAATCACCCTCTAACTCTAAATTAAAGAAACATAGCATTGCCACCTAATTTCAAATAATACTCCATTAATGAGCACTGAAATTTTTCTTTCTCAAGACTTCCATGTTGGTAAGCTTGCTCATCATACCTCAATATGCTTATATAAAAACGTATAATTAAAATATTCTATGTGAAAAACACTACAGTGGTCACTAAGTCAAATGACCTTGAATACAGGTGACAAAGCTGAGGCTCCAAGACCTTAAGTAACTCTATTAGTCACATGATTGGCATGTGTGTTGTTCAATTCAATGGATTTTTGTTTGTTTTTCTTTTAGAGTTAAATATTTAGCAGAATGAAATGAGGACAGGAAGGTAGGCATATCACATCAATTTTATTTTTTTTTTAATCTTTCATTTTAAGTTTTAAATTGAAAAGGCACTAAGTACAGCATTTCTTTCACCACTACTATCAGTGTCTCTCCTCTGTGGTACAACTACAAACTTTGACTTAACTTCTTTCAGGTAGAGTAAGATAGCTATATAACAAGAAAACCTAATATGCAAAAAGGCTCAAAACATGATAGGAGTCTATTTCTTGCTCAGGTAAAGTATAAATCAGACGTTCCTCTTTGGTGGTGGCTCCTTTACAATTAAGGTTGCAACTTGCTTTCCAACTTGGGGGGTTCCATCAGCCACCATATATGATTTCCAAGGTTGCAGGTGGCAGGGGAGGGGTTCTCTATTATGACAGCCAGTAAAGGAAAAGGGTATGGAGGATGGCAAAGGGAGGTTTTCATGGGCCAAACTTAGAAATTGTATCATGGTGTACAGCGATTCTACCCATGCTTTATTGGCTGGAACTCAGTTACACAGGCACAACCTAACTGCAAGTGATCCTGGCTGATGTAGTCTGAGTACATGTGTATGGGTGCATGTATGTATGGAAATGGAATCAGTCTATGCACATGTTGCCGCAAATTCCTTTTACCATATTAGCCATATTAGATCATTACGTGTATTGGGTGCACAATGTTCCAGTGAAAAAATGTTCTGTGTTTATTTAACTAGTCTATGTGATCTTATCCAACTTTCAAAACACAGTAAAATCTTGCTTCACTCTTTGTAATGACACATTTTAAATATTTGAATTTTGGGGATAATTGAGACTCTATCTTCCTAAGCAACACTTTTCATCAAAATTCTAAGCAACTTTTACATGAAGCTCTTTCTAGATGCATTACACAGGTAGATGCCTTATTAGAAATCATTACTGAACAGAACTGATTGATTTTTCTTAGGACCATGGCAGAGAGAGTGGGGCTTCCCAAGCACTCAGTTGGTTTCTGTATTTCCTGGTCTCCTTGACCAGCTAGTTCTTGTCTCTGGGCTGTGGATGTAAGCAATATGTGCTAATTCTGAACCAAAAGATAAAAGACTGGCCACAAACTTTAAACTGTCCTGCCCAAAAAGGTGACCAAGGAGGCCTCACATCGAAGTGGTGGAACCACTAGAACAAAGCAACAAGAATTGTTGAATTACAACATGGAGGATAATTACCCTGGAGAACTGCCAAACTGAGAGCAGAATTTTCATGACTGAGGAATGCAAACCTTCACTGCATTAACCTCCTAAGAGGTAGGGGTTGTTACTGCAGCATATTCTATCCTGACTAATGAACTGTTCGTGCGATATTATATAAAATATTAATTATATTACTTTACATTATTGATTAATATTAGTTTCCATTTCTGTAGGACTTAGAGCTTACATAAGACTTTCCTAGTCATGAGCTTATATAACTTGCACAACAGTGTAATTCTTATATATATAAAACAACATATAAGCCATTCCTGAGATGTGTTCTACTACATTACTGAACATTTACGAGTTAATAGTATTTTACTTTCTGAGTTAGTATGTCTTCTTTTTATGGGATGTTTGTGCTTGCCACTATACCTTCCACCCTATTGCCACTTTTCATGCTGTCTTAGGTGATTTTAGTAGGCAACTTCTGAATTTAGTTTTATTTGTATTAAGAAAAGTAAATTGTCTCAGAATGAGAACCTGAGAACCTCCCTTCTGAGTAAGCTATTTAATTCAACACGTAGAATGTGCAGTTTTAATTTTCCATCATAAAAATTCTTTCAAGAGTACTTAAAGCTATTTCATGTCTGCATCATTTTAAGAGTGGGTCTGTTGCAATCCTTGGCTTCTTTAGGTTTTATTTGACTTTATCTTTCCTTTCCTTGCTTCCTACCTACACTGTACTCGGGTGAGATGACCATATAGGGAAATTAAAGTTCCAACAGGGAGATAACTGAGCTGATGTGGACAGGCCTGGGGCCTGGTCTGCCTGGTGATAACTCTGTATCTAGTGCAGCAGAAGGCAGCTCATGGCCTGGAGTCCATGTTTTTCCTCAGTAAAATTACAGAACTGGGTTAATTACCAACTAAGATTTTTCTGCATACCAAATTATCTGGTTCTAATTAATATTAACAGTCTTTAGAGACTGAAAAGCTGTTCAAATCTTGTATTCGAGCAGCAAAATATAATTGTTAATAGACTTTCAGTGTATATAGTGAGCCGGTCCACATGCCGTGCACGTTAATATAGTACCTCATCTATGAGATTCTCATTACTCCCATTTCATACTTGGGAAACTGAGGCTTGCATAGGAGAGTAAAATGCTCAGGGTCAGGCAGGGCTGAATGATGAAATGGGCAGTTGAATCTAAGTATGTTTGATTCCAGAGCTTCAGCCCTTAACTCTTAAGCTCTATTTTAAGCAATGGGAATTGTTGCTATATAGGCCCCCAGGAAATTAATAAAACAGGTAATAGGTGCTATAGTTCTCCCCAAAAAACCAGACCATTCTCCCTGTCCTGACGTGGAACCTCTTTTGCACAGACATTGGTGCGCCATCCTTCCATGATTTGTCCAGTGCAGCAGGGCCCACTGCAACTGCTGGGCTGACTTACCACCCTTCTGAAGGTTCAGTGGTGAGGCAAGTGTGATCCCACAAGGATTGAGAACTTATTATCCATGACACCACAGGCCACATGAGCTTCTTGTCCACATTGGTTCTGCATGGATCCTGTTGTCCCCCAAGGCCAATGAGGTCATGTGGAGGTGGGTCCAGGTGCACGCCATGCACACACAAGTCTGTGCACAGACTTGAAACACTGAGTGTGGGAAGCCCCAATCATATAAGTGGGCTTCTAGCAAACCTGCCCACCTTTGCCGCTGAGGGACACATGAGCTTTGTTATCCTGGTCAGAAAGTCTGCCCTTTGCTTTGGAGGCAGACACTAACTTCCAAGACTGCTATGTAAATGTTCTTGGAAACAATCTGAGATGCACAGAGATGCCATGGAGAGTTGGTGGCTGACACTACCTAAAGGTGAAAATGTGCCCAGAAGCAAAATATGCCCCAATGTGCCCCTTCCTTGACAATCGTAGCATCTGCATCTTTCAAGGGTCTTCTCTCAGCCAGGAATGATGATACAAAGTAGAATGGGGAGTGTGGATGAGAAGTCCCTGCACTTTTCCCAGAAAGCTCCTTTTCTGGAGTAGTTGGTCTGAGTGTAAATTGGTCTAATCCATTTGGAAAATATTTTGGTAATACGAACAAAGAGACATAAGTGTACTGATATGCATTGAATAGAAATTCCAGGTCTAGGAATCAATCCCAAAGGAACAATTTGAAACCGCTGAGAAAAGTTCACATAAATAGATTATTTATAATAACAAAATGGTGATCATAATCTAAAGAATGGGAGAATAGTTAGATAAATTATGGTGTATATTTTGATAAAACATTACCTTTTTAATTTTAAATGATGGTTATGGAATCCCTCTATTAATAAGAAAAGTATCTATGATGTAATGTTATGTGAAAAATTACGGTTACAACTGTATTCAATATGAGTACAAATGTGGTGTAATACCCACTCATAAGGGGAAAAAGCTCAAAGGAAATTCACTGAATACTGCTATATGCTTGCTGAGTTGGGCTAGTGGAGTGAAGAATGAGAGTTTTTTTTCTCATCACAATTCTCCAAACATTTTGGACACATGGTTTGATTTTTAAAATGAAAAATATGTATAAGGTTAAAAAACAAACTCTTGTAGTGATGTGTTAATGTTATCAATCAAACATTAATCTCTAGATTTAAGTCAGAAACAATCAAGCATTTTTCTTCTTTTTGAGGTTACGTCCTTTCAGTTATTAAGTTTGTTAATTAAAATTTCTTCCTTTAAGACCGCTTGTGTCCCAAGCGTGAAAGGCATGTGGACCTCTGCAGGGAGGTCATGGAACAGAGGTCACTGTGGAGGCAAAGATGGTCTTCATGGAACAAGGATCCACTTTCCTTTCTTTGGATTCCTCCATTACTCTACATGAGCCCTCCAAGGGTAAAAGAGAAATATGACACGTGACAGCTATGACAAGGTCCTTATACGTCAGCATTGGCTCCTAATCAACTCTCTGGACTCACCCATCATGAAGCATCCTGACTCTCCTCCTACCCCATCACCACCCATTAATCTGAACTAGATCCACTGAAGTTCATTAAGGTCCTAGAATGTTCTAGATCCTCTTTGACTCCAGTCCTTCCCACCTGCTAACCCATCTGCCTGAAACTCTGCTTCCTCAACTCACTTTCACCAAACTAACTCTTACTTAAGATTAAAATCACTTTCTCTAAGAAGCCTACTGCAGCCTCTTGAGTCTGGATCAGGTGCCCCTGCTGTATTCCTTTAGCAACCTTATCTCAGCACTCCTCACCCTCTATGTGCTAACAAATACTCCTTCAATAGGCCAGGAGACTTTAACTGGGGAGTAACCTAGAAAATGCCAAACATTTTTTTTTTTTGATGTTCGGGGTAGGAGTTTATTAATTAATTAATTTTTGCGTGTTGTGTCTTCATTTCTGTGTGAGGGCTTTCTCTAGTTGTGGCAAGCAGGGGCCCTCTTCATCGCGGTGCGCGGGCCTCTCACTATCGCGGCCTCTCTTGTTGCGGAGCACAGGCTCCAGATGCGCAGGCTCAGTAGTCGTGGAGCATGGGCTTAGTTGCTCCGCGGCATGTGGGATCCTCCCAGGCCCGGGCTCGAACCCGTGTCCCCTGCATTAGCAGGCAGATTCTCAACCACTGCACCACCAGGGAAGCCCAATGCCAAACATTTGATTCTGCAAGGTAACAGCACAATACATCATCTCAAGTTGATGAGAACAGGAAAGGCATGTGAGGATCTGGCTTCTATTGTTTAGTTATTTCATAAAAACACAGTTAATTTCTTAAGCAAATTTTATGCTATAAAGAGGCTGGATCTTGGATATCATGATGTCAAAAGGACTATGCGTTGAGTGATGAGCCCCCAAAGCACGAGGACAGAACCCTCACACATGTCATTTTCACTGGTAAGGAAACGGTCTCAATCAAAGGCATCTGGTGATTCTCATATGACTTGAATTTGATTGCTGCTCTCCTTACATGAGGCAAAAATTACCAGCAATGAATTAGCTTTCCTTTCTATTTAAATCACTTTACTGTAAAATGTTTCAATTTCTGATCTAAGTTATTATCTCATAGTACTTAGATAAACTTTCTGTCTTACATTATTTTCCTTAAAAATGTACCTCTCACAATATCAAGTATCAAATTATCTCAATTTCTATCTGAGGTGATTAGGCTTTTGGTAAGTTCCTGAAGTGTTTATCCCAAACTATTAAAAACCCACTCTGAAGTTACATCTCTGAGTGAGACATCTGCCTTAGAGAATAACAGTATTCCAGGCCTTTTCCCCATTTGCAGCTCACTGCCCAAGGAGAGGGAGGAATGAAATGTGCCTCTTACCTAAGCATCATGCCCCCCACCCCATATTCTGACTTATTCCTCTACTTGGCTGAGAATTACTGACCATTCCCATCAGGACTGGATTGAACCATGTATAAAATAGACCTACTGTTAGAAAGAGAATTAGGTGAAATCATTGATACATAGAGCATTTTAAACATATTTTAGATGAATTCTATTATATGGACAAAGTGTTTTAGAGTTTTCCAAAGTCTTTCTCCAGACTAAGATATCTCCAGAGACATCTTGATTAGAAAAAGAGGAAGATACTTTAAAAATCTTTTATGATGGGGATTGTTAAAAGAAAATCTCTTTGTGTTTTCCTATTTCAATGCACCATTTTTTTTAAGGTCAATAATACCCATTATGATGGGCTTCTACTCTTTGGAATTTGCAAAGAAACCATTTGGGAGAAGGTTCTCAGGTCTTATAATCTTATCCAACTGACAAGTTCACCTGCTGCATAATATCGTCAGATTCTGCAACCCCAGAGATGTGTCATTTGCATTTGGAGCCATTTTCTTTAATAGGTGGACTGGGAAACACAGACACACACACACACACACACACACACACACACACACACACACACACAACATGAGAGCTGTGAGTTCAGTTTTACTTGAGGACTTTCTGAGGACTATAGCCTGAGAGACAGCCTCTCAGATAGCTCTGAGGAACTGCTCCAAAGAGATAAGGGGAGATGTCAGTGTATATGTGATTTTGGTAAAGGTGGTACTGTACATGCAATCAAGCACACATCTGGGGAGAAGGTTGCTATTAGTCACAAGGAAAAGATGCGTCCATTAATGATTTTAGTGTTTTTCTAGGTATGGGAAGATGAAAGAAATAGGGTTCATAAAATGTACTCCTGAAAATATCTAACTATCTGAAGGCCTGTTCTGCCAGTATTTTTTTTTTTTTCCCCAGGGCACAGAGTGCCTCATTCCTGATATCCACCCTGAACTCCTTTCAGGGTATGTTAAGGTCAGTGACTGCAGTGGCTAATGACTCAATCTTTGTAGAGACAGATGGTGAGAGATTCTTTAGTTGGCAAATAAATAAGTGGAGCTACCTTTCTAGTCAAATTTGAGGATTACAATCCTATTGATGCAAGTGGAAGATGATTTCTTGCCTGCTGCTATGTTTAATACACACAACTGATGCATTTTTTAAAGAAACATTTCCAGGCTCTTAGGTGCTTAAAGCTCCAAACCATGCA
This sequence comes from Orcinus orca, assembly GCF_937001465.1. Lineage (NCBI taxonomy): Eukaryota > Metazoa > Chordata > Mammalia > Artiodactyla > Delphinidae > Orcinus > Orcinus orca. Next base: position 86,612,408 of record NC_064571.1, on the reverse strand, counting down.
AAGAACATGAAGGAAGAATCCACAAAGTTGCTAATATTTTTGACCAATGCGGTGATGAAATTGCATTCCCCAAGGATCTTTCTGCTAATGTAGCTGAGCTAGGAAAGGTCTAAGGCCAATCACATAAGGTGGATCGATGGCTCTTTCATCAGAGGGAGCCCAGCTGCTGGCCCCAGAGTGCACCCTACATCTAGCCCCCCATCTTCCAACTGCCCAGGGCTGACAGGGGGAAGGAAGGGCTATTGCTGACATGAGTGATTTGAGCTGAAGAATCTAAGCTTTTAGAAAACCGTAGTTCACATTTCATTTCAATTATTTGTGTGTGTGTGTTTCCTTTTTGTTGCATTTTTTTCCCTTGTGAAGAAACTTGCCATGTGGTATTTAAGGTGACCTAACTCTGGCGCCGAGAACGTTCAGTGTGGTTTGTCTTCCCACCCACACACAACTTGCCTTGCAGACTTGACAGGGATAGATCAGCCCCGCAGAGGAGCAAACAAAAAACCAAAAATACCCTCCTCCAAAAAATACCCCACGGTGTGAAACTCTTTCTGAGAAAGAGTGGCCTGTTTCCTTAAAACAGAAAAAAAATTAACAAAAATAGATTTTTCTTAAGATTCTTATTTACTCAGATGATATTGATTCTGTTTCTAGCACAGCACAACCGACTGTAGTGGCTGCCCAGAGATTTTTAGAAAGTCTGATAGATGAGAATGCAATGGGGTTTTGCTGTGAGTGAGTTGTGCTTCTCACGTTGCTTATTAGAAGGTAAATGCATAATTATACGGCACACTCACAGAAGAGCAATAAACTTTATGGGGGAATTTATAAAACAGTATGTTTACATCAACGGTGCTATACAAGTAACAAATAATAATAACATTGTGAAGAAAATTAGCTCCTTAGAAGCATAACATTTAATATGTAGCTCTGTATAATTAATATCCTGGCAGTTTAATGTATTACTCATTTTCTTTTTTTCCCTCCCCTTTACTAGGAAGAAAGGAACAGAATTTGTTTAATTTAATATGGCGTTTTCACAGTAGTATACAGCCAAAATGTCTCATGCTGGATTAATCTAATTTCCTGTCCCATAACTTTGAAACTGGCCACTGGTTTATTAATGTACAGTATGCCCACTTAGATGATGTGTAAATATCATTCTCTCCTCACTGTTACCTTTCGCCTCCCTGCCGACTGTTCTGCTAGACACCCCACAATGCAAAGACAAAGAATTATTTAGCTCAAAATGTCAAGTGTGCTGGGGCTGAGAAAGCCTGAATTAGCTCATTGATCTTTACAACCATCCTCAAAGGCAGGGGTTATTATTTTGTGTGCAAAAAAACTTGCACACAGAGGATCCAAGAGATTTATCCAAGATAAAATTTCATAGTGCAAAGTTGAGGACTCCAGGCTTGATGTCAGGTTCTCAGCATCTAAATCCCCGGGCACCTGCTGTAGCCCTCTTCTTTTACAAGTGTTTTTACATTGAGAACTTGGCATTGGTTGCAGCACACACATATGTGTTGTTCAAAAGTGTGTGTGTGTGTGTGTGCATGCACAGGTATCGATATTTTCCTGACATCCAGAAATTGGTCCCTAGGAGCCAGACATGTCTGACTCCACGCAGAACTGAAGAAAGCCACATCTGCCTTTGGCCCTGTCCTCTTAATGCCCCGGATGAAGTAGCCCCTATAGAGGCCACCCCACTGTGCATCATTTCCTGTGCTCGTCCTCTGGCCTGTGATGACGGCGGCCCCTCCTCCCTCAGCTCCACCACCCATGTTAATGATGCTCTCGCCTTTTCACTGGAGCATTACGTTGCCGGAACACACAGAGAAGGGGCCCTTCCTCTTCACTATTCAGCTGTCATCGTCACCACTTAATAAACAGTGAAAAGGCAGTGACTCAGATCGCAGGTGCCAGTTTGGCCTGGGTGATTGTCAAATGGACCCATCCCAGCTTATTTAGGGTGCCTAAAGGCAGGCCCGATGCCAGCACGCCCTGTGAGTTCCAGGAAGGAGAAGGGCAGGAAAAGTGCATGAAGAGTGGAGCTGGGCTTAGTGACATCCAGGTGTAAGTGATTTGGGGGGAGGACTCAGGAAGGAGGAACCTCCTGGCTCGGAATCAGTAGGTGATTTATGCTCGATGTTCCTCGCACATAGTGGTAACCCTTCTCCTACAACCTCTAGGGTCAGAACACCTGGCTCTGCCGTGGTAGATGCCTACCTTGACATATCCACACCCATTGTGAAGACAAGGGAGCACCTGCACACTCCCAAACGTCCTTTGTAGTTTGAGTCATACCACACGGCAACTGGCTTGTTGGTCCAATCCCTGCTAAGGATGAAAGACTGCTTCTCTCATGCAGTCGCTTAGTTTAGTCAAGGAACCTTCATGTGTGGTTCTGGACCACATCCTGAATCCCTAGTGGTTCAATAAGGGTGTGGTGATGGACATCTACAAGTAATTTTATGAAATTTAATAAACCTAATAAGAACCCTTCTATAGCATCCAAACCACAAAAACTTACCAAGTGCCCTTTAGGTGCCAGGCACTGTGTTTGGCTCTGGAAACGTTCAAGCATCATCTTTGAGCCCAGGATATTCAGAAGTAACAACCAGTTACACAAACCAGTTACACGATCACTTTAGACATAGTAAAAAGGTGGTATATGTGATGCTTTAAAAGAAGAGAGGCAAGAATGTCTATCATTTGGAATTTGGGACAGGAGATTTGGAGTTGGTAGCAGAGAACATGAATCACAAATTGTACGTAACATAAGGACTCCAAGTTGTGTAACTCGGAAACAGATATTCTTGACATTCTTAGTGTGGAACACTTGAGAGCACTGTGCTCATCATATTCATTCCTGGTCTTTGCATCTATGCCTTTATCTTAATTCCATGCTTATCATTCCAGTTATTCATCTTTAAACATTATTTTATGACACAACATTACCCTGGCTCTCGAGTTTCTTGCATGCACTGATATGATATTCTTTAGACCTTCCTCAAATGCCAACTCCTCCAGGAAGCTTCCTCAGTTCCCTCTGGGATCATGTAGACTACACAGGAAGACCATAAATATTTACGTGCACCTTTTTAATGCACACATCATTTTGTACATTTTATTATATTATAAGAATTAGGTTTATTGTTGTACAACCTGTTTCATCCAGTTCACATTATTATCAATCATCAGAAAAATATTTATGTTCAGGAAAATGACAAACAAGCCGAAGTTAGTTTCTGGATCCATCTTCAGTGAGAGCTCACCAAAGTCTTCCATTATCTCCATAGGACACCTGCCCTGTCCCCACCCCACCACATTAACACCCTGGGCTGCCAGAGCATCCTGAATATGGACCTGCCATAGTCCTTTCCACTCTGCAGCTTATTTTCTTTTGCGGTTCTCTCTCTGATGAGACTTGAGTCCTGAGGAACAGGGACTGAATCTTGTTCGCTCAGCACCTTGTATGGGACAGGATCAATAGGGGGAACTTAGCGTTTGTGTTCAATCCACTACATGTAGGTATCTGTTAATCATTTGAGCAAGAGCTCTGAAGAGCCAGCACAAAATTCGGTGCTCATAAGCTTGGGCCATTCTACTACTTGTTGTATGCAGGAAAGCAGTGAGAGACTCAAAAGCAATCAAGTCCAATCCAAATGAAACCTTATTACGTTCAAATTATGCGTTACACTGAAACACTCTTACCATGAGTACATTTGGCCTGTACATAAAATGTTTGTTTGTGTTTCATTTTTTAACTGAAACTTATGCCACCCAAACTTTAACCTTGAACTGACTGACTCTCATCTTGGTGCCAAAAGTCCAGCTGAACAATTAGCATTTGAAGTTCGTGTGAGGAGGGACCCATGAATGATGGCTTCAGAGCTCTGCCATCTTGTCCTCCTATGAGGTTAAACCCCAGGACTGCTGTGCACACGGACCTCATTAGAGAGTCCTGGCAGGACTGTCTTCCCTGAGTTGCCTATGAAACTCATGATACTTTTTTAGGGTGTTTTTTGTAAATAATCACTATACAGAAGGCATTTTTGTCTGGTTTATAAAATGTTCATGATGACATTGTCATAGTAGCCAAGGTAGTGATTACAACATAATGACTGGGAACAATGGATCAGAGTCATGGAAACCACTCATAGTGACTTACACACGGACTAACCTGTGTGAACCTGACAAAAGGCATGTAACCTCTCTAAGCTTCAGGGCCTTCCTGATTGCAAGATGGCAGTCGGAATTACCTCTGTTGTTGTGAAGACTGAGTGAAAATACTCTGCCTGTCCAGCATTAATTAAAAATAACTTTTTAGTATGCTTTTGCTCAATGTCAGTCTGCATTACCCTTTTAGTCACTATTTGGTAGCAGATAATAAAGTGAGATGGAAAATGCCATTTTCTCTTTTGGCTGTTTTGAGGCACAGAGCTAATATCTAATCCTTAATATTTAATCCTTAATATTTAATCACAGTAGTTATGTGAATTTGAATGTCTGCGACATGTATTTTCTCTTGCTATCACATATTCTTGTTTTTATTTTACATCTAGATTTTTGAAGCCAATATTTTAGCCAGACAACATATTTTAGATGTAGGTAAAACATATTCTAGAAATAAGTAAGCACATAGTTTATTTTATATAAACAGAAAATATACATTTCCTATCATTTAGGACTTACAGTATTGTTAGTGTGGGAAAATACATATAAAGTAAAAGTAAAATTATACACGTGCGTATATACACACACACACATGCACACACACACAGAGTGCTGAGCTGGCAAGTGTAACATCTGCTTCCCCAAAACCAAAAACCCCTCATTTGTAGGTTTTGCCAATTTCCATGGTGTAAATACTCCTATGATGGCTCATTTCAAGCTACCAATAGTTTAAGAAACAGTGTGCACAGTTCCTAAAGCATGAACTGGCTCCAGTGGATAGCTGCTAAATTGGCTCGGACTCAAAGAAGAAAGCAAATACAGAAAAGAGAAGTTCCATGTTTATGGACTAAAATAGCCTTGGAGGTACCAGAGAGCACGGACAATCTGAGCCAGGTCTGAAAAGACTCGTAACCTTTGGAAAACACCAAAAACGGTGAAAAAAGCTCTAGCATCTATGTGTAGCCAGCTCTTTCATTCATTATGAGTTAATTAAAAGCATCTTTTTGAATTATAACTGGATGCCAGACACTTATTATAGGGTTTAAATACACGGAATTATAATCACAGGTGTCAGACAGATATGTACTATAAAGCAGTGTTGTAGACACAGTGCTGTAGGCTATGCACAAGTAATCACTGTGGTGAGCACTTAACCCAGCCTGGAGGTCAAGGTCAGGGAAGGCTTCCTGGAGGCAGTGACAGAGTCTTAAAGGCTGGAGAGAATACTCACCAGGCTGAGGCAGCAAGAGAAGGGCATCTGAGCTGGAGAGGGCTTAAATGAAATCAAAGGGAGAGGGAACATAGAAGGTGGAAATCTACAAGCAGATCCAGGTTTGGGGTGTATAACTTGCATGGTAGCAGGCAAGAGGAAGAAGTGTGGCCAGGAGCTGGGACAACGTGGATTCTCAAGGAGCTGGTGGTCCTCTTAAGGGTTCTGCAGTTTCTGCTGAAAGCCCTGGCACACGTCTGCTGTGATTTGAGCAGATGTTGAGAATTGCATCCTATGTAGGTCACGTGAACAAATTTACCATTATGTGTCGGTTTTGAATGCCTAAGAGCAGGGGTAATGAGATCCCTCCAAGGGTCATTGTCATCATCCAGGCATGATTTGATGAGAGCATAAGCAATGCACTAGAACTTGGGATGGAAAAGGATCTATTACGGATTTTGTGCAATTCATAACTTGCCTTTACTTTCATCTTTTTACTTAGCTTATATTGTAAGCCAAATAATATCATTCTCTGTAAGTTTAGGCTCAGATTTTCATATTTTATTAGTTAGCTAGTTCTGAACTATCTTATTTCAATAAATGTCTGTTTATTCATGTTATAGACTCATGTAATAGTCTCATAGATGTCTTAACCAGGAAGGCACTGAGTGTGCATTAATTTATAGATAATTTATGATAGAACATACCTATTTTCCAATTTCTTTTCTTTTATATTAAACACATTTATCACTAAAGTCATTTTTGTGTCCATTAGATAAAAGAATAATTTAAAATTTCTCCAAATGATTATTAATCTTTGTTGGGAAATGTCTCCTACAGTTGGGTCAGTAGATGAAAAGGCAAGATTAATTATAAAATTACTTCAGCTCTAGAAATCTTAATATGCCTGGAGCTTAGAAGGTTGAAATATAGTCTTTTTGATGACCAACAATTAGATAGATTTCTCTGTCTCTACAAATACAATAGAGTAACATATCCAAAACTATAGACAACTAAGAAAAATCACCATTACTAGAATCTAAAGAGGAAAATAATATATATATTTTTAAATTTCTTGGCAAAACCATATCTCTGGGTTAATTTTACTACTGAAAGTTCCTGAGAAGAATGCATTGTCTTTGCAGAAGACATTGTCCTAAAATTCAAATTAAAATATATTTAAATGATATTGAAAACACTTGAGAGTCAGTTGGATTCACATCTAGTATAAAATAATTAGAATTTCCCATCCAAAGTACATTTTCCCCTCTTTATGGAATGCATGATTGATTTCTTTTTTGTTAATATAATCAAATAATTTTGTTTTAAAGTGTGTTTTTCATTATAAAATTAATGTAACCACATTACATGACAGTTGTGAACCACAGAGATTTAAACTTAGACTTGAGTGTCCACTGTAGAATATTGTCCCAGCAAAACAACTGAAGCTGCTGAATGTCCAACAGTGGAAAGATGGTTAAAAGATCTAGAAGAGGATATGATCTGACAACTAAAATAATGAGGCAGATCTCAACATAAAGATATATATTGACATAGAGTGTCAGTGTCAAGTACAGAAATCGAGTAACAAAACAATCTACATAACATGGTGTCATTTATGTAAACATATAATATGTGTTATAAATGCACTCAAAGGGGACTTCAAGAACAAGCATACCAAACTGTTGAAAGAAGTTGCCTCTAGGATGTGTGTCTATGTGTGTTTGTGCATCTGTCAAGAAGTGGGAATAAATTTAGGGATGGTAATCAAGAGACTTAATTTTATCTGCTATGTTTAAAAATTGCATTACTATATTGTGTGTTGGTTTCATGAATAATAATAGAAAATAAAAGAGAGTAGAAAAGGGAAAAGACTGTTGGGAGGCTCATTATTCCACTACTGTTACACAAAACCCATTAAAATTTCATATATTTCTTCCAGTCTTTTTCCCACTCAAAAAAAAATATATACATATATACATATATACAATTATATTGTATATAAAATTTTCCTTATTTTTTCATTCAATGTTTTAGTATATTGTTACATAGTTTCCATAACTGGGAATGTGCCATAATTCTTGTAACAATTCTTTTTGTGGATATGTAGTTTATGTTTTATATTCTACTACTGATGATTAACATCTTGCATATAGTTTGATCCCTTATTTTGAAGAGTTTCTTTAGGATTTTCTGAACTATAATTAGGTCAAAAGTTACGTGCATTTTTTGTGGTTTTTCATTCTGTATTTCATGAGAAATGTCACTTGTGCTAAAGTCAAAGATGAACAGAAACATTTTATGAACTGTGGCTTGTTTCAGATCTTTAAGCAAATTCAGTTAACTTTTTTGTTTTTGTTTGGTTTGGTAAGGAATAGATTGATGCTTGGCCAAATGCCAACAACATCGGAGGACATCAAATCTGAGGTGGTGGAACCAGAGTCAGGGTCCCCCATTAATAAGTGTACTGCTTCTGCAAGTGGCTGCGGGCTATTAGGTGCCTTATACAGTGCTTGATGGAGAGTAGTCAATGTTCAATGTCTATGTATTGAACTAAATTGAAGAGAAATGAGAAATCTGAGTCAAATCCCATCTAAAACATACAGATGATGGATGCCATGGCAGCCCAGGTGGCATCAGACCAGGCAGCATGGAGTCATATGTTGACAGCAGCTCCCAACCCACAGGCATCTCTCAGGTCATCAGAAAGACTCAGCAGTCAGAGCTGTGCATCTGGCCATGGTTCTAAAGCACTCAAGCGTGAAGGTCCATGCTCCATTCAGGTCAAGTCACAATGAGCTCACCAATCTGTGCATCTATGTCAGACTGTCTGTAAGAGGATAGGGTTCTGTGTCCTGAATTAGAACATATCAATGCATCCATTCTATTGTTCATGAGCCAGCTGTCCTACACCCTTCACAAGCTTTCTTTTTTTTTTAATATTTATAGATTCACAGGAAGCTGCAAAACTTAGTACAGAGAGATCCTGTGTACACTTCACCTAATGATTTCTCCCAATAGTTATTTGCATATATTTGCATATAATTTGCAAATATTGCATAATTTTAGTACAGTATCCAACGTAAGATTTGATATTGGTACAATGTGTCTGTATAGGTCTATGCCATTTTATTCACATGTGTAGATTTGTATGATCACCAGCCCAGTCAAGATTCAGAACTATTCCATCACCACAGAGATTTCCCTCATGATACCTTTTTATAGTCCTATCCCTTAAGCCCCTTCTACCACATACACAGCCTGGCAAGGACTAATCTGTTTTCCATCTCTATAAGTTTATCATTTTGAGAATATAAATGCAATCACACAGTATGTGACCTTTTCTCACACAGAGATTGACTTTTATCACTGAGCATACTGCACTTGAGATCCATTCAACTTAATGTGTGTAAATAGTCGCTTCCTTTTTCTTGCTGGATAATATTCCACTGTATGGATAAAGCACTTTGTTAACCATCTAGCTATTATTCAAGAGCTTTGGATTGTTTCCCAGTTTTGGCTATTACAAATAAAGCTGCTATGAACAATCACATTCAGGTTTTTATGCTGACATGTTTTTACGTCTCAATAAATATCCAAAATACTACTTGTTCAAACGGTAAGTACATGTTTAGTTTCCTTAAAAAATAAAATAAAAAGGCAAACTGTCTTCAGAGTGGCTGCATCATTTTATATGCTTACCAGCGATATGAGAGATTCCATTTCTCTATATCCTTACCAGCATTCGGTATTGTCACTAATTTTTATTTTATGTGTTCTAATAGGTGTGTAGGGATATCTCTTCTGGGTATTAGTTTTCATTTCCCTAATGGCTAGTGCTGTGCAAAAGATGTTGAATATCTTTTAACGTTATTGCTTGCTATCACTGACAGGCATCCTCATGTCTTTTGCCCATTTTCAAATTGAATTGTATTTTTTTCTTCTGTTAGGTTTTGAGCTCTTAATATGGTCTAAATATGATGCCGTTGTCAGATATGGTTTGCACATATTTTCTCCCAGTCTGCAATTTTCCTTTTTATCGTTTTCATAGGGTCTTTCACAGAACAAATACTTTTAATCTTACTGTGGTCAATTTATTTATTTTCTCGGTTATGGGTTATGCATTTGATGTCACATCCATGAATACTTCACCAAGCCCAGGTCCTGAAGACATTCTCCTGTGTTTTCTGCTAAAAGATTTACAGTTCTACATTTAACATTTAATGATGACCCATTCTGTATAACAAGGTTTAAATCAAGGGTTTGTTTGTTTTTTTTCTTTGCCCATAGATAACCAGTTGCTCCATCACCATTTACTGAAAGAATATTTTTCCTTCATCGAATTACTTTTGCACCCTTGTCAAAAATTAGTTGGCTGTACTTGTGTGGGGCTATTTTTATGTACTCTATTCTGTTCCAAAGATCTTTATGTCTACCCTCCACAAATACTACACAGTCCTGATTAGTGTAACTGTATCATGAATCTTGAAATTGGAAGAGCACTTCCTCCCAATTTTCTCTTCTTTTTTTCAAAATTGTTTATTCTAATTCCTTTGTTTTTCCATACAAACTTTAGATTAATCATGTCTATCTTATAAGTAATCTTACTAGGATTACAATAGGAATTGCACTAAACCTATATGTCAACTTGGGGAAAATTGATAACTTTACTGTTAAGCCTACCAATCCATCTATATACCTAATTCTTTTCACATACTGTAGAATATATTTGTTAAGAATTTTTGCATCTGTATTCATGAGGGATATTGTTCTGTAGTTTTCTTTTTGGTGCAGTCTGAGCCTGGTTTTGGCATTGGGTTAATACTGGCTTTGTAGAATGAGTGGGAAGTATTCCCTCCTTGTCTATTTTGTGTAGAGTTTGTGTTAATTTTTTAAACTTCCATTAGAATTCTGCAGTGAAACCATCTGGACCTAGAAATTGCTTGTTTGGAATATTTTAATTTATGTATTAATTTTCATTAATAGTCACAGAACCATTCAAATTATTGGTCTCATATTGAAAAAGTTGGGATAGTTTACAGTTTTCAAAATTTGTATATTTCATTTAATTTATCAAATTTATTTGTGTAAAGTTGACAGTAATATTCCCTTTTTATCTTTTTGATGTGTACAGGGTCTATAGTGATATCCTATGTTTTATTCCTGATGGTAGTAATTTGTGTCTTCTCTCTTTTCTTTGTCAGCCCAGCTGGAGACAAATCAATTTTATTGATCTTTTTAAAGAACCAGTTTTGTTTCCCCATAAATTTTCTCTGTGTTTCAGTTTTGCGTATCTGTTTTCTGTATTATGTTTCTGTTTTCACTTTCACTGATTCTAATTTTATTTTTATTCCTTCCTTCTTTCTTCTTGCTTTGAGTTTATTTTCCCTTCTTTTTTTAGTTTTTAGAAGTGAGATCTTAGATTATTGATTTAAGACATTCTCTTTTCTAATAGAAGTTTTTAGTGCTATAATTTTTCCTCTCAGGCTTGCTTTAGCTGTATCCCACAAATTTCCATATGCTATATTTTCATTTTCATTCAGCTTATTGCATTATTTTATCTCCCTTGAAGCTTCCCCTTTGCCATATAAATTATTTATTAGAGTGTTGTTTAATTCCTGAGCATATGGAGATTCTCCTGTTGTATTACTGTTATTGATCTCTACTTCAGTTTGATTATAGTCAGAGAACCCATATGTGACTTCAATTCTTTTAAATTTATTCAGATTTATTTTATGGATGGCCTATTGTATTTTCTATCCTTTTATATGCTCTGTGGACACTTGAAAAGAATGTTTATTCTTCTATAGTTGGGTAGAATGTTCATAACATCTTAATTTGATTCTGGTGGTTGATCATGTTTTTGAATTGTCTATATCCTTGTTGATTTTCTGTTTAGTTTTTCTATCAATTATTTAGTGAGGAGTGTTGAAATGTCCCACTATAATTTTTGAATTGTTGATTTTCAGTTACATTCACATTATTTTGCAAATAGAGTTATTTTGCACAGAGTTGGTGGCTTAAACAATGGAAATTTATTTCTCACAGTTCCAGATGCTGGGAAGTCCAAAATCAAGGTACTCAACTATTCTCCTGATGAGAGCGCTCTTTTTGGTTTGCAGATAACATCTATCTGCCCCTTCATGTGGTGGAGAGAAGAGAGAAGTGAGTTCACTTTTGTATTCTGATAAAATCACTAATCCCATCTTGAGGGATCCACCCTCATGACCTAATTACCACTCAAAGTCATCTTCTCCAAATACCATGACATTGGGGATTAGGATTTCAACATATGAATTTTGGAGCAAACACAAACATTCATTTCATAACACTTTTTTATCATTACAAAATGTCTCTCTATATATCTGATAATTTGCTTTAATGTCTATTTCATCTTATATTAATGAAACCACTCCTGATTTCTTTTGATTAATACTTGCCTGGTATATCATTTTTCATCCTTTTGCATTTAACATAGCTACATCATTGTATTTAAAGTGAGTTTCCTACAGACAGCATGTTGTTAGGTCATGATTTTGTTGTGTTTTGTTAGTTCAATTTTTTTAAACTATTTTTCCATTCTCTGTCTTTTAAATGGTATTTTTGGGCCATTTACATTTAAATTAAATGATTTTTGATTTGTTTGTTTTGCTGTTTCTTCCCTCTATTTTTCACATCTCCATATTCTTTATTCTGCCTTCCTGTGAGTTACTTGAACATATTTTAGAATTTCATTTTGAACATATTTTAGAATTTCATTTTGTAGTGTGCTTCAGTTTATAAAAGTTTGTATAGTTCTTAATGGTTGCTCTAAGTATAACCATATTATAACTTGTCACAGTCTACTAGTGCTAACATTTTACCAGTCTGAGGAAAGTGTAGAACTCTTACATCCCTTAAACTCCATTTACCATCTCCCCTTTATAATAATTGTCATAAATATTTCCTTTACATACATAATTTAGAAAATTTCAGAGGAGAAGGAATTCTATTACATTTACCAATATATTTGGTCTTTCCATGTTATTTCTTCCTGATGCTCCAAGATAACTTCTTTTATCACATGTTTTCTATTTGTTAGGGAATTTCTTGCAGCCATTCTTTTAGAGCAGATCTGCTGGTGATAAGTTCTCTGAGTTTCCTTTATCTGAGAATGTTTTCTCTTTTCCTTCATTTCTGAAGGATATTTTCATTGAATATAGAATTCTGAGTTGGCAGTTCTTTCTCTCAGCACTTGAAATATTCTGTGCCATTTCCTCCTGGCCTCCACAGTTCACGCTGAGAAATCCATTCTCACTGGAATTGTTTTTTCCATGTAGGTCATGTGTCATCTCTCCCCTATCAATTTCAAAGATTTTTTTCCTTTGTTTTCAGTTTCCAAAAGCCTAATTATTGTGTGTTTTGGTGTGGATTTCTATAGGTTTATCTTATTTGTGGTTTGTCCAACTTCTTGCAACTGTAGATTTATGTTTATTTCTATATTTGGGAATTTTTCAGTCACTATTTATTTGAATACTCTTTTAGTTCCATGAATATGTAATTTTCTGTTATAGTCCTACATATTCCTGATATGTGTTCCTTTTTTTTTTTTTTTTTAGTTTACTTTTTTCTCTCTTGTTAGAATTGGGCAATTTGTGTTGTCTATCTTTAAGTTTATTGATTCTTCTGTCCTCCCTAGTGTGTTCTTATAACCCATCTATTGAGTTTTTTATTTTGGCTACTGAAATTTTTTTTAGTTCTATAATTTCCATTTAGTTCTTCTTTATAGCATCTATTTATTTGCTGAGATTGTCCACATTTGTGTTCATTTTAACTGTATTCATAATTACTTGGTGAAACATTTTCATAATAATTGCTTTAAAATACTTGTCAGATCTTTCTAACATCTGCATCATCTTGGTTTTAGTGTCTTATGATTGTCTTTTCTCATTCAATTTGAGATCTTCCTATTTCATAGGATGAAAAATGATTTTCTATTGAAGCCTGGACATTTTGGGCATTACAGTTTAAAACTCTGGATCTTAGTTACGTGTTAGGTTTTAGCAGGCCTCCTTTTACGGAATCTTGTTTGGTGAAAAGGGCTGTGCCCTACCACTGTTGGGTGGATGTGGAAGTCCAGGCTATACTTAGCCTCAGTTGACATCCAGTGAGGGGGGCTTCCTTGTTAGCACTGGGTGAGAATGAGAGTTCATTCCCCAGTAGGTCTCTGTGATACAACCCTGGGTGGAAAGAGGAGGGCCCATTGCTGCTCTTCCCAAAGTGGCCTCCACTGCCATGGGGTGGGGAGTGGGCCTTGTTCCTTCAGGTGATGGTGGAAGTCCTGACTCTCTACTCAGTCCCTCTGAGACTACTGCAGTGACAGTGGAATGATATCACTCTCATTATTACTGGGGGTAACCAGGCCCCCCAAAATGTCTTCCCTGACACCCAGGTGTCTGTAATATAGTAATCTCATTAAGACTGTGTGCATTTTAGGTATAAACCTTTACTTTCCTTAAGGATGAAAAGCAAGTTATGTTCTTGTAAAATCAGAGGCAATCCTATACAAACATAGGCTCCTCACCATTTATAGGACAGAGTCCATTCTCCTAAGTATACTATCCAAGGACCATTATAGTCTGAGTCCATCAAAGCTCTTCTACTCCTTCCACTTCTCCAGTCCGTGCCCTCTGTGCTGCAGTCAAACAGATGATTTGTGGAGATCCACCTGTGTCCAACCTGTGCCCTCTTGTTACTGAGTCCAACCACGCTCTGCTAGCCGAACGACAGGCCAATAAATCAGGAGATGCCAATAAATCAGGAGACGAGGTGTTGAGGCAAGGAATATCGACTTTATTTGGAAAGCCAGCAGACTGAGAAGATGGCAGACTAGGGTCCCCAAAAAACTATCTTATTGGGGTCTGGATGCCAGTTTCTTTTATAGAACAGAGAGCGGGAGGAGGTGAGGAAGTAAAGTAAAAAGGCTATTGGTTTTGCCTGGCTTGGCCAGCATCAGGGAGGTGATGTGTTAATTTCTTCTTTTCTGCAGCCATTCACAGGTGGGCAGGGTCAGATTGTCTCCCTGTGACCTGAGCAAAGGCACTTTAGTTTAACGTTCAGGCAGAGGGGCAGCGTTCCCTAAGGCAGGCTATTATGTATGATTATAATAAAAAAGCAATGAAAAGCAACATTTAAGTCAAAGAAACAGGTCCAACATGGAGTCAAAATTGGTTGTTCCCTGTTACACTCTCTTTGCTGACACTGTTTCCTTCTCCCTAGAGAACAGTCTCTTCTATTCAGTCACTCCCCTCACCCCTACAGGCCTTGTTTAAATAGCCCTTTATTGAAAAGTCCAACTCAAGCACAGAAATCTTTGACTCCTTTCAAATCCCATGTTATTATCAGCATACTTTTAGCATGTACCATGGTGTATTACTAGTTTACTTTTTCATTTGTACGTGTCCTGGTTCCCAAACTATCTTATAAATTTTTTACAGAAATGTTGTGACAGTGCCTTGCTCAAGAAAAGCATTTCTTTTAACTCTACTTGTGTTCTTTTAGATCAGTCATTTGAGTGATGGGTGGGAATTGAAGAAACTCAATGAGGAGGTGATAGGTTAGGACATAATGAACTTGAGTGATCAGATAATTACTGAAAATGATTTCTATAAATGCAGGCATCTGTGAAAAAGAATGCAAAAGTAAAATTGTATGAGTGCTTAGAAAATATGAAAATATCTCAAGGTTCATTTTCTTATACAATTGCAAAAAGGCATTCACTGCAGGACAAAGTTTAAATTCATTTCATTATTTTCTGTATTAGTTACCAAACAGCAATATCTGGTCAAAATTTAATACACCAGAATAAATAATAATCACAGAATGGTGTTCCTTTGTAATTATAGCTTAAACACTAATTTATATCTCTTCACTTATCAGAAATGATTACTTACACTTAACATTTTGAACATTTTGGTTACAGTGTTTTTTTTGTATTTTGCCTTCAGTTTATTCATTTGCTTGTTTACTTGAATTTTGTGCTGGAGATGCTCCACAGAAACTGCATACTCTTATAATTCCTAAGAAGGCATTTGAATCTGAAACCTAACTGAGACTCTTTGCACCACAATTAGCGGTGCTGGCTTCACATCTTTCTCTCACAATAGAAAGTCTACAATGCCATTAATGTCCCAGGCTCCTTCTTGCTTCTGCACTATCATCATTATTTGTGGCTTTTATCTTCCTGATTGCCTCTTGATGGCAAAAGGAATGCTCTATCTCCAGCTCATGCCCTCATTCCAGGAAGGAAGATGATGAAAGTGACAAGAAAAAGGTGGTGGCATCTATTCCAGGAAAGTAAAACTTTCCCAGAAATTCCCAGCTCACTTATACGTACATCTCCTTTGCCATAAGTGTGTCGCCCAAGTTGAAAGAAAGGTAAAATGTAATTTTTTATACCTTTATCCTGGCACACAGCCACTCTGAAGAAAACTCGTGTTGGGTCTGTGAGGGAGAAGGAGAGATGGATTTTGGGAAGGGAACTAGCAATGTTTCCTATAATCAGAATCCTCCTGGTATTAGTACATAAAAATCTATCTAGCCTTTAAAAATGAGGTCCTGGTGCTCCTGTGCACATTGTAGAAATGTGTTTGAGCCTCTTGGGAAGCCCTCTGAGTGCCGGGCAGCCAGTGACCCCAGCACCCGTGAGGACCCGCTGCTCTCCATGCCTCCCCCTCAGGATGGCACGTGTCTACACCCATGTGTTCTTGGGTATCACGCTGACATCTGCATCTTCTTTTCGTGTGAAGCACCTGGACAAATGTCATATTCTCATCTGCTGTTTGTGCCACATTTTGAGTTTAGGAATCTTCTCTTTTGTTTCAGGTGTGGATAACTATGTCCATTACTGATAAAATGTCCAAGGGATTGCTTGTAAGTGACACAGTAGGACCTCCATATTAGGAATTCCATTTTTACCACCCATTCAGCACATCATAGCCGCATGCCAGAACATAATACAAGTGCACTGTATTATTGCACATTACATGCAAACACATTTCAGCATGGCGTGTACATTTTAAGATAACCACAGATTGAACAGGGAAAGACAAAAACAGAAAACACAACCCACCTTTGAAACATTTAAAGTTAGGTGGCTGAGGCTAATAACCAGTCTGCATTAGAAATGTTTCCTTTTGTCAGCATTCTAGCTTTTGTTTAAAAAAAAAAAATAAAAGGAGAAAAAAAGTTTCTCAAGTTAGCATAGCAAAGCCTTTTTCTAAAGGACCTATAAATAATTTTAAATTCCTGGTGCTGCCTCAAATGTAGCTCTTCTGAGCTGCAATGTCGGCTATTTCTCTGAAACTGGAGTAGTCATTCAAAAATAGTTTCACTCAATTTAACTGCCTATTGAACCCTCTAAATTACAGATATTAAGCCTTTGGTTTCACAACAAACTTAATGAACAGTTCTGACAATCTATAAGCAAGGCCACTGGAAATTCATGGGCCAGATGGAATCACAGATTACACCATTTTCCTACTGGCCTGCAATTCTCTGGCACCTGGATCGACATTCCAGGGATACATATTATGTCTGGTGCAATAGCCCCTGCCCCTAATAAATGAATTTGTGTTTCAAAAAAGCTCATAGCAAGCAGAGAAATGCCTGCTAACTTTCATTCACGATTCTTTGCAATATCAGGGTAAAACTCATTTGATATATTTAGATGATATTTAGAATGCAAGGTGATCTAAGGAGAGCCTTTGAGAGGAAATTCATCTAAGGAAAAAGAAAGACTATAGGAATAGGCAGATTAAAGCAAAGGTAATGGAATGAAGATAGAAATCTGCAAAATCACAAGGGGGGACATAAGGAAGAAAAATACATAAGTTAACAAAGGAAGAGAAGAAGACAGTTTGAAAGTCAAGATATCCATCCCCCTTACCCAAGAATCTATGAATTATTTCTTGGGAAAATTAACATTTGTGACACATATTTTATCCGAAATATCCCACATATCTGCTTAATAGTGATTTTAAGGGGAATGTGTTTAATCACTGCGAGATTCCTTTCCACGCCCTGAAATGTGACCAGGTGTCAATGACATGATTGATTACAGGGGATGGGATGATGCTGAATTAGTTGTCATCACATACTCCCTCACTCTTATTGCTCAGGAACCACAGCACCTATGCCCCAGGGTAACATAAAACTTCCTGATTCCAAAGAACACACATCACTCTTTTCTTCCCCCATCTTTATATTTCTCATGCTATATAGTAATTGTTTTCATCAATTTTTCTTCCTCAGAGTAGACAGTGTGCTCCTTGAGAAGATTTATCTTATTTACCTCTTTATCCCTGTGTTAACAGGAGGCCTGAAACAGTGAAATCTTAGGAAATGTTGGTTGACTCAATGTAGGCTCCGAATTCCTTGGGCAAATTGCATGATGTCCTCTTAGGATAACCAGAAAGCATTTAAGGCATGGAGTTTTATTTAAGAGACAGAAGAGTGTCCCAAAGAGAAGCCAAGACATGACTTCAAGTGTTCAAGTTTGTGAACAGCAAAGAATAGCAGTATGTATTGTCAATGGTATTGAGCGCTGTTTTTGAAGTTATTTGTGAACATCATTTCATCTGAATGGTCACTGCTTGGCACATCATAGGTATCAGAAGTTGTTAATCTGGCAGGAAGCAGGTGATAGATCTCTTGGGTCCCTATGGAATCAAACACATTTGGTGGAAGCCAGAGGAAATTCCATCAGCATTATACGTTTCAGACAGAAATTCTTATTAAAAATAACTGCAGGGCTTCCCTGGTGGCGCGGTGGTTGACAGTCCGCCTGCCGATGCAGGGGACACGGGTTCGTGCCCCGGTCCGGGAGGATCCCACATGCCGCGGAGCGGCTGTGCCCGTGAGCCATGGCCACTGAGCCTGTGCATCCGGATCCTGTGTTCCGCAATGGGAGAGGCCACAACAGTGAGAGGCCCGCGTACTGCAAAAAAAAAAATAAAAATAACTGTAGAATGCTCTGATATTAGAGGTTGAACAGTCCCTAGAGTATGCAGTATAAATACCTTATTTTACAGATGTTGAGGTGAAGACCAAGTCAGAAAAGGGGGTCAGACTTATCAGGCGGCTGGGGTCACTATGTGGTTAATGGCATGCTTTCCAACCCAGACTCCCTGAAACCCTTGGATTGCCAAAAATTGGCAAAGGAGGTATGAGGGCTATTTTCATGTTTTCAGGAAGACTAATGGAAATCAGATTTTTGGTATCCATTGAATAGCCAAAGTAGATAAAAACTGAGTCGTATTGTAGGTGAGGAAGGAGCTGATATTTCTTTACTTTTGACTGAAATTATGGTGACACAGTTTAGTCAAATTCTTTATTTGATGATAAACTGGTAGGTGGTGGTGTGCTGACAATACCTATATTATGAAAAATGTCATATATTATTTATTAAATGTACTTTTTTTGCTTTTAAGGCAATCTTAAAAATATTTTTTATAAATAGTATGGGAAGGAGTTCTTCATGAGAGAAAATCATCCATGGCTGAGAGAATGATCATCAAATATTCCATCTTCCCCCAACATGTCCTGACCTCCTGGCTGCTAGGCAGGGTCAAAGGATTATATCTCACCCGTAAAATGTGAGCAAAAGTGGTTGATGTATGTCATTTCTTGCCTGAGATAGTAAGTTTTTTGTGCAATCTTCTCATGTGTCTTCAGTCTGCTGCAATGACTAAAGAGTGCTCTGAAAGGAGAATCTCATCTTCACCTCCTTAAACACTGACAACCCTCTTAGCACGTGTAGCAGAAGAAAGAGACAAATTCCTGTTGTTCTGAACCAGAGAATCGGAATGGTTTGCTGCTTCAGCATACTCTAGGACTTCCCAAGTGAGGAGCTAACATTTATCAAATACCAAATACAAAACTACCCTGCCAAATGTTTTTAAATCACTACTTCATCTAATTTTTACAGAGCCTATGAAGGAGATGTGGTCTCTACTCCTGTATAGAATTCAGTGATGAGGGAACTGAGGATCAGTGAGTGTCCATTCATTTCCATCGTCCCACAGTTAACAAGTAGCTGCATCAGGAATGGAACCCAGTCCTGCCAGCCCCCACTGTCCATGTAATTCGCACCATCCATGCTTGAGGAGGAACAATTAACATCTACTGAGATAGTAGAGTCCTCCTGAGTTCAAATCCACTACCCTGTGATGGCTTTGCCTCCCAAAGCTCTGCATTTCTGCCCTTTGGGAGATTCCAATCTCTTCCTGGTTGTCCAATTTGTCTTCCGTCTACACACCAAAACCAAGACCCAAACCAACTATTAAAAACAAACAAACAAACCAAAAAAAAACAGGTTCAAAAGGAACGTCCGCTGTCATTGCTGCTATTGCCATGAGAGCACATATAATACCTTTCCCTTTGTAAAAGTAACAAATCATAAATTGCTTTTCTTACCCTCGACCTTCAATTTTGTGTCAAACCTATCAATCACTGTGTTGACCTTTACAAAGGAAGGTTAAGGGAGTTTACTGTGGCGATTTCTATGATGTGCATCACATCAGATGCAGAAAGTCAGATTTGCAGAGAGTAAGATTTGCATACGTTCTGCTGATTATCAAAAGGTTTTTTTTTCTTCCCCTCACCCATCTTTTGTTCAGTTATGTCTCTATGTTCTCTTCCTTCAAGGAGGTCATGTATTGCCAGGGAGGTGACATGTGAAAGTCAGTAGTGTCTGGCAGAGATTCACGTGGAGATGGAGATGGTCTATACTGCTCTCAGACTGATTAAATAAAGGATGCTGTGGGAGCAGAATGAGACTGTATGCATGCTTTAGTAAATGAAAGTAATGCATTAGAACGCAGCTTTAGGGTCTAATTTAAAACTATAATTCAGGCACCAGCAGTAGCCTTTAAAATATTGGCAGATGTCTGTATGCTACATTTCATGTAGAGGACAAAGTGGATTAAAAGACAAATGTAATCCACAGAATAGTTCAGCTTCTCTTATATTCACTAGTGCTTTAATTTCTTTCAAATGCATTTTGTTTAAAGAGGATTTTATGTCTGTTTTCTTCCTATGCTACTGTAAAATTACTATACATCAACCTCAGAGATAGTCTCAAATTAACTCATGTATCAATTGTCCATTCCCCCATCCCTTCATGTAATGTTTATTTAGAAACTGCTATTTGTAGACTGTAAAATGAAGAATGTTACCTTCAGGGGAGAAGTGGAACTGATTCAGGAAACTGACTGGAACTTACTATCCCTTGGGAATCTCATGGCTTTGTCCAGGGATTTTTGTCCCAGGGGATGGATTCTCATAAACACACTTCCATTTCCCTTTTGAGGGGATGATGAGGTGACCAGAGCAAAACAACTATTGTTCTCTCCTTCTAGCTTTAATTTCCCCCAGTGGTGTTTATCAGGTTCTGCATTTTTGAATCTGTTTCCCCTTTCCTTGATCCACCTATTTTTAAGTCCATTCAAATGCCAAGCAAAGTGCTGATTCAAGCATCGTCGTGCTATCTGCTTGGAGATGAACTTGGAAGATTTGTCAGTTGGGGAGCTTTTTGTGATACTCAAGTGAGGAAACTGTTTCCAAAGCTACTGATTTTGTAACACTGAGATTGAAGGATTGCCAGTCTTTTCCCGTAGACTGTAATTCCCGCTGACGGAAGGGAAAGAGTCGGAGAGGAGAACACTGCTGACCTTAGAATCTAGGGGAATCACGGCACCCCTTGGACACATTACTTTGACTTGTGATCGGATTTTTCTTTCTGAGATGTTTACAGGATGAGGCATCTTAAGGGATTTTGCCGCTAGATAAATCTGACTGGGCATGGTGTTCATTAGCAATTTAATGCTGCCACTCACATATTTAAGAGAAAAATAAAACAGAGAAGTCACTTTGAAAGTCTATTTCCTCCTAAACTATGATGTCTTAAGTGTAAGAAATATCCTTAGTCTGTTTCCCTTAAAAATGAATCAGCAAACAGAAAACTGTTGAATCTAATTCTTAACAGGATTGTGGTTCAATCTATGGAAAATATAAGGAAGTGGTTTGCTAAAAACAAGTTAAAAATTAGAGCCAGCCTCACCATGCAGACAACTGTAAACATGGAATGGCCTTAAACATGATGGGTGTTGCTGTTTCTTTTTTGGAAGAGTCAGCTCAGAGAAGAGAATTGGGTGTATCAGAGGTGGAAGCCACAGAGGTGGGATCATCACTTTGTCTCCTGGTCTCCTGATCCCCTTCCTCTTCTTTCTCCAGACCCAGTAATTGCTTGAGATCCACAGATTTCCTGGAGCATGACCTTGGTCACAATAAGAGTGACTGTTTAGTTCTATCAAGCACATGTCTGTGTCTAAGGCCTAGCTTGGAGGTTATCTATCAAAGTTTGAACACACAGAAAATGTACACTTCTACAAGGCAGGGAATATTTATCTCTTCTGTATAGAACTTTGCCATCTGCAGAGGACTATGTAGTAAATATTACTTGCATCTCCTCAGATGGATACATAAGAAATGCTTTGGTAATAAAATAGAATTGCCTTCTGAGATTTATTTTTTAAAACATATATTTGGGAATATAGCTATCGTGGAAAAGAACAGACTTTTAATATTTTTCCTGGAAGGCTTTGTTTAGAGGCTACAGTGTTTCATAAATTGAAAATGTGCTTGAATTTTTGGTGCTGGCTGTTTCTACTCTAACTTTTGTGAAATATCAAGAAAGGCAATAAAATTATCTGTGCCACAAATGAAGTTTATTATGTTTTATGTAAATAAGGGTTCCCCTGCTTTCTTTATTGGTCCTGAGTACAGAAAAAAGAGAATATCCCTTTAATTTTTTGAGAGATATATTTCACTGTATCTGTCAAAGATGCAAAGTAAATCTCCCTTTTGAAGCTTCTGCTACTGAGAAGGAGGAAATACCTGTTCTTTCACATGTTCTCATAGTTGAATGTGGAAAATGGAGCTCTAAGAATAAAAGCAATAAGAACAAGGTTATTATAAAATACAGAAAAGAGTAACCTATCACTGGACCTCATTTGGGGTGACTGGGGATCTGCTGCTTCAACCTCCTGATTTTAGTGAGCCACGGAAGGTCAGGAGAGGGATGAATTCATCTTCTGTTCCTTACAGACAGGCTGTAAGCCAAATTTTCTTTTAATTGCGCAGCTTTCCTAATGTTCCTTTAATATCAGGACCAAAATATTCTTTTACTTGTATTTTCTTGTAATCTACACTAAAGTTAAAAATAAGCCAAAACAACTGTTAATGAGCTGAATTGTGTTCCTCCAAAATTCATCTGTTAAAGTACTAATCTCCATGATCTCTGACTGTGACCTTATTAAGAAATAAGGTTATTGTAGATGCAATTAGTTAAGATGAGGTCATACCGGGCCGCTAATCCAATATAACTGATGTCCTTAGAAAAAGGGCATTTTGGACACAGATACACACATAGGAAACACATCATGTGAACATTAGGCAGAGATCGGGGTGATGCTCTACAAGCCAAGAAACACCAAGAATTGTCAGCAAACCTCTGGATGCTGGGAGGAGGTATGGTTCAGATTCTCCCTCGTGGTCCTTAGAAGGAACAAGCCCTGCCTGGACTTCTGGCCTCCAGAGCTGTGAGGTAATAAGTTTCTGTTAGTTAAGCCACTTTGTGTACTTTGTTATACTTTGTTACAGCAGGCTTAGCAAACTAGTACAACTCTTAAATGTTTTCCACTCTTTTGGATTATTTTTAGTTCTGTGGCTTAATTATAAGAACAAAAGAAACTAACAAGAACAAAAGAAACTAACAAGAACAAGACCAAAAAAAGTCATGAGACGATAGGATTGTAGAGGTGTCTTATGAAACACGTTCTGGTCACGTCTCACAGGGCAGGGAAAAGCAGAATGGAAAGCTCAAGGTATATGAGGACTGTCTGCATTCCAAAGTGTTGTACAGACAAGGTAAGCACCACAGAGTTTCAGGAGCACTCCTTTTCTCCAGCTTCAGGGCAAGGTAGGTTAAGAGCTCAAAAGAAAAATGACAGCCAATCGTGGAAGAGAAGCATCCTTAAGGAGATAGAGCACATTCTTCTTTGTTATGTTTCCATTTTTTCTTCTTCCATTTGTGCCTCAGAGATCCAGGCCTCCTTCCCCCACAAAATGAGGCTGTTTCTAGTGGTCTGTATGTTTCAGCCCCCGAGCAAATGCACTGTCACATCACAAACTTTCTTCCCTGGAGTGAGGAATCTTCCCTCCTCTTACCAAGTCTTACATATGGCAAATCTTATCATTCTTACCTATGACCTATATATACTTTTAATATTTCCCCCTTTGATGGAAAAGCTTTTCTTTGCTCATACCTCATAGCTCTGCCCTTGTCATATTAAAAAGAGTTTTTGTAATTTAGAACAACTCCCCTCCCCCTTTTTGGGGAATAAAGACTGTCTTCCAATGAACTTTTGTTCTAGGCTGTCTCCTTCACTCCCGTGTGCTCCCTCACTAATCATTCTTCAACAGTGAAGACAAACTCCATAGGTCTGTTTCTTTTTATTTTTTTTGAATTTTATTTTATTTATTTTTTATACTGCAGGTTCTTATTAGTTATCCATTTTATACATATTAGTGTATATATGTCTATCCCAATCTCCCAGTTCATCCCACCACCACCACCACCACCACCGCTTCCCCCCTTGGTGTCCATACATTTGTTCTCTACATCTGTGTCTCAAATTCTGCCTGGCAAACCCATTCATCTGCACCATTTTTCTAGATTCCACATATATGCGTTAATATACGATATTTGTTTTTCTCTTTCTGACTTACTTCACTCTGTGCGACAGTCGCTAGATCCATCCACGTCTCTACAGATGACCCAATTTCATTCCTTTTTATCATGGGTCTGTTTCTTAATGGCCTCCAGTGAGAGCCAGTGGAGAGTGGGCAGGACATAATAACCCTGTAAAGAAAATTCTGGTGCTGATGCTGGGGGTGCTACATGTTGGGATGAAGGTGTAGAGGTAGCTAAAGACATCTGCCTCTGGAGAGTAGCTGTTTTTCTCATCTGACAAGTTACGGAAAAAGCCTAGAGAATCTTGAAAAGTGAAGAGTCAACATGATTCTTAGATTATGCCTTTGGGACACCAGTTGCCTCAGATGGGATTATGACAAGAAGAGCATGCCAGACTCTTCAAATGGCTGTCACTTCGGAGAACCAGAAGGGCAGGCATTTTGTGTTATTGACTGAAAAAATATCAATATGCTCTACTAAGCTGAGAGAAAACAACTCGTTTTCTTTTTGTGGAAAATGGAAGATTCCAACAAAGGGTTTTGCTTGATGGAAGGTTCTCCAGGCCTGTGGGTAAGGATAAGTGTGTTGGCAGCAGAGCCAGATGGTCTCAAGGAGCACCTCTCAGGGCAGTTCACACCATGGCCAAGCACCTGCATTAAAGGAGGTGTAGATGAAGACACTATCAACCTATGATGCTCAAGAAGGGGAAAATAAACCAAAAGGCCAGGGCAATAAAAGTAATAGCAGACACTATTTTTCTTTGTTTTTTAATGAAACGTCTAATTTAAAAAGAGGGGGGAAAGCCTGTAGCAAGAATATTTATTAAAAACTAACAACAAATATGATATTAAATGGAGAATTGTTCAAAGAAGTCCCACTAAAATCAAGAAAAATACAAGAACACCAGTTATTCAAGATTATGTACTACAAAGTACATAATATTAAATGCAATGATAAATATGTATGTCCCATTTGAAATAAACTATATTTTATTGAGAAATATAAAGAAGACTTAAGAATGACAGGCCTTACTTCTAATTAAAATGCCAATTCTCCAAAACAAATAATTTAATCTAATAAAATTTCAATCATAATCTTAACGAGGGTATGTTCGGGAACTAGAAAATTGGATATAAAATTTAGATGGAAGAATAAATGTGTGAGGGTTGTCAAGAACAATGTGAAATATATACATAATTGAGATGGACTTGTCCTATCAGATATTAACATATTCTAAGAAGCTACTATCATAACAAAATATGGCTATTCTAGAAGAACAGAAGATTGATAAAGATATCTAAGAATGCATTGAGTTTAATCTAGAATACTTAGGTATTGTAAATAAATGAGGAAAAAACAAGGCTTTTCTATAAATGATGTTGAGAAAATAGGTTAAATGTTAAATAAAATAGGAAAAATCAGTTTTATCCCTATTTTATACCATATATAAATAAACTACAAAATTAAAAAATATTCAAAAATGCAAGTATTAAAATTAATATATGTGATTATTTTAAAGCATTTGTGGGAGAAGTCTTTCTAAACACAATAGGAAAAACAAAAGTTATTGAACAAATAAAGGCAATTTAATATTTAAACATAAAACTTCTATAAATCGAAACATAACCAAGACAGAGTCAAAGGATACTCTGTAGAGAAAACATCCGTAACATAGGTGACAAAGAATTAATGTCCCTAATGTATTTAAACTCCTAAAATTAATTCTAAAAGACACAAGTATCATTAGGAAAATGTTGAGACAGTATGAAAGGCATTTGATAGGACAAGGAATCAAAGTTAATAAGTAGCCAAGGAAGCTCAGCATCATGAGAAGACAGGGAAACACAAATGAAACCATAGGTTTAGTGCCCTCGTCTGCCTCCCAGGGTGATGCTCAAATGATTGGTACCATCTAATGAGTGTACAAGGAATCAGCATTTTCATACACTGTGGAGGGGAGTGTAAATATCCTCATATCCTCACCTCCCTCCTAACCCAGCTTAGAGTAGTCATAGTAGTGACTCCTCTGATACGCCTTCAACTGCCCTAAGCTTTCTACTTTCATTGTATTTCCCTGCTGAACACCTAACCCAAACATCATTAAGTCCAAATCTCTGCCTTCTCTGTGGCTGCACCCTGAGCAGCTGGATTTTACTGGATGAAACATGCACACACATGCACACATAGACACTCAGAAACACAGGCATAAACAGACACACAGACACATACCACACAGAAATACAGAGACATACACAAACACACATACACAGAGACATACACATACATTTTGATGAATTCTGTTCTCATTCTCTGCTCCCTCGTCCTTTCATTCTGGCGTACTGCTCCCTCCAATAAATGACCTCATCAACATTTTACCATTTGTCCCACCCCTTATAGCCTCACTTCCTTAGAGTCTGATGTCCATCATTATAATTACTCCATTGACATACTTTCAAAGGTCTCAAGAGGGTCCCCGTCATGCTCATGGTTTAGCAGTCAGATTTACATTACATTTTCCTAGGTAATTTGTTCAAGTATTCTCCAAAAAGAGTGTTAATTCTTTTTTTTTTTTCTTTTTGCAGTACGCCGGCCTCTCACTGTTGTGGCCCCTCTCCCGTTGTGGAACACAGGATCCGGATGCGCAGGCTCAGTGGCCATGGCTCATGGGCCCAGCCGCTCCACAGCATGGGGGATCTTCCCAGACTGGGGCACGAACCTGTGTCCCCTGCCCCGGCAGATGGACTCTCAACCACTGCGCCACTAGGGAAGCCCAAATTCTTAACACTCAGTGTTCCCAACACACACACACACACACGCACACACTCAGAGTGGTTATGGCTCTACCTAGAGAAAATAAAGACAATCAAGCAAGAATCATCTTATTCCACACACCATGTCTGAAACATATCTATACTTAACTCTATTTTAGTCAGGGTTTTCCAGAAAAAAAGAACCATCAGAGAGAGAGAGAGATTGTTTATATATTATATGTATTATATGTTGCATATATTACATATAACATATATGAGAGAGAGAGAAAGCAAGAGAGAGGGAGAGAGAGAGATTCACTATGATGAATTGGCTCACACAATTGTGGAGTCTGAGAAATCACATGACCTACCATCTGTAGGCTGGAGACCTAAGAGAGCTGGTGGTATAATCCAGTCTGAGTCCAACTATGAGAAAATACAGGAACATTTATGAAATCTACTTATCTTATTTCTATAACATCCATACTTAGTTTATTTGCTGTGACTTTCCATTTCATTCAGACTAAAAGCCTACAAAGTCCTACATGATCTTCTCAACCCATTACCTCTGGTTTAATTTGTGCCTACATTCTCCCTTCCTCTTCTTCCAGATATCTGTATGATTTCTTCCTTATCTCCTTCAGATTTTTCCTCAAAATACCATCTTATCCATGACCTTTCTACGACCACATTCAAAACTGCAATTTCACCCAGAGTTGTTATTATGTATCTCTACAGCACTTACCACTTATGTATCTTACAGCTAATATACAATATAGTTTCCTTTTTTATTTTGTCTATTTTATGCCTTCTGCAACTAGAATATAAGTTCCATGAAGATAAAAATATGCATTTGTTTAGCTGACTGCTATATCCTCAGTGCCTGGAAAAGAGCCTTACACAAGGAGACAGTTTAGTAAATATTTCTGAATCAATGATGTATAGAAGACTGATTGAATGAAAATGCTTTTATCTGTATATTCAGAGTTACCCAGGGCTAACTGGTATGTGTATCAACACTAGTTATTCAGCTCAGTACAACTAAATGGCATTTCCTGTTTACTTTACAAGAGTCCATAAATTTGGAGTCCTTAGGAAAATATCATCTTGACTGTGTATTGGTAAATTATTTTCACAAATTGACTTTGACACAAAATAGATTATAGACTGAATGTGAAACAAAACTATAAAACTCCTAGAAAATAACATAGGAGAGAATCTAGATGACCTTGGGTATAACAATAATGCCAAAGACATGATCCATGAAAGAAAAATTAATAAGGGGGACTTTTTTAAAAATAAAAAAATTCTGCTCTGTGAAAGACATTGTTGAGAGAATGAAATACAAGCCACAGACAGGGAGAACGTATTTGCAAAAGACAAATCTGATAAAGGACTCTTACGTAAAACATACAAAGAACTCTTAAAACTCAACAATAGAAAACAAGGAACCCAATTAAACAATGGGCAAAAGACTTACCAAACACCTCACCAAAGAAGATATACAGGTGGCAAATAGGCATATGAAAAAATGTTCCACATCTTATGTCATCAGGAAAATGCAAATTAAAGCAACAATGAGATATCTCTACACACCTATTAAAATGGTCAAAACTTAGAATACTGACAATATTGGGCAAGAGGAGTTCTCATTCATTGCTGGAGGGAATACAAAGTGGTACAGCCTCTTTGAAGACTGCTTGGCAGTCTTTGTAAGAAAGCAAAGGCTTTCTTACAAAGCTACACATACTCTTACCATGTGATACAGCAATTTGGCTCCTTGGTATTTATCCAACTGAGTTGGAAACTTATGTCCACATAAAAATCTGCAATGAATATTTATAGCAGCTCTATTCATAATTTCCAAAACTTGGTAGCAACCATTATGTCCTTCAGTAAGTGAATGGATTAATAAACTGTGGTATATTCAGACAATGGAATATTATTTAGCATTAAAAATGATCTATCAAGCCATAAAAAGACATGGATGAATCTTAAATGCATATTATTAAGTGAAATAAGTCAATCTGAAGAGATCACATACTGTATGTTTCCAACTGTATGACATTCTGGAAAAGGCAAAACTATAGAGACAGTTAAAAGATCAGTGGTTGCCAAGGCTGGGGAGAGGAGAGGGATAGATGAATGAGTAGAGTGCAAAAGACTTTTAGGGTAGTGAAAATTCTCTATATGATACTATAATGGTGGATATATGTTGTTATACATTTGTCCAAAGCCATAGAACATACAATGCAAAGAGTGAACCCTGATGTAAACAATGGAATTTGGTTGATTATGTCAATGTAGTTTCATTGATTGTAACTGACTGTAACAAATGTATCACTCAGATTCAAATGTTGATAGTGTGTGAAGCTGTGTATGTGTGGTGGAAGAGACTGTATAGAAATTCTCTACTGGTCAATTTTGTTGTTAACCTAAAACTGCTCTAAAAAGTTGTCTATTTTACTTGACTTTGAAATATAAAATCAAGCATACAATTGTTCTGTCCACTAATGATGCATAAAAATTATGCTCCCCCCCCCCACCAATTTAGAAGCTTCAAATAATTTTACCATGTTCCCAGATTCTGTGTTTCAGGGTCAAACACAGGAGTAATGATTTCACAATGAAGACCATAATGTCTGGTCTTCACTTGGAAAAAATTCAAATTCCAGTGATGACTTGGAGGGTGGAATCATCTGAAGGCTCATTCAGCCATATGAATGTCTCCTGAACTAGAAAGATCCAAAGATTGAATGCCTACATGTGACCTCACCATGATTTTTTAATTCTCACAGCATGGCAGATTCAAGGTAGTTGGACTTTGTATATAGTATCACAGGGCTCCAAATACAAGTGTTTAGGTAAATAATACAGAAGTTGCATCTCACTTTATAACTCATCTAAGAGTCATAAAAAGTAATTTCTATAGCATTTTGTTGGTCAAACAATTACTCATCATCCATATTCTTGAGGAGGGGAATTTGAATCCATCTGTTAATGGGTGAAGTCAATGTCACATTGTAGAAGAGCAACTGGGAAGGGGATAATAGTTGCAAATATCTTTGGAGAGTGAAATTTACCAAAACAATTATGTAAACATACATCTAGCTCCTTTGAAATCTCAAATTGAAATAAACATGAAGTTATAAAAGCCAGAATCATATAGCATATCAAGTTTTGATATTTTTACTAAAAATTATATGCTTAAGATGCAGCTAATGCAGCACTTTGAGGAAAAAAAATATAATATTAAAATGCTCACATAATACATAAAAAAGGTTTCAAATATGTTATCTATCTTCCACATTAAAACTAGAAAAACAGGAAAAAATTAAATCCAAATCACACTAAAGAAAGAATATAATAAAGGTAAAAGCAGAAATCAATGAGATGGAAAAGAGCAAGGACAACAGAAAAATCAATAACACCAAAAGCTGCTTATTTTAAAATATTAATCAAACTGTGAACCACTCATCAACTGATAAAGAAAAATGAAAGAGAAGGCACAATCTAGTATATCAGGAATGAAATAATGAACAGAACTACAGAGCCTACAGATGTTAAACGATAAGGGAAAAACTTTAAGAACTTAGATTTAACAGACAAATTCCTTGAAAGACAAAAACTATCAAAGCTCACTCTCAAATAATTAGGAAACCTAAGGAATCTTACATCTAATAAGAATTTGAACTAATATTATTACAAAACTTTCCTACAAAGAAATCTCCAGAACTGAATGGCTTCCCTGGAAAATCCCACCTACTATTTAAGGAAGTAATAATATCAGTTCTACACAAACTCTTCCAGAATCTCTAAGAGAAGGGAACAGATTCTAAAAAATATTATGTGGATATGATTACTCTGATAGTAAAACCAGAGAAAGACTAAATTTCTCAGGATTTGCCTTTGACAGGAAGTCATATGAATGGAATCGTATAATATATAGCTTTAAGCGTCTGGTACCTTTCTCTTAGCATTTATTTTTGTGATTCATACATGTGGTTTTGTTCCATTTTATTGTTAAATAGTATTCCATTTTACAGACAATGCACAATTTGTTTATCCATTCATCAGTTGATGGATTTTAAGTTCCATGATTGACACAAGTTACCATTCTAAATATATGTATGTCTTCATTGAGATACAGAACTAATATAAAAGAAATACTGATATACAGTGCAGTCTGCCTGTAATCTATATCCCATAGCCAAAAAGAGATAAAATCACAATAAAGATATTCTGATAGTTTTTGTTGTGAAAAGCAGAAACCAACTAAAGAAAACTTTCAAATACTTACAATCAGATTGACACCCTTAAGTAACAAATTGCTTTTGACCTTGAATCTTTGGGGTCTTGCTGTAAAGTTATTTTCAAAGCTCAGTTGTTTAAATGTCTCCCCTGATATCCTTTTTCCTCAAATCACACATAAGTCATTAAAGAGTCTCCTGATCTTTCTCAGGATGTGCTCTATATTTTTTTAAATAAATGTTCTTACCATTCCATCTCCAAATTAAAATCCTTGAAAATTCCCTTAGTCCTTAATGTAAAATTAAAGATATCCTACAACTAGGCTACAAATTATCTTTCCAGACTCAATTTTCATTTTTTTCAGTTACCTCCTGAGTAGCCTGTTTCAGAGAAATGATTTTTCTCCTTTTCAGTATATACATTGATATTTTTAAAAGTCAGACCATTTTCCATACAGTGTGTCTTCATCTTCAACGACGCAGGCTCCTCCCATTCTGCATGGGCAAATGTTACCTCTCTCAATTTCAACACAAACCCAAATTTCCAAATAAACTGTACCTGATTTTTCCCACCTGGGAATTATTTCTATTCCCTTCTTGTATCCTTTATAATCACATATTTAACTAATATATCTATATGACAGAAAGTGATAGACACTTGTGAACATAGGCAAGTTCCTTTGTTTGTTGATTTGTTTCTTAATTACTTTCTAAGTTACAAAATTCTCTACCACATCAATCATTTTGGGAGGTGGAGTTTGCTTCTTTCTATAGTAAATCAGAATGTCAGATACTCAATTTCCCGGACTTCCTTGCTGCGATGGTAGGAGCATGTGATCAGACTTAGCCAATCAGACACAGCCAACCAGGAATTTGAATTAAGACATAGCAATACAGAGAAGCAAACAGAGGGAAGGTTTCAATCTGGCAGCAATGGCATCAGCAGTGGCAACAGCAACATTAGGTGCATAAGTGGATGGAAGCAATAACTTCAGCAATAGCAGTCATTGTCCGCCAACAAAAGCTCTGCCCAGGAAGGCCTCATCTATCTCATTTTGAAGAGTGATTTTTACTATGATTCTGACTGCCTGGCCTCCCTCAATACCACCTTTTTTATCATCATGTTTCTTTAGCCTGCTAGTAATTTTGCTAAGAACTCATCCATTGTCTTGTCTAAATAAATCCCATTTCCTGTTTAAATCAGGCTGCTCACAATTGAGAATCCCTATCAGAGCTGCACATCACTAAGTCATTGCAGAAATGCCATAAGGTGGGTATTAATATTCTCACCTGCATATGAAGAAAATGGAGCTCAGAGAGGATGTATAATTTGTCTAAAAGTCATTCATTTGGCGTGTATTATTTATTAACTTTCTTATTAAGCATCATGTTTCTTCTGCAGTGGGAAGATAATATTTAGAGAAAGTCATGAAATAGCAAGTTGCCTGGGATTTGAAAAATATGGAAAATAATTAAATAACAATTACAAAAAACAGAAATGACCCTTAAAATTAAGTTTAAGGTCAATATTTTTGATGACATATCTGACTTTATTCATGTTTCCTAATACAGATTTTGTTTCAGATTGACAAACTTTCTAGTTTCTCTCCTGCAGAGGGTAACAAGGAAGGAACGTGGATGAGAGGAGAAATGAGCAGTAACTGCACTGAAATTGTGGTTATTAAAGGGAGTGGGCACAAAATATTGTCTTGGTAGCTAGTAAACACTGGCTATAGAGCCACAAGATTTCTTGAGGCCCTACTTCTTTTAAACCTTGTAGCCTATTAGGACCACAAAATTTCTGTATCACCTCTTAAAAAAAATCTCACAAATTTTATGAACCAAAATTTAGAAAACACTTTTTTAATTAACAATTTTGAAAAGTAGTGTCCCTTTCTTCTCAAAAGTAGGAGGTGGCAGGATCTGATAGATACGTGGGAGCCATGTGCTTCTTTTATTTTATTAAAACTCTCATGCCCATGTCCAGTTTGGTATGTATGCCAGAATGTGAATGTTTTCTTGGCACTTTCTAAGAAATCTGGAAAGATCCAAATGAACATAAGAACTGGTGGGTGATAAGTGTGTCACAACCAGAATTATAGATTTTAGAGTTGGGAGGAAACAGAGTTGCCTATTTTTAAAATATAAATTCCAACTGTTCAAAACCCTGTAGTTTCCAGGATTTAATTAATGCTCTCTTTGAGGGCCCGTTAATGAGGTGTAGAGACTTCTGGGTTAGACTTTATTGGCACTCTAATAACATATATTACATATTTAAAGACTATTTTGGAATGTGTAATTCCTCCCAACTTCTGCAAAAGTGTGACTTCAAGCAAAGGAAGTTGTCATCCAGCATGGATGCTTCTAGGGAGTGCTCTTTCTAACAACGGTCCCTGAACAGCAACTATGTATTATAGGTGAGGCTGTGCCCCTACATCCCTGTACAAATTTGCTAGGCTGCTGTAACAAAGTACCATAGACTGGTTGGCTTCAAAAATGGAAATTTACCTTCTCACAGCTCTGGAGACCAGAGATCAGGGTGGGGGGTTCCTTCTGAGGCTGTGAGGGAGAGTCTGTTCCATTCTTCTGTCCTAGCTTTGATGGTTTGCTGACAATCTTTGGCTTGGAGAAGCATCGCCAAATCTCTGTCTTCATCTTTACATGGCCTTCTCCCTGTGTGCTTGTCCATGTCCAAATTTCCCCTTTTTATAAGGACACCAGTCATATTGGATTATAGGTCCACCTTAGTCCAGTATGACCTCATCTTAACTAATTACACCTGCAACAACCCTGTTCCTAAATAAGGTCAAATTCTGAGGTACAGGAAATAGGACGTCAACATATGAATTTTGAAGGAACACAATTCAACCTAAAACAATTCCAATATAGACGAGCCAGTGTCCTTTGGTTCCTGGTCCTTTGCCAGCTCAGCCTCTCTAACCAGACTGCCCTTTCTAGTCTTCCCTCCCCATTTTCTCCCTGCTTGCTGTCATACAGAAAACCCACAACTCTCCTGAAGTAGATTTCCTTATAATTTTCTGAAGGCTTTCCAGAAAGCTACAGATGAATATTAATCTCTCCTTTTTCAGTCCATTCATCTCATTTACAAATTTAACAGCTTTTTATCATTAGTCATCTTTACTTCTTTATCTCAAAAAGTTGCTTATCTCTTAAGAGTGGCAATCATTATGCCCTTAATTTGGTGTGTCCTGTACTGTGTTCCATAGGTGGATTTGTGGCTCTGGAGCTCAAGAAAACATGGCTGTTCTACAGAAGAGAGTAGACATTTGCTGTCTTGATTAAAGAGAAATGAGAAGAGGGAAAAAGAAAAGAATAGAAAAAGGAAAACACAAACTATTTCTTAAGCGAAAGCTAAAGAAGGTGCTGGACATATGTTCTTTTGGAACATTTTGCATTTCAATTGAGAAGGTGGCTGCATTGCAAATTAACATAGATATATTTAGCACAAAGAATATACTCTGATACAAGAAGCCTTTTGTGATAAATGCAGCTCTTAGACATTGAGCCAGTTTAGAGGGCAGAGGTGCTGTTCATTCAGCTTTGCTAAAGGTATTTGGTTGCTAACTGACTTTCTGTTTCTCATTATATTTGCAGCCCTAGATTCTCCAAAAGAATCTCTGCATAGCAACTAAGGCATCTTGAGTGATGAAGTTCTAGGTAGCATTGCTGTAGAATGCTTTGCTCTGAGGAACAAAGCCGACCCTCTAGAAACTGGAGGAACAGTGAGTGGCTGGAGAGTGTTAACTGTATTCTCCAGGGTGCAGAGAAGGACACTTTACCATTTCCTGTCCTTCCCTTTATAAACTCACTGTCACTTTTTACCCCCAATTCTTAAGTGCATTCTCTGACAGATATCATGGATTTTCTTCTGACCCTTTTTGTCAATTAGAAGTCATTTTCAGATTTAAGAAAAAATACACTTTTAGGTAAAAATTGGTTCTTTTTAATATTATTCCTATCAGCGCTAATGTAATAGTTAATGAAAAAAAACATTTTTAATAACCACCTTTAAAATCCTTCATCAGTGATTTCTTGCTTCAGATACTGAGTAGTCTTGATTCCTTTTATTCTCAGCCTCAAGGGCTCTCAATCTGAGTCTTATTTTAACATCCTTTTTACACTATACTTATTGTACATGCCTTCTCTCCAGACTGCAGGTTCTTTGAACACAGAGATAGACATTTTTTTTTCCTTTTTATCCTCATAGGTCAGCATATCCTTGCCATCCATAAATGCTCAAAAAATATTTGTGAATGAGTGAATGAATAAAACTGTTTAAAAAGAGTTAGGTAGTATTTTTTTAATTCAGTGCCAGTGTACACTTAGCAATGTCACAGAGGATAGCAGCTTGCTAGGAAAAGTAATTTGAGAATGTCTGTGTTCAAAGACTAAGAGCAAAATGATATTAAATAGTTTTTCACTGGTGAGTCTCTGGAGACAGTAGGTGAGCCATTGCTAGTTAAACTGTACTACCACAAAACATTACAGTATTAGACTGTAGCCTGTAATCAACCCCAGCTGGAAGCCCATATCAACATTTCTGTGTTTCTTGCCAGTTCCTTGTTAATCCTTTCAAAGGGTGGGCAAAAACAAGGCCAACGAGTTGTATTACAAGGGATGATTTATGGATCCCAGTTATTCAAAGGTTCACTCCACATACTGCACGTGCCAAAAAAAATCCATTTCAGAAATGTTTAATTGACTGATGACGCTGTGCAGCATAATTGGCTGAAGAGTACGAAGGGCACTTTGTTATAGACTTTATGTGTCCTCTTTCATTTTTAAAATAATTTAGGTTTCTCATTCATTGATCATAGTGACAAAGGCTTTCAGAGGTAGAAGAGTAGACCCTGTAAGCCCATGACCTCCCCCATATCTTCCAGTCATGACCCTCAAATAAATATGAGCTTTTAGAAAGAACTTGATGCATTCACTACTAAGCGTAGATTTTGAGATGAGCTTTGAACTCTTCTTCCAAAGTCACCTGGTAGCATTAATTTCAAAATTGGTATATGGCAAAGGCATCTTCATATCAACTAAAAATATAATGGAAAAATTTTGAAACTCTTAGAGCAATAATAGATATCTGAAAAATTTCTAGCATCAAATAAAACAATGTATTGTCACTTTATCATTGAAAATAAAGCTCTAGACCTTTGAAATGGAATTTCTAAAGTGATATGCATGAGCTAATGAGGGGACTGGAACACTGAAAGAATGATTTTTGTTTTCATAATTGATAAAAATAATAATGATACATTATTATACTCATTTTTACTTGGTAAAATAGTTTCAGTGCAATGAGAATTCACTGAGTGACTCTCATGTACCAAAATCCTAGGGAATGCTTTCTTCACAGAGCTGCAATCTTTTAGGGAAGGAAGGAAAAAACAAAGAGAAAAGATGCCAAATGTTGTTTTAATATAGTTTTTCTTTCAAAACGTAATGTTCATTAAATAAAATTTGTAACAATATATATAAATATAAAGAAGGAAATTAAACTATTTCTATGAGAAATCGTTTTTATTGTGTTCATATTTTGATTATATGTGTGTGTGTGTGTGTGTCCGTGTATGTTTTTATGCAGAATAAAATACATTCTTACTTTTTTTTTTTTTTTTTTGCAGTACGCGGGCCTCTCACTGTTGTGGCCTCTCCCGTTGCAGAGCACAGGCTCCGGACGCGCAGGCTTAGCAGCCATGGCTCACGGGCCCAGCCGCTCTGCGGCATGTGGGATCTTCCCGGACCGGGGCACGAACCCGTGTCCCCTACATCGGCAGGCGGACTCTCAACCACTGCACCACCAGGGAAGCCCCATTCTTACTTTTTAACTTAAACTCATTTTGTGGGTATATCACAGTATTAGATTTTCATAAATAGTTATTCATGATTGCTTAATAGTCTATTTTGCAGTTATATCAGAGGTTATTTAACTGCAACTGGGCTCTTAAGTTTGTACATTCAGTGTAGCACTCTGGTGGACTAGGCCCATCAGGAGTTGCTTGGTTACCTGAATTACATTTATGCTGGAGAGAAATACATTCTCCCTCATTGTGCAGTTGCATCTGCCTGTGAGTTTTCATAGAGATTGTTGTCAATTCCTGGCATAGGACATAGGGGCTTGAATGTTCCCTGGGATACCCAAGGCCTGGTGCAACAATGGCAGTGCTTGATGGAAGTCTGCCCATCTCATAGATGTAGGGTGAGCAGTATCAGCTCCTGTCGAGAAACTGCACTATCGTTAGTAGCAGAATTTCCCAGGGATTTGGCAGTGTTTCACAGTGGAATACTGTTTGAAAAAACAATGATGTAAAGACACCAAGAAAATGTAAAAACTCATTTACTTTAAGTTGACAAAATATATGAGGATTAATGTATAAGAGACAAAAGATGAGCTAGAAAATGTGTTGCTTATCGATGTATTGCTCAGCTCCAAACCCAAACTTTTTTTCCGCTTTGTAAAAATGAATCTGGGCCCTTTAATTTTTTTTTTTTTCCTTTGCTGGCTGGCATGATGTTAAGCTTCGTCAGTAGAGGGTACTGAGGAGACATTGAGGGAGGAATGGATTTTGCTTTCTGGTTCTGGTGTTTGCTTGGCAGGCTCCTGCAGGGCGCCCAGCTTCCACTGGTGTGCCCCCAGCCCTGGGCATAGTTCAGCAGTGTGCCTCTGTCGAGCAGCTTAACACAAACAGCTTTCTCCTGCAACCCAATGGGTGCATATACTGCAAGTCACCAAGGGCAGATGTCCAGCAAGTTCTGCCAGCACAGTACCACAGTGACGTGTCTGTCATCCAGGGAACCACAGCTGTGTCTTCTACAACAAAGTCTGGAACTCAGGGGGGAAAGGAGGCACAATTCTCCCTGGACACTCTATCTCAGCCCTAGGGCTACAGGTGGTTCCCTATATCTTCTATTTCTTAGTTCTTTTGAGTTTTCTTTACTCCTGATTAGTGATTCCATCATTATTCCAATCCCTTGTTATATTTAATAATTCTTTATATTAAACTTTTTCTGTTCAAATTACCATGTGGCTTTTCTTTTCTTATTGGATATTTACTAATATAATGAGTTACCAGGGATTCAGGGAAAGATGTAAGAAGGGTGCAAAAAATAAGAAAACAATGCCTGGAAATGGAAATTGAAATGGAAAGTTTAAATCTTCTTATGAGACAGTAAAGAACATAAAAGCACAACATAAAATCATGTCAGTAAGATGGACCACATACAAGGGAACCAACAGTCCCATGGTCTACAGAAAGCCAAGGTGAATAAGATCTGCCTTGTGGTTGAACAAAACAGTAAAAACCTTTAATGAGTAAATTATTTATTTTTTAGAAAAAATTTAGTATTTTACTTTTCATTTTTTATATTTGTATTCATTTATTTTTTTATTGAAGTGTAGTTGCTGTACAATATTACATAAGTTATAGGTGTACCATATAGTGATTCACAATTTTCAAAAGTTATACTCCCTTTATAGTTATTATAAAATATTGGTTACACTTCCTTGTGTTGTACAATATATCCTTGTAGCTTATTTTATACCTATTTTTTTGTGCCTCTTACTCCCCTACCCATATATTGCCCCTCCCTCATTCCCTCTTCCCACTGGTAATCAATAGTTTGTTCTCTATACCTGTGAATCTGCTTCTTTTTTTGTTATCGTCACTGGCTTGTTGTATTTTTTAGATTTCACATATACGTGATATCATACAGTATTTTTCTTTCTCTTTTAACATATTTCACTTAGCATAATGAGTAAATTATTTTTATATCAATGTGTCAGAAATTATCTTATGCATAGTAAAAATAAAACTATAGTATTTATTTAATAAAATTCATATTAAGAGGCATATTTAAGGAATTGTTACAGCCTGATTTTGGAAAGTATATTTTTCCAGCAAAAACAGATGATAGTGAGTCGAGACATTTGATTTTTTATTTGTTGTCCTAGAGCAGGGGTTGGTGAACTATGGGCTAAGGGCCAAATCGGACTTCTATCTGCTGTGTAAATAAAGTTTTGTTGGAGCACAATCTCACCCGTTTGCTTACTTACTGTCTATGGGGGCTTTCACACTACGACAGCAGAGCTGTGTACTTGCAATATAAATTGTATGACCTGCAAAGCTAAAATGTTTACTCTCTGACTCTTTACAGAAAAGTCTGCCAACTCCTGACCTAGAAGCAAACGTGTGACACTGTGTCGAGTGCTTGCCATGTTTTACCTCAATCAGTGGTAAACTATGACTATGACCCTCGGAGGTGGGCGCTCTCACTACACCAGGTTTGCAAAGGCGGCTGAAGCTTATAGACTACTAGAGCTGGTGGGAAAGTTAGAAGGCTTGGGAGTCACACCCACAAGATTCAAGTTCTGCCTCCACTTTTTAATTTGTTCTGTCAAATATCTGCTCTCTCCAAGCCTCTGTGCCTACAAGGAGGATATGGAGGAAAAACAACTGCTACATAGAGCTGCTATAACTAATAATTTAGCTATTTTAAATGAAGAATTTAGCTTAGTACTGTGACCTGGAAAATGCTCAGTTTGTATTATTAGAGAAGTGAAAACACTTGGCCAAGACATCATGGTCAGTAGCAGAGCTGGCATTCCAATACAGCATGTCTGAGTCTGGAGCCCAAATTTAAAACCAATATGGGAAACTACTAAGTGCTTAAGAACATCTGAGATACACTCTTTTCTCCCCTTTGAGCGCTCTTATTTTCCCTTCTTTAGGAACAAGAAGTCTGGGAGTAGAGTTACACTATTGATTTATAGCCAGTAAATCTACTGATACCAGAATTTCTTAGTTCTAACTTTGTCAGGCATACCTTGGAGACATTGTGGGTTCAGTTACAACCACTGCAATAAAGTGAATATCACAATAAAGTGAGTCACATGAATTTTTTTTGTCTCCTAGTGCATATTATAGTTAGGTTTACACTACACTATAGTCTATTAAGTGTGCAACAGCATTGTTTCAAAAACAAAGTGCAGACCTTAATTTTAAAAAAATGCTTTATTGCTAAAAAATGCTAACTCTCATCTGAGGTTTCAACAAGATGTAGCAGTAACATCAAAGATCATTGATCACAAAATAACCATAATAAATATAATGATAATGAAAATGTTTGGCATATTGTAAGAATTGCCAAAATGTGACACAGAAACAAGATATGGGCAAATGCTGTTGAAAAAATGATGCCCATGACTTGTTTGACACAGGGTTGCCACAAACTTTCAATTTGTAAAAAAACACAATTTCTGTGAAGCCCAATAAAATGAAGTGCAATGAAATGAGGTATGTGGGTATTCTATAGGGGCTGTTATTACTCAGTAAACATTGTCTCTTTCTAGAAGTTCTCCCCAGTTATGGGTTAAGGAAGGTGTGGTAGGCAAATTCTCAGATGGCCCCCAGACCCTGTCCCCTAGTGTACTTACCTGTTTAATCACCTCTCTTTGAATGTGGGTGGAGCTTGTGAATAGGATGGGATTTCACTCTCATGCTTAGGTGAAGAGATTTTGCAGAAGTAATTAAGGTTTCTATCAGGTGACTTTGAGTTAATCACAGAAGATTATCCTGAGTGGGACTGACCCAAGCAAACAAGGCCTTTATAAGAGAGATTTAAAGCAACAGAGATTTTGCTCCTGGCCTTGGAGAAGTGAGCTTCCATGTTGTGATAGAGTCTTTGTGAAGGTTGTGAGGAGGTCACATGACTGGAAACTACTAGCAGTTCCTAGTAGTTGAGTATAGTCACCTGTTGAAAATCAGCAAGAGAAAGGGAACTCAGTCCCAAAGCTGCATGAAAATTAATTGGATCTTTCCCCAGTCAAGCCTCTGATGAGAGCACAGCCCCAGTCAACCCCCAAATTGCACCCTGGTAGATCTTGAAATAGAGGATCTTACCAGCCTGTGCCGACTCATAACCCAGAGGAACTATGAAAGAATAAACATGTGTTGTCTTAACCTGCTAAGTTTGTAGTAATTTGCCCTATAGCAATATAAAACTATAGAAAGCTGTAGTAAAGTCATGGAAAATATTTTTCAACATCTGGCTGGAGGGAAGGAAAATATTTGCTGAAATCAGACTCTGTTATTTTTAGAATGAGACTTTTGGTCCATTGCCACTGTGTGCTTGTCTAGGAGGTAGCAGAGTCCTACAGAGTAAGACCTTAATGCTCCAATCACACTATTGTTATAACCCCTATTACTATTGCTGCTTATTAACTTTCATTGGGCACTTATCATACACCAGCCCCATTTTATTTTTTTTAAATTTTTTTTTAAGAAGATGTTGGGGGTAGGAGTGTATTAATTTATTAATTTATTTTTGCTGTGTTGGGTCTTCATTTCTGTGCGAGGGCTTTCTCTAGTTGTGGCAAGTGGGGGCCACTCTTCATCGCAGTGCACAGGTCTCTCACTATCGCGGCCTCTCTTGTTGCGGAGCACAGGCTCCAGACGCGCAGGCCCAGTAGTTGCGGCTCATAGGCCTAGCTGCTCCGCGACATGTGGGATCCTCCCAGACCAAGCCTCAAACCCGTGTCCCCTGCATTAGCAGGCAGATTCTCAACCACTGCACCACTGGGGAAGCCCCACCAGCCCCATTTTAAATGAGAATGTATTGATATTATTTTTATAGTAAGAAATAAATTATTGAAAAAGTAATGACTAGATTTGGTTTATTTTTATTGATTATAACTGAATATATGAGAAATGCCAGTTCTTGGATTAATTTCATAGTCTTTCAAAGCAGGAGTGTTGAGTTTGTTTCAAGAGCGGACTCTGTGATAAAATCATTTGTTAAAGGCAGGGAAGGAGGAACTGTGGCCTTGTGAGTTGAGCATTTGTGAGTTGAATTTTGTGTTTAAAATATATAATGACCTAACAGTGGCAGATGCAGCTCTGTGGTAATGAAATGGATAAATGCTGGGAAAGGGAAAAGGAAGAAATTATCCAGCAGGCCGACCAAGGTTGAGCTACTACCTGGGTGGTAGGGTGCTGTATAGTCTCCTTTGCTGCAGTAACAATTTTCCACAAGCGTAGTGGCTTAAAAATGTAAATTTATTACCTCACAGTCTGGACTGGCCCTTCACATTGCTCTGTTCCTGGTTTCTTTAGGCTGGATGGGGGTGTCAGCTGGCTGGGCTGTCATCAAGAGGATCTCAGAAGAATCTACTCCAAAGCTCATTTGCATCATTGGCAGAATCCATTTTCTTTTGCTTTTAGGACTCAGGTCCCTGTTTCCTGGCTGGCTGTCACTCGGAGGACATCCTTAGCTCCTGGGAAGCCTCTCTCTGGTCCTTGTACATGGGCCCCTTTATCTCAGAGCCAGCAATACTGCATCATAACCTTGTCAGACTTGGAATCTCTGACTTCTCCTTCTGCCATATCTTTCTGACCCCAGCCAGAGAAGACTCTTCACTTTGAAGGGTGGATGTGATTAGAGTGGGCCCACCCAGGTAACCTAGGATAGTCTTCCAGTCCTAAAGTAGATAACCTAATTACACCTGCAAAGTCTTTTTTTTTTTTGCCCCATGCCATGTCGCATATTCTTACATTGGGACACAAGCATCTTTGGGGCCATTATTCTGCTCACCATGGATGCACTCTTGGGAAGCAGTGGTCAAGTCTAGCACAGGGTTCCCAAATACGTTCAGCAAGATTTAGAACCAGAGGCAGGGGTTGTAGCACACGCCCTCTCACGTGGGAAACAAAGGCCTAGCACAAGCCATGTAGTTTACCCAGGTTAAGTTCAGCTTCTGCTATGGCTACATACCGGCCATGCCTGGATGTGGACCTAACCTTGCATGTGTGGATCTCGGGAAAATGAATCCCATATCCTTTTTGACAAGATGGGGGTAAGAAAATTCAATGAGTGATAATCTAAGGAGTAATGATATACTTTACAGTGATTGTCTTACAGTGATTAAATATGATAATCTATGTAAAGAGCCTTGCCCATAGTGGATGCTAAACAAATCTTAGCTCCTTCTCATCCTCTCCTACTCTATTCTCAAAAGAATCTAAAAGTTATTTTCTTCCATGATATAATTTTTTTAAAAAATACAGAAAAACTAGGGCTTCCCTGGTGGCGCAGTTGTTGAGAGTTGGCCTGCCGATGCAGGGGACGTGGGTTCATGTCCCGGTGCGGGAAGATCCCACATGCCGCAGAACGGCTGGGCCCGTGAGCCGCGGCCGCTGAGCCTGCACGTCTGGAGCCTGTGCTCCACAATGGGAGAGGCCACAACAGTGTGAGGCCTGCGTACCGCCAAAACAAAACAAAAAAACCAGGAAAAATAATATAGATGCCTACTATATAGGGAGATGTATACAACTCAGTGTCTACCTGGTGGTTCTCAAAGGTTTTGAACGTGCCTGTGGACACTAATAAGTATACACAATTGAAATATTGACTAGTTAAGCATATGACAAATAAAATGTTATAATTTGTACATGTGAAATGCTATGTTGAAATAAATCTAAGAAGTGTAAGTAAATCATGTGGAAAGATCTTTGATAATTTTTTTTCTGTCTGTATATGGAATGTTTAATAGCAGTTTATTCTGAATTTACAGATGTGTAAAAGTTCATAAATAATTCACACAATAGGACAATTGAGAATAATTTGAACTCTATTACATCAAGCACTATTGTTTGTTATAAATA
Source organism: Orcinus orca (assembly GCF_937001465.1). Taxonomy (NCBI): domain Eukaryota; kingdom Metazoa; phylum Chordata; class Mammalia; order Artiodactyla; family Delphinidae; genus Orcinus; species Orcinus orca. The sequence continues at coordinate 86,568,546 of NC_064571.1, read as the reverse complement.
TCTACATGACATTGAAACTCCAATTGCTTCTGCGACCAAGCATTAGAATTATTACTTGGCAATTAAACCAGTATCTCAATAATGTTTGCTCAGACAATACGTAAGGAAGGATTTCATGAAAACAGATATTCTCAATGGCAGCTGGAGAGTTCTTGGTTCATAATATTTTGTGCTTTGGGGAAGATCAGGAGAAGTCAAGCTTTTAGTCCTGCTCTGATATCTGTTCTTCCCTATGAAGCTGGTTCTTGTTCCTCTCTTCCCAAAGGCCCAGGCTCACCCCTTTCCTTGGTGTTTTCATTATACATTGAATATTTCTGTTGGAACTTTCCTCACTATATTTGTGGGGTTTTTGGTTTGTTTGTTTCTGTTTCCCCCATTGGACTGTGAGCTCCTCAAGTGTAAAAACCACATATGTCACTTCTATTTGTAGGTCTTGTTTGGTTTTCTGGGTTAGACATGGCCCCCAGTAAAGCACTGCAGTTAAAGGCACTGAAGAACTTCAGTTGCAAGTGGCGGAAGGCCTAAGAAAAGAATTTAAAACAATGAAGGTAGATCTGGGCTAACATACAGTATAAGAGGGAAAGGGAGTTTCAAGACAGAATAGGAGAAATGTATACTTAATTTCAACTATCTTACCCTGGCCTCAAGGTGTGTTCAAATTTAGTTAGTCTATTGAATCTGGAATACATACCATCATATTTTTTCAGAAATATTTTCAGTTGTTTAACAATTCGAAATCAGCAATAATCCTAATATTTTTTTAAAAAAATAAGGAAAGAAAGAATAAAATATAAAAAAGAAAGAAGAAAAGACACTTGTGCTAATGATCTACTGATCTGAGGTTGTGATCAGAATATTGAAATTAAGAGCTAGACTCCAATAGGGCATATACTTGCCTTGTACATCACTTTTTGAAAAGGAAATCCAGCCTGTTTTTCCCAGAGTAATTATTTAATGAGGCTGAGGACACACACTACATGCTGGCCCATGGCTCTGAAAGTATGAAAGCCTAAATCTTAGAACTAAAAGCATTTCAAGTTCACCATCACATTCAGATGGGCTATGTGGCTGAACTGGTGATCTGGGCCATATTAACAGTTGGTTCTATCTCAATGAGCTAATTATACATAGAGAATGAGGAAGACACAAAATTAAAGTTATTCAGAAGAAGTGCCGTGATAATCACCCTTAATAAAAACCTATGAGACTATTCCTACTTCCTGAGGCTTTTATAAATAACAAACAAATGATGCCTGATAATAATCAGAAACTACCATTTCAAACAGTTATAATATATTCTATATTATGCTCAATCCAATGAACTGGAGCAGCAAATGCATAATCATATTATATATAATTTTTTTTTCTCCCTAATTTATCATCTTGCCACTGGTACTTGTTCTGGACGCTTTCACTACATATAGTTTATAACATAATCCTTTACTCCTTTACTTCACACTTGTTTATCATCTCAACATTTAGACTGAACATATTAAATCTTAGTAAAAAGAAAAGTGTCCGATTCCTCATTATAATTCCCAGTTAAAAATATCTTCCACCGGCAAACATATTCAAGATGTTATTTAGCACTCATAAAATATTAATATGTTCAAGATTAGTAATTTTATGGGTCTATCCAGAGGTTGGATAAACTTATTTGTTCAATTTCTATTAAATACTTGAAGAGCTCATGCTCTGTAATAGCTAAATTCTTAATAAAGGCATTTGCATAAGAGTGCAGTGTTCTTTCAAAGCCAGACATGACTTTAGGCCTTATGCCCTGTGACTCAGAGCAAGAGTTCGGATTAGTCATACAAAATTTACTTTTTATTGTACAACTAGAATGGCCAGTTGATTTTCCAAAGTAAATTCTGGCTTCAAGTTTAGCAAGACTCACATTTAGAGATGCTATAGAACAGATAGCCTTCTCTACAACAATCACGATATGATTGTGACTTCTGTAAGTGCACAAGAATGCAGTGCTTCACTGGAGCCAGTACAGCACCATGTTCCCGAACGACCTAATACCAAGAGGGAATTATTGTTTACAGGGTACTTCCTGTCACTGTGTGTCAGATACTGCTGAATGACAAAACACTAGGCAAAAGTAATAAAAAAATAAAAGTAAATAAAATAAAAAAAGCACGGCTCCTGCCTGCAAGCATCTCACTGTTGACTAAGATGAAAAAAAAAAAATCACTTTGCATGTGATACATACACTAGTAGGTGTTGGTAGAAAGTCCTTTGGGAACCTGGGACAGGGAGGAACTAGTTCTGCCTAGAGAGAGGGCAAGACATTTTCAGAATTGACATTTCTTGGAAAGTTTATGAAGGGATAGAACAATTAGGATGTGAGTTATAGATTGCTTCTGCCTCTGATTCTCATTGTGACGGGTAAATAATGCAGACCCGTGGATTGTCAGACAATTTTGTATACATTTGCTTCCTCATTTGTAAAACGGAATAATAAAACCAAGTTAACAGGTGTCAACTCAATTCACAGGGCTGATGCAATTATCAAAGAAAATGTTTGAGAAAACGTTTATATAAACCTTATGACAGTATACTTGCAGAAGATTATATTAAAGAGATAAGTTGAGGACGGATCTGGGGGACCCTTAATACCACCTAAGAAGTGTGCATTTTGTCTTGTAAATGGTCCTTATTTTGTAGGTCATTTTTGAGATTGACAATGAATATGGAAGTAATACGTAAAAGAAAGTATAAACGGTGAGAATAAAAGTCCAGGAACCAATTGAGGGTTACTGTAAAAGTATAGATTAGAGATAATAGTTGCCTAAGCTTAAGTAATAACAAAAGAACTGGAAAGAGAAGGTGAATCAGAGCTAAACTGAGGAAAGAGAAGCAATAAGACTTGGTAACTGATTTAACGTGGGTGACAAATATGAGAGAGGAATCAAAGATGATCGTATTTTTAGAAGGATGCTATGGCCATTAACCAGAGGAAGGCACCAAAGATGTGTGGGGAAGGTGAGTAACATGCCCAGATATAGCTGGACTTCTATGTGAAGGGCACAGGGACAGAGCTTGAGAGGTAGACAGGAGATGGAGAGACAGTTTGGAGATTCACCAATATAGATATTAACATTTTTTAATTGAATCAAATAAAAAAATTGGACTCAAATCCCAGTCTTCTGGTCATAATCAGGGAGCTCCACTACAGATCATAGAAACTTTCTGAATTGTATCTCTTTTGGGGAAGTGGTTTCTATTTACTTAGTAAAGCGATACTTCTTTGAGAAGGTGAATTTCACAATTCCAGAAGGTGACTGAGGGACTTTCCCTTTTTAAAGCCCGTGTGAGCAGGAAGATTCTGGAAGAAATTGCAATGAGCAATACTTGAGGAGTAGAAAAGCATTCAGGGTCAGGGGCATCATGGCTGGTGGACAATGGGAAGATGATAAATCCAGGAGCAAGTGTGGTTGGGAGATGAAGCAACCCAGCAGTCATCCAGCCTCAGAGCAGATGTGTTCAGATGGCATCAAAGCCCCTGGCACTGAATATTGGATTTGAGGGCATTTGTCTTGATTTTGAGACCACTTTTGCACAACGGAAGCAGCATATCAGCCCTAGAAAAGGACTGGACACTATTCATGAACAACATTCAATCTTCAGATACAAGGAGCCAAACCTGGGCATGCAGAGCAGCCTGGATTTCAGGATCAAGCAGAAAAAGATCCATTTATCACATGGAGAAGCCAGGACAGCTGGTGCTGAGTCACAGAGTGTTCAGTCTTACAACCTTGCTTGATGCTCAGAGTGTAGTTCATGGTTAGGCACGCTTGACATCCCTGAGGGCTTGTTAGCAATGGAGAAGGAATGAAGACCAGGTGCTCTGGTGGTTCCTTCCAGCTTCAATCTTGCTGTATAGGAACTGGGTTGGAGTTTCTGCTGGAGCATAATGGAAAATAAGCATAGGTAAGTAAGTTGGTTCCACCTTTTTTAAACAAGGCGAATAAAGAATGAAGACTGGAGTTGTTAAAAGCTATGAAAGGAGGCAGAGAGCGCCCAAAAAAGCATGAGAAACATAAGAGGGGAGGGAGAAGCAAGGGCACAGGGTCCTAAGCTAAGGTCATTGGGAAACAGTTATATCATCAACATAAGGATGCATGTTTAGAAGGGGAAATTTGTTTAGGGGAGGACTGTAAACTTTATACCATTATTTAAAAAATGTCACAAAAGAATTTGAAATCAATCCTCTGCTGCAATTTATAGCGACACATTATAATATAGCAAGCTAAATGTTTGAGGTAATTTTTTTTTCATAAAATGCTATTTTTTTTCAAATTCTTCACCCGAGGCCCAAAAGGAAATATTACACATTATAATATTTATACCTACATACATATGGCATTGATATCACACTTAAAATTTTGGTCCCTTATAAATAGTAAAGTAGAACATTGAAAATGTTATTTTTTTATTATTATTATTATTTTTTGCTTAAAATGAATGGGGATTAAATATGATTCCTGGGAGACAGAGAATTTCTACTGTTTTTCTTTCTTATTTTTCTCTGCTATTTCATTGTAGCAGAGAACAGACTTCAAATATAAGTGGCATTGCACTAAATATGGCAGGGCCAGAGGGAAGGCATTAAAAAAAATTATTCTGTGGAAAACAGTTTGGATGAATCAGCCCTCTCCCTTCGTTTCCAAGTCTGGATGCCATACCACATCTCGGCACTTTTCAGCAACCCCCTTATGAGATTTCAAATCAGATTTCCTAGATGCTTGTAAAATCTCCTCTTCCATTCTCCAGATTCTTTAACACAGATGCATATTTCCCTTTGTATGATGGAGAGCCTGGGTCTTACTTCTGAGCTAACTGGAGAGCTTGACATAACTTAATTTTGTAGCAAAAAGCATTAAAGCAGAAATGTCAGTGCAAAAGGCAGCCTGAACTTTTCAAGTCCAGAACTGGGCTCTGCAAGGCTCCCACTGTGTCAGACTCCAAAGAACAATTCGCGTTGTGCAAGTGTAAAGGCAGCAAGAAGACCACTGCGGCTGCCACTTACAAGGGACGCTGGCTTGTCATTTACTGTAGAAAACTAGTGATTAGGCCACAATAGCAGCTGTAGCTTAGTGATTTGCCTTTAAAAAAATTTTTTTTTTTAAGCAGCACACAGAAACCAGCACCTGGACAACGTATTTTCCACCTAATCATCATCAGAGAAAGGATGTTCAGTCTGACAGGTCAAGGATACCTCTACAGAATTATGATTTTTATCTTAAGGGTGCATAATGGTTGCTAATTTGCTGGAGAGGGGATTTCTTTCTGAGTTTCAAGTCACAAAACTAGGTCTGGAGCGCTAATCATTTCCTTCATCCATCCATCCTAGCACTGTTTGTCAGCAAAGACGGATCTTAAGAGTGGGGAGAGTATGGCACACCGGTTCTTGTAGGGATGTCTGATCTGTGTTCCTCTGCCTTTTGATTTCTTCTATGTCCTCTGAAACTTTCATAATGTAATACCGCTTGGACATACTTATACCGGAGGGTTTAATTAAACCAACAACACAAAACAACAAATCCAACCCACCTAACAGTAAACGTTAATTACATTATTACTGAAGAAAGACCTAATAGTTACAGGCATCGGGGGAAAAAAATTTCTACGAAACAAAAATTTGAAAAGAAGTACCTCATTTTACCAGAAAGAAATCTGAGGCTTAGATAATTGGAGGGATTTTCCCAGACAAAACTGTCAGTAAGGGACAATTTGGAACCACAAATATTTGAATACTTTCCATGTAGTATGTCCTGGACAAAGCTCTGGGGTACCAAGAAGAAAAGTCCCCCTGCTGCTCATCACAGAGGTCACAGTCCAGGCGAGCAAACAGAATCACACACAATGTCCGCATCTCCTAGAAATGGAGAGATGGGAGCTGGGGCTCTTCCCACTGCACCATGTGGGCTCCACATCCACTGCTCTGCTCACCGAATCTCATCAAATCTGTTACCACATATTTATTTTCATTAATAAATATGCATTAACAGCTACTAAGAACAAGACGCTGAGTTACAGAATATAGAGCAAACCCAAATCAGGAATCCATGGGGAGGGAAAGACACTAGTGAAGGGCAGATACAATGCAGAAGAGAGGCAGCAGAAGGCACATGCCAAACTCTCTGGGGCTTTATTTGATTATTATTTTTATTTATTTACGTATTTTTATTGAAGTATAGTTGATTTACCATGTTCCAAGTATATAGCAAAGTGATTCAGTTATACATATGTATAGTCCTTTTCAGATTCTTTTCCATTATAGGTTATCATAAGATATTGAATAGAGTTCCCTGTGCTATACAGTAGGTCCTTGTTGATTATCTATTTTATATGTAGCAGTGTGTATCTGTTAACTCCAAATTTCCAATGTATCCTTCGCCCCCTGCCTTTCCCCTTTGGTAACCATACATTTGTTTTCTGTGTCTGTAAAGGCTGTTTGTGTGTTGTAAATAAGTTCATTTGTATCTTTTTTTAGATTCCACATATAAGTGATATCATATGATATTTATCTTTCTCTGTCTGGCTTTAAAAGAAGAGAAAAATGCTTTTGGTTGGAGAATTAGGAATTTCTTCAGGGGTGAATGGTATTTGAAACAGATCTTGTAGGATGGGTAGAAGAGCAAAGATGGGGACAGCCGATGTATCAAGGCAGAAGGAAGGCGGTGTCTTGTGGGGGAAGGTTATTACTAGAGCATCTGCAAAGGCCCAGCAGCAGGAGAGCTCAAGGATGTCCAAGAGACACCGTGTTGCTTTGTTTGGCTGGAGGACATGGAAAACATGAAGTGGAAAATAGAAGCTGAAAGCTGGATTTATGCTCCGCTGTGGTAAGAGGTGAAGGCAGACCGTGAGCTCATTTTTGGAGATTTGGATGATTTTTTTGACGTTTGTAAGCAGGAAAACTGATATTCTTAGGTTTCAGATATAGGAAATTTGAACGGACCCTAGTAGGAAGGCCAAATTGGACTGGGTTAAATATATAAATCTTCCTTATAGCCTTTTAGCCAAGGTGCCTAAACTTCTCACTGCATAAATAATGCGATTCTACTCTCATTGTTCCTCAGATGATCAGTTCCATATACTCCAAGGATTATAGTCTTATAGTTGTTAATGCACGGGTCCTTCAGATATAATTTACGCCAAACCACTCATATCAACAGCAACAAACGGGGGCTTAGAAAGAGCAGGAGTCAGGGTTCCCTGAGAAAACTGAGTCAACACTAAGTGGGGTGGCTTTAAATGGGATTCCTTTTTATGACTAAAATAAACGTTTCTACAATACACAGCACACGTGGCCTAGAGAATGTTGTCTGTGTTCTCAGGCCAACAGCTTTTCAGCTCTGTCCACAGTGTGACCATAAGAAGGATGCTATCCCATTCCTTTTCTTGGGAAAATTAATTTACTGATGCCACTTTGGCAGAAACACGAATCTATTGCCCATCCTGTGTAGGTTTTAAAACTATACTTAATTGCTAATTGTTATTCATCCTTTGGGATTCTCTGACATATGCAATATTTCATAGTTTACCTAAACTCATAGAAGATCAAACATTTAAGCTAAATGCACGTGGTCAATAGGCTGACTTCAAAATTTACTTTATCCTTTGTTTTCGTGTATTGCCAATAGTGTAAGTGCCACTTCTTTCTTACATTACGACACTCTGAGGAGAAGTGGTGCTGTTATGTGTCTTTGACTAAAGAAGCATCCTCTAAAACCTAAGGAAAACATGGTGCAGACATGAATATGTGTGTATAAGACATGTAATTCTCTGTATTAAAATATATATATGGTTGCCATCTACCTGCCTGCACCTCTTCCCTCTTACATAAAACAATCTACATAAACGTCCTGGAGCTGAAGGGAGGAATCTACGTTTGGGCCAGAAACAAACACTATAGGACACCAAATGCAATGGAACTCAGAATTAATGTGGCAAATGTGAACTGTGAATCAGGTCTCAGCTGCAAATTTAACCAGATAGATGTGAGAAACAAAGAAGAAGAAGGAGTTGCTTCTTGTAAAGAGACCTACCACTACCATTTCAGACCATGCTCTTAAACCCTGACTCCCGCTCTTTCTAAGCCCCCGTTTGTTATTTTTACATACCTTCTTCCTAAGTCTCTGCTCCAGGGGGTCAGCAAGAGGTGAGGCCAGCTCTCATCAACAGAAGGGATTCCATTTACTTGGAAGATCATTAGAGTCAGAACACAAGATGCTTCGATCTCTGAGTCTGTGCCCAAAGCCGGCTTACCTGGACCTCAGACCGATGTGTTTGGTGTTGAGAAACATACACCTTGCACACTTGAGACAGTGAAGTATGTCACTATTGCTGTCACCCTTTCAACAATTCATCTACTATTAAAATTTAAAGGCCATGCTGTCCCTGAAGTGAACATAGTAATTCAACCTCATTCAAGGTTGGAAACATAAAGTGAAATATACAGGAGACAATGTAATCCCAAATACCCACCAGCCAACTTCTTACTGCCTAAGCAATTTATTTGGAGTCCTGCAGTCAACCTTATCTTCACTCTTAGATACTAGGCAGGAATAATATTAAGAACACATTATTTTGAATCCCTTCACTGGAGGAAAAAAAAGGAAAGAAAAGAAGAACATTGTGCAAAAGCAACATCTTGTTGCCAGGACTGTTCTGAGAAATGACGAATGTGCACCGGCTGTAGATTTTTAACTCTGTATAGTAGTTATTAAAAAGCACTCAGCTGCTTTGCAGCCTGGATTTCTCTCCAGAGTTTGGGGAAGGAGTAACAGCAAATGTCAAGAAAAGACCTCGGTTCAGTTCAGTTCTTTGTACTTTCCTGGGACACTCCGTGTCCTTGATGGGATGGGACTGGGTAGAGGGGCCTAGACTTGGGTCCCACGGGTTTGGTTGACCCATGGCCAAAATGAATAACAAATGGGGCACACAGGGAATGCTTGGTTGATATTTAAATTTGAGCCGTATTCCTTTGGATTCTGTCCATAGTGTTTTATTTTATTTCACCAATTTGTAATGTACTATAGTGACAATATGAGTTGTCATACTTTGGCTTTTAGTTATTGCAAACAAAAAGGCTTACATAGAGTCAGCTTTCTCCAGAATTAGGATTCAGTCATCTGTGTCCTCACTTTAATCAGCTTCCTTTTTCCTTAGATTTCCTTAACAATAAAAAAGGTCAATGATGATTTTTCATGAAGTTGTAAAATAGTGTCAAAATTGCCTTCTCAAAACCTTCAGTGCATTAAGGAACATACGTACTGTATTTGGGGGAAATGGGAGCAGACTGGGTGTGTTTAAGCTGGGTTGAGTCTACAGCCATCCACCTCTTTGAGCCAGCAAGAATCTGCAGAGTCATCTTCAGCTCCTCTTAGCAGGGTCTTGAGAAACTGTGCCCTGGTGATGCTCCATCCTAAATAAGCTTCCATCCCTTCCCTTCATTCCTTCCTCTCTGCGTTCACTCTCATTGGCTGGGCATCTTCCCTTACTTAGCTCACTCTCACCAAGTCTTCTACCTAGAATTCCTTTCCCCACCCTATCTTCCTCTCTGACAGCCAGAGTAATTTTATAAAATAAAGATGAAATTATTTTTACCCCCTTACCCTCTCTCAGTATCCATAGGATTAAGTTCTACTTCTTTGGCATGGCCCATAAGCCTCTTCCAAACTGACTAGGAGCATTACCTCACTAGCTTTTCTCTGTAGACATTCTCCTCTAAATACCTCTTCACTGCTTTCCAAACCCATCACATATTTCATAACTCTATGCCTCTGTTTTTACTGTTTTTTGCCTGATGTTTTCTCTTCCTAAACTCAGGTACTTGCCCCTTACCCATGTGATGAATAATTATTTATATTTCAGAACCCAGTGGTCAAGATATACAACTGTGCTTTCTATCTTTCTGTGACAGCTTATGTCCACTTAGCTCTATTAATTGTCTTTCTGCAGGGTTTTGGGAGCAGCAGTGTGTGCTGCACCCAGTCTAACAGACTTGGGGTTTTGTCTCAACTTGGTCACTGTATTAGTCAGATAATCTTATCAATTTGTTTATGCTTTATCGGTCTCAGGTTCCTCACCTACAAAGTAGAGATAATAGTAATGGTTGTCTCTAGGATGCAATGAGAATTAAACTGAGATAAACAAAACACTTGTCTCAGTGCCTAGAACAAGGTAAGTTCTTAATAAACAAAACTCATTGTTATTGTACATTTCTATCAATGTAATTTTATGCCATATTATGTCTGTTTAACCTGTCTCTGTCCCTGCTGGATTGTGTGTTTTCTAAAGTAGGAAATGTACCTTCATTATCTTTCCATTTCTAGCACATAACATGGGACTACTTGTAAAGTTGGTGCTAAGGTCACCAGATAAGGTATAGATGCTTGGTTCAATTTGAATTTCAGATAAAGAATATATTTTAGTATAAGTATGTCCAAAATATTACATGAGACATACTTTTAATTAAAAAATTAGTTTTAAATATCTGAAATTCAAATTAAATCAGGTGTCTTGTGTTTACATTTGCTAAATCTAGCAACCCTAAATGATGTTCTTCATCTAAATTGTCAGGTTTGGGGATGAGGATTCATAAAAGACTCTTATGATGGTGTAAAGTGTTTATTTATGACAATAATGTGAGACATCACTCTTATTTCCTGTGCAACTCTCCTAGCATTACCAACACTTCACTGGAGAGTTCACCATTGTGAAACTAACAAAAAGAAGCCGACTGGAAAAAAATATCTGTCACTGATACACATCCCCATTCACTGGAATAAGGAAACTAACGAAGTATGGTAAAAAGAACAATGTATCGTTTTCTTGAACCTCTGTTTCCTCATCTGTGAAATGATCTAATTGTAACACCTGCTACGCATTTTAACATTGGTAAAGAAGTCAATTAAATATAAAGAATAATGGAAAGAGAGAAAAGAAGAAGTATATACAGAATGTATTCTTATTTTTAAACCTAACACTTATTTTAGCCAAATGTTTCTTGCAGATATGTCTGGTTTTCACACGTATATTTTCCTTACACATAAGAATTTATTGTAGCAGAGCAAATATTCATCATGGTTTGGTGGAGATAAATAACACTGATCAAGGCATTTGAGAAGACAAAGTGGAATATGAAGAGACAGGGATGAAGATCAGGGCAGACTGGTGTAAACTCCAGCTCATCTCTTATTGTAAGTGAGATGTTGAGAAAGTCTCTTAAAATCTGAGTCTCAGTTCCCTCATCGGTAAGACGGAGGCAGTAATACTGACCTTACAGCATAGCTCGGAATTCAATGTAAAAAATGAGATAATATGGAAAAATGTCTAGAATGATGCCCAGCCCTATACAAACACTCAGCTGATCTAGTACTCTTCAAAGTTGAAAGACATAGGTCGATTGTATTAGTTTCCTATTCCTGCATAACAAATTGCCACAAAATTGGGGGCTTAAAATCAAACCCACTTATTAGCTCACAGTTCTGTAGACCAGAAATCCAGCATGCTGTAGCCACGTGTTCTGCTCAGGTTAATTATGAGACTGAAATCAAGGTGTCAGCCAGGCAGAGTTCTTGTCTGCAGACTCTGGGGGAAAATCCACTTACAAGTCCATTTTTGTTGGAAAACTTCAGTTTCTTAGAGGTGTAGGATTGAGGCTCCTGCTTTTCTTTTTTAATTAATTTATTTATTGTATTTATTTATTTTTGGCTGTGTTGGGTCTCCGTTGCTGCACGTGGGCTTTCTCTACTTGTGGCGAGCAAGGGCTACTGTTCCTTGCGGTGCGCGGGCTTCTCATTGGGGTGGCTTCTCTTGTTGCAGAGCACAGGCTCTTGGCACGTGGGCTTCAGCAGTTATGGCTTGCGGGCTCTAGATCTTAGGCTCAGTAGTTGTCGCGCACGGGCTTAGTTGCTCCGCGGCATGTGGGAACTTCCTGGACCAGGGCTCGAACTTGTGTCCCCTGCATTGGCAGGCAGATTCTTAACCACTGAGCCACCAGGGAAGCCCAGAGACTCCTGCTTTTCATGTTGCCTGTCTACTTTCTTATTTCTTAGAGGTTACCTGAATCCCTTGATATTTATTCCCTTCCATCCTCAATCCAACAAGGGGACATCAGAACTTTATTGTGCTTTGAATCTTTGACTTTCTTTTCTACAAGTAGCCAGAGAAAACTCTCTGCTTTTAAAAGGCTTCTGTGATTACGTCAGGCCCACCCAGGTAACCTTTCTGTCTTATGGTAAACTGTGCCAAATAACATCACCTGATCATGAAAGTGATGAGTCAACACATTCACAAGAGTGGAGAATATGCAGGGTTTGTACACCAGGGAGGTGGGAAAACGAGGTGGTCCTTAGAATTCTGCCAGTCTCGCTACTTTCTAGCTTTGTGAATTTGGCCAAAGGGACTCTTCAGCTTTCAGTGGCTCTGCCCTCTGCCGCACCTTTACAAATGGGATGGGGTGGGGTGGGGAGATCAGCCTACCTCAAAAGATTATTGTGAGTTCCAAACAAGAGAGAGGCTTAGCATTTTGTAAGCTGCAAAGAACCTTCTCTGAGTCATACATTTGTCTTTGTAAAGCATTTTAAAATTCTTACATCACATTGCAAACGTTTGTTTACATATCTGTCATTTTCTCCTGAATTCTGAAATGGTTGGAAGATAGGTTGTTGATTTTTACTTCAGTATTTCCATTTTTTTTATCACTGTTCATGTTACAGCAAGTGCTCAGTAGTTATGAAATGAATGGACACCACATTTTATCCCTACCTTTTTGTGACTCACTAGGGACTCCAGATGGGCGTGAACCAGGAGAAGTAAATAGGTCCAAATTCTTTCTTGGAAGTATTAAAAAAACAAAATGGATACTTAGCATAGAGCAATTTGATTTTTTTTATTAAGTACTTTGGCAAAGATGCTACTAGGTAACATTTACCTTGAAATTAACCAGTCAATATATATGATGCTAGTACAAAGTTCTATGTTAGTAAATTTACATTAAAAATCATGCTTTCCTGCTACCTGTTAATTTCTTACAACATCTCACATATTGATGATATCAGATGGGCCTCTTAAAGCAACTGCTGTAAATTCATAAATATGAATACCATGGATTCTAAAGGAATAATTACAAAATAACTTAATTTTTTTTCCTTCAATTTATCTTTTTTATCTTTCTAGAATTTAGGGTCAAGAAAAATTGAAGACTCAGTAAAGATATACAACAAAATGCAATAAAACAAGTGTGGATTTGGGATCCAGACAGACTGGTTTTGAATTCTATTTCTTTCACTTGGAAGGGGTATTTCTTAGTCTGTTTTTTCTTCTGAAAAAGCGGCTACTGATGTTCATCCACAGAGTTATTGTGTGGAGTAGATATAAACCTTATAAGTTTAACTGTGTTCTGGGTAAATTGGCAGGTTGTCAATAAATTACAGCTGATGTTATTATAAATACAATCAGTAATAGTGTTTTAATAGAGGTAAAGTCTAGGTATGGTCTAATTAGTCATTCCCAAATCCATTAGCTGTCCCAGAATTAACCCCCAAAAGTCTAACCAAGGCTTTGAAAGAAAATGCGAGTTGCTCAATGCCACAGTCCAGGGGCTCATCTGAATTCAGATCGGAAGCTCTTCTCCTTAACGCCCAGCCAACCCAGACATCCCAGTGACCCAGGGTTTGCTTTCCTTTGGTCAGTGTGAAATCATCATTTGTGTAGTCATAAACTTTCTGACAAGTTGAAAAATGTACTTTGGAAAACCAGAACATAGAATCTTTTTAAACGATCTTTATTTTTCCCCTTCAGGCATCTTCCTGAAACAGCCAGCTAGAAAAGACACATCCCCCTACACAAAACCCACACAAGAATATCAAAATCTGTTTGATAATGAATTTAAATTTTAAAAAAATCCATACGCTAAAATCATCTTTATTTTTAATTTTTCCCTCTTTTTTCAAATTCACGGACATAATGTTTCTTATTGCAACTCAGAAACATCCCAAGATAGCTGCCAAAATCTTACAAATAAACATAAAACCAAGGCTTTTGCAGAACAAAAATAGTCCTCACTTCTGCTCCAAAGGTTGGTTGCCCTTCTAAATCTCAGTTAGGGCTGGGCCTCCACTGGCAGCTTAGGCTTGCAGCCACATTTAAGTAAGACTAACTTTTCTATCTGGAAAAATTCATACATATGGGAGTTTGTGCCTCCAGTCCCAAATATGTATGTGCATTAAAAAATTCTAAAACGAAAAGAAGATTACAACTAGAAGATTGAAACATATTGATGAAATAATTTCAATTGCAATGCAATTCGTGCAGTGTTAGGTTACATCACCGATTATTGTCCCCAAAGTGTACCATGACTGATGTTACTTTGTAAAGTGCCAACAGAAATTGTTACCCGTTCACTTAAATTGCTCCCATAGGGCTTCCCTGGTGGCGCAGTGGTTGAGAGTCCGCCTGACGGTGCAGGGGACACGGGTTCGTGCCCCGGTCCGAGAAGATCCCACATGCCGCGGAGCGGCTGGGCCCGTGAGCCGTGGCCGCTGAGCCTGCGCGTCCGGAGCCTGTGCTCCGCGACGAGAGAGAGGCCACAACAGTGAGAGCCCCCCCCCCTCAAAAAAATTGCTCCCATAATTAAATAAGGAGTTTTCTTCATTACAACTGACATTTATGATCCCGGCTACAAGGTATAATAGATCCTCTCTCCCACTTTCTTTCTTTGAGGTATTGAAATTCTGTATCTATAACTGAGGAATCTTCTGAAAAGAAAAGACAGGTCATTCTGTTAGCATGTCATTGAACCCAATCCCTGGAATATTCATCTTGATTACAGTTTTTTTTCCCATCAATTTTTCTGCTACATGGTAGAAGAATATCGCAGTTTGGGTTTGAGTAGAATAGGTGAAGATTAAAATTGACCACAGTTAAATTACTGGAATTTTATATGAGAGAGTAAACAATTTTTAGTCCCTACACCTTCTATACAAAATGAAAGGCAGAAAATTAAATTACTGTTTTTCCGTATGACTCACTACAGGGCCTTAGAAGATAGTCCATGATATGGCCCCTGCTTCATTTCCTACCACGTGTCAGTTAGTTCTAGAAAGATGGGCTTCTTCTTATTCCTGCAACATGCCAATTTTTTCCCTATCTTTTAGCCTCCAGGTGTCCGTACTTGCTGTGCCTTTTGACATAAGATTTCATGGGAGACACGGTCTCCTGTGTTATGCATATTTTATGAGGAAAGCACTGACTGCCCTGTGTCAGGCGAACATTTTAAGAATGTTTGTGGGGCTTCCCTGGTGGCGCAGTGGTTGAGAGTCCGCCTGCCGATGCAGGGGACACAGGCTCGTGCCCCGGTCTGGGAAGATCCCACATGCCGCGGAGCAGCTGGGCCCGTGAGCCGTGGCCGCTGAGCCTGCGCGTCCATTGCTCCGCAATGGGAGAGGACACAACAGTGAGAGGCCCACGTACCGCAAAAAAAAAAAAAAAAATGTTTGTGTAGCAAGTGACCCCGGAATGTAGAGATAGTGTCTCTCTCTGGGGAAAAGGGCAGGCATGCTTACTGCCTATTAGGAAAAATGTGGGTTCCCTAAGCTCAGATTTGCTCTTCTGTAATTCAAGGCACTGCATTTGCAGGTGCCCTCCACCCTCCTTTGCATCGTCTTATGGGAATTGGGGCTTAGGCACCTGGCAGTCTAACATGTTAATTTGCAAATAAAATCTCAACTCTTTCACAGGGCTTACAGTGTCAGTTATAAGATAGGATGCTGACGGATATATGACTTCCTGGAAGAGGAAGGATAATAACCAAACAGCTTTGTTTGTCAAATGGAAATGGTATACAGTATTGAAGAACACAGCTGACCCAGCCCCAGCAGTAGACATAAAAGTGGCAGCTCTCCATTTCTGGGAAACTTCATTTCCATTCATCATGTAGATGCCTATAATAAGGGCCTGTTCTTTGCTGATACTAACTGGGATGGTTTAGCTACTGGAATAGGACACGCAGATTTTGTGCAGTGCACCTGAGGTGGGAACCCCCCAATCCTCAGTAGGAATGGGGAGAGAAGGACATCAGTGACCTGCGTCTTTCATAATTGTCCTTAGAACCTTCCTCACAAGGCAAATGACTTGATGCAGCTCCCCCCAAACCCGTGCCTTAGATTTAAATGACTGCTAGATCTGCCACTTTTCACTAGGCAACTCTAATGACTATAGGACTGCTATTCCCCTTAACTTTACTGAGAAATCTATTAGAAACAAATAAGTGTGGCTCTTATCCCGCACTTCCCATGCAGAGCATCTGCCTCCATTCGAACATCTCCCACACCTCCATTCCCTTAGCCATTGCTCAGTCACCAAGAGCAAACACATGACCCTATGGGAAAGTGGGCAAAGAGGACAGGCTAGAAAAGCTTCCGTCATTCCACTGCTCCTCAAACAAACATCAAACAGAAGTATTTAATTAAACTGGGCAGTCTAATGCCTTTGAGCTGGTGGGGAGGTCAGTTTGGATTCATCCTAAACCTTCTGACTTATGGAAGCATGGGGCTCCTAGCAATTCTACATAATACTTTCTTTCCAGGGACATCATGTACACCCCAAGCTATACTTGTATAGGACCGAGGTGCTAACTTGCCTTCCCCATAGAAGCATGGTGACTTAGGGTGGTCAAAAGAGAACTTCATGTGTTTAAGGAAACCAATGTGGATTGGTATCACTCAGATGACTGCAGGTGGGGAACTTCATGGAGGGGTAACTGAGTCTTTAATTATGTGCAGGCTGCAGGCAGTCAACCTTGGATGGGAGTCATTTAATTAGAAAAAGTGGCACAAAATTGTCCCTCACTTTGGTTGAAGTGGTCAATGACATTACTTCAGCCCTGGAAGGCTTTCAAGTCAGTCCCAACTTACTGACCAAGGGTGTTACTGATGATACAATTTCCATTACCTTCTTCCTTGCAGACTAAGGCAGGGTTTGTGCGATTACTAAGACGTTCTCCTGTACCTATATTAATGCCTCGGTTGAGTAGAAAGATCAATGCAGAAACTTAAGAAGAGTTTTCTAAGAACTCTTTTTAGGAAACTGGTTTTCTAAGGTAGACTGGCGGTTCACAGAATGTTCTACTGGTTGTATTTGTGACATCATGAGGCATGTTTGAGCTCAGTGCTGTAAGCTGGCCTTATTTTGCTACTTGGAGTCTTGTTCTTAGTATCAATAGTAGTAGTAGTAGTAGTAGTAGTAGTAGTAATAGTAATTAAACAATATAGGAAGCAAATTGACTGGATTTGATCCCAGACTCTGTCAGTAAGATTAATCTGGGTAGCTGATAGAATGGCATACTCTTGGGAAAACTGGCCAGAATTCAAGACTATGTAGAAGTGAGGGGTAGCTACTATCAGGAATCAATTTTTCATGGATCTCTCACATTTTCACACATCTTGTAAGCAAGGAGCCAATTACACTTTGTTCCAGAATATCTTTTCAAGGATCCTTGCGTAGTAAATATTTGGAAGATAGAGACGGTAAGATCGGGCATTTTTACTGCCTATTATACAAATTGGGGCTGCCTAAGCTCAGAGTTTCTGTCCTACAATGCAACCCACTGTTACTCAGGTGCCATCTGCTTTTCTTTGCCCCTCCCTGTGAAAATCGTGGCTTGAGGAAATAGCTTCAAAAATGTTGATTCTTT
Organism: Orcinus orca; assembly: GCF_937001465.1. NCBI lineage: Eukaryota > Metazoa > Chordata > Mammalia > Artiodactyla > Delphinidae > Orcinus > Orcinus orca. The sequence continues at coordinate 86,550,833 of NC_064571.1, read as the reverse complement.
GGTTTAGGTAACTTTGTGAATAACAAATTGTCCTCCATCTTTGACCTTGGAGTCACGTGCCTTCTTCCAGCGTCCGTGAAGCAGTGGGAAGCTAACACATTAGTTTACGAGTAAGAATATTTCCAGTTTTCTACAACAGCCCCTCATCATTCTGATCTCTACTTAAATGTTGTCTCCCGAGAGGCCATAGCACTTCACCCTCAGTTATCCTCTTTCCCACGAATGTTCTTTCTTCTTATTGTAGCCCTTATCTTTAAAGATATTCGTGGTTATGTATGTGTACAAGTGACCCCTGAAAAAATGTTTGAACCATGTGGGGCTTCTTACACACAATTTTTTTTTTCAATAACAATACAGGTGGCCCGCTGGATCCACAGATTTGGAGCTGAGGATGCAGAGAGCTGACCGTAAGGGACTTGAATAACCATGGCTTTTGGTATCCACGGGGGGTCCTGGAACCAACCCCCTGTGGATACCAAGGGACTATTATATTGTCTACCCTCCTCCAATTGAATATATGCTGCGTGAGGGCAGTAACTATGGACTCTATGTCCATTCGCTTTGTAAAGCTCAGAGTAGTAGCAGGCAGTAAGTAGGCATTCAATAAATACTGGTTGAATTTATTTGAATTCCTTTAGAGAATCATGGGGATTTATAAGACAAAGATTTCATATGCTCTCCCTTTTCTGTCTGTCTGCATCATACAAGAAATGTATCAGATAGATAAATATCTTCTGCTGCACATATTTGGATTGAAAAACATTGAACTTACTGCAGAAGGAGGTGGTTTTATTAAAGATGGTTTAGCCAAAATATGGAACATTTCTTAGACCATAAAATGTTTAAACAATTGTAGATCAATCAGTTCACAAAGGAAACTATTATTCCATAACTTTATCCTCAATCCTGTAAATCCATATGGATACCCAATAACAATATAATTTTTCCATTGCAATGACTTTTACTGGAAAAACATAAATTTTCATTGAAGTAAAAAAACCCTTATTGACCAAATCACTTGCTGGGCTACAATTACATGTTGTAATCAGAAGCAGAGGCTTGGATCATTTCAGTGGAAAGAATGGATAGAATCGAGGATCAAGTCACCACATCAAAACCAAAACAAAACAATAGATTTGATCAAAATCAGTCTTATAGTAAGACATATGCTACATAAGAGTCAATGGTATGATTAAATTCAAGAAACAAAAATGTAGATAGACTTTGGATGCAGACCATTCTTATTTGACTGGCTCTGCATTTAACTGTTTTTATCTCATCTTGACATTCCTAGCAATTATAGTAGTTTTGTATGTTGAAGAAACACAGTACAAATCACAGAGAGCTCAAAATTATGTCTAATGCCAAACCTTTTAACAAAGACAAAACTCAAATTACTATACCTTCTTACCAAATAAAGAAGATGACAGAGGCACCATCTTCCCAGTCCTCAAACTGTACTGCAAAGGGTCACTTCAAAAACCTAAAATAAATCATTATTATCATGTTGATAGTGTCTCAACTCACTCACTAGTTGTTTTTCTTCATTAAGAGACATTATTTCTTAGAGGAGTTTTAAATTTACAGAATAATTGAACAACAACAGAGAGTTCCCATATACTTTCACGCCCACACACCCTGGCCCATATTTCCCCTGTTATTAGCGTCTTGTATTGGTGCGGCACGTTTGTTACACTTGATGAACATACATTGATACTTTATTATTAAAGTCCATAGTTTACATTAGGGTTCCCTCTTTGTGTTTTATATTCTGTGAGTTTGCTGAATTGCATAATATCATGTATACCTCATTACAGTATCATATAGAATAGTTTTACTGCGCTAAACGTGTCCTGTGCGGTACGTATTCCTCCCTCTCCCTCCTCACCACCAGCCCTCCAGATCCTGACAAGCACGGGCCGTTTTAGTGTCTCCATTTCTGCCTTCTTCCAGAATGTCATATATTTGGATTCAAACAGCACGTAGCCTTTTCTTACTGGCTTCTTTCACCTAACGATACGCACTTAAGGCTTCCTCTGTGACTCTGTGCGGCTTGATAGCCACAGTATTCTTTTCCTGTTTTAAACAATGTCCTTTGAAAATAAAGTCTATTAAACAACACCACCAAAAACAACAAAAAGCATAATATTCGTAATGCTGGATCATTAACTCATTATTTAGCACCACTTGATCTATTAAATTATATACAATATTATTTTGCCAATTGTCATGTTATGTCTAATTGTTTCATCTTCTTAGAATGTTAGCTCCATGAGGTCAGAAACTGTACCTTATGTAGTCATTCCCTAGTGATATATCTAAAGGTATATATATATATATATATATATATATATAACATATATATAAACATATACATATATATAACATATATATATGCACATATACATATCTTTGCAAAGAATTTACTTTTAAAGTCCTTAAATAAAGTGTATGCAAATAAATAATGTAATGTAGAAAGTTTTCTGGATTTTAAATGTGGTTAAGCAGGCATCCAAGAAATATTTCTTAAATAAATAAAGTAAATTAAAAAAATAATGTCCTGGGCTTCCCTGGTGGCACAGTGGTTGAGAGTCCACCTGCCGATGCAGGGGACATGGGTTCATGCCCTGGTCCAGGAAAATCCCACATGCCGCGGAGCGGCTGGGCCCGTGAGCCATGGCCGCTGAGCCTGCGCGTCTGGAGCCTGTGCTCCGCAACGGGAGAGGCCACAACAGCGAGAGGCCTGCGTAGCGCAAAAACAAAAAACAAAACAAAACAAAACTTGGTGTGATCAGTTTTTTTTTAACAGTACATATGTTACTCTATGCATATAGGCATATTACTATGATTTTAATTTGTATTGCCCTAGCAAAGAAATAACAAATAAGTGTCCAGAAAGAAAGTGACTTTAAAATGTCAGATTTTCTCTTTGGGTTTATCCACTGTGGAAATTTTCTCCCTTCCTTCAGTATTGTTTACCTGTAGTTCTCTGATGCCTTCAAATAATTTATTTTTTTGAAACTCAGACTTTTTAGTATTTCTTAATAAAAGTATCGGTCTTCTTCAAGCTACTACACTGAATACAAGAGCAAAAGTTTTATACAGCCCCTCAACTTTGACTTTGTAGATTAATCTTATTATTTTATCTTTTCTCCCCATTGAATCTATTTATATTTGTTGTTGTTTTACTTTCTAGATTTTCTTTATATTCTCATCCATTAATATTTAAATGTGTGTGTGTGTGTGTGTGTGTGTGGTATTCCTTATCCTTGCTAAAGTATAAACAGCATCCACTTCTACATTTGTAGGTGTGGTATATCCTCTTCTCATGGATGCAATATTTATTTTTTTCCTTTGAGATTATCATAGCATTTCTGATGTGTGACATGTTCTTCTGCCCCCACCTTATCTCTAGGTTCTCAAAGTTCCACTTTCTGTCTCTTATTTGAAATTGCTGTGTTTCCAGCAAAGGGGAAGCCTCAAGGTGTGGACATTGCCAACTGAATGAGCCTCTCTTTGTTTTATTTTAAATCAATCCAGCCTTACCAGCTTCTGTGGTTTTCTGGTGGCAAGGAAACTTCTTATCATTCCAACAAAGGTCTCAGTAATGGGGTGTACAGACTTCTAGAGGAAAAGGAAGGGGACAAAGGAAATATATGCATAAATAGCCATTTAATGTTTCTCGACTGTTTATCTCCAGAATTCATTGTGTGAGGTCATCAAAGTTCTTTAGGGGTCTTTACATGCCCTATGCACCCCAGGAAGTTGCCTCACATATTAGTAGGAGTTCAAGGGATGCTTGTTCAATTAAATCCCTGCTGGAATGGTGGGGCAACATGCAGCTAGGGGAGAAGCTGCCAAAAGTGTTATAAGGGTCTTATGTCAACAGCTGAAGTATATGTGATATGATGTCAAAAACTGAATGTGAAATAGTTATGCTTTAAGAAATCACCTTCTCCGTGAAGATAAGAATTATATTTCATTGAGCTGTCTTAACTTTTCCATATAAGTTAGAAATGTAAAAACTGACAAAAATGAAATTAGGACAGGAATTGTTGTAGTCATTTTTGTCAAGTATACACCACACATGCTTATTTATTAATGAGCTATGGGTTGATTGTTTTCCTCTTCCTTTCATGCTTTCTCTGATCAGTGTGATGTATTCTTGGACCACCTTTGTATGTTCTTTTGGTCTGACCAAGATGTTGTCTACCTGATTTTGATATAAAAAGGGTGTGGGACAAGGAGAGGAACATATCAGTGCTTAATTTTGTGTTACTACCTCAGGTATTCCAGATCCTTAATGTTATGATTTTATTTACTGACAATTAGAGTGAAAAAGCAATCAAAATCAAATTGCCCAGCTTGCACCTGCATAGGCCTGGAAGTGACGTGTGGCATCACTGCTCTCAGCCTCTTCCTTTGGATGTGCCCTGTGCTTTGACAATCATCACCTCAACTGGGCTTCATCAGGTCGCCTGTGCATCAGATCCAGGGCTGCTGGGGGCAACCCTGTAACTCATAGCCCTGCTCTAGTCCTCTGCTGAAATAGATGTAGTTTTCCTTGGCTACAATCATTCAGAGGTGACTACGATTTCCTCAATATTAAGATTGTAAATCCTCATCTATTTCAGATCCCATGCTTACCTCAGTTTATTTAAATAGGAATTGCATAATTCTAGAGAAATTTGTTCCTACCTTGTGTTATCTTGGTTTTATTTCCCCTATTCAAAATGGAGGTACAGACACGGCAATCATTCCTTGGTTATCCAAAGAAATGGTAGGTTGTGAATAGCTTGAACCATTATCGTCATAATAAAACCATCATCATTGCCATTTTCTTCTTATTTAAAAGTGTTACCATGTATTATTTAAGTGTATTTTTTCATTATAAAACATATATTCATCAAGTCTACTCTAGGCCAGGCACTCTTCCAGGAGTAGAATATACAGTGGTATTTAAATGAAAAGTGTTCCTATTCTCCTGAAGCTTTTATTCTAGTGAGGAAGATAAACAATACAGAACCTTTCTCTAAATAAGTACTTTCTGATATTGGTAATTGCTAGGAAGAAACTATAGCACGGCAAGGATAAGGGCCAGTATTTTAGGTAGAAGTGAAACATTTGAGCTGAAACATGAGTAAATGAAGGTTTTGGAGAAGAGCATCCAGCTAGAAAACATAGTGAGGGTAAAGATCTTGAGTGTAACAGGAGGGAGAAGTATTGAAGATTACAAGCAAGAACAGTATGCCTTGAGTGTGGTGAAAAAGGAAAGAGAGGATACGTGGAACCAAGGATGGATATGTGAGCAAAGGGAAGATCATAAAGGTCCTGTGGAACATAGTAAATTAGATCTAATTAGACCAAAGCACCCTCCAGTTAAAACATTGCTAAAAAAATTCTCATATACCAATATGAGAATTCTCCTATACCAATATATGAGAATTTTTTTAGCAATATTTTAACAGGAGGGTGCTTTGGTCTAATTCACCTTTTTAAACGGTCATTTCCTATAGGTGAGGGTGGGGGAAGTGGAACCCTTGTGCACTGTTGGTAGGAATGTAAAACGGTGCAGCCACCATGAAAAATAGTAGGACGTTTTCTCAAAAGCTTAGAAATGGCATGACCATACGATCCAGCAATTCCACTTCTGGGTGTGTACCTGAAAGAACTGAATGCGAGGTGTCGAGGAGATATTTGTGTCTTCACGTTCGTAGCAGCATTATTCACAATAGCCCAAAGGTGAAACAAACCAAGTGCCCAACAACAGGTAAGTAAACAAAATATAGTAGATACATATAATGGAATATTATTCATCCTTAAAAAGAAAGGAACCTCTGACACAAACTGCAACAGATGAACCTTAAGGACAACGTGCTAAGTGAAATAAGCCAGTCACAAAACAAAACAAAACAAAACAAAAAAACCTTGTGTTTGCACTTATATAAGGTCCCTAGAGCAGTCAAATTCATAGAGGCAGAAAGCAGACAGGGGCTGGGGGGAGGGGTAAATGAAGACTTGTTTAATGGGTACAGAGTTTCAGTCTGGGATGGTGAAAAAGTTCTGAGAATATTTAGACTATGGTGATGGTTGCACAACAATAAGAATGTATTTAGCCCTACTTCACTGTATACATAAAAATGGTTAAGATGGTAAATTTTATGTTATATGTATTTTACCACAATTAGAAATTTTTTAAAACTGAAAAATTAAAAGATTATTTTCTGTTTCTTGTTTGTTTTAGCACAGATTGCAAGAAGGAAAACATAAAAGCATGGAGACCTGGTAGGAAGGAATGTGTATTTCATTTCTAGCCCAGATATGATATAAGCCTGGGTTAGTATGTTACTAGTAGCCTTGACTAGACAGAAAATGCAGACAAAGGTTATAGACAGCCCATCCTAGGTGGTTCATGGCAAAGGCAAGCAGAGAATTGTAGGAATGTTTGTGTACGTGATGGGAGGCATCTTAGCACTACACCACAAGTGCTGATGGGAGTATCCATTAGATAGAAGAATAGAAGAATACTGATGCTTCAGAAAAAAAGGGTTGAATAAAGAAGCAAAGTCTTTAATTAGGCATTTGGGAATCCTATTGAGTGAACATTTGGAGGAGTTGCCCTTAAATATCAGGGATGAAAGGTCATTTATGGTAAAATCCAGGGTAAAAAATGGAGAAGGCAGGATATCGGGGCCAATGCCATAGGTCAGTAGTTTGGATTTCAGAAAGACGATATTGTTCTCATGAATGATTTCTGCTTCATCAATGGAATAAGAAGTAAGGTTATTATTTGGGAGTAAAGAAGGGGACAGCTTATTGTTGAAGGTTAGATTAAAAAGTAGAAGTATGATATTGCTGTTTTGGTGAGTAAGGAAGCAAATGAATTAGGAAAATGCAGTAGGATGATATAGCAGGCCTTAGAATCCATTTGGGATTTATGAGAAATGTACATAATCTCCTTCACTCATCATAGCATTCCTACAAGATAGATATTATTTTACTCAAATTTATAAGTGCAAAGCCTGAGGCCAAGAGGGTAGGGTAAGCAGTAAATTCCATGTCTTTCCACGTTCTTTCCATTTTGTCAAGGTTGGATCTCAAGGTGCATTACTTAGGTTCTACCATGTGCCAAGCATCTGACTTTTCTCAATTTTACTTTGTCATAACAACATCCTTGCCTCAGATAAAAGAGAGCTTCAAAGAAAAGTCTGGGCAACTTCTCAAGGTCATAAGAGGCAGAGGAAGTTTCAAATTATTCTGGCTCCAAAGCCCACTTTTTCCCATCCACACTCATGCCCTCTACACAGAGAGAGACATTTCAGGAAAGACAGAGAGACCTGCAGAGAGATAACCCAAGGCCCATGTCCTTCATTCTCCGAGATCACAAAGAAGTGTTATTGTACCGTATGTATTTAAGACTATGGAAAACATAAACTTTGGAAAGTTTATAGATTAAGATTCTAGGGATGGTTAGGTTTTAACTCTTTGTTGAGAAATAAAATAATCTGAGGCCCAAAGTCAAGCAAAATCAAAACTACTGCCAGGTTTCCAAAGTTCCAGGTCCATACTGTCTCTTCTTGGAGTTACTGGTAGAATGCATTTTATTTAAACAAACTGTATTCTTTGGAAATGTCAATTTTAATATGTTAAGTCTAGTGTTTTGTGTGGTGCTTTCCCAGAGAAAAGGCAAGGTGCCCAAGTATAGTTAAGGGTCAGTGGATTTCTGTAGTAGAAGTCAGAGTAGCTGGCTTCACTCCTGTTGGGTCTGATGTTTGAGCGTAACCTTGAACACACCTTGCTGCTCAGCATGGCTTCCATCACCAACTCACGTCTCCTGAGCACTTTCCAATCACCATACCTTGTCACAGTCTGACATGTAAAGAGCTAAAGATTTCATCTCAAAAAGAAATATTTCATAATTCTTCCCTGGCATAGTTTTTCCCATCACTGGATCTGAAATTAAATTGATTTACCATTTGTAAGCATAGCACCAAATGCAGCGTGATAGATCTGATTATATTTTTTAAAGCCGTCTATATGTCAAGACTACCATAAGCAAAGTTAAATAGCAAGGGGTGAAAAAAAATTACAAAGTACACGTCGAAAAAAAACAGTTTTACGTGTATATATGAAAACAGAAGTACAATTATATAAATATAGATAAAGCATATAAAAATAATTCACAATGAGAAATACAAATGATCAACAGATATAAACATTGTTCATCTGACAAGAGGAAAAATGCAATGAGGTATAATTGGTATCTAGCTGATTAGGAAAGAATAATGTTAAAATAAATAAATCATTATTGTTAGTAATTAAAAGTGCTAAGGATTTGTGAGTGTGAACAAACTCTCTATGTATTCACTCTAGGTAAAACTTTTGTGGAAGCTAACTTCAATTTATACATAAAAGCATTAAAGATGTTCACACCTTTTAGACAACAACTTTACTTCCAGAAATGTACCCCAGAGAAATAATTAGCTGAGGGGGCAAAATCAGACATATAAACAGCTGTCTTGTAGACATGCTATCACAACTGGTACCATGGGGATCTTGGAATAGATAACATGGATGCTCTGAGTCCTAGAAAAGAGGTAACCATTTCTGTAAATCACTCAGAGACTCAGTATAGTGTTCCTTACATTTATTTATCTAAATGTAGAAGACCCGTCTATAGGACCTGGTAGAAATTATAAGACATGTGATGACCAATTTATTAATTATTTAACTTTTAAGACTTCTCTGCTTGTTGAGTTTGTCCTTAAGATTTATGAAAAGTGTATGGAGATGTAAATTCCAAACTTAGAAATCCATCAGATTAAGGGAGCCACATCCAGAAAATGAGATGATGTATATAAAATCTCTAGCATAGTGCCTGCCACACAGTGGGTACTCAATACACAATAGTTACTATACTACAATAAAATTATACCAATGCTATTGTTATTATCAAAGATTCATGTCAGGTTTCCTCAAATGGTCCTTTGTTTCTTCTCTCCTTCCATCCATTTTTCTCTATTCCTGCCTTGTTTCTTTCATCCTTTTGCCTTTGTATTTTTCCTTTCTTCCAACATTTTTGAGCATCTAATTGGAGCCATGCATTTCATTAGGCACTGGTGTAAATAAAAAACAAAACACTATGTTCTCCCTCAAATAACTGATAGCATAGTTGATGTACCCACCCTTGAAAGAAGCAATATTACACATGCCAAACAAAAGTCTTTGGCAGCTGAAGGAAGGGTGTGGCTAATTCTACAAGGAAGAACTTTTTTAGACTTTTTGTTTGAAATGGATTTTGAAGACCAAATAGGCCCAGAAGGCAGAGTAGCTTTTTCATGCCTGTGACATAAATTTGCACTTGAAAGTACAGGAGCCATTTTGGGAACCACAGGGAAGGTATGAAGGGCAGGAGACCTGTGGGAAGAGCTTTAGGTGAAAAGAGTGAAAAGATGTCAGCATAAGTTTGGGAAAGACTTCAGAAAAGACAGTAAGTAGTTTGTATTTGATCCTATATAGATGGTTTCAAGAACGGTGGCGGGATCAAAACTGTTTGTAAGACTAGCATGCTGCAAGATAAGGATCAACTAACTCATACTTGATTCAATACATAACTTTGAGGAGAGCAGCTTTCATGGGCAGAGAGTGTGCCTGTATTTTTCAGTGCCAGTGTCATGCACTTCCTAAAGCAGAAAGAGACATGTTGCCAGTGCTTATTCCTCCTGTGATCCCTTCTTTCCTCTGGAACCCAAAAGTTCAGTGATAGTCCAGCTCCTTCATTGTTTATTCAACAAGCATCATATTATGCTAAGTTGAGCCAGAAGCGAGAGACAAAAGGATAACAAAGGGTAGGTTTCTTCCTTCAAAAATATTACAGGTTAATAGGACAGAAATAGTTTAACTGCCTAGCACTGTGGTATGATACATGATACAATAGACTTATGTCCGGTAGAGAGAAAAAGGAGGAGGAAATTAACTATTCTTGGAAGAAAGCTTTCTCATATTAAGGAAATGCTTACCATGAGTTTTAAGGGATAAAATAGGACTTTACAAGGAAGTTGAAGGGGAAAAATGCCCTCCAAACCCATTTTGTGTGTGTGTGATGCTGTTTTTATTTTCATCATGCTTTGACTTCACCGGGCACAAAGAGAGGATTTCTCTCTTCTTTGGTTCCCATGGAAATAGTACTGTGGCTGCCATATGCAATTTCTGTTAGGTATGTTGACTTACGCCTGAATTTCATGTGTGCAATCTTATTATATTGTTAGACTAGCTCTTTGAAGTAAGCAAACCATTCTGAATTTTGTAAACAAGAAAAATAAATCCCAGGAAATGTAAGCTTGTGGTTATCACAACAGTAATTGGTAAGGCAGAAACAAAATCCTGTTCATTCTGTTATCAAAGCATATGCTATACACATTACTAGTATTCCATTTATGCCTCTGTGTTAACAACATCTTGTGGAACTATGATTGCATGCCTCTATGTGACACAGGGGCTCTGCCTATTTTATTTTGTATCCCAAATATAGGACACAGTGCTTGGACCTAGTAGGTCTCCCAAAATATTTGAGGAATGAACATATAATCCCCTAAAAATATCCTTTGGGACTTACCTAGTTCTACCAGATATGAAGATCTTTTTTGTTGTTTTATATGCTTTGCCTTCTGAACTAAATAATTTGCCTCTTGAGGGCAGAGCTTCTGTCTCAGTTCTCTGTAAGCACCCACAACACCTAACATAGAGCCTTGTCTGTTGTAGGAGACCCCGATAGAGTGCTTTTAAGTGAATTCCCCATTTCTGATAGATTTTGGAGTAGACTTCAGTCCTTATGCTTAGTTTTATAAAACAATGCCTCATTATCCCATTTGGTAGGCTGTGGCTCTACCACTATTCTAAATGAAATTGAAATCACTACCGCATTCTCTTCCCCAGGACTGTCTCAGCTCTGGGACTTTAAAATACCTCTCAACCTTTGTGGCAAACATGATCCATTTGGGGACATTCTTTTCTCTAGGGAAATCAATAGAAAACTCAACTTTCACTTGAGCAAATGCTTAGCTCTCTACTGGTTTCATTATTATAAGAAATGTTAGCAAATTATAATTAGGGGAAAAATTAGGGGGCCAAAAAAAGGAAAAGAACTGCCTTGACAAACCCTGAATGCAATTCTAATCTATGCTATGCTATTATTACTTTTTAATCCAAATTTAACATATGTTGGAAGTAAAATTAGAAAATCTGTTTCTGCACTATTTAAAACTCCAAATTCCTGCCTACTGTTTTGACTTTGAGATATTAGTACCTTTGGTAAGATTGAAACATCATTCTCTAAGGAGAGATTAGGCATTTTTATGCAGCTATTAGACTGCTGTCTAATGGTCCTGGATTTGATGGAGTTCACGTTCAGGTTTACCTGTATGATGCTGAGAACAAGGAGCTTCCCCACCTGCTTGTGTCCATTCGTGATTACTGTCTCCTGAATGATGCCAGTGATTACAGCTTTTATGAGAATATGGACTGCAAAGTGACTGCCATATGCCCCTTTATTGAAATGGTCCATTCTTTTGGGAATACCAGTAAATAGTGAGGTGGTCCAAAATCCAATCAACCAGCAAAGAATTATTGGCAACCTAGTTTCCTTAAAGTGTAAACCTTCCATATCCAAATGACTAGTAAACAAGCCCCAAACCTTGGATTCCTACTAATTTCACCACTATGAATTTTTATTGATCACTACAGATCTTAAATAGTTCTCAAATCCATTCTTTTCCCTTCTTTCCCATGTCATTGTTTTAATTCAGGCTCTCCATAACTTCCTCCTGACAAATTTGTATTGCCTTTTATCTGGGCATTGGGGAATGCAAAGTTGATAGGAGCAGAGAAAGTCGTAGTTTGTAGAACTTGATGGCATGTAGTTTTTACCAGCTGAAAGGAGACTTTTAACATCAGCCATAAGATTTAATATAATTTGACATTTTTTACTTCCCTCCTCTGTCAAAGGAGAATACATATTCTCTGCTCTGTGGCTCACAGAGACCTCTCCCTCCCTCCCCATGGGAAGAGTGTTCTCATTGTCCCGTTCACGTGGGCTCAGTCACATGATTTGCTTTGGCTAATGAAACACTTGCAAAAGTGACATGGGCCTGTCCAAGCAGAAGCTTGAGAGCCAAGTCACGGTGTGACTGTGGCATTTCCCCTCTGCCAGGAGATTGCCACATCCCAGATTGGAACTGCTCCTTCAGCCTGGGTCCTGGAATGAAGAAATGACAGAGCAGTAGCTGACCTCAGCCAATATATAACATGAGCAAAAAATAAACCTTTGTGGGTTCAACCACTGAGATTTGAGGGTTATGCAACATTATATTACAAAACCTCATTAATACAATGAATGTTTCATTTTGTTGGCTATTTAATTCCTCATAAAAAAGTGTTTTGTAGCAGTTGATATTACTTCAGGATAAATTGTCATTGTATTTATGAAATAGATCTCTTCTGTAGAACATCTGATGAATATTGATTAAATGAGATAATATATGGATAATATATGGAAGGCAAAGTGCTGAACACAGACTAGATGATTTACAAATGTGGGTGTCCCTGCCTATTTCTGTTCTTTATTAATTTAAAATGACTCAGCTGTGTTTGTTTAATGTCTTAGCTTATTCCAAACAATGACGTTTTCCAAAAGTCTTTTCCCTTAAAAAATAACTTTTTAAAAAGCAAAAATGTTTATGCTGCTGGGACTTTTCTTCCCCATTGACTTGAGAGGATCAACACACCATGCTCTCTGGTGGCTCAATTAACAATTAACCCTCACAGAAAGGGCAGCCAACCTTCGTCCTGTAATTGTTCTGTAATTCTGGTTTGAAAAAGGCTCTTTCATCAGCAGAAAGCACTTGTTCAACCTCTATTAAGTGTTAGGCTCAGGAACAATAAAAACGTATAATTCAGAGATGGAGCTGGGGAAGCATATGCAGCATCTCAGGAGGTGAAGTGGCATTTGGGACCAGCAAACGAGTGGGACAACCATGCAGACTTTCCAGGGTGGGGACTGAGAAGGAGATTGCTTACGGTCAGGACCTCAGACAGACTTCAGAGCCAGGAGGGATCTGACTCACTCCACAGCAGGCTCAGTCTGGACCTTACAGCAAAGCAAAAGGGAAGAAACAGCACCAAGAATGATTGAGGGAGGGAATGTGACTAGAATTACAGAAGGAAAGGGGGGAAAAGAGGTGTGGAAATAAGAAGAAAAAGGACATTTACTGAGCACCTACTGCATGATGCTAGGACTTACATTTCTTTCCTAATTTAATCTTTAAAGCAGGTCTTTCAAAGTAGGAATTATCAAGCCCATTCTAAAGATAAGGAAATGGAGGCTTATAACTTGCTCAGTTCCTCATAGCTGGTAAGTGCCATGGCTGTGTGCTACTGTTCTGCCTCTTCCACTTTGCCAGTGTCTGGGCAATTGATACTAGACCTCTTAATTCATACTGCATTATGTAGTATACCTTATCGCCACGGTTGGCTGCTTGAGGCTAAAATGGAAACATTACAAAACTGTAGCTACAGAATTCCCACACTCTTTGCTCCTTCCCATGGTCACATGTACTATACCCTCTGTTTAGAACACTCTTCTACCCTCTTGCCACCCAACCTGCCCCATGTGTCATCCCCTTCCCCACCCACCCCCACAAGCGTCTCCAGCCTGTCTTCTCCACCAAGTAAAGACCAGCAGAGTACCTTCCTGCAACTGCCCCATCATGAGTCGACAAACCCCCTTATCCCTCTACACTCATATATTAAAATCACTGTTTTGATATCTGTCTCTTTTCTCCCCGTCCCCAACCACAAGAATAAGTTTTCTAGGTTGAGGGGCTTTTTCTTTTCTTTTCTTTTCTTTTTTTTTTAACATCATTATTGGAGTATAATTGCTTTACCATGGTGTGTTAGTTTCTGCTGTAAAACAAAGTGAATCAGCTATACATACACATATATACCCATATCTCCCCCTCTTGTGTCTCCCTCCCACCCTCCCTATCCCACCCCTCTAGATGGACACAAAGCACCGGGCTGATCTCCCTGTGCTATGCGGCTGCTTCCCACTAGCTATCGATTTTACATTTGGTAGCATATCTATATCCATGCCACTCTCTCACTTCATCCCAGCTTATCTTTCCCCCTCTCTGTGTCCTCAAGTCCATTCTCTATGTCTATGTCTTTATTCCTGTCCTGCCCCTAGGTTCTTCATAACCATTTTTTTTCTTTTTTAAGATTCCATATATATGTGTTAGTGTACGGTATTTGTTTTTCTCTTTCTGACTTACTTCACTCTGTATGACACACTCTAGGTCCATCCACCTCACTACAAATAACTCAATTTTCTTTCTTTTTATGGCTCAGTAATATTCCATTATATATATGTACCACATCTTCTTTGTCCATTCTTCTGTTGATGGACACTTAGGTTGTTTCCATGTCCTGGCTGTTGTAAATAGTGCTGCAATGAACATTGTGGTAAATAACTCTTTTTGCATTGTGGTTTTATCAGGGTATATGCCCAGTAGTGCAAATGCTGGGTCATATGTTAGTTCTATTTTTAGTTTTTTAAGGAGCTTCCATACTGTTCTCCACAGTGACTGTATCAATTTATATCCCCACTAACAGTGTAAGAGGGTTCCCTTTTCTCCACACCCTCTCCAGCATTTATTGTTTGTAGATTTTTTGATGATGGCCATTCTGACCAGTGTGAGGTGATACCTCTTTGAAGTTTTGATTTGCATTTCTCTAATGATTAGTGATGTTGAGCATCCTTTTATGTGTTTGTTGGCAATCTGTATATCTTCTTTGGAGAAATGTCTGTTTATGTCTTCTGCATATTTTTGGATTGGGTTATTGTTTTGGTACTGAGCTGCATGAGCTGCTTGTAAATTTTTGAGATTAATCCTTTGTCATTTGCTTCCTTTGCAAATATTTTCTCCCATTCTGAGCGTTGCCGTTTCATCTTGTTTATGGTTTCCTTTGCTGTGCAAAAGTCTTTTGAGTTTCATTAGGTCCCATTTGTTTATTTTTGTTTTTATTTGCATTTCTCTAGGAGGTGGGTCAAAAAGGATCTTGCTGTGATTTATGTCACAGAGTGTTCTGCCTCTGTTTTCCTCTAAGAGTTTTATAGCACCTGGCCTTACATTTAGGTCTTTAATCCATTTTGAGCTTTTTTTTGTGTATGGTGTTAGGAAGTATTCTAATTTCATTATTTTACATGTAGCTGTCCAATTTTCCCAGTACCACTTATTGAAGAGCCTGTCTTTTCTCCATTGTATATTCTTGCCTCCTTTATCAAAGGTAAGGTGACCATATCTGAATGGGCTTATCTTTGGGCTTTCTATCCTGATACATTGATCTATATTTCTGTTTTTGTGCCAGTACCATACTCTCTTGATTACTGTAGCTTTATAGTATAGTCTGAAGTTACGGAGCCTGATTCCTCCAGATCTGTTTTTCTTTCTCAAGATTGCTTTGGATATTCGGGGTCTTTTTTGTTTCCATACAGATTGTGAATTTTTTTGTTCTAGTTCTGTGAAAAATGCCACTGGTAGTTTGATAGGGATTACACTGAATCTGTAGATTGCTTTGGATCGTATAGTCATTTTCACAATGTTGATTCTTCCAATCCAAGAACGTGGTATATCTCTCCATCTGTTGTATCATCTTTAATTCCTTTCATCAGTGTCTTACAGTTCTCTCCATACAGGTCTTTTGTCTCCTTAGGTAGGTTTATTCCTAGGTATTTTATTATTTTTGTTGCAATGGTAAATGGGAGTGTTTCCTTAATTTCTCTTTCAGATTTTTCATCATTAGTGTATAGGAATGCAAGAGATTTCTGTGCATTGATTTTGTATCCTGCTACGTTACCAGATTCATTGATTAGCTCTAGTAGTTTTCTGGTAGCACCTTTAGGATTCTCTATGTATAGTATCATGTCATCTGCAAACAGGGACAGTTTTATATCTTCTTTTCCAATTTGGAAAAGAAGGAAAAAGGAAAGTAAAACTTTCCATTTGTTTCTTTTTCTTTTCTGATTGCTGTGGCTAAAACTTCTGATTCTATGTTGAATAATAGTGCTGAGAGTGGGCAACCTTGTCTTGTATATGATTTTAGTGGAAATGGTTTCAGTTTTCCAATATTGAGAATGATGTTCACTGTGGGTTTGTCATATATGACTGTAATTATGTTGAGGTAAGTTCCTTCTATGCCTGCTCTCTGGAGGGTTTTTAACATAAATGGGTGATGAATTTTGTCAAAAACTTTTTCTGCATCTATTGAGATGATCATATGGTTTTTCTCCTTCAGTTTGTTAATCTGGTTTATCATATTGATTGATATGCATTTATTGAAGAATCCTTGTCTTCCTGAGATAAACCCCACTTGATCATGGTGTATGATCCTTTTAATGTACTGTTGGGTTATGTTTGCTAGTATTTTGTTGAGGATATTTGCATCTATGTTCATCAAAGATATTGGCCTGTAGTTTTCTTTTTTTGTGACATTGTTGTCTGGTTTTGGTACCAGGGTGATGGTGGCCTCTTAGAATGAGTTTGGGAGTTTTCCTCACTCTGCTATATTTTGGAAGAGTTTGAGAAGGATAGGTGTTAGCTCTTCTCTAAGTGTTTGATGGAATTCGCCTGTGAAGCAATCTGGTCCTGGGCTTTTGTTTGTTGGCAGATTTCTAATCACAGTTTCAATTTCAGTGCTTGTGAATAGTCTGTTTATATTTTCTATTTATTCCTGGTTCAGTTTTGGAAGGTTGTGGTTTTCTAAGGATTTCTCCATTTTTTCCAGATTGTCCATTTTATTGGCATAGAGTTGCTTGTAGTAATCTCTCATGATCCTTTGTATTTATGCAATGTCAGTTATTCTCCTTTTTCATTTCTAATTCTATTGATATGAGTTTTCTTCCTTTTTTTCTTGATGAGTTTGGCTAATAGTTTATCAATTTTGTTTATCTTCTCAAAGAACCAGATTTTAGTTTTATTGATCTTTGCTATTGTTTCCTTCATTTCTTTTTCATTTATTTCTGATCTGATCTTTATGACTTCTTTCCTTCTGCTAACTTTGGTTTTTTTTTTTGTTCTTCTTCCTGTAATTGCTTTAGATGTAAGGTTAGTTTGTTTATTTGAGATGTTTCTTGTTTCTTGAGATAGGATTGTATTGTTCTAAACTTTCCTCTTAGAACTGCTTTTGCTGCATCCGATAGGTTTTGGGTCATCGTGCTTTCATTGTCATTTGTTTGTAGGTATTTTTTTGATTTCCTCTTTGATTTCTTCAGTGATCTCTTGGTTATTTAGTAGTGTATTGTTCAGCCTCCATGTGTTTGTGTTTTTTACAGATATTTCCCTGTAATTGATATCTAGTGTCATAGCATTGTGGTTGGAAAAGATACTTGATACGATTTCAATTTTCTTAAATTTACCAAGGCTTGATTTGTGCCCCAAGTTATGATCTATCCTGGAGAATGTTCCATGAGCACTTGAGAAGAAAGTGTATTCTGTTGTTTTTGGAGGGAATGTCCTATAAATATCAATTAAGTCCATCTTGTTTAATGTGTCATTTAAAGCTTGTGTTTCCTTATTTATTTTCATTGTGGATGATCTGTCCATTGATGGGGTGTTAAATTCCCCTGCTATGATTGTGTTACTGTTGATTTCCCCTTTTATGGCTGTTAGCATTTGCCTTACATATTGAGGTGCTCCTATGTTGGGTGCATAAATATTTACAATTGTTATGTCTTATTCTTGGACTGATCCCTTGATCATTATATAGTGTCTTTCTTTGTCTCTTGTAATAGTCTTTATTTTAAAGTCTATTTTTTCTGATATGAGAATTGCTACTCCAACTTTCTTTTGTTTTTCATTTGTATGGAATATGTTTTTCTTTCCCCTCACTTTCAGTCTGTATGTGTCCCTAGGCCTGAAGTGGGTCTCTTGTAGACAGCATATATAAGGGTCTTGTTTTTGTATCTATTCAGCCATTCTTTGTCTTTTGGTTATATCATTTAATCCATTTACATTCAAGGTAATTATCAATATGTATGTTCCTATTACCATTTTTTAAATTATTTTCGGCTTGTTATTGTAGGGCTTTTCCTTCTGTTTCCTGCCTAGAGAACTTCCTTTAGCATTTGTTGTAAAGCTGGTTTGTTAGTGCTGAATTCTTTTAGCTTTTGCTTGTCTCTAAAGGTTTTAATTTCTCCTTCAAATCTGAATGAAATCTTTGCTGGGTAGAGTAATCTTGGTTGCAGTTTCTTCCCTTTCATTACTTTAAATATGTCCTGCCACTCCCTTTTGGCTTTCAGAGATTCTGATGAAAGATCAGGTATTAACCTTATGGGGATTCCCTTCCTGCTTTTAATTGTTTTTTTCTTTTTATTTAATTTTTGATAGTTTGATTAATATGTGTCTTGATGTCTTTCTGCTTGGATTTACCCTGTATGGGACTCTCTGTGCTTCCTGTACTTTATTGACTATTTCCTTTCCCATATTAGGGAAGTTTTCAACAATAATCTCTTCAAATATTTTCTCAGTCACTTTCTTTTTTTCTTCTTCTTCTGTGACCCCTATCCTTTGAATGTTGGTACATTTAATGTTGTCCAGAGGTCTCTGAGACTGTCCTCAATTTTTTTTTCATTCTTTTTTCTTTATTCTGCTCTGGGGTAGTTATTTCTAATATTTCATCTTCAAGGTCACTTATCCTTTCTTCTGCCTCAGTTATTCTGCTATTGATTCCTTCTAGAGAATCTTTAATTTCATTTATTTTGTTGATCATCAGTGTTTGTTTGCTCTTTAGTTTTTCAAGGTCCTTATTAAACATTTCTTGTATTTTCTCCATTCTATTTCCAAGATTTTGGATCATCTCTACTATCATTATTCTGAATTCTTTTTCAGGTAGACTGCTTATTTCCTCTTTGTTTGTTAGGTCTGGTGGGTTTTTATCTTGCTCCTTCATCTGCTGTGTGTTTTTTCTGTCTTCTCATTTTGCTTAACTTATTACGTTTGGTGTCTCCTTTTTGCAGGCTGCAAGTGCATAGTTCCTGTTGTTTTTGGTGTCTGCCCCCACTGGCTAAGGTTGGTTCAGTGGGCTGTGTAGGCTTCCTGGTGGAGGGGACTGTTGCCTGTGTTCTGGTAGGTGAGGTTGGATCTTGTCTTTCTGGTGGGCAGGACCGCATCCAGTGGTGTATTTGTGGTGCCTGTGACCTTATTATGATTTTAGGCAGCCTCTCTGCTAATGGATGTGTTCCTGTCTTGCTAGTTGTTTGGTATGGGGCGTCCAGCACTGTAGCTTGCTGGTCATTGAGTGGAGCTGGGCCTTAGTGTTGAGAAGGAGATCTCTGGGAGAGCTTTCGCCATTTGATATTACTTGGAGCTGGGAAGTCTCTGGTGGAACAATGTCCTGAACTTGGCTCTCCCACCCCAGAGGCTCTTGCCTGACACCTGTCCGGAGCACCAAGACCCTATCAGCCACACTGCTCAGAAGAAAAGGGAGAAAAAAGAAAGAAAGGAAGAAAGAAAGAAAGACAGAAGGAAAGAAAGAAGGAAAAAATAAAATAAAATTTATTAAAATAAAAAAAATTATTAAAAGTAAAAATTAGATAAGTAATTTAAAAAAAGAAAGAAGAGAGCAATCACACCAAAAAACAAATCCACCAATGATAACAATTGCTAAAAACTGTACTAAAAAAAAAAAAAAAAAAAAAGACAGATAAAACCCTAGGACAAATGGTAAAAGCAAAGCTATACAGACAAAATCACCCAAAGAAGCATACACATACACATTCACAAAAAGAGAAAAAGAAAAAATATATATATATATTAAAAAAAGGAAGAGAGCAACCAAATCAATAAACAAATCTACCAATGATAATAAGCTCTAAATGCTAAGCAAAGATAAGCATAAAACCAGAAACAAATTAGATGCAGAAAGCAAACCCCAAGTGTACAGTTGTACCCAAAGTCCACCACCTCAATTTTGGGATGATTCGTTGTCTATTCAGGTAATCCACTGATGCAGGGTACATCAAGTTGATTGTGGAGATTTAATACGCTGCTCCTGAGGCTGCTGGGAGAGATTTCCCTTTCTCTTCTTTGTTCGCACAGCTCCTGGGGTTCAGCTTTGGATTTGGACATGCCTCTGCGTGTAGGTCGCCTGAGGGCGTCTGTTCCCACCCAGACAGGAGGGGGTTAAAGGAGCAGCTGATTCGGGGTCTCTGGCTCACTCAGGCTTGGGGGAGGGAGGGGCATGGAGTCCGGGGCGGGCCTGCAGCAGCAGAGGCTGGCATGACGTTGCACCAGCCTGAGGTGCGCCGTGCGTTCTCCTGGGGAAGTTGTCCCTGGATCACGGGAGCCTGGCAGTGGCGGGCTGCACAGGCTCCCAGGAGGGGAGGTGTGGACAGTGACCTGTGCTCGCACACAGGCTTCTTGGTGGTGGCAGCAGCAGCCTTAGAATCTCATGGCCGTCTCTGGGATCTGTGCTGATAGCCGCGGTACCCGCCCGTCTCTGTAGCTCATTTAGGCGGTGCTCTGAATCCCCTCTCCTTGTGCACCCTGAAACAATGGTCTCTTGCCTCTTAGTCAGTTCCAGACTTCTTTCTGTACTCCCTCCCGGCTAGCTGTGGTGCACTAGCCCCCTTCAGGCTGTGTTCACGCAGCCAACCCCAGTCCTCTCCTTGGGATCTGACCTCTGAAACCCGAGCCTCAGCTCCCAACCCTCACCTGCCCTGGCAGGTGAGTAGACAAGCCTCTTGGGCTGGTGATTGCTGGTCAGCACCGATCCTCTGTGTGGGAATCTCTCCACTTTGCCCTCTGCACCCCTGTTGCTGTGCTCTCCTCCGTGGCTCCGAAGTTTCCCCCCGGCCCACCCTCCAGCTCCACCAGTGAAGGGGCTTCCTAGCGTGTAGAAACTTTTCCTCCTTCACAGCTCCCTCCCAGAGGTGCAGGTCCTGTCCCTATTCTTTTGTCTCTGTTTTTTATTTTTTCTTTTGCCCTACCCAGGTACGTAGTGAGTTTCTTGTGTTTTGGGAAGTCTGAGGTCTTCTGCCAGCATTCAGTAGGTGTTCTTTAGGAGTTGTTCCACATGTAGATGTATTTCTGATATATTTGTGGGGAGGAAGGTGATCTCCACGTCTCACTCCTCTGTCATCTTGAAGGTCCCTGAGGAGCTTTTTCTTCATGGATTTATTTGTACATTGTTCTTTTAGCAAGCATTCATTGAGAGCCTGCCCTCTGCCATGTGGTGTGCCTGGTGTTTGGGACACACTGATAAATAAGAATGAAATGGTCTCTGTCCTCACCAGGCTTACTCCATGGGGCATTACCGACGAGAGTCTGGGCGGCGTGACAGGGTTCATGGCCAAGTTAGCAGACAAGAGTGGGTCCCTGAGGACCCGAGTACAGCCCCTCCCTTAGACAGAGTTGTTAGGAAACCATCCACCAGGAAGAGACATCCAAACTGATATCTCAGAGGTGAGAGGAAGGCGATAAAGTAAAGGGAGAGGAAGCAAAAGTCCAGTCGCAGCCCCAGCACACACTGTAATGACGGCATTCAAACTAAGGGGAAGGACTCTTTGAAAGCTCCTTGCCATCTTAGATAGTATATTCTTGTTACTTGCCATAGAATGGGTTAAAAAAATCAGTATTTGTAAGCCAGCAGCACATGCTTTCGTATACTTTGAGTGAGAATTCAGCATATCTTTTAAAATGAATCCTATGTATGTTCTGATTTATTATCTGCCTTTGCATGTTTATCTTATCTCACTTTCTGAAATCTCCTTTCAAGCTGGAAAGTACAGCTGATGGCAGAAGGTGTGTTTATACCTCAGTGACAGAGAAAGGAAAGTGAGGCAAGTGCCTTGAATCAGATAGTTGGGGGTTTTACTGTGTTCTCAGAGCCACTTTTAATAAACCTTCCTGATACTCGGTAAAAGGATGTGGTCTCCATCAAAAGCCCTTTTCGGTAACCAAATCAACAAGAGGAGAAAAACACACCTACACAGTCCCAGGTGCAGCCTAATGCAGGGCACCCTGAGAGGTGCAGGCTGGCTCTTCCTCCCGGCTTACGAGGGGCTCGCATGGACCAGCAGCTCAAAGCTCTCCGCATGCAGTGGGAGGGTGACAGATTGAGCCTCTTTCAGCTGACAGCTCAGGGACACCAAGAATGCACTTCCCTCTGCTCTCCCAACCCAGAATTGCAGCTTTCTTCTCAAATGAGAATTTTCTGACCCCCACCTCTACCCCAAAGCACTGGCCAAATTACTAACAATACTGAGTAGCCCTGAGTTCATCTATGAAATGCGCACCCCCTGATCTTAGCCAGCCAAGTGCTGGAAAGCTTCAGGGGTGCAGACAAAAAGCTGGTTTGATGAATGAAGGTTTACATTTATCTGCTCTGGGTGCTGGAGTAAAAGCACATGCAACCCTTGTCCCAATATGGGCAGGATATCCATTACTTGGCGCTCTTCCTAGCATTTACTCATTTAGGTTTAGAGAATAACACCTATCTTCCTGCCTACAGAGTCCCATGTCCAAGAAATTAAAAAATGGATGTAATGGACAGTAATGCCTAATGTCATATTTGGGGAAACTCTTAATAGTTTCTCTTTACAAAACTCCAACAGATTTTCTTATTTGTCTCTGAATTCTCCGTACATATTTTGACATCTATTTTATTTTGTGTCTATTATGTTCAAGGCACTCTGATGGGCTTTATAAACGTGTTGCATTGTTGTCTGTGTCTGGCATAATATGTTTAGATTTCTGTCTCCTTACCGTACAAGAGGTAAGATAATGTTTACTTTTTAATTTACTTTAAGGATTAAATGGATGTAGGGTAAGTTAAAACATACAGTACTTAGTATATAGATTAAAAGTCAGCTAGGCAAGGATCGCATCTGTATTGTTTGCCCCTGCATCATTAGCTCCTAGCTCAGTGCCATGCACATAAAATGTCGCTAATAAGTATCTGTTCGCTCATCTGTAGTAGTAGTAACAGCAAAAGAAGACTTTCTAATACTCATCTAATGTAAAATCTCAGCTGTAACCTGTGTATTGAAATACTATGGGTACTTTACACCTATTTTTTATTCTAAGTCTCACATTCACTCTGAGAAGTAGATCACCTTACATTCATTTAATAATAAAAGAAATTTGGGCTAACAGAGTTTAAGTGACTCTGCAAAAGGCTCACTATTTGTGTTAGAACCAGAATTTGAACCCAGACCCATAAGTCTAAGCTCAATACTATTTCCTCTGGGCCATAACGGGGAGAAACACGAACTTGTCCACACCTGAAGTAACTACTGCTACAAGGTGTTCTCTTCACTTTCAGCTGGTGGAATTACAGTGATCTGTGGTCTGGCCACCTTACCCTCCACTTATGAGTGATGTTGATGCTAGGACTTTCACCTGCATTGTCACAATCTTCTTCAGAATAACTCTGGGAGGTAAGTACTAGCATCACAGCTGAACTGGTTGAAGCTGAGTTGGGGGAGGATCAGTATCTCCCAGCCTCACCCAGCTTTGCCTCCAAAGCTTGCTCTTGGAATCACTGTGCTTCTCACACAGCCATGAATAGGTAGGACATTCAAGGGTGGCACCTCTACGGCTTTCCATGTCTCCAGATTAGCATTCCAAAATCAGATTTGCTCAAATGACAACGTAGCTCAGACTCACCAATAATACCAACACTTCTGCATCATTGCACTCGTGATGTACAGCTGTTGTTCTTGGTACTTTAACTCATTCAAGTGCACATATTTTATAAATTGATACCTGTTGGTGATATATAAAATGGTAAATCTCCAGGATTATCACCTTTTGAATAGTCATCAAAACATAATCAACATCTCATGCAAACATTACTTTGCTCAGCCTTTTATAATCACCTATTATTATATGGCCAGCCTGTGACCAAATGGATAAATAAGGGTCCTATTGATGAGGACCTCAGAGCAGAAAGAGTAGACTAGCAGATAACTAGAGTATACTGAGCTAAGTGCACTATGTGCATTTGTACAATGAGGGATGCACTGAGATGGAAAAACCCACCTTCCCTGTCTCTTCCAAAAGGCTAATGCACAATATGGCCCTGCCATTGAATAAATGGCTCAGGTGACAAAAAAAAAAAAAAGTAGAAGATGTGGAATTTCAGACTAAGGCACGGAAGTTTCAAAGAGAGTTTGTGATGCCAGAGACCAGTTTCATGAGACTGAGCAGGTCATAGATATTGACAGTTGACAGGCTTGGTGTACAAAGAGGAGATTTGAGCTAGATCTCAATGAACCCTGATGGTCATGCTAAAATATAGCTTTGAATCCAAGAGAAACATTTACCCAGTTTCCTCTTAGTGGATAAATATGCTCTGTGGAGGCAAGGGGCAGCCTCCAATCACTGTGGTGCACAGATCAGTGTGCTGCAATCGCAGTGCAGCTGACAGCAAAGGGTTTGGACCAGAAGAAAATTGTTCATACTTCTTTTAACAACTACAGTAAAACCTCACTTTTCATTTCTTAAAAGTAATCTTTAATTACTTTACCATGTTTTAGGAACTATTATAAACATTTTGACAAAATCAGAGAATAAAATAATGAACACCTATGCACCACTCCTAAATCTATTAAGTGGCCACCGTAGGCCTATTTGCTACGGTGATTTGTGTGTGTGTGTGTATTTATAAACATTACATAGCTGGCGAGGTGCCTGTGTACTGCAGTTGGATTCCTTTTCCCTGATTCTCCCATAGAGATGATCACTGACATGCATTTAGAGTTTATACTCCTAGGCAAGTGTTTAAAGGGTTACTATTTATCATGCAAATTTTAAAAAAAATTTCTAAGTTTGAAAAATTTTAATAGATGATATCACATTACATATGCATTTTCTTCCAATATATGTGTTTTTTTTTTTTTGCTAAAGCAACATGCTCTAGAGATTTTTGCTACTGACGCATATAGCACTTCTTTGTTAATTTTAACTGTTGAATAGTATTTGATCACTTTTTTTATTCATCTTTTGAGATTCATATTTTTTGAGGGGAGTTGGCAAGGAAAAATGCAACTACATAGAATTTACCATCAAAATTACTGAACCAGAAGGTAAAATCTACATGCAGCAGTGTGCATGAAGCTAAGGCATTAGCTGGCTTTGCCACCAACTTCCATGGATCATCTGTCCCATTCTGTGATCCACTGTTTAAATTTCTCTTTACAGAGGTGT
The DNA here is from genome assembly GCF_937001465.1 of Orcinus orca. Lineage (NCBI taxonomy): Eukaryota > Metazoa > Chordata > Mammalia > Artiodactyla > Delphinidae > Orcinus > Orcinus orca. The sequence continues at coordinate 86,525,571 of NC_064571.1, read as the reverse complement.
TCCGAGGGGTTTCCTAGAAAACCCACAGAGACCAGGAAAACATACTTGCTCCATGCTTTCATTGAAAACATTTTTAATGTTTCTATTTGATGGGGCTCTGGATTCTTTTAGGGTATTACGCTTACATGTTGGGAATTCCACTCTTTTGGTGAGCATTCATGACAATTTCTGTGGCTCTATCTCGGTTCATCTCGTAGCTATTTCTGTCTAAATTATTTTCTAGGATTATCCTCGAAGAGAGTGGTCATTTCTGCATTGGTTGGCTAATTGAGGGTGGAGAATGTTTATTGTATGAGCATTGAATTTACCATTTTCAACTGTCCCACCATCTCTGCGCCGGTATACTTTAGGCCATTTGGGAGGACTCGAACCTAAATTATTTTACTGTTAAGTGATAAGGACATATTTATTTGATGAGGTAGAACTTCTGAGCAGAAGAGGGAAAGCACCATTCTTTGGGAACTGCTGTGCATCAGACACTAGGCAGGACATTTTCACCTCTCTCATTTTGATCTCTCTCCCTGCTCCATCTAAAGGCTTGAGGAAGACACATTTTTCCCCATTGCAAGTGAAACAAATGAGGAGAAAGAACATTAAATAATTTGTCCAATGTCACACAAATAGAGCAATGGAAAATAAGTACGGTTTTATTTCGAGTCTAAAATTTTATTTTTAGCTCAATAATAAAATAAATGTATTTTAGTTAAATAAAAATAAAATTATATTCATTGAATATTGTCCTAGTGTGTTCTGAGGTCTGCAGCCATCCTGGTAAACTGCACAATAGGGAGGATATGTGAGGACCCCGTGTGCCTTTAAACACATTATCCAAACACTCTGTTTTTCTTGAACTCGACAGGTATATTCTGTGAATATTCTATTCTTTGAAATTATTATTTCAAAAACTTACCAGTGGATTGGCATAGCTTGCAGGTTGTATCACTAAAACAATTACCCTGCAACAGCCAAAATACATTACAAACATCAGAACCAGCAGCTTAACACTCTTCTTTGCACAATTCCTTAGCATCGTAGCCAGCCAGCTCCAGATCTAAGCAACTCTGCATTTGAGTGGAAGATCCCAGGGAGAAGTGGTGTTTGCAGTTAGTTGCCTCTGAAAGGCAGTATGATGGTTAGCAAACCAGATGTCTTAACACATAGGAGGCTTCTGGGGCAGATACCCACCCACAGATTCTCAATTAGGGAAATCTACAATTAACATGACAGCGAGGAGAAGGGTCTGGTGTGCAATTAAAATATTTTGGCTAGTTCTTATTTTGCTGAGATATTGGTTAATAGTCTTCAAAAATTCATGGAAATCCAGTTATTTGCTAAAATGTGAGACTATTTATAAGGGAGCAAGCAGTAATTTGATAAACTTGTGTTGGATTTATTTTTTAAAATCTGCTTCAAGGCTACGAATCACGGATACTATGATATGGTTTAGACAACAAAAAGCATAATCCTCATGGGATTTGAGAAGACTCAAGAAGTGAACTGAAGGTGAAAAAGTCCAATAACAATGAGTAAAGATTCTTCTAACAGCTTCAGCAATTCTAATGCATCTTGAGCCCCAGAAGATTTTGGAGTTTGCAGCTGCAGATGACAATTCTTTTTCTTTCCTTTTTTTTTTTTTTTTTCTTCTCAAACTGAATTTCAACAATGAGGCAAGTGATTGCAGCATGGCAATAGACAAAAGCTGTTTTCAGAGGATTGCCTGCTTGCAAAGGCCTGGGAAACCCATGCTTCCAAGTCACAAACAATAGGTCTTTTAACCTAACACATTGCCCCAAACTGGGTGGTAAACACAGTTCCCAAAATTGTCACAGTTCAACATATTAGAAAACCTAGAATAAGAAAAGCTTAGCATAGTTTTCTGTGCTCCAGTTACAAAGATGAGCCTTATGGAAGAGCCTCTTTCACAAGCTGGCTAGCAGCTCCCTCCAATATGGAATTGTGGTATGAGTCTCACTTCCACCTGTATCCTCAGAGCAAGAATATCATCACTACAACATACACAGGAACATAGTCATCAATAGTTTGGGGTCCACTGGAGTTGATAGTGGGGATCCATATGGACTAGAGAATATGTAGAAATTCACTCTGATTATTGTCTCTCTACTCATCCATCCCTCCAGTTAAGCTGTATTTTGAAAGAAATAAATGATTGTTTTTCCTCTGCTCTGAAAATCCCTTAAGTTTTAATGCTACTGTAAATATATTTAAAGACATGAAAATGATCGTTGGTAGATATAAAATGAAATTCCACGGTCCTTCATTCAATCTTTCAACCAATTTGTTTGATGATGGAAGGTCACGGCACTATTGTTGTAGTTTCTGGAGATACAGAAGTAGACACAGTGGGGTCCTTCCCTCACATTTTATAAGGGGAGGAGTATATTTTAACTCAGTTATATGTAGTGAGTTAGATGATTGAACACTAAAGATAAAACACTGAATGATGATTACGCAGCTGAGAATGAGTGATCAATGTGTCCCAGAGAAAGCAGGAGTTGAGTAGGTAGTAGCTGAATACAAACAAAAAAAGTGGGAGTCTGCTAGATAGACAAGGATAGAAAGGCCATTCTAACCACAATAAATTGCACAGGGACACAAAGGCAAGAAGTGATAGTAATGATTAGTATTTATTCAGCATTAACTATACACCAAGTGCCAGGCTGAGCACTCCACCGGCCCTATTTCAAATATTCCTTGTGACAACCTTATGAGAACAGTACTGTTATTATCCCCACATTGTATGTGATAAAACTGAGGTTTGAGAATTAAATATCTTGTTCAAGTTAAACAGCTAATGAGTAAAGGAGGTGGGATTCAAACTCAGGTTTCTTTTTCATCCCAGAAACAGTCTCGAAATGTCCTAATGCCAGGACATAGTAAGTGACCTGGAGTTGTGGAGTTGGACAAAAAGGTTCAGCATTAGGCAGGAGCCATTCATCTGTAAGACACAGATGTAAGTGGGAGTGTTTGTAGCACTTTAAACAGGGGAGCGACTTCACCATATGAATATTTTCAAAAGATACCTTTTGTAGCTATTGCACAGACAGGATTGGCAGGGAGGAGCTCGGAGGGATTGGAGGCTGAGATGAGGTAGAAATTTGCAAACTTGATGAGAGATAATGAGGGCTGAACAGAGGCAACTGCATGGAGATGGTGTGCTGAGGATGGATTTGCAAGATATTTGAAAATTAAAAGTCTACATGGCTGGGGAAAAGAAGTGTCACTGCAGAGAAATGCCCAAGTGTCTGGGTAGAGAGCCTCGGTGAAGTGTATCAAGCATAACAAAGATTCTGTAAACAGGATAGCTAGCAACTCCCACTGATGATCTGCTGTCTGTCACCATCAATAAGCTGTTTCCAGTACTGATGCTGTACAGGGAGGTGAGCATGCACAGATCAACAGGGCTAACTTCCTGTGTTGCAGGAGCCTCCAGAAAGCTTAGGAGAGAGTAAACCAACACAAACAACACTATAACCAGATCTGACTCATGTCTACAATGGGGCTGGAGAGCGGGTGCAGGCTGTAATATCACAGGAGAGCAGAGGAGAAATGACCGTTCTGGGCTGGATTTGTGCAGCCGATGGTGCTGGAGAAGGACCTTGAGCTTAGAAGATGGGAGGATACACAAGCATGTATAGTGACAGCCCTCCAGTCAGCGTGCTCATACAATAATACCTGGAGTCTAACTTCCATATAGAATTTCTGTGTGACTTACAGGTCAAGTGGTAGATTCACCTCAGACTGTAGAAATCCTTGAAGGAGATCATTAAGTGATCTGTTGTTTCATGTTTTCTGCGTCTTTAAGTGTTTATATTGCTTCTCTAGACATTAACATGCATTGGAATAGCATGTCGTGCATGCTAAAATTTAAATTCTTAAATTGCACCCCAGGGAATCTGAGTCAGGATGTATGGGATAGGGCATGAGGACCTGGCTCTTTAATCATAGCAACCAAGTGGTTCTGATGGAAGTGCCTGGAGGCCACTGGAAGAACACTGCTCTAGGAAGCATGAGCCAGGGAGAATTTTATCAGGATAATGACAGCTAAGAAATTGTATATTAGAAAATATAAACAGTCAGCACCTTACTTCTATTACAGTGGTGAATGAATGGCATTCTATGAAATAAATTTTGTATGAAATGAACACAAAAATCCCTATGGATATTCAAATTGGAGTCTTCAGATTCCTTAGGTGTCTCTTATACTCCTTTAGTATGATTTTCTCTCATTTCTCTCTCACTTTTCTCTCAAACTCTCACATTTTATCTATCTAGTTTTTCCTCGCCACTTGCCCAACTCTGATTTCTCTTTCAGCTTCTCCACATCCCTTTCTTTGTCCCTGACCCCTCACCATCCCTGTTTCATCTACTTTTTCATTCTGTGGTCTAATTTATGCCTTTCCTTTCATCATTGCAGCACCCATCTTATAGAGCTAATTTCTCTGTTAATTCTTTCGTAGCTTTCCCTTGGTGTTGAATTGTGTCAAATACGTTTTTGTATCTACTGAAATGAGTACATACTTTTTCTCTTTATTCTGTTAATATGATGCATTGTGCTTATTGATTTTTGGATGTTAGACCAACCTTGCATTTCTTTGATAAATCTCACTTACCCATGACATTGTGTGTATCTATACTCAATTTGGTAATACTTTGTTAAGTGTGTGGTATCTGTACATAATGAATTTTTCAGTTCTTGTAATGATTTAGTCTAGTTTTTATACAGGGTAATTCTGGATTCATAAAATTAGTTGGGGAGTGTTTCCTCCTCCTTTATTTTATGAAGGAATTTTTGTAGCACAGCAATTATTTCTTCCTTATATTTTGGATAGAATTCACCAGTGATGCCATCTGGGCAAGCTTTTTTTTTTTCAGAAGGTTTTTCATTATGAATACAATTTATTTAATTGATAGAAATCTACTCTTTTTTTCTTTTTCTATTTCTACTTAGGTTACTTTTTCAAAAATTAGTGTCCTTTTAGGAATTTTTCCATTTCATCTAATTTGTTAAATTTACTAGCATAAATTGTTCAAAATAATTCTGTATCATCCTTTTACTTTCTGTAGTACCTTTGTTAATGTCCTCTTGTTTCATCCCAAATAATAGTACTTTATGTCTTATATTTATTTTCCTGATCAGATAGCTGGGGGCCTATTTTAGATAAGAGTATGGGTTGTATAAATTCTGGTTTCTGTTTTTTTGTTTTGTTTTTTTTCTTCTAAGTGCATCATTTGTTTTGTTTTGGTGGGCAGTTATCTTGGTTGAAATCAAGATGAAAATTCTGTTTTTTTTCTTTAGCTCTGATCCCAAATGACATACATTTTTTTTTAAAGCTGAGCTCCTTTGAATATGCTTCAGCCAGAGATGTGTGCAGACAAAATTTGGAGGTTCCCTAACTGGCTACTTTCCTTCTGGGTCTTTTCTTCTCTTCTCATTCTCATTCTCTCTCTCTTTTTCTTTCCCTTGCTCCTTCTCCACTTGCAGCTGATTTCACCATGCTAAAAGCTATGATAATAGCAACTCTATTGTGCATAATTCTCTCCATTTGCTATGTACTACCTTTTCAAATCTGAATGCTTCTTTTAACTCTACAATGCCTTCAGATAACTACATTATGTTCAGAGTTTATACTTGTTATTTGTAGAAAGATAGGTCATGCACAGTCTTACTTAGAGATTTCCCAAAACAGATCTACATCTTTCTCTGTTCTCATTTTTTAAAGGAGTCTTCGCTGTAAAGAAAATTCTAGAGTTTTTTTTTTCTTTTTCTTCTTCTGTTATTTGGCTTCTTAAAGATCTTCGTCCATTGTATACTATCTTGCATTGTTTCTGACAAGAAGTCTGTAGTCGCTCTTATCTTTGTCCTTATGTGTCTTTCCTTACTTGCTCTTTAAAAAGTTTCCCTTTCTCAAATTATACTGCAATAATTTATTATGATGTGTTTTTGTTGTGGTTTACTTTATCCTTATCCTGCTTGGGTTTTCTTAAGTTTCTTGGCTTTGTGTGTTGTAGTGAATAGTCTGACTCCACTTTTGATGTTGGAATACTGACATCCTTTAAGCACCACTCCTCCCTCTTCCCTTCTGCCCACTTCTGGAAAAACTTATAAGAAATTCCAAGTGCTCCTCCTTAAACAGACTCTCACCCCACCCTACTCTCTAACAACAATAAAAACCTCAAGTCATTCTCCTTTCCTTTCCTGTTCTCTCAAGTCATTTTCAGACCAGCTTGGGAAGACTGCCTTATACGTCCCAGATAACACATTATGTGAATAATACAACTTTTCAAACCTTCTTGAAGTATATGTTTGCAACATCATGCTTTGATACTTGAACAAAATGTTTGAGTTGAGCTCCTTCTTATATCTTCAGGTGTATATAATACAGATTCAAACTTTTCATCAAATTTTGACAATTTGTATCAAAAAAAATTTGGTACAAATATTAAAAAAAAATTTCTAACTTATTTTGGAACACAAAATTTTTTATATGAGACCATCTGATATTGTCTTACAGTGTACTGAGCTTCTCTTAAAATTTTAGGCATTTTTTAATGTCTGTGCTTCAATTGGTGTAATTTCTAACATCTGTTTTTAAATCTTTGAATTTTTACTCAATGGTATTTAATTTACAATTAAAATCATTCACTGAATTTTTCATTTACAATGATTTTCAGCTTTAGAAATTACATTTGGTTCTTTTACAAATCTTTAACTTCTTCCATCATTATTTTCATGCTTTCTTTTAAATCTTTGAGATGTTTATACTAGCAATTTTATGGCTGTGGTCAGGATCCCATAATTTCTGTTATTACTGGATTCACTTGTACTGGCTTATTTTTTGTCTGGTTATGTGTCACAGTTTATTGCTTCTTTGTAAACTAGTGATTTTTAACTTGAGCCTGTGTTATTAAAAATTGGATGTTATGCTTTGTTTTTGTCTTTAAAGACTATTTCACTTTGTTTCCCTCCAATCATGTTTGAGCTCTGGAAATTGATCAGCTTATAGCTCCTTTGTTTTTCTTTGTCCAGCTTGTGAAATTTCACTTTATGCATGCAAAACTCAGGCTATAACAATGGATTCAAGGGAACCATTCTATATATTTTGGAACTCTTAGATCCCTTCTCTCTGGTACATTGCCTTCTAAATTTCATTTACCTAAGCCTCTACAAACTACCATCTCTGCCTCCTCAACTCAATAGTTTTGCCACTCTCAGCTTGGGTTATCATTCATTTCAAAAAGATGCATAAAATGCCTCCAGCAAGACAACTTGTTTTCCTGATCTAAGGGATATATCTGAAAGAGTTATTCCATGCATTTTCTTTATTTTTCTACTTATTTTTGGTTGAAGAATAAAACCAATATCAAGTACTCCTTCATTGTTGAAAATGAGAGTTCTCAAACCTGCTTTAATACTTTAAAAAAACTTTTTAGAAAAATAGAGGTTCAAACTAACTTAAATTTTAATGATATTTGGCACTTTCAGTGAGAATAACTCAGCTTAGGTAGCAATGAAATAAGTGGAAACCTTTACACATGGCTAAGTTCACAGTGGTCTAGCCAGGATAAATCACAACCTGTTCTATGCAGTCTTAAAAAATGTTTTGTTTATGCTTTAAAAATCAACTGTGAGATGCATTCTTATTTCACAAATATTAAAATGTATTTGTTCATATTATAATCAAAGAAAATGGACTATTATGAAAAAGAGAGAGATAGAAAGGAGAACATGAGATTAAGAAAGATACAGCTATATTCATAAATATAAAAGAAACCCCAGGAAAATGGTAAATACTGTAAACTAGCAATCCCCAACCTTTTTGGCACCAGGAACTAGTTTTGTCAAAGACAATTTTTCCACAGACAAGGGTTTGGGGGCATGGTTCAGACGGTAATGTGAGCGATGGTTCAGGTGATAATGCAAGCAATGGTTCAGGCAGTAACGTGAGTGATAGGTCAGGTGGTGATGCGAGCGATGGGGAGCAATAGGGGGTGGAAGATGAAACTTCACTCGCTCACCCACCACTCACCTCCTGCTGTGCAACCCGTTTCCTAACAGGCCACGATTGGTACTGGTCCACGGCCTGGGGGTTGGGGACCCCTGCCATAGACTGATGGATTTTCCACACATCTTTCTTTTTTCCTTCTGTTTTCTGCTAGAATAAATGTATTATTTGTACAATAAAGATGTTTTTTAACAAATGGTGCTGAAACAACTGGATAGTAATATGAGCAAAAAAGAAATTCAGCCCTATCTTGAACTATATGCAAAATTAAGTATAATGGGGTAAAAAACAACTATGAACCAACTAGAATACAATATTTTGACCACTAGAATCAAGATAAATATGTAAGTAGGGAAGGTTTGTTCATATTGAAGCCTGGGACTTGGGATGTCAGGAATGACTTTTAGTGTGGGTATTAGTCAAAATGATTTTGGAAGAGAAGGATATTCTGAGCACAGCAACCAGCAAATGCAAATGTACAGAGACACGGTATTGCCCAGTGATTTCTTTGTGCTGAAGTATAGTGTGCAGTATTTAGCCAATTATTGAGAACTTACAATGGCTGAGCAATGTTATAAGTAATTCACATATATTGCCTCATTTAAACATAGAAAACACACTTACTTCTAGATTATTGCTTCATCATCTGCCTACCTCAACCATCCCATAAGAAATTCTGGGAACTGATGCCAGTTCCTAAAAATTCTTTATTACAGTTTCCTTAAAAGACGTTAGAAGCTTTCTTGAATGGATGGATAGATAGATAGATAGATAGATAGATAGATAGATATACAGAACTCACCCAGATTTTTGTTTTATATTATGAAGAGGGAATTATGTAAGTCATTAAATTTGATCATATTTCTGACTTTGCTAGTCATTTTAATATCTCATGACATGATCTCTCTTTATGTTATCAGCTGTCCAATTAAAAAAAATGAAAATAAAAAAGCAAATGAAGCCTTTCAGATCTTCTGTGATTAATCGGAAAAGAAATACTGAAGCAGAGAACAAGACTAGCATGTGTATGTGCCAAAGAAACAGAAGCTGCACTGCCCCCAGCCATGCCTACCAGACTCAGCCAACACTCAGCCCACTGGAATACTAGCATTCCATCCAAGTCTGTCCCCAGGTCTCACCTCAAGGTCATTATGCCAGGCTCATGTCTGTCTTCCACCCAGAACCCCTAGTACCTGCTATCAAACCTCCTCCAGTGCAGAGACTCCAGGTGCATCATGGGAAAGTGAGATGCAGTCTGGCAGGGAGAATTTTCACCCACATAGAGGTTCTGGCCTCAAACTGGAGCCTTTACCACAGGCCATCTGTCTCAAGTTATCAATCCCTTGGATCTTCAGGGATCAGAAAAATGGGCTGCTTCGTTCTGAGTCTTATGCTAATGTGCCTCCTGACATACTGTTTGTAAGAGTAGAAAAACATACAATGTAATATTAACAATGGCAAGCCTCTGCTGATGGGTTTGGGAAACTGTATTTTCCAAACTACTTTCTGTATCTTCTTAGAAAACAATTAAAATCTATTTTAAGCTATGAATACAGTGCTGTTTCTGTTCTCTGTATTTATTTCATTATTTATTATATGTACATTCATTTATTATTTTAAAACTTAAAAGAAATTCTTTATGATCTTATTTCAAAATATCACAAGAAAATTATGTGACTCGACTCTAGGGAAATTCACTACCGTCCATATTACTATTGAAATCTGTGATCTTGTTGGAGACATTTTCATATGTCTGTTTTCATTGCATTAAAAGATATTCAAAGTAAATATGCCATAAGGGAGAAGCTTGTTTGCCAACCAATATTCCAGAATATTTTATAACCATGAACAAAGAAATGTATTAAGGAGACCATTTTCTTCTCTGTTATGCATAGGAGCAGTGCCAGGTTGTTGTATATTACGGGCTATGACTGAGACAAAATGCACATGGTTTAGACACTATAGACATGTATTTTGTTATAATATGCAATTTAAAAATAATGTTGACAATAATTCTGTAACCTGCCCTATGCTGAAATATAAAAATACATTTTCTTTCTTCAAGAAATGCATAATTAACTTTCTAAGAAACATAAGAGATAGCCCCACCAAGCACACATACATATAATATTATGTGACCCAACTGGACTGTAAGGTAAATCTAATCTTTACATGTTTGTCCCTATGTTAGTGAATTTATAACTTTAACCTTTGGAGTTCTTATTTTTGTTTTATTAAAAACATCAACTTTAAGCATTTTTTGTCAGTACTTTTGATTTCTAAAACGAAGTCTACCACATCATAGAGCAATGACCACTGAGTAGAATTTTCATAAGCTCGGTAAGGCTAGATATTTGAATTGGCTTTTCCTCTGTTCTTGTTGCATCTGAAAGCCCCTAAACAAAATTCCGAGAAATGAGAGAGCAAAAGAGATGGAGATAGAGAGAGAACTCATAGTATGAAACAGGAGAGATAAAAGAAGAAAAAGAAAGGGGTGGGAGAGAAGGAAGGAAGAAAGGAAGGAAGGAGGGAAGGAATGAGGGAAGGAAGGAAGGAAAGTGAGAAGGAAGGAAGGAGGAAGTAAAAAGAAAAGAAAAGAAAAGAAAAAAGATGAGAAGAGAACAGAAAAGAAGTTCCATGGAGTAACAAATGATGAAGACGTTTCAAGCATTGATGAATTCACATCCTGTTCCTTTGTTGTTTTTTTGTCTCCAACCTGAAATATAAGACAAACAATAAGCAATTAATCTGTAATTATCCTAGGAATAAAGACAGACCGTTTTTTCAAAATTCTCTAATCTATTCAAACTTCTGTATCATTTGCTTTTTCCAAAACTGCTGGATCCCCCAAATCACTTCACTAATCAACTCTACATGAGGTTAAAAAATCTTTCCAGCACCTAAAGACCATCATCCTCATCTTTAAATAAGAGCAGAGAAACTATCTTTCCATCATCTTGATGAGCTGAAGGACCGCAAGGTTGCAGCCAACAGAATCAACTCTGGATTTCGGGTAAGTCTTCCCAAAGATGAAAGAGCAGGAGGACCAGCAGTCTGAGATGACTGAAACTGACACTGGTCTTAATGACTGATTCTGGTGATTCTGGCCATACAACACATGATAGGAATTTTATTTGAACATCATCCCTTTACCTTCAAATTTTCTAGGTCATTTGGTTGAAAGTTTGTCTCTTATAATTCAGGAATTTAGCTTTTTGACCAATGTAAAGTCTTTTTCTTCCAAAAGTTTATTTTTCTCCTTTTTATGTTTATTATTAAAAGTGATTTGCTTTGATTTGAATTTCTCTAATAATTAATGATGGTGAGCATCTTTTCATGTGTTTGCTGGCCATCTGTATGTCTTCTTTAGAGAAATGTCTATTTAAGTCTTCTGCCCATTTTTTGAAACTAATGAGAACCTACTGTATAGCATGGGGAACTCTACTCAATGCTCTGTGGTTACCTAAATAGGAAGGAAATCCCCAAAAGAGGGGATACATGTATACATATGTCTGAGTCACTTTGCTGTACAGCAGAAACTAACACAACATTGTAAAGCAACTATACTCCAATAAAAAATTAATTTAAAAAGTGATTTGCTTTGTCTTCCATCATTTCATTTTCCTTTTTCTTATTTTTCTATATTATTTGCTATTTCCTTTGTTTATCTTTTGTTATATATTTTCAGTTTTCAAGTTTTTACCACCTGGCAAATTCGAAGGCATAGCTTGTTTTAAAAATACTATTTATAGACTGAAGACTTCCGAATGTATACCTCCAGGCCAGAATTTTCTTCTTAACTCCAGAACCACAACTCTCCATTGGTATATCCACTTGGGCAGTCTCATATACATTTCAAAATTTACGTGCAGAGAACTCCATTATTGATCTTGCTCCTAATCTCCTTCCTTCTGGTCTTTTCTGCCCAAAAAACCAGTATTTCCATGCCTTCCATTCCTCCGGCCAATGTATCATCAGCAACTCCTTCAGCATGCCCATGTCTAATCCATCACTAAGTTCTATCAGCATGTCTACCAAATCTCTCCAATATTCACTACCATAAGCCTAAACCAAATCATCAACTTCTTTTGCTACAACACCTTCTTACATGGTCTTATTGAACCAGCTCTTGATCTATTCCAATCAGTTTTCAACATAAAAGTCAGATCAATTAAAACATTTAAATTAGAATTTTAAAATAATTTCTTTAAAATAATTACTGAATTAAGTTCCAACATTACTAAGTTGAGAGAGTATCCCCTTCCTGGTGTGAGAGGAGGGAGAGCATGACTATGGTGGGATACTTCTCAACTATTACTTTGTTCACCCAATTCTGAATAGTCAGGTCACTTTTTTTGAGAATTTGCATTTTAGAAATGCCTTCTGTAGCACACTGACTGATGAATTAGACTGCATACTTTTTATGTTTGTTTTACCCAGTTTCAGAGTATGAACTGTCTGAATGCATGTCCTTATACCACCATATTTCCTGGAATATGGGTCACACAATTAAGCTGAACTTGATTGCCATATGTTACCTCTGTATGTCAATTTGTTCCCATGATCTTTTTCGTCATGGCCCTATGGTTTTCTCTGAAGTAAAAGCTGCAATTATATCTTTTGCTTACCCTTTATTCATTATTGATTGAGCACCTACTGGATAAGACAAACTGCTTGTTCTATCTATAGGAAATATAGAGATAAGTAAAGTTCAGGCCCTGACTTTAGGGAATTCAGAATTCAGTGGAGGACATGGGACACACATAAGTGACATATATATGTTATGCATATTTGTGCTCAGAGAAAGGAATGGCCACTTGAGGTAGTTATGAATGGGAGCTGGTAACTCTAAGACATAATATTGATCACAGATTTTAATTTCACTAATGACATATTTCCATACATTTTTATGCTACTTTACTAGTGTTTAGGAAATAGCTCAGCATATGTCCCCTATCTAAAAGTTTACTTGAGATATTCCATCATATGAAAGTTTCATCTTCTAAAAAAGACCATAATAATAACTTCTCAATTCAAGCTGGAATTACTCCTTAGTGAATCCAGCTTCTATATTGTACAAAGGAATTCGAGGTCAAAGAGTTTAAATTCAGTCCTGCATGCCCAAATAATACCAGAAGGAGGAAAATATTTAAAGAATATTTCCCTTAAAATATTAGCTTTTACCAAGGGTTTTAACATCTTCCACCTCTAAATATATTTTTAAAGTATTGTGCAAGTACAGTGATTTACTGTATATGAAGTTTTAGTGTAAACTGTGAAGAACCAAATCAACTGTGTGAAAAGTCCATGATTCAATAGGATTATAATGCACTGGAAAAAAAAAAGAACTTTAAACTAGGGAAACCAAAAACAAGCAGTGTAAGGAAACAGTCTCCCAGTGTCATAATAACAAAGACATTGTTGATATTGTATATTTGGACTTCTTTTTGTTGTTGTTATTTTCCTCTTATAAAATAAGGCTTATTTAATACTATTTCAACCTTCTCAGAGTTTAAAAAATGGGAAAATGTTGATCTTTTATGGGAATAGAAAGTAGATGCATAGGAGAAAGATTTCAGCTATGTGTCACCAACTCCAACATGTAGTATTTGTAATAAATTGCCTGTAGGGTCTAAATATGTTGCTGAGAAATGTGGACAAGACAAACAATAGTAGGGCATAATTTAGAGCAAGTGCAAGGTTAAGACAAAGCTCCTGAATGGTGGCAACCTCATTCCAACAAAATACATTGTTGTGGGGGGGTTATACTATCTCAAGACTTAAGAGGTGGTAAACTATTGGATTTGACTTCTCTGTACTTAGATTTCTTTTTTCTATAAAGTCAGAAGTTTGAACCAGGTACCCAATAAGGGACAAATCCACCTCTAAAACTGTTTGATCATGAAATGTCAATTCTGGCAAGTACCCACAGCTAAGTTTTTCTTTCCCTTGGTACCTAAATAATACTGAAACACAGCCATGATGGATGGGAAACATCTATGGACTCTCCATGAAGTGCTTTTTAAAAAATTATATTCTGTTTTTTTTAAACTCCAATTACATGTACAAGCTTCAGGCTCCACAAAATACTAACCTGCCTCCACTCTAAAGCTAGACCTTTTATTTCTTTACATTGATTTCTTGATCTCGACTCTTTAAGAGCCTGGAGTCTTTTTAAGTAGCTGAAGTCACTGCCTGTCTCTCTTTTTGTGAAAATCAGATTAATTTCACAGTACTTCCAGCTCCATCTATTTTAGGACACCCTCCCCTCTGGAGTAGCTCACAGCCTTGTCCTTGGGGTCTCCCCTTTCCTACTTTCATCTCCTCTCCTTCTATGGCCTTTGGTCTTGAGCAAGTTGTCTTCTTGGAATTTCTGAATTTCCTGTGTAACAAGAGTTTGTTGTTTCCTTCGATCACTGTTAATTTCTGTCAGTATTGTTTAATGGCTCTGTAACCTAGATTCCCACAGTACAGTCATAGTAATAGTTTAACCCACCGTCAACATGGATCACATAGAGTTATACATGAATATCTTCCCAGAATTGTATGCATGCCCATTATTTCATATGGGTTCTGCTGATATTCCTGGGGTTTTGTTGATATATTAGGTGTCATCTCAGTACATCATGATGTAAAATCAGAGCTCAATGGGAATACCATTAACTCTAATGAAGAGAGTCAAAACAACATTCTCAGAAAGGCTTAGAAATAATCTTCTAAAGAAGAGTGTTCTCAGGAGGATGACAGTGATCTGGATTACTGTTGGACAAATTCTGTGGGGCAACTTGCTAAGGACAATGGCACAGACCTGGGTTGATTTTTAAAAATGTAAGCATATAATATTAATATAGGTCCCCAAATTTCTTAAATAAAATGAATGCATGCACGCATTCGAAGCAGCTTTGCATTGCCAGCCTGAGGAGGCTATGAGGGGAGCATCAGTATTATTACTAGAGCTGGGTAAAGATGTCTTCCTGGATCAAATGCACCACGATATGTATGTACTTCTTTGTTTAGCTATGCATTCCCATTTGTTCCTAATTTCTGCATATAAACACAAGGTAGATGGGATCTGATGGGAAACTTTGTTTCTGATCAACTACAGAGAAGTTTTCCAGCATCTGTTGAGCTCAGCTAGTAAGCACGATTTATAAAACAGTGAATGACTAACCCCTGTAACCATTTTAATGACCCTAAAATAAAGTGCTTAGAGCAACATCTGTCCCAGCAGCTGGGTTCTCTGCATGAGTGGGCAGAGCGACACATTGGGACAAATTCTGTTCTCCCTTTTGACAGAAACAATTGCAGCAGATCATTTTTATCGTAATCAATTTAGGTACAGTTTCTTGGAAACCATCTGTGTAGTGTTCATAGATTGTGCTTAAGAATTTAAATGTGTATATTTTTGGTCGCTTGATGTAGCATCTGCTAATGGCCACATAAGTTCCACTTTTTATGCAGAAAGCTGTTTCCTTGTAAAGGGATTAGTAGAATGACTACTTGATTTTATCCTTTTAACTACCCAATAAGCTTCTGCCATTTGAATGACATCTGTCATGGAGGGTTAGTTTTAGAATTAATTGTTCAAAACATTAAAACTGGAGTTGAAGTTATAAAACAAAGCTTCAGTGAAACATTTTATAGTGTTTGTATCTCTAGATCATCAATGCAGTTAATATGGTTGTGTATGGGGAACTAAAACTAAAGAAAAGTCGCTTTTGATAACTCTTTTTCATCCATTTTTATCCAGTTTTTGTTTGTTAGCCTATGCCTTTACAGTTATTAGTTAAATAATCATACATGGAAATCAAATGTCTAAAACAGACAACATTAACTTCAGCTTTGAGAATAATTTTGCAATCATATTAAAAGGTAATTGCTCTTAAAATAGTTGATAATGAAAATTGATTGGCTTTGGTGCAAAAGTGAAGGATTTGCCTAAAAAATGCTGTCAGCTATAATTTTGGAATGGAATGCATTCTGTAATGTAATTGAGTCTTGATAACACATTTTGAGTAGAGAAATTCCTTGTCTTGCTTGAGAATTCTTTTTGAATTTAGCAAATATGGCACTATCTGGATAATCTAAGATATCTGAGTGCGTTAAGATTTCCATGGTTTGGGGCTTCCCTGGTGGCGCAGTGGTTGAGAGTCCACCTGCTGATGCAGGGGAGACGGGTTCGTGCCCCGGTCCGGGAAGATCCCACGTGCCGTGGAGCGGCTAGGCCCGTGAGCCACGGCTGCCGAACCTGTGCTCCGCAACGGGAGAGGCCACAACAGTGAGAGGCCCGGGTATCGCAAAAAAAGATTTCCATGGTTTGAAAAAGTTTTTTTTTTCCTCTAGTAACAGACATGTTTGAACTTTTCTCTATCCAAACATTTTGAGTGCCCACAAAACAAATTTGATAAACAACTGGCTAAATAAACAAAACAATGTTAGGATTCAAATTCTATGAGATTATGAGACACTTAACGTTACATAATTTTTATTTTCATAAATACTAAGTAGAAGGTTAGGAGCAGTATGAGTTTTGTATTCATCCCTACAAACACATATTAAGTGCCTATTAGGTGTAAAGGGCTGAGGTTACAAGGTGTATGAGTAGTTCTAAGCAGGAGGAGCTCCCTAGGTAATACAAAGGAAAGAGTGTCTTGTAACTGGAGTAGTTTCCTCTGTGTTCTCAAGGTGCTATTACAGACATATCTCAATTTGGCACAAAATTGGAGTAGTTTGTCCAGCAATCAACCTGGTCGTTATCCATGTGTTTTCCTTTTATTCTCTTGTAGTCAACAGTCTTGATTCGCAAAACAGAGTAAGTAGTGAGTTGTTTGTAATAGTATGCAGGTGAGTGTAATAATCAATTATATTTATTAAATGGGCTGTACGGCTGTGCATTAGTTAATCAAGGCACGGATCAAATATGAAATTGGAACTGCTAATAAAAATGTTTCATTGTAAATGTCTGTCCCTGAAATTTGCAAATTGTTTACTTAAAAAGGCATGAAAAGAGAAAAAGAAATACAGTGGTTACACAGGATGGGGTTCATAATATGCGTACTAGAGGTGATGGATAAATTTTCCAATAAGATTTCTGCAGTCGATAATTCCAGTACATTTCAGGAAATATATCATCAGAATTAATTTATGGTAACTTCTGAAAGTGGCAGGAGGTGAGATACTTAAGGCATGTGCCATTTTTGGCTCCCTGGGCTAGAGAAGTTCTTTCTACCCCAACTTATCAATCAGCTAAATAATCTGCAAAATTAATTAGATTAAAGAATTTGGTGCTATGATTCTATGTGCTGGAAGGTGTCCAGACTATTAGAAACATCATTTCAATAATACCCTTTCATGCCATCTGTAAGAATCACATCAAACAGACTTAATGCAGATGAACATAATACAAAACAGAACTTACAGCCAAAGAGAGGAACACACACGCAAGAGGGTACACACACACATACACACACGCACACACTCATGCCTCAAGCCTCATATAGGTACAAAAATATATGTAGGAGCCATAAAGAGAGTTGTGATGCAGTAGCAGAGGAGAAAATTAAAGATTTTCTCCATTTTGAGATTCACATTCCTCCAAAAATAGCTTTGTACTTGAAGCTTCCAACTACCTTTTTTCAGATTGTCTGTTGGGCTGTGGTTCTTTGGGAAGGTATGTTTTTTTTCATTTAGATGGATGTGTGTGTGTGTGTGTGTGTCTGTGTGTCTGTGTTTGTCTCTGTGTGTGTCTCTGTGTTTTTGAGTGTGTGATGTCAGTGCTCAGTCCAGGTTGTTTGGTGCTTTTGCAGAAGATGTATGCTGGTTACCGTCTCAGACTTGATTACCCAGCATCTTTTAGGGTGCAGAAGGTGGCAGATATATTGTGTATAATGTATGTACAAAGATACCAAGAATCCAAGATAGAAAGAGATGAACGCTGAGAACTGCAGGTGCAGACTGTGGAAGTTCAGGGATGGAAAGATTCTTTCCAATAGGAGGATTGGAAAATCTTCCAATGAAAGAAGTAACATCTTAGGAGGTCTTCCCTTGACAAAGCATTGTTTCATTTGAGATATGTATGATAGATAGATTTGGACTTGCAGGTGAAGAGGACGATATAAGCAAAAACTAATAATTGCTGCATCTTCTTGCCTGAATTTCAAAGATTCCTTGAGAGAGCCATGTTCGTAACTTTTAACTGCTTGTGGCTGGAAGCACCAAACAGACTGAGGGGACACAGCACAATTATATGCCCACTATGGGCTGAGATCCACCAGGTTCCTTGCTGTGCAGGGTTTGGTTTGGTTTTGAATTAAACATTGTGCAAAGCAGTGCTACTCAAAGTGTAATTCTTGGATAAGCAGCATCAACACCACCTGGGAATTTTCTAGAACTGCAGATCTCTAGACCTCATGTTTGAGAATCCTAGCACGAAGCAAGGATAATGAAACTTGACTTCAGCTGGCATCACTTTTCTACTTGACCTTTCTTCCTGATAAAGTACCGGCTGGGTTATCCAATCTTTCTTGTGCCTTCACAAAGAACTTTGGTAGGTGCTCATCACTGACAATATTTATTTTTAGGGAAATTTGGTAGTTAATCTTGCTAATGATTTGTCTGCTTCTTTGCTTTACAAAATCACGCATGATTGTAATTCTGTGGGCTCCTGCCAGGAAACCAGAAAAACCCATAGCTGCTCTACTGAGCTCCTGACAGCTCCAAACTTCAAGTACGATGGGGTAGGGAAGGGGGGCATCAGAGACTGTTGGTGCCCAGGCAGATGTGATACATGGGTTCATTTTAGAATATGTGGTCCACTTAAACTCTTTGCAGTCTCGTCCCTTCGAGTCAACTACAGGATCCTGAGGAGATGGTTGATTATTTTTGTGTAGTGTAGTTGGGTGAGATCGGTAGTTCTTTCAGTCCTGGTAGAGACTAAAGGATGAATTTATGCAGCTGTACATTGACCCAAAGCTTATTTTTTTGTTTTTACAGCGAAAAACTAGTGTCTAAGGGCCTGTTGCTCTCTCTCTGTGGTTCTCCCTTCTGACCTCTGCTGCCCATGCCCTTTGGGGCTCACCTGTTTGCTACATGAATGCAAGTTACTGGTGGGATTGACACAACTCCAGTTGGAGTCAAAGAATCTCAGTGTTCTCATGGCCATATTGAAGAGTAGAAAGTAAGGGAAGTTGTCCAAGGTCGTTGGATGGGAAAGTGCAGTTCAGCACTCCTTTTCCTGCATCATTCCACCTCTTCCAACACAGGCTGTGCCAAGAGCGACCAGTGAGGGACACAGTTGCTTCCAAGAGCAAGCAAGTGATACAGTCACTGGAGCATGTGAGGGGTGGGTAGGGAGGGGATGGGAGAGTGCCTGTCCACCTAAAGCAAAGAGCTCCAGCCAATCATGCCATGTGGAAACCCAGGCCCAGTGTTGGCAGATCGTACGTTTTAATGTGAAAACTCCCAATTTTTAAATGTTGCCTCAAATGAAAAATGATCATGTGAGATAAACAAACATGTTTATAGGTCTGATGGGGGCCATGGACCACCAGTTTGAAAACTCCATGTTTCCAGTGAAGTTGTGCCCCACACTGACTTTTCTCATTTTTTTCTCAGTTCACTTAGTTTGAAGTCATCCCTTTCCCAGCCCTCCCGCCTAGAGCAACATCTGCTCTTATCTCTCTGACCTACTTTTGTTCATGCCATTCTTTTTGCCTGTTATGTATAACGTCTCTCCCATATCTAGTCCAATTTAAATGTCTTTCAAGTTTGAAGTCAAGTCACACCGCCACCAGGCAGCCTTCTTTGGCAACCCCAGCCAGCCAAGGAGGCTGGCTCCCTTAATGAGCAAGGCATTTGATGAACAAGCACATTTGATGCTCAGTTAACAGTCTATGGCAGGTGGTGGGCACACTCAACCCTGGTAGATACGCCAATCACCTGGAGAACTTTAAACACCAGTGCCATCCAGGCCTCGCCTCCAGCAATTCTGATTTAATTGGCCTCAGGTGGGATCTGGACATTCTTTTATGCTCCGAAGTAATTGTAATTTGTCAGAATAGAAAATGATGGAGACATTTAATGATAAGTTATTCAAGGCCATGTTTTGATTAATCAGATTGTAATCAATTTTTTTAAAAAAGCAGGGAGGGGGTTTATATTTACCTCTTCCGCACAAAGGAATGATGAAGAGTATTTCACATGATAGATGGTCCAGGGATGCACACGACAAACCAGCGGTTTTCTAGTCCACAAACTGCCGATGAGCATGCATTTCTGCCTGAGCTCTTTATATTCTGTAACTCACCATATTAAGGGTTCTTGGGTTTTTACCAGTTGTGGGACATAGTCCATGCTTGAAATGGTCCAGGAAAAGGAAATGGAGTCATTTTGGCCAACACTGTTGCTTATCTTCTCTCTGTTTCCAGGTATTTGGTGATGACCATGGTCATAGCAGCCTTAGATGAACACAAATGGGACAAGGAAGGAGTGGACTGTTCTGCATAGGCAATGGGACAGGAGCAGCATGACTGTATCAAAAATCCTTAAAATATTTCCCTCCTTTCTGAACCAGTAATTTGGGTCCCAGGAATCAACCTAAATAACAATACAAAATACCAAATAATATTTTATTGCACATAAATTTTTATTGAAATGTTACCAAATGATCAAAAAAAAATTAAATAACAAAAACATCCAAATCTTCATGGTGAAATATTGTGTATATAGCCATTAAAAGGTTTTTAAATCCCCACTGGACTAGCATGTGGGTTAAGTTGATTTTATAATAATGATATCATTCATTTATTCCTTTATCTTTTCAATCAAGCACATGCTTATTGAAATCTACCATATTCAAGGCATCAAGATATTATATACATAATTGAGATTGTGTATATGTGAAACATTGCAAAATTTTGCTACTCTCATGAAGGCATCTTTTAAATTTTTCATCATGTTTTCCAAGTAGCTTTGAGTAAAGCCACTGGTTTCTGTATGTATTTTTTATTTACTTTAATAATTTCATAATATTTAAAATAGTTTGTTTTAAAGTTATTTCCCTAAGCTTGTTTTAAGGGTAAGTTCCTCTGCAAGGAATAATTTTGCCTCTTGGATAGTAAAAAGTAATATTTCTTATTTCTTTTTAATGAGTGTTGCTTGACAAGAAATTGACAATGATGTAATATGATTTGGGGAACAGAGGGTTTATTACCTATCTTCTGATTATAATGGGAATGTCTTACTAATATTGTCAGTTTCAGTGGTGTCAGAGAAAATAGAGAATAGTCGACTAATTTAAGACATATTTTGGGGGAAGATACTATAGGACTTCTTGATAGTTCTCATGGCTTAGAAATGAGAAAAAGGCAGGAAACAAATATCACTCCTAGGTTTCTATCTTGAGCAACTAGCTAACTGATGAAGTCATTTACTAAGATGGGAAAGCCTTGCATATGCAGGATTGGGATGAGGGTGTGGGATCATGAATTCTAATTTAGACATATAAAGTTTGAGATATCTGTAAGACACCCAAGCTAAAATATCAAGGAGGTAGTTGGCTTTATGATTATAACTGTAGAAAATAATTGGGGTCATCAGTCTAGATCTGGTACTTAAAACCTAAGGAATATGTGAGATCACATCTGTAAAGAATGTAACAGATGCTGTTAGACAAAAGGGAAAAGAACTTAGGAAAAAGCCCCAAAGTTTTCCAAAATTTAGTATTTGGGAAGAATGGAGAGAAATGTGAAATTTCTCATGTCTATCTGTCTATCTATCCCTTTGTATATTACTCTTACAGCACATACCTTTGGGAAGTAT